>NC_134701.1:229778600-230378600 GCF_043290135.1 Rhipicephalus microplus
ATCACATCCGTAACAGCTTTGGTGGAGCGGTGCTGTCATCCTGGACTTGTCATCCTGGACCCCGCAGCAGAAGTTCTTCGAAGAAGCAGACGCTTAGCTGGCCTACCCCCGGACAACATCAGCATGAACGACGACACAACAATCCCAATGACGTACTACGCTGCTGCATCCACCAGGGCCACCGACACGGCACAAGGTGGCCGTCGACCTCGACAACCAGACTACTGGGCACCCGAGCCACAAATTTTCTCAGGTAAAATTGACGAAGACGGGGACGCTTGGCTAAAACACTTCGACAGAGTGAGCCGCTACTACGAATGGGGCGTACCGGCGAAGCTCGTGAACGTAGTATTCTTCCTTGCCGGGACAGCCTTGCTTTGGTTTGAGAACCGTGAACATGTCCTCCCCACTTGGGATATATTTGTTAAGGAACTGAAGGCCTGCTTTGGGGACACGAGTTTCATGAAAAAGAAAGCTGAGCAAACACTGTCACGTAGGGCTCAGTTGCCCGGCGAGACGTGCACAACCTACATTGAAGAAGTATTGAAGCTTTGCGGGATTGTCAACGCAAATAAGTCTGACGAAGACAAAGTCGGTCATTTGTTAAAAGGCATCGCCGAGGACGTGCACAATTTTTTGATAACAAAAGAAAACTTGAACACTCCTTCGATTTTCAGGCAGCAGTGTCGCGCATTCGAGGCGTTGAAGACCCGGAGAATTCTACCCAAGTTCGGGCGCTTGGACAATGTTCCCACTGTCGCAAGTATGGACGTCGCCACCTGCGAAGAGATTCCCTTCATCGTACGTCGGGTAGTTCGAGAAGAGCTCGTACGACTTCAGGCAAGTGACGTTCACCACCAGTGCTCGTTCATCGCGTGCCCCGAACCACCTCCCTACTGGATGCGAGAGCGCCACGTCGAAAACCGACCACGCACAGAAACTGCAGATTTTACCCCGCGGCTTCCGTTTTCCCCGACGGGTCGTGGCCACCACCGGATGTCATCATCTCGACGTGCCGCTGCGGACCTCCGACCGTCGTCAACCAGGCCTCTACCAGAAGATTACTATGCGTCATCACAAAATGTTCCTGCGGAGCACGACCCGTCTGCACGTACTTCTGCCATCTCTGCTCCTGCTAATGTAAGCCGACAAGTCTCCGTTTGCTACACATGTGGTCTCCCAGGGCATATTTCGCGCTTCTGTCCCAGACGGCCGCCTGCACCGCCACGTTTTTCGACCTATCCGGCTCGTATGTACGAAACGCCTGTGCCGCCACGTTTTTCGACGCACCCGCCTCGTATGCACGAAACCTGGACCTCTCACCAGGCCGACCACCGACCCCGACAGCAATGGCCTAACGAATTTCGCAGCGTGTCCCCCGCCTCCGAGCGAAGCCTGACGCCGCCTCCGACATGGTCCCGCCGGTCTCCGTCTCCGCGTCGTCGGTCACCTTCCCCGCATCAGCTAAGAAACTAACTGGTGCGACCGATGGAGGTGCGATCGCGGGATGGTCAGTTTCGCCAATTCCTCCTTCTGCTGTGATGTTGATGAACAAAGTGCATGTGTGTATAGGCGGTGTAGATACTCTTGCTCTTGTAGACACTGGTGCTGCTGTTTCGGTTATGAGCCTTTGTTTCATAACCGAAACCAAGGTTTCGTTTCTTGGGTCACAAAGTTATGTTCGCGTGGAATCGTAAAGAAACTTTTCGTGGAGTTGGAGGCGAAACGTTATGCCCTGTTGGTATTCGTTCAGTTGTACTCACGATTGGTAAACAAAATTTCCGAGTTGAATTCAGTGTACTGGCTCGCGCAACTCATGACGTCATTTTAGGGATAGACCTCCTTTATGAATGCGGCGCTACGCTTGACTGTGGAACTGGAGAGATTCTCCTACAAGGTACGTTGCCCGCTGCAGTAGTTGACGATTTTCCGACTCTGCCCATCGATGCTCTTTCGTTGTCTGAAGATGTGACGATCCTGGTCAGACAGCAGTGTTTGTACCCGTATGCTCTTCTCATGTCCGCTCAGAACCCTGCACTGGACTTGTGGAGCCTGATCATGCAAACGCCATCAAGAAGAATGTGCTGGTCCCACGGTCTGTCCTTACAGCCATCGACGGACATGCTTGCTTGTGGGCGCTCGACGCAGCCTCAGAGCCTGTTGTTCTACCAGCCGGATTCAAACTGGGAACGTTCGCGGAGCAGGCCACAATTGATGTCAGAACGGTCTCAGAGTCTCCAGCCATCAGTCAGACTGCACCCAACTACTCAGCCGAGATTAAACGTATGATCAATAAGTCGTTGCCTTCTTCCGAGCAGAATGTCCTTGAGGAGGTACTTACACGCTACGCGGGAGTCTTTGATTTCGCTCAAAACAAGCGTTGTTCCATGTTGCCCGAATCCCGTATGCACCACCGCATCAACACGGGAGATGCTACACTGATACGCCAGAAACCCTATCGCGTATCCCCGTCAGAGAGGCAAGTGATCGCCGATCAGGTCAAGGACATGCTGCAGAAAGGCGTTATTCAAGAGTCAAGCAGTCCCTGGGCAGCTCCTGTTATATTGGTAAAATATAAAGACAACTCTTGGCGATTTTGTGTAGACTACCGCCGTCTCAACGCCGTCACAAACAAAGACGTGTATCCACTACCACGCATCGACGATGCTGTTGATTGTCTGTACTCGGCCGCATACTTTTCGTCCGTCGACCTAAGGTCTGGATACTGGCAAATACCAATGCACCCGTCTGACAAAGAGAAGACTGCTATTGTCACGCCTGATGGGTTATTTGAATTCAACGTTATGCCGTTTGGCTTATGCAATGCCCCAGCTACCTTCGAGCGTTTCATGAACTCCATCCTTCACGGCCTCAAATGGGAGATATGTATGTGTTATCTCGATGATGTAATTATTTTTGGAAAGACATTCCACGAGCAGAACCATCGGCTTAGCTTTGTTCTAGATTGCGTCAAACAAGCTGGTCTCGTTTTAAACGCAAAGAAGTGTCCTTTTGGTGAGCGTCAAGCCTTTGTGCTTGGATATCTAGTCGACAGGGATGGTATACGACCAGACCCGCACAAAATCAGTGCTGTCCGAGACTTCGAGCAACCGACGTCTGTGAAGGATCTCCGTAGCTTCGTGGGCCAGTGTTCTTATGTCCGTCGGTTTATCAAAGACTTCGCCCAGCTGGCTCATCCCCTGACAGAGTTGCTCCGCAAAAACGCCCCATTCCGATGGACCGTTGAGTGTGAGGCTGCTTTCGAGCAGCTTAAGTATTTGCTTACTTCCGGGCCCCTCTTGCGCCATTTCGACCCGGAGGCACTCACGGAACTGCATACAGATGCTAGTGGTATCGGCGTTGGTGCCGTGCTAGTTCAATATCACGACAGCCGCCAGCACGTCGTGGCGTATGCAAGTCGTACTTTGAATAAGGCGGAGTGGAATCATACGGTCACCGAACTGGAATGTCTTGCAGTTGTTTTTGCCGCCCAAAAGTTCAGACCTTATTTGTACGGCCGGCAGTTCAAGATCGTCACAGATCATCATTCGCTTTGTTGGCTTGTCGGACTGCGTGACCCAGCTGGTCGGTTGGCTCGCTGGGCCTTACGGCTTCAAGAGTATAAATATTCTGTGACCTACAAGAGCGATCGATGTCACGCAGATGCCCACTGCTTATCTCGTCTTCCATCTCCGACTGTGTATGCTGCTGATGATGATGATTTTGACAACTACCTGGCCGCAATCTCATCCAACTTCCCCAATTTGGACGTCTTCCGTCACGAGCAACAGCGTGACCCTTCGCTGAAACCAATGATTGATGTGGCTCGTAGCTCTAAACGCACCACGCCATTCGTGATTCATGACGCCCTACTATATCGCAAGAATTACTCCAGCTATCGCTCCACACTACTCCTCATCGTGCCAGAATGCCTGCGTCTTAAGCTATTCCAAGCCATGCACGATGACATCACGTCTGGGCACCTTGGATTTGCCCGAACGCTTCACCGTATCCGACAACGTTTTTACTGGCCTCGACTCTGGAAGACCACCAAGCACTACGTCGCAAGTTGTGATGTCTGCCAACGCCACAAACAACCTACCACACCATTGGCCAGCCCACTGCACCCGGTTAAGCCACCGACATCACCATTCGAAAAAGTCGGCATAGATTTACTGGGCCCTTTCCCCAAGTCTACCACTGGCCGCCACTGGATTATTGTGTGCGTAGATTACCTGACGCGGTATACTGAAACGATGGCGGTTGCTTCAGCCACATCATCTGATGTGTCATGGTTTCTTCTACACTCGGTCATACTTCATCACGGGGCCCCTCGTGTGGTAATAAATGATCGCGGCCGACAGTTTACCGCTGACGTTGCCGAAGAGTTGCTACGGCTTTGTGGGTGTCAGTATCGCCATTCCACACCATAACATCCTCAGACCAACGGACTCACTGAGCGCACCAACCGTACCATCATCAACATGCTTTCAATGTACGTCGCAGCAGATCACAAGAACTGGGATGCCGTATTACCTTTTGTTACATACGCCTTTAATACCGCGAAACACGAAGTCACGGGTTATACGCCTTTCTTTCTTCTCTATGCTCGTCATTCCCAAAGTTTCCTTGACACCATACTTCCTTTTTCGACAAACGAAAACGCCAGTGTCGCGCAGAGTTTGTGTCGCGCCGAAGAAGCTCGCCGACTTGCTGGCTCCGAACTCTTTCCGCCCACGCTTGCGCGAAAGACCGTTACGACGCAAAACACCCGCCCGTGACTTTCGCTACAGGTGATTTGGTCTGGCTGTGGACGCCCGTTCGAAAGACGGGACTTTGCCAGAAGTTTCTTTCTAAGTACTCAGGAGCATTCGTCATTACTCAGTGCCTAAGTGACATCACTTACGCTGTTGCGAAAGTGACAGCTCAGAACCGGAGTTCGCGCAAGACGCAAATTGTGCACATTGCCCGATTGAAGCCCTACAACAACCGATCGCTTCTACTCGCTCGGTGAGCTTCGTCTGGCCCGGAGGGAAATGTAACGCGGACTGAAAGAGCCAGGAAGAAGAAGAGATCGGACGCTCTCGAGGAATGGTGATTCGGCAGTGACGGTAGAGCGCTGACATTTTTTTCAGTGTAAATAAACCCATCACATCCGTAACAATGTATACACACACACACACACACACACACACACACACACACACACACACACACACACACACACACACATATATATATATATATATATATATATATATATTAAAATAGAGGTGTTGTACGTCGAGAAAGGTTCAGACGCAGCTTGCAAAGTAAGCTTTATCAGGCAGGTCTGGCTAATGGCGAGCGGCGTGCGCGAGCTACTACTGCGTCCACCGATCATCCTCGTCTTCTTCATTACCAGCAGTGCGTCTGTTATTCAGATTCATTACAATTATTCCCCGCGAAATAAGGAGTCATCCTGGCGACCTATGGACAAGTAAACACGGGAGGGTCGTAGCAGGGCTTAAGTCTCGAGACGTGGACAATTTCCTGGCCACGACGACGTTGGTCAGAAGATGGTTCCAGTGGCTCAATGAGGTAATTCACCGGTGACGTTTTTTGTAGCACACGATATGGGCCGTGATACTTGGGGACCAACTTGGTAGAAAGACCAGGTGTAGCAGAAGGGACATGCAGCCAGACGAGTGAACCTGGATCGTAGGAAGTATTTGATGCGTCATGGTGGTGCTTTTGGCGTCCTTGGTCTTGGGTTGTGAATGATCTTGCCAGTTGGCGGCATTCTTCAGCGTATGTAGCGGCTTGACACAAAGTCGTGGACTCTGAGGAGTCAGGTTTGTACGAAAGAATGGTGTCCATAGTGCAAGAAGGTTCGCGTCCGTAAAGGAGGAAAAAAGGAGAGAACCCAGTAGTGCTTTGAATGGCGGTATTATAAGCGAACGTGATAAACGGGAGCACTTGGTCCCAATTGGAGTGGTCTCACGAGATATACATAGACAGCATGTCACCAAGGGTGCGGTTGAAGCGCTCTGTCATTCCATTGGTCTGGGGATGATAGGCGCTTGTAGTGCGGTGAACGACGTGGCACTCACGCAGCAATGCTGTGATGACGTCTGACAGGAATACGCGACCACGATCACTCAGTAACTCCCGAGGTGCTCCATGACGTAATACGATGTTGTGAAGAACGAAAGTCGCAACGTCTTTTGCTGTAGATGAGGGAAGGGATGAAGTTTCGGCATACCGCGTGAGATGGTCGACGGCAACTATGATCCAGCGGTTACCGTCAGCGGTGTTGGGAAGGAGACCATAGATATCGATGCCGACGCGGTCGAATGGTCGGGATGGGCATGGTAAGGGTAGCAAGGTACCGCTGGCCTGACAAGGGGGAGTTTTTCGTCTCGGGCACGTCGAGCAGGCCTGAACGTATTGTCGTATAAAACGGTACATGCCACGCCAGTAATATCGGAGACGTATGCGAGAATAAGTCTTCAGGAAACCTGCGTGGTCACATTGGGGGTCGTCATGAAACGTGGAACAAATTTCGGATCGCAGATGACGTGGGATCACGAGTAGCCACTGACGTCCACTGGGTGCGTAGTTGCGTCGGTACAGCACGTCGTCGCGAGTGGCGAAGTGCTCGACTTGCCGACGCAGCGTGCGAGAAGGGGGGGAAGCCGTCCGCCCAGCCAGGATGTCTAGAATCGAAGCAACCCAAGGGTCCTTGCGTTGCTCAGATGGCATGTCGGCGATGGTGACGGCAGTGGCATCACAGGTAAGACTTTCGCAGCAGTCCGGGTCAGGCGGTAGAGGCGAACGGGATCGGGCGTCTGCGTGCGAATGTTTCCGGCCGGAGCGATAGACCATGCGAATATTATATTCTTGGAGGCGTAATGCCCATCGGGCGAGGCGACCGCTTGGATCCTTCAGTGACGACAACCAGCAGAGGGCATGGCGGTCAGTCACGACGTCAAAAGGGCGCCCGTACACGTAAGGTCGAAATTTCTCTATCGCCCAAATAATGGCGAGGCATTCCTTTTCAGTGACAGAATAGTTGGTTTCGGCTTTGCTAAGAGTTGGGCTTGCGGTAGGCAACCACGTACTCTTGGAAGCCGTCTTTCTTCTGTGCAAGAATAGCGCCTAGCCCGACACCACTAGCGTCGGTGTGGATCTCTGTGGGTGCCGATGGGTCGTAGTGTCGCAGAATAGGCGGCGACGTGAGGAGGCGGCGCAGTTCATTGAAAGAATCGTAACAGGTGGCAGACCAGGCTGAAAGGTCTCTAGAGCCGGCGAGGAGCTTGGTCAAAGGAGCGATGATCGTCGCGAAATTGCGAACGAAGCGCCGGAAGTAAGAGCAAAGGCCTATGAAGCTTCGGAGCTCTTTCATGGTGGTCGGTTTGGGAAACGCTGAAACGGCTGTAAGTTTGGCAGGGTCAGGAAGAATGCCGTCTTTTGAAACCACGCGGCCAAGGATCGTAAGCTTTCGAGCGGCGAAATGGCACTTCTTCAGATTCAGTTGCAGCCCCGCGGCAGAAATACACGCGAGGACTTTCTCGAGGCGGGTTAAATGGGTTGTGAAATCCGTTGAAAAGACGACAATGTCATCTAAATAACAAAGGCAAACGTTCCATTTGAGGCCTCGTAGGATAGAGTCCATCATCCGCTCGAAAATAGCTGGCGCGTTGCAGAGGCCGAAGGGCATGACTGTGAATTCGTAAAGCCCGTCGGGCGTGATGAAAGCAGTTTTTTCACGATCGGCCTCTGCCATGGGTACCTGCCAGTATCCAGAGCGCAGATCTAAAGAAGAGAAAAATTCGGCTCCCTGTAGGCAGTCCAAGGCATCGTCAATGCGTGGCAGCGGATCGACATCCTTGCGCGTGATTCGGTTGAGACGCCGGTAGTCCTTGCAAAACCTGATGGATCCGTCCTTCTTCACCAACACAACTGGAGAGGCCCAGGGACTGCTTGACGGTTCGATTATGTCACGTGTCAGCATGTCGTCAACCTCTTCATTGATGGCACGGCGTTCGGTATTTGACAAACGATATGGACGCTGCCGTATTGACGTCTCTTGACCGGTATCTATACGGTGAACAACAGATGACGCTCGACCTAAGGTAGGCTGATTGTGGTGAAACGAGGCTCGAAAATGCTGTAGGAGCTTGATCAGCTGTTCCTGCTGCCTAGGCGTGAGGTTACAATCAATGGACTTGCGGAATACATCCATAGGTTCATTAGCGTCAGTTGCGGGTGTAATGGCACAAGTCGCTAAAAATGGCTTGTCTGGATAGATTGGGTCTTCGAAAATACAACTTAAGGTCTCGAGGCTTCCCAGACACTCGCCGCGTAGCAGGATGTACGGACAAGCAGAATCGTTGCACGCATAAAGTACCGCCGAACCATTGGAAAAGTTGATGACGGCAAACGGGAGGACGATGGTTCGGTGTTGCACACTAGCTATAGTTGGCTGGAACAGGAGCGTCGAGTTAGTGGCAGCAGGGGAAAACACAGGCACTAGGACGGCGGACAACGGCGCGATGCGGACGTCAGCTGCGGCAAACACTTTCGAGGGACTGTGGTGGTCGATATCAAGGCACGGATTCGTCAACGTGAGTTCAGCACGAGCGCAGTCGACGAGGGCCTGATGGGTAGAAAGGAAATCCCATCCTAGTATGACGTCGTAAAATGAACGTGGGAGAACAACAACGTTGACGGCGTACCAAACATCTTGAATAAGAACGCGTGCTGTTGTCACAGAACGAGCGCTAAACAAGAGCGCGCCGCCAAATACTTGCGACAACGGGCGGCAGAAACGCCGCGAGGTAAAAAGGAAAAAAAAAAAAAGAAAGCAAACATCCAGGGCTCCCGGGTGCGCGCTCTCCCCGCAGAAGCACGGCTTCGCAGACGATCCTCCTCACCCCACATCGGCGGCCCAGCAAGACCGCGATTTTTCTCGAACGAACGGGGCGGAGTCAGACCGAGCTGAGTCATCCGACGCGGAGGGCAGACAAACCGTCTCGCCTCTCCCCAGCCTTCGCTGCGTATCGCGCCGACGAAATGACGAGAAAGATCTAGAAAGTCGCGCGCAAGGTATTTAACCGAGCAGCCGAGACGAGAAATAAGGAGGAGACGGAAAGTTAGCGCCGGAGCGCGTAGGGATTCCGCCGTGGAGTCGGCGAAGGTTCTGCCCGTAGTGACAGAACAGGAGGAGACGGAAGTGAGCGCCAGAGTGCGTAGAGAGTCCGCCGTGTAGTCGGCGAAGTTTTTGGTCCGTAGGGACGGCTCGAGCTACAGGCAAGAGCGTGGGTTTACCGCTATCGAGCGAAGACGCGGGCAACAGCTGCGTGTGTGAAGCCGACGGATTTCCGGCGAAGAAGTTTGAAGCTTGGAGAGTGGCCATTTGAGGACGCGAGGTTTCCTGGAAGAGAAACTTCGAGAACTACGGAACGACAACAACGCTGGACTTTGAGTGAGTGATTCTCGGAAGAGTATCATTCAGACTTTTGTTCCAAGGACTTTGGACTGAATAGGTTTTATATCTCTTTAGTCTTTGAGTGTCTTGGTTGTTCAATGCATGCGACTGCATTGTAGTGCGTATTGTTGTCTGTGTCCGTTGTTTCAAGTGTGGTTGATTGTACTGTGTAGTACGTTGTCTGTTTGGTGACGTATTGTATGTAACTATTGTGGAGTGTGCATACGTGTGTATTGTTTTTGATCTGCCGTTAATGAGAATATAATTTTGTTTGTTTATCAACTCTCGGCTCTGACTTGTTCTTTGGGCCACAACCGGCGTCCGCTGGCGCACCAAAAAGGACCACTTCTAAATTGTCCACGCTTTCGTGGTGCGGTTCGGGGGGCCGATACTTCGGCTCTTGGAATTAGCCCGGCGATTGCCTCCCTAATAACGGGACAGGTGTGACAGCTGTGCACTGAGCTGTCGGCGCGATGAAATGGGAGGTGGCTGTACGCAGAGCAAGATTCGTAAGCGGCGTTGTAACTTTTCCCAAATCGCGACACAGTTTTTCACTAATTACAGAAACGATGGCGCCTGTGTCGACAAGTGCACGTACAGCAACACCTTCTACTAGCACATCAATTTCGTTGGTCGGACAAAGAGGAGGTCTTAGAAAGTTCGACGACGACGCAGTTCTTGCCTCCGGAACTGCGGCTGTCAGTTTTCCTCTCGAACGGGGCTCGTGCGCCGAAGCATCGGGGAGACAGATCGGCGACGGGGTGGTAATGACCGGCGAGAATCGACAGGGCGTCGTGGGGACAATGAGTCGGTGCTAGGAGAAGATGGTCGCTGGGGATTATGGACAGCCCGGTAATTTGCAGAATTCCCATGGTCTGGAGGCTGGAAGTTGCGACGGTGACAGTAGCGTGCTATATGTCCCACGAAACCGCATGCGAAACAGATGGGTCGATTATCCAAGGTGCGCCATGGGTTAACGACAGAAGGTGCAGGGGGCGAAACGGGATGGGGTGCCGTGTATGTAGGCAGCGTCGTAGGGTAGGAGGACCCGGTGCCCTGGTATGCGCCAGAGACAGGTGGGGCTGGGGGTCTAGCAACGACGGCAGCGTAGGTCAGCGGTATAGGGACAGATGGCGATGGAGGCAGTGCCTGCGTAACCTGTGTCTCAATGACCTGGCGTAGACGTGGGTCTAACGAGGTCACTGGCGCGGATGCTTCGGCCACAAGAGAAAGCTGACGCGCAACTTCTTCACGAATGAATTGTTTGATTTGGGGCAGTAAGACGGTGTGATCAGCAGCGGCGTCGTGCACGAGGGCGGAAACTTCAGCCGTATCTTCAGCGGCCCTGCGCGTCAAGACACACTGCTTACGCAACTAGTCGTACTCCTGACAGAGCTGGACAACATCGGTGACGGTCTGTGGATTCCTAGCGACGAGCATCTGGAAGGTATCGTCGTCAACTCCTTTGATGATGTGCTTGATTTTGTCGCATTCGGTTAGAGATTCATCGGCGCGCTTGCAAAGAGACAAGACATCTTCAATGTAACTTGTAAAGGTCTCGTCCCTGCGCTGGACTCGACTACGGAGACGCTGTTCCGCGCGAAGCCGGCGCACGGCGGGACGACCGAAGACAGCGGCGATGGTGGTCTTGAAGGCGGACCAGTTGGTGATTTCGCCTTCGTGGTTTTTAAACCAGAGGCTGGCCACATCAGCGAGGTAAAAGCGCACGTTTGTGAGCTGGTGCATGCGTTCCACTTGTTGGAAGCGCTTACGATTTCCTACTCGACGAGCCAGTCCTCGACGTCTTGTTCGTCGTTGCCGCGGAAAATTGGTGGGTCGCGTTGCCGAGGCACGCCAGTACAGTAGACTGTCGTTGGTAAGGCAGCTTGAGAAGAACCAGGAGCAGTCATGGTGAACGGTGAGGGTAGCGTCCGATTGCGAAGTTCCAGGTTGATGGGAACCCCGGCTCCTCCACCACTTAAAATAGAGGTGTTGTACGTCGATAAAGGTTCAGACGCAGCTTGCAAAATAAGCTTTATCAGGCAGGTCTGGCTAATGGCGAGCGGCGTGCGCGAGCTACTACTGCAGCCACCGATCATCCTCGTCTTCTTCATTACGAGCAGAGCGTCTGTTATTCAGATTCATTACAATATATATATATATATATATATATATATATATATATATATATATATATATATATATATATATATATATATATATAACCAACGTTATTTGAAGGTCGCAGGGTTCGGTTCCTGCTCACGGCAAGTTATCTTTTCACCCACTTTTTCTTTCTTCACATTCACGTTAAATTGTGTCGAATAACTTCCCCCGTATACATTCCTTGACATTATTGTCTGTTAGATTCCACTAATATTGTGTCAAAACATGGAAAAACGAGCCCATAAGTATACACTTCCTTTCCTTATATATATATATATATATATATATATATATATATATATATATATATATATATATATATACCGTATTCACTCGCATAATAGGCGCACTTTTTTTCAGAAAATCCGGCTCGAAGTTAGGGGTGCGCCAATTACGCGGGGTAAAATTTTCGAAAATTTTTTCAACTCAGTTTTCGCGCTTTAAATCTGCACACTTGTCAAGTAAAAGGCGACTTTATCGTTTACCAATTAATTCAGCATAAAACAAACATACCTATCTACCTTTTAATGAACAAGCGAGAGCCGTCAACTGCGCACACACACGTAAAATTTATTTACACAAAAGTCGTAGCTGTTCCTCCTTTTCCCTATTCGGAGTCTGAGTCGGAGATCACACATTCATCCTCGCCGACCGGGGATTCGTTTTCGGTGTCCGAATCATCCGCACCCCACAACATGTCATCCTCACTCGCATCCAGTGCGTTCGAGATACCCGTCTTCTTGAAGCTTTTCCTGACGACTTCGTCGGAGATCGCCTGCCACGCTTCCACGATCCAAGCGCACAGCATTTCCACAGGCGGCCTCTTAATCTTACCACCTGTAGTCAGCTGATGTTGTCCTCCAGCCATCCAGGTGGTGTACAGCCTTCGAACATTGTCCTTGAAAGGTTTATTCAAGGACACGTCCAAAGGCTGCAGTATCGATGTGAGGCCGCCCGGAATCACTGCCAGATCTGTGCGCAGCTCCTTTAGCTCATCTCGTACGCGGTCCACTAGGTGCCCACGAAAACTGCCCAGGACAAGCATGGACAGCAACAACAGACCACCCCGCCGCCGACCCCAGACTGTTTTCACCCTATCCACCATGAGTTCCGCGCTCATCCATGGCCTTTTTCCTGAACTCTGACGTAGATGCCTTGAGGGAATTTTGCCTTTGGGAGCGTCTTACGTTTAAAAATAACGTAAGGCGGTAGCTTACGCCCATCCGCTGTCACCGCCAGCATTACGGTGCATCGTTGCATGGTGGTGATGGCGATCGAGCCCCTGGCGTTGTACACGTGACCTCCTAAAAGTGCGGCGATTTGGGGGGTATCAGTAATTGACGGAACAGCCGTTTTTTTTTCGCTCATGAACGCTGTTTTTTTTCAAGTTTTATTTCGACAAACACGTTGGTTAGGTCGTTGCACTTCGAATCTTTTTTTATTTGCTCGTCGATTTGCCTGCTTTTTTCTCCAGGGTACGGGGACCGCGTTCCAACTGTACCGCTGGGGGGGTAGAATCGTTTCTGATCACGGCCAAGTTCGGGGTGTCCCTATTATGCGCAAAATTAAAAAAAATCGAATTTTCCGCGACCAAACTAGGGGTGCGCCTATTATGCGAGTGCGCCGATTATGCGAGTAAATACAGTATATTTCCGGGACAGTGAATTGTTCGTTATTCTAAGTAAGCGTATGCTCCAATATATCCGTCCTATACACCTTCTAACATGCACAAGTCATCGATTTGTATTTCTGCCAGCACTGTTCACCTTATTCACGTGCTACGTGACGCCAAACAGGCTCAAAAAGAGTGTGCCTCACTCGCCGCCGTGGCTACTGGTGGCGCTGACTGACACTCCCACGTTTAATTCACATATAAACCCTATAAAGTGGCTGGGGGGATAGCTGTCGTGGTAGCTCAGCGGTAGAGCATCGATCGAGTCATTCTAAGGTCGCAGGTTCGGATCCTTCCTACGGCAAGTAATCTTTTCACCCATTTTTCTTCATATTTACATTACAATTTGGTCTCATATTTTCCCCTATACTTTCCTTGGCATTATTGTCGGTTAGATCTCATTATTATCGCGTAAAAACACGGAAAAACGAGCCCTTAGGTATACACTTCTTTCCTTATATATATATATATATATATATATATATATATATATATATATATATATATATATATATATATATATATATATATATATATATATATATATCCTTTGGCAGGGCCGAACGGAGAGTGGTGAGATGTAGTATAGTGGCAAGGTGTCTGCAGCTGTCGGGGGCCTTTTTCTGGCAAATTCCGTCAAGAAAATGCTCTCGACAGTCATTCTGTCGAAGCAATGCTCTCGATCGACAGCACACAGCTCGCAACTAAACGGCGTAGCCGCCGATATCACCTCGCGCTCCTGTGGTTCGTATACTTGCGCTCGCGGCTGTACACGCTAGTATAAGCGAATGCTCGCAGCACGCCGGTTTAACGTTTCTACACGCCCTATCACAACGCGGCATCGAAGAGCCGCTCGAGCATGAAGCCTGTTTTTCCTCCAATTTCTCAAAAGTGCAACACACGATTAGCGCTTCTCATTTGTTAAGCGTTGCAATCTTCGCTTAAGCACGGAGCTGCCCACACTTAAAAGGAGCGCACACAACCAATTAACGACGTGCATTGGTTGCGCCATATCCCGATAATTATCCTCGGGGCGTCAATTTAAGGGACGCCTTCGCTATAAATAAGGCATCTGAACCGGCAAAGCTGTAGCCAGCCTATAGCTGCTGCACTGTTTTTTAACGCTTTTTGAACGTGTAGCGGCGGCTACGTCTGTCGAAACCCAATTATTTCCTAACGAAGGAAACTGCCGACGTGTTACGATTTTTTAAGAAGCCGTTCGATATCCGCAGTTCCAAAAATAGTGACGCTTCCCACACTTTTTTGGTTATGTTATTTATAGTTGTGCAGTTAAATTATTGTGCTTGTACGTGTTCGCATGACACGGAGAGCGGTGCTCGCGTGTTTTGAAAGGTCTCTTTATGCGAGGGCCTGTCATGGTTTTCGAGGTGTGTGGTTATACACTACACACGCACAAGCGTACGGAGAAACTTGAGGGTGATTTCTTGAAACTTATTTGCCTCGCTATACGCGCGCGGAGGCGCAGCGCCAATCTCGGAAACTTTCTAATCTCCTCGATCTCGAGAAATTAATCGCCTCATTAGATTGCGACGTCCCGAGCCTCCTCGGCTGCTCCTTATTTATCGGTAACGTTACACTCCACGTCCGTGCAAGGTGCGGTCCCCGCGGAGACGCTGGCTCGAGAGACGGAGCCCTCTGCAAGCCGTTTTGTAACGCCGTCAACGAGTGTGTGCAACTCGAGCTCGAGTGTAATCTCGTTGGACGCAAAACTCCGAGACTTGTGTGGTGTAGTGTTTCCCTCGTTGCTAATGTAATTGTGTGTCGTAGCGCCATCGTCAGCTAGGGAAAATACCAAAGCGAAAGTCACGTAGCGCGCAGCACTAATGATTCCAGAAAAAGGACGGAACAGCGCTTTTGGTCTGTTTCCTCCCCTGTATGTACGGTGGCTCCCTTTTATTATTTTATCTTTTCGGTTATATGATCTTTCGAAGCGAGCTTACGAAACATGTGACCCTCCCTGCAAACTTTTGTGGCGTGCGATATCGTGACAGTCTGACTAAACAAGCCAGCCTTAGCTCGAGCGTACTGTTGTAGAGAAAAACACAGATTTCCTCGGTGGTTTTAGGTTTCCTTTCGACGTTCGTGTAACAACATTTCCCAACTTTTGTCCAATCCCAAGCACAACATGCATGTACAGATGGATGAAAGCTGCTATATAATAACAGCTCGTTTAGAAGCCCCTTTAGTCATAAACATAAATCACAAACATAAGTCAATTGAAGTTAGCTGCCATCCACTGAAGTTGATTTATGTAGCACTGTTGAAAGCTGCCATTCTCGCGAGCACCAGTGCAAGCACCAACTCTTCATATCAGCTCACCACTTTTGGCGTTGCTAATATCCATGTATCTGTTGAAATAGCTATGCAACTACAAACAACCGATTATATAAAACATATGTGGCTGTTTAATGTATATGTGCATGTGCATCATATCCTTAGCACCAACTCAATAAAACATTACAACACAATCACCATTCATTCACATGCTTCGCCTAACATCGATTCCTAAGGTACGTGGGATCTGCCGAACTTTTTCAAGATGTAGAACACTAGAAATGAATCGAGTATATATTTAAACCCCACGGAGACCTTTTCAGCAATTTCTCTATCAGCTTAACCTGAGAGTTGTCTTAGTTTTGCATGCCGTTACTGTGACGTCATCACATGACATCACCGGTTGGTTGAGACTCACAAGTAGACTGATCACGGGGGCTGAGCAACACCATGTTAGGTTCGGAAAGTTTACAATGCCTCTTAAAGGGCCACTCACCAGGTTTGACAATTTTGAGCTGACAAGCGCAATGCGTAGACGAGGCGTTCATGATCACGTCTGCCAAAATTTGCAACGCTACGTGCCGCGGAAATGGGTCAAATTTCAAGATGAAAGCTGCTCGCCCTCCCCTCCACCTGCGCACGCGTAGAGAATGAGGGCATGACGTGGGCGTAGGAATGGCCCTACGTACACGGCAATGCGTTCACGTTGGTCCTTTACGTAGACGACTCTGCTCTGACGTTGTCAACAGTATATCATGTGACATGGCAAAAATTATTTAACACAACATGTGTAGTTTATGTATTTGTTGCTTTAAGAGATGAGTAAAACTTGAAATAAATAATGAGACGCAATAAAAATTTGTGCACGTTTTTCTTTCATTTTTTTTCCCGTGAAATGCTACGAGATGTGGGGTTAATGTGCCAGCGTTTCACATGCGTTCGGGTTCCCACGGTCAGCGCATTGGGCAGACGACTGCCGTGGAACGCTCCTACGCGTTCGCGCACTCATTGTGCTCATCTACTCTACCACGTCTAAGCCAGCGTTTGCAAACAATCCCGCAGAAACAGGCAGAAGACCACAAAATAACGCTGGTCAACAAAGCAACGCCGCTAGCGTGCACGGGGGCTGGGCTTGTTCGGGCACGTCATGCGCACGTCACCTCATGGTCGGATGCCGGAGAGGTTGGGGAAGAGGTTTGGCTTGTGAAGGCTACGCGGAGCGGCAAGGGTTTCGAACTCGTTTCCTCTCACCCTCGTTTTGCACCGCTTCAAAAAACCTGTTTTCTCCGCTCGTAATGAACCGATTCGAGAAATTTTTGTGGCAAAACGTTCCTCATCGAACACCCAACAACTTCCACTGTCTAACTAAAATTCGGTATGGGGCCTGGTGAGTGGCCCTTTAACACGGAGGCAACACAAAACGACGCTAGGAGCAGAAGTCTTCCGGAGTTGGAGGGGTGCGCGATCATTACATCAACTTAGAAAAAAAAAAAGGAGAGGATAGCGTGCCCGGCATGGGTTGTCATGGACCCAGGGGTCACGAGCTTGAATCTTCTTTACGGGAGTTTTTTTCTTTGTGTTCTGATCGTGCGTATTTATTTGACGTCATTTCCGTGACGTAATATGTCACTGAACTCTTGGTAGACCCCGGCATCAAACGCTTTCACGCTAAAAATTTTTTTTGGTCACAATCAAGGCGATGATTTTTCGCTCACAACCAACGACATCAATCCCAACACCGACGTCGGAATTTCTTATAAACAGGCTCTGTACGTAACGAGCGTTAACTGACGAAACAAGCACTCACGGTGACTAACAACTATGTGAGTCAGTTCTTAAAGCGTGTTTTTATCTTTTATTCTTTGTAATCCGTCCTGGTTTCATTGAAGTTCTCACGTTAAATAAACTTCTTAAAAGTAACCGCAATTTTCATCGATGAAAGCTCTTGCATATTTATTTCAAATTAAATATTCTGAATTCATAGGGTTGTTTGGAGAACGGTTGTCTTGGTATTATAAAACTATTCAATGAGCATGTACTTCGTATTCAATTCAGAGTCCTTACTATTTGATTTGTATTTTATTCAATTCCTAAATTCACTATTCGCATACCCCTAGTCGATAGCGTAAACCGTCACTGCCATGCTTCCTAAATCCGCACGTTCGTCTTAGTTGCGGCAGAGAAGAAACTTGTGGATATTAAGTGACTCGCTAACCGGCCGACCCCCACTCAAACCACAATACACATCAACTCAACATGACGCCTGTATCATAGGAAAGCGCGTGTATAATTTATTGCGTCGTTATAAGATTAGACAGCTAGCACTGCAACCGCAATATAAGTTGCACCGACATGATGTCTGCATAAAGCTTTTTTTCCCAATTGGTTTCAAGACCTGGTTTTCCAAATTGGTTTCAGGACACCTAGGGGAGACGATCACAAGACCACCCAAGCGTGCATATGGGCACATATATACGTAGATGGAAACACGAAAAGTGCCCATCGTCTGCTAAAAAATGTCTTGTATTTAATATAAAAAAAATTAAATACGGAAACGCTTTCTTTAGAGGCACACGAGTCTGCCGTGACAGTTTCCCCTTCTGATTTTGGATATGCTTCTTTCTCCGTAGATTAGTTTTGTACTGTGGTGCAGCTAGTTCTTCTTTACCATTCTGCATGATATGGTTGGAAAGCTTCTCCAAGGTAACGCGATAGCGTTAAGAGCTCGTTTCGCAGAAATTTTGGTGTCGGCATCTTTGTTAGTGAGTGAAAAATTATCTTATTCTTGACTAAAAAATTGAAAAAAGATGTAAACAAAATAAAAACAAAATAAATAAAATCAAACACACGGCCGTTTGTATGGCAAACAGGTGTCCTACCAAAGAGCCACGAGATTGCTTCTCTCTTCATTAAAATGAGCCACAAGATTTGTTAATTGATACTTCTTAATTGATAAAACTAATTGATAATGAGTTAATTGATAATGATAAGTTAATTGATAAAAAACAGTATATAAATGTCATTTAGTGAAAGAAGGCTCCTTAACACATCATACATTGTCTGGCAGAAGCGTAGAATCACCCCAGATGTGAAACGATGTGAACTGAGCAACGAGTGGATGATTTAGAGGGCCATACATTGCAAAGCATTCTGACACATTTAATTATTATCAGTGGCAGAACCATCAACAAAGTAAACGGCTGCGCAGGTTCCCGTGTTGCCCTGTGAACACGTAGAGGGTCCTTCCTTGATTCACAAGAGGGATATATATGGCGTAAGGACGCTTAACAACTGCGCTTGCAATATGCATTTAATGATACTTTAGTTTCCTTAAGGCACGGCTGAGGCATTCACCGAGAACCGAAGCCGATTAGCAGTTCAGAAAGCGATGCGTACAAGGCCCGATTACGCTATCACGATCAGATTTTGTAGGCGAAGCTCAAGCTTCCTTTATTCTTGCAGATGTCTATGACATGTGCACGCGAGACTACTTTTTCTGGGCTTGTAATGGGAAGGACAAACATAGCTGAAAACGGACTTTATATAGCTGGAAGACTACACAATTTAATGAGAAGTCGTTGTGATCGAATCGGCGTAGCACTTAAGTTCGACCCTTCTCTGCCAGAGAAGACTAAAAGGCACCTTTTTCACGCTGAATGTTTTGTTTATTTATGACCCTTCCTTCTTTTTGTCTCACTGCAAAAATTTTCTCACCACTTTTATCGACCCAAGAAGGGTACCCCAAATATGGTTCAGAATCACTGCTTTAGACAAAAAACAAGATATCCACACACAGGTGAAACAATTCAGCTTTCTCACATATTTCCCCCACTTGCCGTGATGGATGGCCTTTCTGTATCCTGGCAGGCGGCCATCCTTGTACCCCTTTTGAAAGGGAGCCAAACGTTTTAGCACCATCCGTTGCTATAGCTCCTCTATATAGGTCCAACGAAAGCTGTGACTTTACCACACGTAAAAATACAAAACAGCAACGAGAGACCGCGATGTTGGCATCGAGGGCTCACTGTATTGTGACATAATAAAGAACTCCATCGTTCCCACGTCCGGTCTTCCGTTTGCCCCCAAACCGGCCACCGCGTTACTTATTTACAGAGGAGGCGAACGAAGCCATGTCGAGAAACGTGGTGGCAACTAGGGCATCCGAGTCAGAGTGGTCGGGTCGGCTGATTGTTTCGCGTCGTCTTTATTAACCGCCTGGCTGGACACGCATCGCCCAGTCAGCGAAAGGGGCTCTCTTCGAGCGCCGTGGTTCTCGGACTTCTCTCTCTCTCTCTGTTTCTCTCTCTCTCTCTCTCTCTCTCTCTCTCTCTGTTTCTCTGCGTACCAGCGACACATGCAAAACCCCAGCGACGGACAACTGCTGCGCACCTCACCTGTGCTACGCAGCACTTTTCCTTGCCTATGCACCCGTATTGGCGAATTACTTCACTGGCAGGCCGTCGTCCGGCTTACGAAAATACTCGCCCGGATACAGAGGGAGAAAAGCGCTGTCTAAACAAAAGGGTGGATGGTGGTATATGAACAGACTCCCTGCTTGTCCCCCACGCATCTGGGTGGTATCGCGCGCCCCCTCTCGGCACCCGCTCGCTCTAACGACGTGCCGACGCGCGTTGCTGTCCCTCGCGACTAATTAAGAGGGTAGCGCTGCACCTACCCGCACTCTCGAGCACGCCAGCTCATGCTTTGCGAAGCACCTCTTCCTTTGAGCGGTGCTTTACCTGCTATAGATTCACATTATGCAGCGTCGTATTATAGCGGCATCCAGTTTTGCACTGGCAATTATTGTCACAATAAGAGATGTTTCTGTAGTAGGTATTTCCTTTCCTGCGATAATCCACCGATATTAGCGCCTGAAAGTTCGCTGGAAGTTCAAACTATGAACCATCTCTAGAGATTTCGAATTCGTGGCGGTATAGTGTAAGCCCTTTTATTTTCACACGTTCCTTCACACTCTGCGAGCATCGCGTTGAAATAAAAAGAAAGTGAAATTTGTTGTGATATGCGCGCATAAGTGTGTCTTTGCATATCTGTGCCCGAGTGTTCTATTTTTCATGCACTGCTTTGTATGTTTTACTTTAAGATACGTGTTGAAGTTTCACTCAAGGGCGAAGGAGTAGCCAGTGCCATAATTGTGCGCCAACATCTCCTTATATATTACATAAATAAAAAAAAAGTAAGCTCAGCAGACCTTTGAACAAAACTCGCGGAAGCAACAAACGTACTTTGCCGAGGCAAGCGGTAACCACTTCTGAGTTTGAATCGAAAGAGTGGATGCCGCCGCGCTTCTGATGTAATTACCGTTGAACCCGGTGAAACAACGGAAAAGCAGCTTCTCACAATGGCTCACGTCAAAAGAAGGTACATTTACCAAAAAAAAAAGGGCGAAAGCGAAGATTACACAGTGACAATAAATGCGACATGCACTTGTCGCGTCCCTCCTTCCAGCCACTGTCACACTCGTCGGAGGACCCTCCCCGGAGATTTCGGTTTGGGGCCAGTGTCACAGTGTGCGGCGAGTTTTCTCGCGTAATTGACGGTGCCCTCAGTTTGTCTTTCTCTCTTCATATCCCTCGGCTTCCTTCTGGTCCGATAGGGAGGGCGTGGTCCCGTCAGATACGCCGCGCAGTTCTCGCGGCGCGAATCGCGCTCGCGTTCTTTGTATTTTTTTCTTATCTTTATTTCGTTGAAGCGTAGTGCTCTTTGTTTCTAGAGGAGGCTTCTTTCGTTTTGTTCTTACGCTCCTCAAAGGCTAATGACTTTGTCTCCTAGCAACCGGACTACCATTTTCACTGTTAAGCAAACACTCGAGGAAAATCAGCCTCGTTATGTAGACGCCCTCGCTGGAGCAAGTTTGTTCGGGAAAAAGCGAGAGCAGATTTGAGGCTGGAGTGCGACGAGGGATGTGGGGAGCGTACCGGTTCTACTCGTGTTTAGGTCGGCCCAACTTTTAAGCCTATAGACGTAAGGGGACAAACAAATCAAGGTATAAAGTAATAGTGTGCTGAAAATCCAAATACACAAGTATGAACTAAAGTATGAACTAAAGATAGATACGTAAACGTTAGAAAAATTGATTAAGGCTGGTTTAGGCCTCGCAGTCAGGATGAACGAATCATTAGTGGTACAGGTGAAGTATTGTATATATAATATCTCAGATGATGCTGAAAACGGGGAAGTTGTAAAGTTTACACTTATTTTATTAACCAAACGAATGCTCGTTATAGATAATCATGAGTCATTCCTATCAGAACATACATGCTTCTTCATGTTTTGAATATGAATTGAGCTCATCATTCTATTGTATCATCTATATTTATAACATTGCTTTTGAATTTCGGCATCACATACTACTGTCAGTGGTTCCGTCAGTCCAACGCGTTTGAAGTCGATACTGTCTAGGTGGGTGAACCAAATGACACCACTTTACGTGTACATAATCATCTAACAATTGTGAGTTGTTTTTTTTTTTCATGTTGATTTTGAGTGGTGAGATTCACTTTTCCATGCGCCGTTTATTTACAGCTTCAAGACCACTTTCTTGCTTGTTAATCAAATACATGTTACTAACACAAAATTGACAGACGATGGGCTGGCACAATTCTCACTTGTAAGGGATCAAACCTTGCACAACATAGCTAATCAATCAGTCAGCCAGTCAGTCAATCAATCAAAAAATTAAACCATGATGACAGCGGTGTCCTTCTTTCAAATTGTGCACATTTCTTTGTTATTAGCATTGTACTGGGAAGTCGACGCTTTCTCAGAATGAGCGCTTGAAATGGCTACCTCTATTTATCACTATCAACCAGCTAGTTTGTGTAGCACCAAGATCAACGTCTTGAGCAATTCGGGTCGTTACAGAGGTGATGTCGAAAGAGTGCAATACGAACAACTCGAACGGGCTGTCATAGCATTCTTGCTTAGCCCGAGTGTGCGGGCTTGATTCCCGGTCATGGTGGCCGCATTCCGATACGGGCGAAGTGCAAAGACTACCAATGTGTGTAGGCTTAGGTGCCCGTTAAGGAACCCCAAATGGTCGAAATGAATCCGCACCGCTTAACTACGGCGACCTTAAAATCATATTGTCGCTTTAACAAGTAAAACACCATCTATTATTATTATTATTATTATTATTATTATTATTATTATTATTATTATTATTATTATTATTATTATTATTATTATTATTATTAATGTTGTTGTTGTTAGTCGTCACACTCGTATCGCCGATTGTGACGTCGTGTAATGGTTCCAATGAGCTCCTTTAGTGCTGAAAAAACAAACAAACATAGGTCTCATTCCAAGGAGTCCCATTAGCTAGATGAAGAGATGAAGTTTTATGCCCTAACAAGGCAATTATTTATTTTATTTTACTTTCTCTGGTAATTGCAACCTCCTCCTTCTTCTTTGTTCTGAAGCTTTCTGCGTTTCTCCCGTTCTCGCACGGCATCCTGGATCAAACCACCGTTGACAAAGCGAGACTACTCCGTGAATACGTCGCCATCATCGTCATTACCACGCGACTACGTCTCTGTCACAACGTAATAATGAGGTTACAATGCTCGACGATCACGAAGTCATTGATGACGACATCTTGCCACGCAAGTGACACAACATCATCAATGTAATACGTCTCGTTGCATTTTGGCCCGACACGTTATATATCGCTAGTTCTTGAAAAAACGTTGCGTTGCTTCAGCAAGTCTCGCGTAACCAAACAAAGCCTTTTGGTTGCGAGTATAAAAAAAGTTATGCTCATATAAGGCTTCCACCTTGACCATCACCGGCATACACATGTCGGTTGTGACTCTGCAACAGACTTCGCAATAAATCACTCAGCGATATAGGTCTGAGAGTGGGTAAATAAGGTAGGCTCTGATTTCACGACGACAGAAAGAAAAAGAAAAAAACGTCGTTGCTTTTGCAGTCTCTGCCTTCGGTGGCTTCTTTGTGTGCCGTGTGGAATCGATTACGGACCGCCCCATTACGCCGACCGCGTTTCTCGCTCGCCAACTGAAAAGCTGGCGACGCGGATTCACACTTCATATATAGGCGAAGTGTACAGAATGAAAGATTGATTGCCTCTGCGCGGGGCTATTGCTAAAATTGGTGCCTGCGTTGTTAGGCTGACGCCGGGGCGCCTTCGATCGAGGGCGAAGCTGATCCCACGACGGGGCTTCTTTGAAAGCTGTGGCATACCGTTCGAAGGCGCTATTGTGCTCGGCAGGGATTCGGTTGCTCGAGTGTGTACAGACACGTTTTGTGTGGATATGGGGCACGCTATACCGAAGCGAGACAACCGCAGCCACGTTTAACTTGCGAATAATTGAGGCTTCGCAACGAGGAACCGATCTGAGTAGAGAGCAATTACGAAGGTTTTCTTCTTAGTAGAAAGCAAGTACGAAGGTTTTCTTCTTAAAACTTTTATTTTTCGCCTTCTTATGCGGTGATGGTAATTGCCGACTACGTGGACATGGTGATTTTGATTATTTTCACTGAATCCGGACGCGCTTAAAGTGTGAGAAAAAGATTGCCTGAAATAGCCTTATTTATGGCTGGTGATAATCTTGGCTGAAAAATCTTTTCGAATGGCTGCTTTCTTTGATACCAGTGAACGAATTCTCAAAGCTGCTTGTTTGTAAAGGATTGCTGCCATTAACGAGCTGGCTTCCCTAATGCTATGCCCAGCTTCCGTAGTGGCTGAACTATCTTCTTACGAATAATTCTATCCCTTGACGTTTTTGTTAATATCTGCCCGATACAATAATGCGTCACAGAATCCGCCCTAAAGAAAATAATATTGCCGTTTAACTAAAGAGAGAGTGATGAGAAAAATGAATTTTCTGGTGTTAGTAAATTACTGTTCCTCAGTACCGCCAACACCACTGTTAACGCAAGAAGACGCGCTAAAAAGATATAAAAAAGAAAACAGTCAGCGAAGACACCTTGAATTCGACCTCCCGTTCTAATTTTAATATGTGGAGTTTTACGTACTAAAATAAAGATATGATTATGAAAGACGTTGCGGTGGAGGGCTCCGAAAATTTAGACAATCTGGTGTTCTTTCGTGCACAGACATCGCACAGTACAAAGACCTCGGCCGTTTCACCTCCATCGAAGTGCGACCGCTGTGGCAGGTATCGAACCAGTGACCTTTGGGTCAGCAGATGAGAACCGTGGCCACTGTTTCACCGAGACGCCCTTCCAGCTCGTCCATCGTGACGTCGTAGATTTTGACGGTGTCTTCTGGGGCCTGCATAAATCGTCGTTAAAAGTGAGTTACAATGACTGACATTGTGTTATAAAGGGCACACTGTGTTAACGCAGCACGTTTCAGAGAATTTCACGGAAACAGAAAGACCGAAATACGTCAGAAGACATTAGAATTTTTATAGTAACACAGACGTTCATGTGCTGAAGCTGTGGCACGAAATTCAACAAGAAACTTTGCCCTTATGGTTCCCGTATAGTAATTAACCTATGACGGCGAGATAAATGACAACATATGTCTGAAAAAAATATTTGGTATAAGCTGACGTAATGCTTCACTTTATTGTTTCTATATGCTCAAGAAAAAATTTCAAAAATAAAACTTTCGTCTAAAGGTAATGCTTAGTTGCAGGAAACGCACTATAGCCTGTTCCCAACATAAAATTTACCTCAAGTCAGGTGATACAACACTCCGATATTCTCATTCAAAAAGAAATCATTCGTATAAGTATATATACGTAGAATGCAGCGTTGAGCAAGAAGTATAGAAACCAGTAAAACTTCGCATGATTTTCTCTATAAGCAACAAATGTATTACCGCTAGTGGTGTAAAAAAACGTAAGAACTGTCACCGGGCAAGCAAAAGAGAGCGAAACAAACAAACAAACAAGCAAACAAAAACAAGCAAGCAAGCAAACAAACAAAAAACAAATAAATAAATAAGCACATTCTTTCTCCAACGTTACGCTATCTGCCATGGTTGTGTGAGGCCATTCAACGTCTTTGCAGAGGGACCTGCATGCCCTCGCTGTCCCGTATCACTGGCGTAGCGTTTACGGCTCGCCGCGCAAATGCGGCCACGCCACGGAGGTACAAAGACGCAGTTTACGGTTCCCCTCTGGATATGCTTTCGGAGATCATCACTCACCCGGCTAAGGAAAAAAGTATTAGAGCGCCAGTCGAAGACCAGCATGTTACGTCCGCGTCCGCATGCAGGAGGCCGCGATAGTAATCATGGCAGGCTGCGAGTAGTACATCCGTTAGGTAGAACTATGCACTGTATGAGGGCTGTGCGCATGTACTGGATAGTGTTGGATGCTAGCTATGTGACTCACATGAAATGTGTGCAGTATGTCTCATTCAATATTTTCATTCTGCTTAAAAAAGAGAGAGACAGAGAGGTGAAGGGGAAAAGCAGGAAGTTAACCTGATACTGGTATCTATTTTACAGACAAAGGGCGTGCAAACACACCCTGTCTGTACAATGTAGAATATGTAGAATGAATACGTAACAACTAGCTCATCTCTCTAGTATGATTAACTACTATCCAGTTTGCTACCTGCAAAGTGAGCCTGCCATGGTCGTCTAGCGGCTAAGGCACTTGGATGCTGATCCGCAGGTCGCGGGATCGAATCCCGTCCGCGGAAGCCGCATTTCTGTTGGAGCCGAAAATGCTTGAAGGTCTGTGTGCTCAAATTTGTGTCCACGTTAAAGAACCCCAGATGGTCGAAATTGCCGCAGCCGTTGACTACGGCGTCTCTCATAATCATATGGTGGTTTTGGGACTTTAATCCCTAACAATTATCATTATCTGCAAGCTGGTGGAAACAAGATGCTAGAGAGAAGGCATATGGACAGGTAAAATACGCAAAATGACTATTTAAGCCCTTTTCTTGCGAGTAATAGTAAAAAGTGTTTTTTTTTCTTTTCATTGTGTTCATTATAAGTTTCGTTCAACATTTGTCACAGAACACCTCTGACTTTCTAACAGTGAGACATCTCGCGCATTGGGCTGAAGTTCTCGAGCTTCTGTTAATAAAAATGCAGAAGAGCACAGGCCTCTTTTGCGCGCTCCTGCAGTCGGCGTTATCCTGCAAATGCGGAAAACGCCTCTTGCCAATTTGTCGGGGTTCAAAAAATGATATAGCGCTAAGTAATCTGTCATTATTGGCCTTGTAGCCAAAAGAGGCAGAGAAAGAGCTTATCGTGGCGAGGTCTTAAACGAATTAAAATCAAACTTCGACTTGAACCAACCAGAGCGAACTTTCTAGCTGACTCTATTAGGAGCGAAGCTCCTTAAGGCGTGGGCTGTGCGTCCCCTGTATGTAGCCACCTCTCGTTCAGTTCTAAGTATTACGCTAGCCACCGCCCGATCTAAAGGGTACAGCCATATCCATCCGTCCATCCGTCCATCCGTCCGTCCATCCATCCATCCATCCATCCATCCATCCATACATCCATCCATCCGTCCGTCCATCCATCCGTCCGTCCGTCCGTCCGTCCAAAAGATGCAAGATGTTATAAACTAGACGGCGGTACGTGTAGTAGATGCCGTCTGATGCGAGGTGTTATAAAATAGGAATGATGCCACATATGGCGCGTGTCATCGTTCGATATAGTGCGGCGACGTACGCTAGGGGGAGCGTTGCAATAAAATCGAGTGGGCAAAATGTACGGAGGATTCATGGTTTACCAGGTTTACCTCCGGAGCTTCGCCCACTCATCATCATTCACTTCGTGGATATGGCGGCATTTTTTTTATTGTTTTCTTCTTGAATGTGCATCTATCCCTAAATATATTTGTACAAGCTCAAGGTGGGCACCTACCTATCGGTATAAAAGAGTATTGTGTCTAAACCCAAAGGGACGAGCATTTTCGGGTGATGGTTTGCATGTTGTAGAAATATAAACATTTGTCGGTTTACTGTGCTTACTCCTCGCTAGCATGGACATTGTTTTATTAACATGAATGATTACTGTAGGTGTTCTTGGTCGAAAGTATGGGCAACCTACACCATAAATATCTGCAGGACTCGCTTGCCCATTCGAAGCATACATATAGCCGTTGGAAAATCTCAGTTGGAAAAATTCTTACGAAAACCATAACGAACAACGCAAGATAAGATGAATGTTAACAAAAGAAGAGCCAATGTATATGGGCCAGTTGGTTGTACATACTGTAAACCTTTGCGCGCTACAAGAAAACAAAATTGATGAAGAAGCAACGATACGGAGCAACACAAGTGCTTGTCTTTGTTGTTCAGTATTCTTCGTCATGTTTGTTTCCTCGTAGCACGCAAAAATTTTAACAAAACAAAGTTCCAAGATCCTTTATAGTGGCGGAGGATTGGGGTGCTTGAGAAGTCCAAAATGAAAAAGTATTTCAAAGTATTCTTGTGCTCTCAATGCAACTTAAGCGTATATATTAACAAGCCATTGGTATAGTCTACATAATGCGATGTTACAGAGCAGCACCCTCGAGCTTTGTACAAAGGTGCGTGGTACTCTAATGAGCTTCTATATCACATGAAGCTCAAGTGGCAAGTAGATCAGGGCGTAGTGCACTGCCTTAGTACCATATAAGCAGAATTTTCTCTGAGCTACACGTAACATTATATCCTTCAATCACTAGGCAGTCTGGCCGATACGCTTTCACCAAGCATGTCCCCACGCAGCCTTTCCCTGGAAGACTGGCCCGGTCTCTTTCCGTACTGCACGGTGCAATACGATAACGTAGTATGTCTCACACAATCATAGACTACAATAATAGCGATGTTTCTCACACAATCATAGACTATAATAATAGCGCTTTTCGCTTTGCTGCACTGAACTAACCAAGACGCGAGCGCGCTGCGGGGGACCGAGGGGGCGCGTTGGCTGCCGCCGCAACTTGGTCTATTCGCGACACATGGCGGATGTCTCGCTCCTCTTCGCATAGCGCATCCCCGCTGCGTCTTCACTCGGACGTAACAGAGTGCGAGCGGAAAGGCTTCGACGGCTTTCACGGCGCGTGGCAGCGATAAAACGGTAAAAGAAGTCGTATCGACAAGGAAGCAATCAAGTAAGGAACATGCAGACAGAAAATAAAGGAAGGACGACATAGAGGAACAGGGAGAGACGCGTTTACAGGCCGCGGCGGCGGGTGGCTCGTGATATATAGCTTGTCACCGCAGCCGCGAAGACATCCTCTTTAGGACTTGCGGTATAGCGGAGGGAAGCCACGGCGCTGTTGTGGAGGGGGCCCCGATTGATCCGTTTTGCGGCTGTACGGTTGCCTTGCCGCAGCGTGACACGAGCGTCATCCAGCGCTCTTCTTCTTCTTCCTTTCGTCGCGACTGTATGCACCTCTGTAGCGAAGCCAGCGGCCATTGATTCCGAGATATGGCAGCGGCCGCCGCTGTGAAGCGAGCGCCCCGGCAGGTATAGCGGCTGAAAGGTTTCTTGAACTCGGTCGGCGCGTTACGCGCTGAAGGCTGCTGAGCGAATGGGCGTCCAGACGGGGGCAAGGCTGGGGATGAGAAATGGGGATTCCGCCGTCGACGTGTAATCCCTGGCTGGCGGCGGGCCTCGGTGAGTTGCGCGTGTGCTCCCCAGAGCGCACGTAAGCGGCCTGTCAGTTGCGCGCTCCGCGTCTAGCCGCGTGCGCCACACGACGGTGGTCTTCCCTCTCTCCCCTCTTTCACTTCAATTGCTCCTCTCCTCTCGTAACGTTTCATCCGGCCGAGATCGCAAATGGCGAGACGTTTGCGGTCGGATTGCGCCCTGTCTCGGCAGAGTCTTATCTGCTGCGGTTGTGCGGCGTGTGCACGCGCGAGACGACCATGGCCGGATTTAAATAAGGTAGATGAGCAAGTGTAGACGCTTGCGCGACGTTTTCCTTCTTCCCCTTTCTCTCTGTCTTTCCCTCTGTTTCACCGCGCACAATGCGCTCTGCATAGCTGGGCTGCCACCGAGTGATCCTAGCTTTGTTTCTTTTTTTTCTTAAAGTTGATGCATTGAAGTGGAGCGAAGACAAGCATTATGTTCTTCGCACTAGGCAAAATATGTCCAATCAATTATTTTGTGTTTATCACACCACGCGGAAGCAGTGATTGTGCGTAAACTTATAAGAGAGCACCATATAGGCGAATTTGGGAGAGCTGGAGTTTATATAGTGTCGACGAGGAGTAGATGCTGCACGATAAAAATTACAAAGCTAACAATGCCATTGCACCGACCCAAGCAGGCGCGGCTTCCGCATTTTACTCGGAATCGCAGACGAACTATCCATTTCTTGCTCGTACAATTATTAATTACTCAAATAGAACAACTAAAATACGTGTTTTTGTTGTTTTTTTTTCATCACCGTGACAACGAACGTGGTAATAATCTTCAGGGGTGCATGAAATTGGCTCGATTGCACGCCATTTTCTGCAACAAAGCATTCAGCCGCGTGCATCGAAAGCTTACAAAAGTAAAGCGGGCCCTTATGCCGGGGGATTAAGACGCGTAGTTCACGGACCTTTTGCTACCAGGCCCTGACCTATACTTGTGCAATACTGTTTATTTCTTAATTTTCTTAAAAACAACAAAAAACGGCGCTCCATGGTGACCGCATGTTAAAACAAAGCCGTGGAACAAAATCTCCGTATTTCAGAACCGGCACCAAGATTCAAGCATTCGGGCGATTGGTAATATGTTTTTCGAATCCTGGCACCGTAATATGAGAAAGGGCTTCCCATACCGCATATGTCTGTCCTACATCAAAGTGTATCGGCTAACATTTTGATCACCGCCCACCCTCTCCACTTCCCCGCTTACACCTTCTTATTTTTTTTTTTTCAGCCGGCGGGCAATTAAATTTTGTGGCTGTGGCTCCCTACCTTTAGTGAGATTGAGGAGGAGGAGGAAGAAGGAAGGAGGAAGGACAGGGAGGTTAGCCAGTTCTCAGACCGGCTTGCTACCCAGTGCTGGGGGAAAGGGTAAGGGGAATAAAAGATGACAAAAAAGAGACGTTGAACATGAAAAAAAAAAGAAAAAAAAAGGATAACAGTACGATTCACGGCGCCGCTTACAGTCTGTCTCTAAGACCACTTGCCCGCAAGAAGCGCAACAACGCCCTCAATGCCTTGCGTGCCGGAAACGGTCTCGGCCTGTGTCCTAATATCCTTTCTTCCGACAATTGGCGATTGTCAAGTCTATCTAGAACTTTCGACAGTTGTTCCCGTTGCGCGCTGAAGCGAGGACACTCGCAGAGAAGATGAAAAATTGTCTCCGCGCTGCCACAGTTGTCGCATGTTGAGCTGCTGGCCCGACATGCGACAACTAGCGTTGAGATCCAGATTCCTGTTATATGCTATAAGCTAGTCTCACTGAACAATCGCATACGCACATAATGACCACGCGTTCACACAGCCGGTGTTTTGGCCTTGCCTCCATTCTTACTCATTAACCGCCTTTTCCTTCCGTGGTGTAGCAAATCGTACACATGGATTATAGAGCCTTTTCTCTTTCAACGTGATAGCGTTAAAGAGCTCGTTTCGTAGAAATTCCGGTGAAGGCGTTGTTGGTTTTGAGCGAAAAATCACCATATTAAGCGTGACTGCAAAGTCGAGAACGGAACGTTGCAAATTATATTGAGTCCGAGTGTGGATTGAACTCGGGTCGTCTGGGCTTGAGCAAGAATCGAACCCGGGTCCTTTGCGTCGCAAGTGGATGTGTACCACACGGCCACGAGTCTGCTTGTAAATATGGTGAAAATAACTTCACCTGCTTGGAAAAGCAGCGAAAGTAAATTTAATACTTTACAAACACACGCGTCCTGTATACATGCTTCACAAAACAACTTGAAATATTGCAGCGATAATGCGTGGTACAAGCGTACATTGCCATCGGGCGTCGGAACATGTGATTATCACAATGACTTCGTGGTTTAAAACTGATCACCCACTACACGAGGCACACACATTACTGCGCCCATAAACTTGAGGTCATGCTGTGGGTGCATAGAAGTTCGAAAAGAATTCATGCGCTAAGTGCTTGAAGTACGCACTCGGGACAGAATATCGATATCGCATTCAGCTCTTTAAGACGAAGCTTGAGGGTCCCCTTAATTTTTTTTTCAACTAGGCACACGCATACGCGAAAACTACGTTTTTCTTGATCTTCGTTTCGTCCAAATTAACAAAAGTTTCAGAGTGGAAACCTTAAGCTTTGAAAGACATTCTTCAGAGATAGAAGTTTAATGAACGAGTCATTAAAAAAGCAGACGTAGGTCTCTTTCGACATAGTTTTTGCTTAGAGCGAAAGGAAGATCCACTGAGGAGGCCGAGTGTGCGTAGAGAACGTCAGTCATATGTATTTGCTCAGGTTACTTCAGACAACTTGTGTGAATTTCTTTTTCGTTTGACTCGTAGCGTTTGTGTGGTTGGAACAGAACGAAAGAAAATAAAGAAAAACGGCACAATATGTAATGAGAAGTGCTTACTCAGTCCGCGCGCAGAGAAATCGAATCGGCCGCCACCAAATTACGGGGCCTTGCACATCGAACGCTTGAGGTTGAAAGCGGCCCTCCATGTTCGCTTCATAGCCAGCCTTAGTGCTGCGTCTTTCAGTACTTGAAAAAATATAAAAGGAAGTAATATTAAGAGACCAACGTGTACAGAAAATAGTAGGTATATATAGCCTCGATCCAGGTTTTTTTTTTTTCTTTCGCACCCGTTCATTGTTCATGGCAGCCACACCTACACACGTAGCTATTAAGGTTATCATTTCAATGTTTTTGCTTTTCCTGCCACTGAAGTTGCTCTAGCAGTGACCTGATTGGGGGGGGGGGGGGGGAGAGTGCACTTTTTGTTTATTTGCCCCAGGAAATGCTATTCGAGCAACAATCAACAGTCGGCTCTGCTTCGTTTGTGCGTGTATACACCGACTGCCCAGACTCGGCCCTTAGCACCGCGCTGACGATATGTTCGAGCCGAAGAGAATTGCGGTATGACCTTGTGACCTCTGCGTGCCTCGAGGGCGTAGACAGCGTGAGTCAGCGCGTTTCTATCGCATTACGCTGTCCTATTGATTGCATTCCGCTTTAACTCGGCTGCATCATCCGAACAGTATTTCCGCTGTTCGAACACCACGACACTTTTGTATGCTTGCATTTGTGGCGGGTCAACGCGGTTTCAGTGTAAAGTACGTATAAACTACATTTGCTCATACTTCTTGAAATGCACTACCTGAGTGGAGATGCAATCGCGTTATGCAGAGAAACACTAGTATTGGCTCAAACTTGTTCAAAGGCCAAACCACCCAAGCAAGCCCATTGCTTCAACTACCACTGTCACAATGTAGCTGAACAAGTTGTACAATGAGTTGGATCCCTTAAGATCACACGAAGACGGTACAGTCCTGCTGTGCCTTAAAAATGCCTTAATAGCTTAAATGCCTTAAACCGGACATCACGGAAATTATTGCAGCCCATCCGCATAAGCGAACACCACGAGTAGCGTTTGCATACAGCACGTATGCACATTCTGGGGACATACGCCGCTGCACCGGGCTCCATCAGTGTACCGCAAAACGACGACACTTTTCTTCTAAATCGAGATCAGCGAGAAGACCGCAGCGGGCGCCAAGAGCGCGTGACTCCCTAAGCGAGCCCGTTGATGCGTCGCGGCAGCGTTATAATTGGCACCGAGCGCGCCGCAACTCAGCCCCGCGGTGCCGTTAACGTTATTGCGGTGGCCGCAGCATGCCGGCGCAGCCGTTGTCGCGTATACCACTGCAAAACACACCAAAACGCGTGCCTCGACGACCGCGAAAGTGTTCGCGCACGCAGTGAGTTGACAGCGCGTGCAGTTTAGCCGAGGCAGAGATGAAGGGACAACGTTACAGAGTGGTGATGGAAGGGGACTTTAGGCCTTCTCCTCCTGGGAAATGAGTGTGCCCGACGAAACCGACACCGCAAGCGCATGTGCCCGAAACTGCGGCACGAATGGTCGATCGTTGTGCAGGTTGTCGTGCTCGCTAGCTGTGAATTACGGAGAGAAAGAGAGAGATGCAGAAATAGTAACCTCCATCACCAGAGACTGAGCAGCCTGGGCGCATCCGTCGCTTGTCGTGCGTCAACCAACCGAAGTGACACTCTCAGACGCTCTCGCTAGCCTAGCCACGTGACTCTATATTTTCTGTCTTTCGCTCATCGGTGAACGCAGAATGAATGCTTATGAATAATTCATGATGACGCAACTTCTGCTCGAGTTGTCGCGCGCAATGGTCAAACGCGAAGCGGTGGAGGAACGTATTATGCGGTCGTCCCCCTTTTCCCCTCAAACCTGTTTTCGAATTTTTTTTCTACCTCGCTGCCACTTCCAGCTCCCGTTCCATCTTTTCTGTCGCTTCGAAGAGCGCGCCCGCCCTTTCAACTCGAGTGCTGCGCAAACACAGCCACTGACATCTGCGGTGGTGGGTGCCCGTATATAGAGTATAAATTCCGAGCCATGCGCTGTACCAACCTGCGCTGTCGGTCACTTCTCTCGATTTTACTTGTTACTCGGTATTTCACCTCGAAATAACCACTTCCTATTTGTTGTTGTTTTGCGTGAATGACGGTTTTATCGTGTGCCCTCTTGTTTACCGGCTTGCGCAACGCCGAATGCGAAAAAAAAAGAAACACACACAGGGACAGGAAGAGCTGCTGCAATAAGCGTACGAGTTTTGTTCGAGGAAAAGATGGCGGAGAGGACTTGCGTACAGTAAGTTCACTCTCCGTGATATAATGCGCTAGCGCGTCCATTATTGCATGCGCGCACAAAACACACAGGGTAAGCCTAAGCGCCGAGGGAGAGCGCACGTCAGTCGACTGTTTCATCTTGCAGCAAGAGGAAATGAACTGCGAGCTGCCGCTGATTACTGACCATTTACCGCGTTGCCTGCCCCGCTGCCCACCATTTTGCACGTTTCTCTCATCCTTTCGGCCGTCCCACGCTCATCCTTTCGCAACACTCATTCTCTTCAACAATATTCTCTCTTTCGCAGCCAAACCAATGTTTCCACGGTGTAAGAAACGAGCGCTAGTGTTTCCCCCGTTCGTTGCGAAGCGCCACTGTGGTTGCTTGCCTGCCACGGGATCGGCAGCAGCGCTCTGCGCTAATGCTGCTGCTTTTCATTCGCTTAGGCCGCTCGCTCTAACCGCCTCGCTTTTCATCATCGAGCCTGGCTGGCAGGGTGCGCTCCCCGCGTGCTCTCTTCGTATCTATCCTTATACTTGTTCATCGAAGTTTTCAATTTAATTAGAGTCGGTAATTAAAAGGGATCGCTACTGATACAACACGTAGCTCCTTTATTCATTTTTTTACGTAAGTTTGCCCGTCTCTCTGCGCAATGTTGTTTTTAATTTTGGGTTTCGCTATAGGTGTTGTTCGGGATTCATTTCGTAACTCAGTCACTCTTCCTCCTCACACTCTGCATCGTTCCGGCTACTCAATATTAAACGAAGCTTTAATTACCTTGATATGAAATTTTGCACCTGCACTGCCGTGAGCATCCCTGCACGTCGGCATGCCCGGAACTAAGTCCGAGTAATCACGTGTTTGAAGTTTCGTAATCTCAGTTGAGACATTAGCCTTTTCCGTTCGCTCACGTTCGCTTGGACTGATTATTTGGAGGGAGCGAAAGGCGCGAACGCCGCAATACGTAATATTGTATTAATTAGGGCCACGCCATCTAAAAGTAAGAAAAGGCATACCCCCAAGCATGGGTAAATGTAAAACTTCAATAACAAATGTCAATGTAAAAAAAATCTATTTTGTTAAATGAAATACAGGATCTACTCCCCTGACTTTAAATATTATCGTATGCTTGCTTACGTTGAACTTAGTTGAACTCAGAACATGTGACGCCAGGACTGTAATCAGAGCTTTAGGTTGACCAATTTTAGGAGTTGCGGCGTTCCTCTTAATCTCATTAGTCAATTCTGTCTTAGCCAATGCTGAGAAAGAATCGCACTGCATTCAGTGAGCTTATGATGATCTAATAATAGTAATAGTATCTGGGGGTTTACGTCCCAAACTCACGATGTGATTATGAGAAACGCCCTAGTGGCCTACTGCGAAAATTTCGACCGAGTGGTGATCTTAACGGGCTCTGACGCCGCCACCACACCGCCTTCTACCATTTCGGCTGAGTCGAAACGCGACCGCCACAGCCGATATTGAACCTGCGACCTTCGTGTCAGCAGCCGATATTTGTCGATATGGTTGATTGGGCGAGTTGGTGATACATGACTGTTTCGAAATGAGGGCGCACTGCTAAGCGCTTGTGCCTGTCTTCCCGTCCGCGTCTAAGTAGTGCGCTCTCATTTCACAGCAGCCGATAACCACAACCACTGTTCCACCAATGCGGATGCTTATGGCGATCTACTACAGTTAAAACCAAGAGTTCTAGTAACGTTGGTTAAAACTGCTACCGTTTCAATGAGCGGCCCTTTAGAGATGGCTTCACTACGCACTGAGTCTTACTGTGGCAAAGCCAACTCAACAACGTCCACGCAGACTGTTTTTTTTTTTATTTTTTTTATAAAACGGGGGTGGAATCCTTCAGGACGCCAATAAATGTTTTTCATCCATCCATCCATTATAACCTTCTTTGAAAATTTGTACTTATGAAGGAAAACAGGTAGAGATTTACATAATAATTCTAGGATGTCACTGTAAAGTATATGATAAGTACTCAAGGCTACGACAAAAATTGCACTAAGTGGTGCGATCGAAGCGTCTGCTACTGCAGGCTGTAAAGCAATAAAGCGATTTGTCGTGTGAATAACATAAAATTTGAAACAGCTATTTATTAGAGCTCTGTCAATAAACACTAAGAAAAATGCAACAACACGATTGTCTTGAAAGTCCAAAAGGAACAAGAATTTCTGCGTGAATAAATGCTAATGACTTTATAGCCTGCTGTAGTAAATAAATTTAGGTAATTATTTCGTAAATATTGTTACCCTCTTGACAGAAAAAAAAACAAAACAAAAAAACAGGTGAAGTACAGAAGCGAATTGCCGATGAAAAACTTGAGAATTAACCTAGGTTTATGCAAAGACTCGCGCAGCACGCGTTTACTTGAAAAACTTATTTCGAGGCACTCGTGACAAACAAGTGCAGTGTCTTGGCTATTCTCTTGGGCTGACTTTCTCAGTAAGAACAAAAGTTTAATTTATTCTTGCAGGGACCATTTCTTCTGTGCATCTTTAATATCCAGAGTCGCTAATTCCAAAACTGTCTGTTTCAATTTTTCTTTCTTCGTTTTCTTTTTGGCACTGAAGATGTTGGAAGAGAAAAAATCCTATTTATGGCCGCGTAGTGCCAATACATTTTTGGCAGAAATTCATCTTTATTCAATACATGTGACTAAGAGGGCTCCCGTATAAGGAAGTTCGTGCGTTTGTATGTTTTCTACATGAGGCAGGAGGAATGGGGAAAAAAGTGCTGACGACTGGGGTTTGCTTCTTTTGTTTCCCAAACCCAAGGAGCAGTGTTGACTTTTAATATCAAAGTTGGCCCTCACAACGCAGAGCTTTACGCGTTTGTTTCGAGTATTCTCCCGCGATGAATGATGGAATACGTAAAGCGGGAGTGGAGCAGTATAACTCAAAAGAAATAAATTACGTTCCGAGAGTTCCTTTGTACTAGTGCCATATTATCATTTGTGCTTGCCGCCGACATTTCGACGCACTCGCCGAAAGAAAACTATTCTCTCTCTCTCTCTATCTCTCTCTCTTTCTTTCTTTCTTTCTTTCCTTCTTTCTTTCTTTCTTTTTCTTTTTTTTTTTACGAGCGTTATCCGTGAAGACGGCAGGTTCATCTGAAGAAAAGTGGTGTGAAGCACTATTTCTCTTGACCTCTTTCGCCAGAAGTAGAGGGGAACACACAACTGTAGGTAGGTTAACTATGTCTTGTGTTGTACCCTACACTTGGAAGAGGAGGTTAAAAGATACAAAAAAAAACATGTGCATATGCAGCGCAAAATGTGCAGCGTATCTGCAGACGGTTGCTTAGGTCTGTTGCCTTCAAGAACTGCACCAGGGCTCCTGGCTGTAGGAGCTGTGAGGCCTGACTCTCATGTATTTTCATCACGTGCACTAACTGCATTTGTAAATATAATATATGTGACCTTTTGCGAGACTGTTCCTAATTTTACCAGTACCCCAGGCACATAAAACACCACTTGAAGTATAATTTTTGCGTAATGCTGCATGCAATGTGCACCATTTCATCCAAAATATCTAGCCATCAAAGTAGCGTATTTGCATAACTTCGGGTTCCACTTTTAAAATAGTTTTGGCGTTTTGTAACTTGGCAGGCTTTCGAGTGCCTGATGTTGACAAGGGTAGTTATGTATAAAGATATTCAGTAAATCTTATAAAATTTAGTTTTCTTCCGGTACACGTAAATAGGTGTGAAGTACATAATATGAATTTTTTATGGGGTAATACATAATAAAGGTGTCGCATTTGGGTAATAAATCGCCATATTCAAAAACGGGCATGTGAATTTTGTTGGCTTTTACATGAAGCTTGTCCAGTGGCATGATCATAAATTTGACAGAAACATCATTGTCAAGGTAACAACAAAATAGGAACGAAAGGTAGCTTTCTTCATGTATCAAATTTAGTATATTCGCTTAGTTTATGGTTCGTCTCTTATCGTCGGCATGCTCTTGAGTTCACTGAATTTAAAACGGCCACCTTAAGTCTGTCCCTTTCCAAACGGCTTTCGTTGGCGTCAGAGAAATAAAAAAAATAGAAGTCAAACCTCCTTCAGTCCTTTCCCTGCCGCGTCCCATCGTTTTCTTTGACTTGTTCTTCTCCTCCTGTTCCGACTTCCGTCTTCCATTCATTTCCGGTTCCCGTTGAGAATTCTCCAAAGACCCATCAATTCTAAGTACGGGGCAGCCTTCATCAATTTTTATACCCTTCCTTAACAGCTCCGGCCAAGCTCTGCGTAGTTTGTAGTCGATGCATTCCTCTTGTCGCTAAGTCTTTTTGTTTTTATAGCGAAAGCTGTTATGAGATCACAACAAGGATCGCGGGTGGCGTCGAAGTTGTCCGCCGCCGCCACTGATGTCTGTAACCACTATCGCACAAAATAAAAAAAACATAGTAAAAACAACAAGGGCACAATGAGATTCGAACCCTTCTCCCTTGCGTTACAGCCGAATATTCCACCACTGAGCCACGCCAGGGCTTAACACCCTATAGCTAACTAGCGTTAGACAGGCTTGATGTCAGGAAGGAAATGAATCGCGTTATTATGAGTAATGAAGCGCTTTAGAAACGCAAAAAAAAACAGGTGTCACGCAATGTGAATACATCAAGGAGTGGGTTGTTGAATGCTCCAAATCATTACAAAAACTTAATTTTGCTGACCTACTAACTGTGGCACATACCCACTGTGGGAGATTGTGAGGAATACAAATGCTTCTGGCATAACTCTTCATCGTCGTCAGTCCCAGCATAATAAATATTCACAAACGTCCTTGCAAGTGTGCAGCGCGCTTCTCGAAGAATGACGAAGGATGGCGTAGTGAATGCCTGCCTACTACTCAACGATTGACGGCGTAGGGGGTAGGTACCCTGCAAATGTGCTTGAAGCGGCTGCCGAAAGAGTGTTAAAAAAGGCTCTGAAACGCCGCTCTTCCGCTGTGGCAGTGCTGGGCGTTCTGCACTGGTCTGACGGTTTTTTAGGGGCGTAGACCGTAAAGGCGTGGGTCTGTCCATTCCTTGTATGTATGTACGCGACCGCCAATACTTCCATCTTTGCCAACTGCTCACTACTTCGTCTTCGCAACATTCCACTTCGCCGCATCACCGATCTACCACTTCACCGACCATAAAGCAAATACTGTTGAGAAGTAGCCAATATAGAATGCAAGATGGTCGTGTACTTTTAACCAAGTACGCGATAAAGAACCATAGATTGTCCCACTGTGTCCATGCCTTTTTCCCGTAAGCGCCTATAGTTCCACCTTCGCAAACTGCCCACTACTTCGTCCTTACAAACACCCTACTATTCCCCATCACTTATCCACCACTTCACCAACAATAAAACAAATACTGCTGAGAAGTAGCCGTGTACTTGTATCCAGGTGTGCGTTATAAGAGACCATAGATTGTTCCACTGTGCCCATCCCTTGTTTGTACGTGACCGCCTGTAGTTCCAGTTTTGCGAACTGCCTACTACTTCGCCCTTGCAAACATCCCACTACGCCCCATCACTGATCCGCCACTTCACCTACCCTAAATTTATTTTAATGAAGGGGGAACGGAAGCGACGTAAACCTACAGCTTAGAAATAATAATTTTTTGTATAAATACATACAGTGTTTATCACGTCTTTCATGATGTAGTGGGCGATATTCGCGATATTCGCGTTGGTTTATGATTTAGCGATGAAACTCCAGTGCTTCGGCCCACTCTTCATTCATTAGTGGATATGCTGTGATTTTTTTGTAGAAACCCTTTTCGCTTCTTCCCGTTACAAGGCGGCACTTGTTAGCGTAACTCTACCACAGCATCGGGGGTCTGGCATAGGTGCTTCGTGACAAACGGCGTGATGGAGTCTAATTTCCCGCAAAAAAAAAAAACTCTTTCCGACTGACGAAGACTGCGGGGAAAGAAGCGGAACACGTGGAACAATTGATGCGCCGGTATTTTGCCAGTATAAGTGTTCAGCGGCAAGACAAATGCGTGTTTAGTGCAGTTCATTTTTGTTTGTTTATTTAAGCGAAGGCCTTAGGTGCCTCATCAAACACGGGAATAGTACATTGGTGGTATCAACAAACGTGGTGCGAAAAGTCAATATCACGTGAATACGTCACCACATGACGCTATCACGTAATGAAAAGACTATTACGTGCTCTCGAGGCATACTCGCTTGGTGAAAGTGGGGAGAATCACGGAGGCAGTGCATAAACAGCTGTGATACAGAAAGCTTGCAGCACATCCGATTCTTGAGGCACAAAGAAAACACCTTATGGATGCAGAAATATTTCTCAAGGTGTCAGGTTAAGACATTGACTGGGAGGACAGAAATGGAAGTTGCTGTTCCCGTGCACTCCTTCTAGGTAAATGCATAATAAGTGCTGTGAGAATCCCTAATTAATACTTATTCCACGCACATTGGAAATTGTACCGTTAGATGGTATACCCACGTAAATTGTAGTTTTGTGGCGCCAGTTCGCCTTTTAAAGCAATATACGTGGCACAAATTAAGAAAGAAGAATGACGCATCACATATTATTTTATTTAATAAAGTTACAACGATTGCGAGCTCGCTACAGTTAAGAATAACTCCTTAATGGAACAGAATGATTGATTTCTCAGTGGAAGATTTTCTCGCAATCAAGTCTTACTGAGAGCTGCGCCCCAGAAAAATGAGTAGTTTGTTGCTGTCTTTCGCTGCTCAGGTGCATGCCAGAATAGCAAGTAATCCCCCTCCGCTCTTTTTTTTCTCTCTGTCTTGCTTTATCACTCTACATTTCTTAGTGCGAGACATATCAAGCGTAGCTGAAGCAATCAAGATCCCGGGCGCACTCGCAGTAATCAGTCGATCAGTCAATGCAACGCTGATAACTTGGGACGACACTTCAATAAATTGCACTTCAGGCGTACACCGCCGGATTGCTGAAGCGAAAGCTTGATTACTTCGTTCGCCGGGAACTCTGGGAGTCGTTCGGCGTCGGCGACACGCGAGTGTTTCGGTAACAAACTCAAGCGAACTCAAGCGGTCAGTGTCCTCCAAGTTCTTGGAAGAGCGGTTACGAAACGCATCGTAAAGCAAACAGTGTCATAGCAGGGAACGGACGCCAGCTGAATCTATATATAGAATTTTGCTGACGTGAGAAGGAGTGAACTCTAACGCAAGTTCAAAACGGAAGTGTGAAAGAGAGGACTAAACGAAAGAAAGATCGACGCGACAGCGTTATTTTACGAGGACTTTTGAAAGAGCTCCGTGATGGGGCGTACGTATTCATACGTCACAGGGCAATGGCGTATTGTGTGCCAGTCGGCTTCTTTAATGAGATAATGAAGGCGCCACGGATTGCGAGAGGAGGATTTGATTTTCACGAGATTCCGTAGGGACCTTCTAGCTTCTCGTTCGTCGTTACAACTGAAGCAACGAGTCAACTACCGTGCATCCGATCGAGTTTCGTTATCTCGGCTCAGTCCACTCCGATAATGAGGTACCGTTCAATACAAGTGCATATGTCAGCTCTACCTTTCCGGTCGTCTTCTCTGATGGTGCGCTCTTGCCTCTGCTAACGACACATTCTTGCCTCTTCTCTTTTGTTAGAAACGTCCATTTTAGAAATGCCCTACATCTGTCTAGAATTGTGTGTTCGAATTCGTCTCATTGAATGATTGCATTCGCCAAGCCTGAGATTGCAATTACGAGGGCATTGCTGTCTTGCTTGTGTTAGCACGTGTTATTAAAGCGAAACTTTTGGCTAGATAATTTTAAAGCAGTTTTAGCTCTAGTTTTGTTAAAGGCTCATGGTGACGGAGCCGTCGCGCTGAGTAAGTTGTAAGTAAAAAAAAATTAAGGCAATAGCGTAAACATGTAGTTTCACAGAAGTCCCGGTGTGGTCGTCGTTGGTTGTGCGCCAAAAGTCGTTGTTGTGCAAGATCGCAAATTTGAGAAAGAAGGAGATAAATAAATAATCATAAGCGTTGTTTTGAGTGGGAATAGAGCCCAGGTCATCTGCAAGGCATGCAGATGGGTTGTTTTTTTTGGGGGGGGGGGACGTTAAACCTCAAATATCAATCAACGCAAGTGGTTTACCTCAGAGCTACAGTAGTGCTAGAAACAGTTTCGGCAGAAAACACGATATGAGTGTCATATAGCAAAATAAGTCTTCTTAACGCATGGAACCAAGCGTGGAATCACACCAGGCGTCAGAACAGGTGAATCCCATAATGAGTGTGGGTGTTTGGCCCACATATTACAAACACTCGTGCGTTATCAGTCACGATTATCAACAGTGTACAATCAACAGTGTGCAGCTGCACAGAAGCACATGAAACCTTACGGACGAACAGTGGCCGCTTCCCAACCCTTCTTGCAGGAAGCATTCAAGAATAGTCTGAAATGACCAATGTTATCAGTGCGCATCAGACGTTCGTTTTCTTACCGCATGATTGCGGTAAGAAAAAAAAAGAGAAGTAGAGCTTGATTCAATGAGAGCAGGTAGCATAACTTCTGGTTAGTTCAGTCGTATCCGTTAAGATGATTACGAGTACCTCGCAAAAAAATGAAACTGACATATCTGAACTTTTGAAACTGAAAACATGTTTGGCGGGAATGGGGACGAAAAGAATTCTGACAAGTAATGGAATGGAATGAAAAAAAAAAACTTTATTTCAGTCCTGCAGGACGCACTTAGCGCGTTGCGGGCGTCTCCCATGTAGGGACCGACAGGGAGTACCTGGCGGCCGCTTCGTGGGCCTGCTGGACGGCCCATTGCTGGTCGGCGAGAAGTGTGCTCCTGAGGGACCTCTCCCACTTGTTTGAGGTGGAGTCGGGAGTAGTTGTTCTACACTCCCAGAGCATGTGTGCGAGTGTCGCCGTGTGTCCACAAGATGGGCATGTGTTGCTGGGGTATGCATGAGGATAATAAACGTGAAGCGTGGCAAGGTTTGGTTACGTGTGTGTCTGTAATGGGCGTAGGGTTAATGCCTGCGGTCTGTTAAGTTTGGGATGTGGGGGTGGAAAAATCGCCGTGTTAATATTCATCTACTAGAGTTATAAAATGTTGCTTTAACAAAATAGTAAAACAAACTATATATTCTTGAGAGTGCGTCACAGAAGTGTTCAGTTTAGTTGTTCGTGCTGTTATTGACATTTTACACTTTTTCACGAGGTGAAAAATTTCACAAGGCTGTGAGAGCCCTCCTGGGATTATTGAGGACGACGGGCTCTTGCGCGTGCGTGTGGCTTGTGGGGCAATCTCGCACGCTTCGATGAATTCACTGTCTTTTTCTTTTTGTTTTTCTTTTTCGCTTTGCTTCTTTCCTTTCTTATCATCTCTCCACTTCCCTTCCCTAAAATGCCCGTATAGGGTAGCCAACCAGAAGGTTTTGGGTAACCTCACTGCCTTCTCTTTATCTGTCTCAAATTTTTCTTATTGTCTCGTGCTTTGAAGTTCGCCATCATGCCTGCTCCCTATCTGTTTGCTCCCTTTCTTCGTTCACAGGGTAATAAATTCCACAAGTCTTAAGTTCTTGAGAAGAAAAGGCTTGCGCCAGTGGTTTTACACCAATAGAGATATCGTGGTTGTGCGGATGGTGTGTGTCTGCTCACTGTCTGCATCTTTATCTCTTTCTCTCCAACTCTAACTTTTAAACTCCCCCATCCCTTTTTTTTCAGTGTAGTGCACCATGCCAGTTTTTTCACACTCGCCAACATCCCTGCTTTTTTTTTTCTTCTCCGGGTAAAGAAATCCATATTTACTTCGTCATCACCAGCCATACTCAGCAGCCACTATCCACAGCTTTGAATGACATAGTTGCAACGACATTCAAAGGTACGATGGTTCAGCACCACGCTCACATTCTGACGCTGAGTGATCGTCTCCTCCCTTATGACTTGTTCAAAGTATCCACCGCATCGCTCGCCCACGAGAGTGCCTCCTGTAGCATCATCGTGCGACGATCTCTCATTGAAATATTTGCGACGAGTGAGCTCTCACCGTGATTGGAGGGATTTGGCGCAAGCAGTTGGCCGTATAGAGCAGCAGCAATAACACGAGCTGCCTTCGCTTTCAATGGCAACGATCACCGTCCCCTCGCTAGACCACCGAGATACCATATATATTGAGGCACAAGTACCCTTTTCCGCGTGAAGACAGACGCAGACGCTCTCACCCACACACAGGCGCAAAAAGAGGCTTCCAGAAATGTTGGTCGTTTTGAAGCAAAGGAATACAGATGCGCACGGTTTCTTTTCGCATTTTCTCCGGAAGAACAAAAAACCTACGAAACATTTTCATTTTTGTTTTTTACTTTGTCTTTCAAAGTTCTTTCTTGTTTATTTTACGAAGAGCACCATTTTTTCTTCCATTTCAATGTCAACGACCTGTCGCTTGCCTCTCCGCGTAGAAGCCCATCGGCCATGAAATTGCGATGTAGCCATCGACCGTGCTTCAAGCCCGAACGACAGTCGTGCCTGCCTGGAGATGGCTGGGGACATTGGTCAGTGCAAATTTAGATGGATAGACAGTGCTGGACGTTGCGAGCACTCCCGCTCCCCTCTTTTCTCTCTCTCTCTCTCTCTCTCTCTCTCTCTCTCTCTCTTTATCTTCCATCGGTATTGCCCGCCTCAAATAGCGGCCTTCTTTCGTGACCGGAGGCAATGGCACCGGTTTCCCTCTGTATTTGCTGCTTTTAGGCGTTCCTTTCGTGACTATCCGCGTCGTGGCGCACGCTGCCAGTGCCTGGCTTCCCGATATTCTCTATATCCTATCGACAGTTGTATCCTGTGTTTATAGCTCCATAGCTCTCACACGCATTGCATCGCTCAAACGCACGACAGGCGTCCATTGCGCTGCGTGCACGCACATGATGAATGAGTTTCGCGCTGGACCAAACACGCATCGAAAGGAGGGTGAGGATCCGGCAAGGGTGAGCCCTGAACGTGACCGGAATGCAGCACGTTGTCCTCTTCTGTCTGGGAAATCTGAGTCCGCGTCGTGTAGCATAGGCGCCTCGCGTGGCATAAATTGAAGCCTTTCAAGACCCTCTGGCTCGGGCAGAAGATAAAGCCGGACACTTTTTTGACATTTAATTTGACCTGAAGGTTGGTGTGTTAGTATAGTCATCAACGTTTCTCAGCTCTCACCATCGTAATCAATAAATAACCTTATACTTAAGTTTTGACTTAAGTGACCAACGAGAACCTTAAGACCGAACCCCCCATATGCGCGAAAATGCACTCGACAGCGACAAGCGATGCTATAATCTACAGAACGGGCTGCTCGCGTGACGTGTCGCATGGCCGATATTGCGCGTTCGCTCAGCTTTCCATTGATCGAATCGATCGCCCGTCACTCCGAAGTGCTGAGCTCCAGCAACCAATACCAAAACACGGGAACAGGAGGCACATCATTGACGTCCTAAGCACATCAGCAAAGAACCACATGTTTATGCACGTGGGTTTTACTGCAAGACAATGATGAACATTTCATGCGCTATTGTGGCTATTACGCGACAGCAGCTCTCATTTTACGTTTCGTATACCGCTGACAACGCGGCAATTTCGGCACGAGTGTACGGCCTCACGCCAGCAACAGGGGAGATCTGTCGCCAAGGCCGTCGCGTGAATGGGTCATGCAAGCGACAGCTTGTGCAAAGGAAATCATACCGGCCTGTAGGACCTTACGATCATCTAAGGATCCGATGTGTAAGGACCCGACAGTGTAATTGACGCCCTGTCGCGTCATCACTACGTTTTTACGTCACCATGTCGCTATGTTTGGTCGCTCGTCGCTGTCATGTGAATTTTCGCGCACATGAGGTTTGGCCTGAATGGCTTACAGGAACCAGCCTTGTAAAACTTCAGGTGGAATTTCGACAGTCCGAAATTTCAAGGGGCCGAGAAGGTATAGGTATTCTGGACCTTGTCACGCCACGTGCGGAAAATGCGGTGCGTAACAAAAAAGTAAAAATTTGACCTTGATTTTATTTCTCACCAATGAAGCTACGCTAGCGAATTGGCGATGGGCTACCACACACACGAAATACTTTTCACAGGTGAGGTTGTTTGGCTAACTTCATAAGGCAGCTTCAGCTGGGAGTCCGCAGAAGCTCTCCGAACGTAGTGTTGCATCGCAAAATGCTAGGAAGCATCTGTCAGCAGAACTGCTCTGGTTGTGCTGCTAGAACTGTTTGGTAGCCTGCATTCACAGAACTGCTGTGGAGACACAAAAAGACCTGCTGTCAAAAGTCCCGTTAATTAGGGAGGCGATCGCCGGGCTAATTCCAAGGGCCGAAGTATCGGCTCCCCGAACCGCACCACGAAAGCGTGGACAATTTAGAAGTGGTCCTTTTTGGTGCGCCAGCAGACGCCGGCTGTGGCCCAAAGAACAAGTCGGAGCCGAGAGTTGATAAACAAAAGAGAATTATATTCTCAATAAAGATAGATCAAAACACATACACAAGTATGCACACTCCACAATAGTTGAGTACAATATGTCACCAATCAAACAACGCACTGCACAGTACAATCAGCCACACTCGAAACAACGGACACAGACAACAATACGCACTACAATGCAGTCGCATGCATTGAACAACCAGGACACTTAAAGACTAAAGAGATAGGACACCTATCCAGCCCAAAGTTCTTGGAACAAAAATCTGGATGATACTCTTCCGAGAATCACTCACTCAAAGTCCAGCGTTGCTGTCGTTCCGCTGCCCTCGAAGTTTCTCTTCCAGGAAACCTCACGTCTTCAATAGGCCACTCTCCAAGCTTCAAACTTCTTCGCCTGAAAACACGTCGGCTTCACACACGCAGCCATTGCCACGCGTCTTCGCTCGATAGCGGTAAACACACGCTCTTGCCTGTAGCTCGAGCCTTCACCCCTCAGGTGGAAATCCTCTTCTTCTCCTGCTTTGTCCCTACGGACAAAACCTTCGCCGACTACACGGCGGTATACCCTACGCGCTCTGGCGCTAACTTCCGTCTTCTCCTGCTCTCTCATCTCCGCTGCTCGGTTAAATACCTTCCGCGCGACATTCCAGAAAGTTCTCCTCATTTCGTCGGCGCGATGCGCAGCGAAGGCTGGGGGATAGCGCGAGACTGTACGAGGGCCGTCCCTGACAGATCACTCAACCCGGCATAACACGCCCCTTTCCTTCTAGAAATTTCCAGTGCTTGCTCGGCCACCGATGTGGGGTGAGGAGGTTCGTCGGCGAAGCCACGCTTCCGAGAGGAGAGGCTCGCGCGCCCGGGGAGCCTTTAGATGTTTGTTTTCTTTTTTTTTCTTTTTCGTTGACCTCGCGGCGTCACTCCGGCGGTTCGTCGCGAGAATGTGGCGGCGCACCCTTTTTGAGCGCTCGTTCTGTGACACTGCCCCCCCCCCATTTTAAGAATATTATCTCATAATATTCAAAACCACACAAACGAGCGCGAACAGTCACCACACACTCTGAAAGACTGTAACACAAACCGTCGCTCATGACACTTCACATTCACAATAGATCGCTCAATACAATCGTACATTGTAGGTCAATTCCACAACACATGAAATATAGCCACAGGTACATAACTACAACACTTCATCACACATTCCAAACAATACAAACGTACAAAGTTCTGTCTTTACAACAATTATACAACACTATACATCACATCATCGCACAGAACACTTCGACTCGCTCGACATACACTTGTGACACAGGATAACAAGAAGATTAACACAACATATGGCCCTCAGCACTGCCAAACACATTCTGATTTGACTTCGGCACCTATCCTGTGCATTTCGAGCGGCGCTTGCGCCCTTTCTTGCGGTGCTCTCTCGATCTCTTCTTATTGTTTTTGCTCGTTTTGTCCCGGCGAGCTCCTTCCAACGACGGTATCTGAGGCAGCGTCTCAGCCATCGTTGTCACTTCCGACACCGTTAACGGGTCATAATGTTCAACGGGTCTTGTCTGTTTATTTACCAGCTCGTTCATGTCACGGCATTGGGCTTAACTGGCCAACTCCGTCACCATTACACTGTCGGTCGGTTGGGGTCGTACCGACGTACGTCCAGCTGCCCAGCACGTGAACTCATTCAACTCGATCATCTTCTCATTCGCTGTCTCTTGCGCCGCGGCTTCACCTTGGGCTCTAGTGAGATCCGTCACGGGATGCTCCTCCACTGTATCTCGCGGTCGCTGGGTTGGCGAGGGCTCCATCTTCGGGTCTTCCCCCAAACACTCTGGTTCATTCGGCCCTCGCGCCCCGTCGATGTTTCCGATGACGAGGTCGTACAGGGGGGTCGTCATACATAGAGCGGTAACCTTCCCGCTGAAGTGCGGGGTTTCAACCTCAATTTCTGCTTCGGGAAGCATCCGAACCGTATGGTCAATTAGGCAAACCGGTTTCGTTCTGCCTGTCAACTCACTTTCCCGTACCAAATTTTTCCGCACAATAACCGTGGAGTTACCGGTGTCTCCTCTTAGAACCGTAATCTTCTTGCCCGCAACCTTTCCAGGCAGCGTTGGCATTCCCTTCGTAACACCGGTTGGCTGTTTTGACATTACAGCACCCACAATTGGAATTTTCTCCCCATTTTTCAACTCTACGAATCCGTCGGTGACGACATTATTACCGGATTTCGGTGCCGCTTGCACACAGGATACTTGGTGAGTTTGACTCGCTCCGTTTCGTCATGCGTCTGCTTTGTGCCCAGTCTGTCCACACTTAAAACATTTTACTACCGTAGAGCTCATAAAGTTAGTACGACAGTTGCTCGCGCGATGACCCACTCAGTTACACAGAAAACATCGCGGAACACTCTCCGGTGCACGCTTATTTTGTTCGGGTGCCGAATTTTGCGAATCTTCGGGACACTCCTTCTTGACCTTGGCCAAATTAGTTCCACCTTGCGCTTCCAAGAATTGATCAGCCAATTCAAGCATGTCTTCAAGTGACTTAGCTCTCCTCTCTTTCAAGTACAGCGACAGGCTTGGGTGGCAACTAGTAAGAAATTGTTCTCTAATTAGGAGCTCTCTAAGCTCATCTTACTCCTGCGCTGTCCCTGAAAGTTCAATCCATCTGTCGAAATAGTGGCAAAGCCGTCTCACCATCAGCTGGTTTTCCTGTCCGAAATCTGTCCCGGAATCCTTCCACAGTAAATCTAAATCGCTTCAGCAAAGCAGCTTTCACCTTTGCATAGTTGGCTGCATCGGTCGGCGTCAGCCTGCCGTACACACTGAGCGCTTCACCACTCAAGCAAAAGCTCAAAGCACTTGCCCATTGATGTTCCGGCCAATTCTGGCTCCTTGCAATCGTCTCAAATCGGTGAAGGTACGCGTCAAGGTCGTCCTTCCTTTCATCAAACGCTACGAGCAGCTTGCTCGGGTTCAAGTGGAAGCCATGATCTTCCCGTTCGCTGCTTTCAACTCTAGCTTGGACGGGAGTTTCACTTCGCTGTTGCAAACGGAGCCGCTCGAGTTCCATCTCGTGCTGCCCCTGCCGTTCCCTTTCAGCCTTCTCCGCTTCTCTTTCTTCTTTCACCCTCTCAGCTGCCAGTTTTTCTCTCTCCAGCTCCCACTTCAATTGTTGCTCTCTTTCTTCCTTCAGTTGTCGCTCCTTTGCCTCTCTTTCTTCTCTCGCCCTTTCGGCTGCCATCTTTTCTCTCTCCAGCTGCAACTTCAATTGCTGCTCTCTTTCTTCTTTCAGCTGTCGCTCCTTTGCCTCTCTTTCTTCTTTCTCTCTCGCAGCTGCCAACCTCTCTCTCTCCAACTCAGCTGCTTTTTCTTCCTTGGCGCTTTCAGCTGCCAACCTCTCTCTCTCCACCGCCTATTTCTCCTGGCTTACCCATTTCCGTAGTTCGGCGCCAGAAAGACCCATCTTCTCACCAAGAGTGACTAACTTTTCGGGATCCATTTTGTCTCGCAACTCGCAAATAAAACCTTGCCGCGTGCAAAAAGTATCTGCCTAAATCAGTCTATCAGAACACTCCCCTGCACTCGTTAACGAGAACACTGAACAACACACAAAATCGTTCCGATAGCACTATCAACAACTCGAGGCTCTTTCTCACTACTTTGGACACACTGTGCACCAAAAGGTCCTGTGTCGCGGACGCCAGATTAATTGTCACAAGTCCCGTTAATTAGGGAGGCGATCGCCGGGCTAATTCCAAGGGCCGAAGTATCGGCTCCCCGAACCGCACCACGAAGGCGTGGACAATTTACAAGTGGTCCTTTATGGCGCGCCAGCGGACGCCGGCTGTGGCCCAAAGAACAAGTCAGAGCCGAGAGTTGATAAACAAAACAGAATTATATTCTCAATAAAGATAGATCGAAACACATACACAAGTATGCACACTCCACAATAGTTGAGTACAATATGTCACCAATCAAACAACGCACTGCACAGCACAATCAGCCACACTCGAAACAACGGACACAGACAACAATACGCACTACAATGCAGTCGCATGCATTGAACAACCAAGACACTTAAAGACTAAAGAGATAGGACAACTATCCAGTCCAAAGTTCTTGGAACAAAGATCTGGATGATACTCTTCCGAGAATCACTCACTCAAAGTCCAGCGTTGTTGTTCGGCTGCCCTCGAAGTTTCTCTTCCAGGAAACCTCGCCGAAGTTTCTCTTCCAGGAAACCTCACGTCTTCAATTATGCCACTCTCCAAGCTTCAAACTTCTTCGCCCGAAAACACGTCGGCTTCACACACGCAGCCGTTGCCACGCGTCTTCACTCGATAGCGGTAAACACACGCTCTTGCCTGTAGCTCGAGCCTTCACCCCTCAGGTGGAAATCCTCTTCTTCTCCTGCTTTGTCCCTACGGACAAAACCTTCGCCGACTACACGGCGGTATACCCTACGCGCTCTGGCGCTAACTTCCGTCTTCTCCTACTCTCTCATCTCCGCTGCTCGGTTAAATACCTTCCGCGCGACATTCCAGAAAGTTCTCCTCATTTCGTCGGCGCGATGCGCAGCGAAGGCTGGGGGATAGCGCGAGACTGTACGAGGGCCGTCCCCGACAGATCACTCAATCCGGCATAACACACCCCTTTCCTTCTAGAAATTTCCAGTGCTTGCTCGGCCGCCGATGTGGGGTGAGGAGGTTCGTCGGCGAAGCCACGCTTCCGAGAGGAGAGGCTCGCGCGCCCGGGGAGCCTTTAGATGTTTGTTTTCTTTTTTTTTCTTTTTTGTTGACCTCGCGGCGTCACTCCGGTGGTTCGTCGCGAGAATGTGGTGGCGCGCCCTTTTTGAGCGCTCGTTCTGTGACACCTGCCGAATAAAGCAACTGGACGAAGCCCACCTGTCACAGTTTATCAATATTTGGTATATATTTGATAAGATAACGGCATTGAGTTTTTTTTAATTATTTAGTGGGGACTCTGGCGCTGCGATCGTTTAGCGACCATGGGAATGATGGGTAGTACACGGATTTGTCTAGTCATCATACTTGCGGATGGCTAATCGCACATGAGGCTTTGTTTATTGCCATGTTTCCGTTTTGTTTTGGAGGAAAGAACGAACACTTTTGAACTTTGTGACCCGATTTGAAATGGTAAGCCTAAAAAAATAAGGTAGTGAAGTGGAGCTGCTGAACATTTGCCGATTGCTGTCTCGGAACGAAGCAGCTTTAAGCCACGCGACCCCAAAAGGAACGTAAAGTACGAAGACTAGGCAAAGCCGTGTACTACCCATCATTCCCATGCTCAAAAAAAAATGGCAGCATGTCCACGGAGTGAATGATGGAGAGTGCGGCGAAGCATCCGTCCGTCCATTCATTTTTGCTTCCCTCCGTTCATGCGTCCATCTGTATGACCGTCCATGCGTCCATTCGCCCATCCGTGCGTGCGTCTGTTCGTGCGCCCGCACGTCCATCTGTGCGTCCGTCCCTGCGTTCGTCCATGCAACCGCCCCTGCGTGCGTCCATGCGTCCATCCATCGGGGCAGCCATCCGTGAGTCCATCCATGCATCTGTCCGTGTGTCTGTTCGTCCATCTATTCAACACTCCAAGTACCACCATCTCGCATCTTTTCATCATATATTCCACAATATATTCCAGATATACAAGCACCGCCATCCAGCGGACATTCCAAGGACTAAACGAGAGGTGGCACACGCACACTTTCTTACGGCTTGCGCTTCGTGTCTACTTCCCACCTTTAACCACCTCGACTTCATGGTATATACTAGTTCACTGTATTCATGGCACTGCGGCTCAACACTAGCTAAACCTTTCTTAAACCAAGGAGGTTACGCCAAGCGAGTATAACGTAGCAACCCTTTCTTGTCAGATAGTGCTCAATGTACATGCCAATAGCTGCTAATAGGGAATGAGAGACAGGGGAATCCGGCTTTTAGTTAACGCGCACGCTACGAATTTTTTATTGTTAAACAACGCACGGGCGAAATCTCCCGCCGGCACCACCTTGCAGGTCAAAACGTAGGACTGGTTACACAATACGACTACGACTACGAGGGACGAACGGGTGCCGCTATAAGGAGCTTCACCACTAAAATCCCCAACTGCCCCTTTATTTTAGCTCTTCCCGAGAGGCAAGGGAGACTGCCCGCCTTAACTGCTCCTGGAAGGAGTCGCGCCCGCCTCACCAGAGCCAACTGACTCTGGCGAGGCGTGCGCGAGTCGAGGCCTCTATGCGCTGTCCCGGACTAGGAACGCCGACCATGTAGCGGGGTCATGCTTTGGCCCCCAAAATATTTTTTCCCTACAATGAATGTTTACATTTCTCTCTCTCTGCAAGTTCTCAGGTTTTGAGACAACAATGATTGTGAGTGGAACTTGTAATTAGTTTAAATGATAAGCATTTCTTAGCGAACTTGGCTACTTTGAGCGTATCTATCTATCTATCTATCTATCTATCTATCTATCTATCTATCTATCTATCTATCTATCTATCTATCTATCTATCTATCTATCTATCTATCTATCTATCTATCTATCTATCTATCTGTCTATCTATCTATCTATCTATCTATCTATCTATCTATCTATCTATCTATCTATCTATCTATCTATCTATCTATCTATCTATCTATCTATCTATCTATCTATCTATCTATCTATCTATCTATCTATCTATCTATCTATCTATCTATCTATCTATCTATCTATCTACCTATCTATCTATCTATCTATCTATCTATCTATCTATCTATCTATCTATCTATCTATCTATCTATCTATCTATCTATCTATCTATCTATCTATCTATCTCGCCGTTTGCGACTTTTAGCTTTTCTGGCCGTTTGCATGATGGTATGAATATCAAACTTGGTATGCCATAACATGACTGTATGAAAAACAAATTTGACTAGTCATAACATTAATATCTTGACATGTGTGTCATGAATGTCATGATTTATATTTCATGGTCCTGCAGCTCTTGCGTTGGTTTCGTTCACATGGCATGTTGCAAAACTGATACGGTATGGCATGATTGCGTGGTGAACACAATTAAACGACAGACCCTAACATTGAAATCATGGCATGCATGTCATGTAACGAGATGATCACATGCCACGTTCATGATGCACTCGCGGCCGTTTCGCCAGCGTCACATATACCGAATTTGGTATTACAGTACATGAATACATGACGAAGGTATGTGACTGGCGCAAACATGATAATCACAACATGCGCGTCATGTAACAACATGACTACATGCCACACTGATGATGCACTCGTGGCCATTTCGCTAGATTCACATGTGCCAAATTTGGTATCACGTCACGCCAATGGTTGACGAAGGTATGCAACTGGTGCAAGCATCATAATGATGAGATGCGTGTCGTGTAAGAACATGACTACATGCCACAGTTGAGACACCAAAACATTTTGACATGACGTAATGCGCGTGCTCGTCGGCGTTGCCACGCCCGGCGCTAGTCCTGCCATGTAGTCGCACGCCACGCTGCGTTGCTTTGACGCATGCGCGTTTCACCGCATCCGGCATCCCTCCGTCACAAAAAGAGGGAGACGCGCATCGCTGTTCGTGTAACGCATCGGCGCAAAATGTCGAAATGCAGCATGTCGCATTTCGCGCCGTTTGTCATCGAGCCACGCCGAAAGACGCTGGTCGCGCCTGACGTCAGACTGTAGAGTTCTCGCGTTTTGCTAACGTGGCGTCGGTGTGCCCAGCGTGCGCGTGCGTCAACGCTACATTGCAGTATATTGGGCCCTTCATTATGCGCTCGCGGTAGTTTTGCTAGCTCCACATGTACCAATTTTGGTGTTACGTGACGCCAATGGATGACGAAATATATGACTGGTGCAAACATAATAATCCTGACACGCGTGTCATGTAAGAACATGACAACATACCACGCTCATAGCGTGCACACGGTCGTTTCGCAAACTTCACATATACTTAATTCGGTACCACTTGACGGGAATAGATGACGAAGGTAAACGACACATCCAAACATGATAATCATGACACGGAAGTCATGTACTGCATCTTTTACCTCCACCTCGTAGCGTTGTGCTCATTTTAAAGTGACATAACATTTCTCATTCCTGCTTCGCACATCATTGATTCTCACTGTACGGGGGATCTGCCAATTTTTTTTTTTAGGTTCCTACCGACAAAACGATTTTGCTAGGAGAAAATACTGGAGGCTTCTATGCGTAATCATTAGGCTTATGCTACCTTAAAATCTTATATGATTATGCAGTTCGGTGCATGTGTTACTGAGATCACCTATTCATTTCGTAAAATAGTTCCCGTGTGACATTTAAACTGCTAGTTTAAATCGAAACAGTGGAGAAACTTGTGTATTTTATGTTGGTGAAATGAAAGAGCTTTAAGCGGGAACCCGTGATCTAGCGGCTTAAACGGTATATAGCGCTGTAGTTCTTCACCAGAGCAACACTCCACCATTGATGTATAATATGATTGTGGCTCAGCTCCCATAGTAGAATACTATAGTACTCTAAATCGTTACTTACTTTTTTCTATACACAGAGACACATCTGATTCCTATATTCGGTTATCTGATCGGGATGGCCTTAGGCTCTCCCTTAGTCGAGTACTAAGTACTTGAAGTCGTTAACTACTTTTTCTAAACACGCAAATCGTCCTCACAGGTGAGTGAAAAACGTCCCCTTGCACTGGGAATGACCCCGCTTGTTTGTGCATATAGCCTTACTCGTTATATATGTTTACTCATCTCGATGTTCGTGAATGTTCTGTCCTTAAACAATTTTTGCATTGTACACCACTACATACACAAATAAGTTATTTTCGCTGTATAAAACAGCTTGCACTGTACATACACATGATCATCATTGTGCATCTTTCTGTGTGCACATAAACTATGTAAGACATATCTGGAAATAAAATTTTCTTAAACCACGAGGCTGTAATCACTTCATTTTGTTACAGCAGACAGTCATAGAGAAACATACTTACATAAACAGCGGACACTCCCGTAGAGCTTTGCGGCCCAGCTACTGCGCTGCTTTCAGTGCCACGAGGGGCTGATCAGACCCGATAATATCTTTCGCACAAATAAAATAACAAAACTTTTTTCCGATCCTGGGATTTGAACCCCTACTCTCATGCTCCGAAAACGAGTGTCTTTATCACTAGGCTGCACACGCTTTTTCTTTCTTTATTGCCTGTGTACATACAACATTCACAAACATATTGTTACGGGAGGGTACACAGAGAAACGAGGTTACAGCTAAGATATATCTACACGACACCAAGCATAAGCCGAGATGGCAAGCCAGAACGTGCCCCACATCCCAGAATCACGTCGTCTTTCTCGCTGTCTGTCTTGATTCTTCAGCGTGATGTAGTCTCGTAACATGATGACCCCCGGATGCAGAAGCACCGTCTCGGTGCTCTCTATGATGTTGCGGAGTGGTAGAGCTTAAGTCGGGAGACATGAACAATGTCTGTAGACATTGGAAATGACGACTTCAGCGGGGCTATCTCGTAGGTAACGTCGGTCACCTTGCGCAAGACGCGGTAGGGTCCTGAGTACCGGGAAAGCAGCTTCTCAGAGAGACCAACATGCCGAGTCGGTGTCCACAACAACACAAGGGAACCCGGGGCAAAGGGGACGTCACGATGATGTGTGTCATAACGTTGATTCTGTTGCTCTTGCGATGCTAAGAGGCGCTTCCGAGTGACTTCTCGTGCTTTGTGAGCTCTGGTGATATCGTCACGGGCATATTCTGTCGGCGAATCGACAGCTGTCGGAAAGATGGTGTCGAAAGGTAGAGTTGGGTCGCGGCCAAATAAAAGGTAGAATGGTGAAAACCCAGCGGTATCTTGGCGTGAGGAATTGTATGCAAATGTGAAAAATGGCAACGCAACGTCCCAGTCTATGTGGTTAGAGGAGACGTACATGGAGAGCATGTCAGTTAAAGTCCGGTTGAATTGTTCGGTAAGCCCATTAGTTTGTGGATGGTAGGCCGTCGTAAATTTATGTTTGGTTTCGCAAGAGCGAAGCAGGTCGTCAATAACTCGGGAGAGGAAATAGCGTCCACGATTTGTGAGGAGTTGGCATGGAGCACCATGATGGAGGATGACATCGTACAGAAGAAAATCGGCAACATCTGTGGCACAGCTGGTTGGCAAAGCCCGCGTGATGGCGTACCGGGTTGTATGATCCGTAGCGACAGCTATCCATTTGTTTCCGGAAGTAGACTGATAGAACGGGCCTAGGAGATCAAGACAAACTCGAAAGAAGGGGTCAATAGGAATATCAAGTGGCTGGAGGAGTCCAGCAGGACTCATAGGGGTTTTTTTTTCGACGTTGGCACTGGTCACATGCGATGACGTAGCGGTGCACGGAGCGATAAAGCCTGGGCCAGTAAAATCGACGCTGCACGCGGTCGTAAGTCTGAGAGAGACCAGTGTGACCGGCGGTGGGGGCGTCATGGAGCTGGGCGATAACCCTTGAACGTAGGTGGGAAGGCACCACAAGGAGCGGTTCGCGCCCATTTGTGTTGACATTTTAGCGGTACAAGGTGCCCTCTTTAAGTACAAACAGTCGAGTAGACGGATGGGGCGTTGGAGGGTTCAGCTTCTCAATAATGTCACGCAGGACGGGATCTGGGCGCTGTTCATCACGGATGTTGCTCAAAGCAGAGAGAGAGAGCACACATGGCGGCGCTTCGTCTAAAGTCTCGGGAGGGTCCACTAGATGGCGGGACAAGCAGTCAGCGTCATGGTGTAAACGGCCAGATTTGTAAGACACTGAGTAGTCATATTCTTGGTGCCGTAGTGCCCAGCGACCAAGACGCCCAGTGAGTTCCTTTAACGACGAAAGCCAGCAGAGGGCGTGGTGATCAGTTGTGGCAGTGAAACGACGACCATGTAAGTAGGGCCGAAATTTGCCAGCCGCCCAAACTAGAGCAAGGCATTCCCGTTCTGTGATAGAGTAGTTCCGCTCGGCCGCAGAGAGCAGACGGCTGGCATATGCGATAACGTGGGCGCAGCCGCTTTGATGCTGGACCAAAACAGCACCGATTACATGGCCGCTGGCATCAGTGCGAACTTCTGTTGGGGCAGACATGTCAAAATGGGACAGAATAGGTGGTGTTGTGAGCAACGCGATGAGATTAGAGAACGCCGAAGCCTGCGAAGCGCCCCAAGAGAATGAAACATCCTTCTTCAGCAAGTCCGTAAGAGGTCGGGCCACGTCCGCAAAATTGTTTACAAAACGTCGGAAGTAAGAACATAGACCTAAAAAGCTTCAATAATACGGAAAGACGGGCTAGTTGGTACTGCTGCATAATTGAAGTTTTTGCGCACACACACAAGGACACAGAAGAAGGAAACACAAGGACCAGTGCAAGGCTGCGCTGGTCCTTGTGTTTCCTTCTTCTGTGTCCTTGTGTGTGTGCGCAAAAACTTCAACTAAAAAGCTTCGGACTTTTTTAGTGCTAATCGTGACGGGGAATTTTTGCACAGCTCGAGCTTTATCATGATCAGGGCGTACGCCAGAGGAGTCCACAAGATGGCCTAACATGGTTATTTGTTGGCGTCTGAAGTGGCACTTTGATGAGTTCAGTTGCAGTCCTGCATAACGAAAAACAGAAAGGAAGGAGGAAAGACGGTCCAGGTGTGTTTCAAAGGTTGAGGAAAACACAATGACGTCGTCGAGGTAACATAGGCAAATTGACTACTTGAACCCGCGCAAGAGAGTGTCCATCATTAATTCGAAGGTGGCTGGGGCATTGCATAATCCGAACGGCATGGCCTTAAACTGGTAAAGACCATCAGGGGTCAAAAAAGCAGTCTTCTCGTGGTCCATGTCGTCGACAGAAATTTGCCAGTACCCTGAGCGAAGGTAGATGGAGGAAAAATACTTAGCGCCATGAAGGCAATCCAAGGCGTCGTCAAAGGGCGGTAGCGGGTAGACGTCTTTCTTAGTGATCCGGTTCAGATGTTGGTAGCCGACACATAATCGCCAACTGTTGTCCTTTTTCTTTACAAGAACAACAGGGGAAGCCCATGGACTGGAAGATGGCTGAAGTATGTCTTTGGCGAGCATCTTCTCGACTTCCTTTTGAATGACCTGACGCTCCGCAGGAGAAACGCGGTACGACCGTCGATGTACCGGAGATACATCGCCAGTGTTAATGCGGTGCTTCACAATGCTGGTTTGACCAAGCGGACGGTCACAGAAGTTGAATACGTCAAAGTACGATTCCAGGACGTGACGGAGCGCGTCAGTTTGATGCGGCAAAAGGTCCACCGCGATCATTTTTTCCACATTAGAAGATGGACTCTCTGTCGAAAAACAGGCTTGCGTGCAGTTGGGGCGACACACACCATTGGGGTACAAAGCTGAGATGACGCAATCCTCAGAGGGTGTCAGCGTGGCGAGGGCTATTCTACACGGAAGCACTTGCGGACATAGAGCAAAGTTGAGCAAAGGGATGCAAGCACGGTTTTCCCGTAACGTAATAATAATGTGCGGAAAAGTAACACTGCGAGTCAGAAGGACGGATGTAATGGGCGTGAGCACGTATTCTCCATCAGGTACAGGTGGCGACGCTGTTACGGCAATGCAGTTAACTGTTTGCGGTGACAAACGGACATGTTCAGAAGAGCAGAGACGAACTCGGGGCAGACTGGGCATATCAGGCGTACAGGGTAGGTCAAGTTGCACCGTGCTAGCTGAACAGTCAATGAGGGCCGAATGGGTGGACAAAAAGTCACTTTTTGTCCGAGGACCGAGGATAACATCATTGGTGCAGTTGGTGAGAACAGTGAAGAGGATGGAGGTTTGCTGTACGGCTATAATAACGCGTGCTGTGGAGACACCAACGACGACAGTTGCACTGCGATCAGCAACACGATCACATCGTGAAGGGGCTGGAGTCAAGACTTTGTTTAAGCGGTCACAAATGTGCGAGCTCATAATAGAAATTTGGGTGCCAGTGTCGAATAAAGCTTTAACAGGTAAACCATGCACGTTTACATCAATCAAGCTCTCGTTGGACGGGAGAGTCAACAGAGGAATCGTAGGGCAAGTAGTAGCAGCAGCGTCACCTCCAGGAGCTGCACCAGTTAGTTTCCCGAAGGAAACCGTCGGGCGAAGGACGGGGATGGGGAACGGGTTGGCGGAGGAGACCGCGAGAATCTACGTCGTGGTGAAGGCGAGCGGCTGTACTGGGCATTGGTCGTGGCGGTCATGTCGTAATGAGCTGAGTCATCACGGCGGGTTTGTTCTTGGCCAGAAGGGTGGTCTCATGTGTCGAAGTTCGTGAAGTTGGGGTTTGTGTGCGAGGACGAGATCCATGTGCTTCGGCAATGACGCGAAATGTGTCCCACTCGTTCGCAACGAAGCAAATTGGCCTGTCGTCAGGCGTCCTCCATGCGTTTGGATCTCGGTTACGTGGAGCAGGACGCCGGTAGTATGACGTGTGTTCAAGGTAGGCGGATGGACATCGGGTCGGTGCACAGAACAAATCGTTTGAAGGCCCGCGTTTACCAATTTTTGGCGCACAATGCTCTGTATGAGGAATATGGTGGGCTGAGTATCGTTAGGCGTCAGGACCTTCAAGGGTGCTGGTGACATCGCTTCGATTTCGCGTCGAACGACTCTCGTAATGTCAGCAGAGGGTGGATTGGGCTGGGTCTCAAAATGGAGGTCCTCACAAGTTCATGTTGCTGAGGTGTGAGGAAGACGGCTGAAGTGGTGGGCAATGTAGGTTTCAACTTGGTTTGCAGGTTTCAACTTGGTTTTAGATACGGCACTGCTACAGCCAGTAGCCTCGTTTAAGTACTTAGGGGTCATGTTTGACTCGGACATGAACTGGAAATCGCATATAGAAAAGACATGCTCCAAGCTAGCATATGGGTGTCACACGCTACTAAAAGCCCGTGAATGTTTTGGCGCATCGATTTTGCGCATCCTATATTTTGCATTCGTGCACAGTCACTTGAGCTACTGTATAGCATCGTGGGGCAGTACATATAAAACTCATTTGAAATGTATTAGCCGCCTGCAAAAGAGGGCAGGCAGTCCGGATTATTACATACTCAAACAGGACGGATACTGTAAAACCACTGTTTCAAATGATGCGTGTACTTCCGCTGGACTCTGTTCACGTGTCTAGTGTTGCTGATATAGTGCATGGAATAATAAAACGTGATGACCCATTCCCATTAAGCACCTTTACGTTACCCGCGCGCTGTACAAGAGCTGCAGCGAATCACTGTTTTAATTTACCAGTAGCCAGAAATGCCTACGGTCGAAGGCTCATAGAATTTCACGGCGCTCTCATATGGAATGCGATACCGAGTGATGTGAAAGAGGCTAGAAGTTTTCCATTGGCCATGAAGCATGCACTTCATGCGAACTTTCTAAATAATACGTCTGCATAGTCATTTGGTATTATTATCATTATTATTATGATTAGTATTATTCTAGTGCTATTATTATTCTGTGCTATAAGTAGCTATGTTCTTCGCTATGTTTCTTTGTATAGTTCAATCATATGTTTTTGCTTTTTTTCTATTTTAAACATTGTATCCAGGTTGATGTTATTTGTCGCTGTGTAACCACTTGCGCAAGTATGTAGGTATGTCATATAATTGGTCCCTCTACTAGCCAGTTAGGCTATGGGACCAAACAAGTGTTTGCGAAGTTTTTTGTTACAAGGATGTGAAAGTTACAATAAAAAAATGTGACAGCTTTTAGCCTCTTGGAAGTGTCGCCACTCCTTAACGACGTCTTGAACTGTCGAACAGCCTTTAAATACAAGAAGGCTAAAGGCATCAGCAGCGATACCCTTGAGTACGTGTGCAACCTTGTCGGCTTTGGTCATGGTGTTATCCACTATACGGCAGAGGGTCAAAACATCTTGAATATAGGCCAGGTAAGATTCCGTGGATGTCTGGACACGGTCACAAAGCTCTTTCTTAGCGGCCTGCCTGCACGCGGCAGATTGGCCGAACAACTCGCGCAACTTCGTCTTACAGACGTTCCAGCTGGTGAGCTCTTCCACGTTGTTGTTGAACCACGCCTTGGCCGTACCTTTCAAGTAAAAGATAAGGTTTGCCAGCATCATGGTTGGGTCCCATCTGTGGTTTTCACTCACGAGCTCGTTGAGCTGAAGCCACTTATCGACGTCTTCGCCGTCAGTGCCCGAAAAGTTGCCAGGATCACGGGGTGGAGTGGTCACAATGACCACATGTGAGATGGGCGCCGATGAAGCGCGAGGCGTGGCTGTTGGCGCAGCAGCCCTGTCGGTAGACATGTTAGCAGCGGCAACTTGGCGTCCGCTGCGAAGCTCCGTCGTGCTTTGCTACCCCGCACCTTCCACCAAAATGTTACGGGAGGGTACACAGAGAAACGATGTTGCAGCTAAGATATATCTACACGACACCAAGTCTAAGCCGAGAGGCCAAGCCAGAGCGTGCCCCACATCCCAAAATCACGTCGTCTTTCTCGCTGTCTGTCTTGATTCTTCAGCGTGATGTAGTCTTGTAACAATGCATCAAACAAAGGAGAAACATCAAAGAAAAGAGGGAAAAAGCGTCATCCCTAACAGGCTTTTTAAAATTCCTTCATCTGTAGAAGGCTTTCTACTTGATGAAGCCATTCGGGCACCTCTTGTTGAACCTTTTGTGATTTCACGAACGAGCTGACAGATTGAAAGAAGTATTGCCTAACCGGACGTGCATTAACATCATCATGGCGCACCGCCATTCTAGATTGCCATATAGCGTGCAGGCCCAGTAAAATAACTAGGTCGAAAGGCATTCCTTCTTCATTTGATACTGGTAGAAATCTGATGTCATAGGCATCGAGAGGCAGATCCGTTTTCAAAATCCTTTGGAGCACATCCCAGAAAAAGACTGCATCTCAGCAGTCCAGGAAAACATGTTCGATTATTTCCGACTTTTTGCAGAAAAGGCAATCAACACCCCAAGGAACGAATAAGCCTTTTTCTTGCATCCATGTTATCACGGTCAAGGTCCCAGTGTGCAATTTAAAGAAAAAGCATTTCGCTCCAGTTTATACCTCCATTTTTTTACTCGGCTTAAGACATTTTGGCCTGGGCCTACACGGTATAATGTTCTATATAGGGGAACAAGAAGAACTGTGTCTACTAAATTTTTGTATAACATTTTACGCGAAACCATACTGAGGTATTCCAATGAAAAACGCGTTTTAACAATAGACATGAATCAACAACTTCTTTTAGGAAACATCTAATGCTTACTTTCATGTGACCAGATGCTACCACAAATTCTGGCAACCGTCTTCCAAGCCTAAGCTGTATAACAGTACGTAGGAGTGGGTCTCGATTATTTCGGAAAAACATAAACCGATTAACTAACTGACGAAGGTACAAATGACACAGACCAAGTCCGCCTGAGCGAACCCGTCTGAATAAGTTAGTTCTACTTGTTCGCTCCCAAGAAGAACCCCACAAGAACACCGCACTAGGCTATACACCCATTCGTGCACGAAAGGACTACATCTAAAAAGCATCTAAACCACAAGATTTTGTACCCTTTGTGCTAAATGAATGCAGAAAAACAACACTTTCTAGTCAAACTTTACTGATCTTTGTGGTAAGGGATTAAACGTCCTCAGTGGGACACGTTTTGAAGCGGATGTGCGAAATTGCACAATTCAATAAAGTTTCTTCTTTGGAAAAATTTGATGCCAAGCTTATGCTTTCATTGACCTCCTGAGGGGGCTATTATATGCCGTGACAAAAGTGGAAGCGAGCATGGGCGCCCTCTAGCAGTTGGTCAGAGCCTATCTTGCTGGGCCGCGAAGAGGCTGGAGTGGCCACTCTTTATATAGTATGTTTCTCTATGAGACAGTTGTATTCACCTGAAGTGTTGTTACGAGCTTGCAATAAATTGTCGAGTCTTAATCGTTATCTAAATTCACAGCACTTCAGGTGCCTAGCCTGTTGTATTCTGTCATCGTATGCTGTAGTCGTCGCGTCATGTCGCTTCGCATCATGCAAGCAGAACTGTGTATAGACTAGTTATGTCTAGTATGGTAGGGTAACCAGCCGGGAAAGAGAAGTGAAAGTGAGGAGGGTGGGAATGAGGAGAGAAGGTAAAGCATAGCACAGCCAGCATCCACATGTAGCCACATGTAGTACAATATGGCAAGGGTGCGGGAAAGAGAAGTAAGGGTCAGGTGAAAGTTGGGAGAGAGGATGAAGAAACGGATAAGTCAGGATAAGGTATATCACAGATAGTTCGTAGCGAAGCATTGGAACTCTCTAAACGCTGGTCCTGCCTAGGGTTACTGTACATGTTCCTAAAGATAGCATACAGTAACTCCAGTCCTGCTCATCGCCTTCTAGTGAGTCGTCTCCTTCAGCTCCTTCATAGCGACACCGCTCGGGCTGGAGAGATGGACCCTTCAAGGCTAGTGTTCAAATATGACAGCTTCCATCATGACGTCGAACGCACCGTCTTCGGTTAGCTACCTGATCGAACCCATCGAACCATCCTCGGTGATGCACCGTAGAGGGCGTGACATTTTCAACAGGGAATGCCTAGAGACCTGCCCCTGGACCCACTCATAGCGACAAGCTGTTGGTGCAGCGGGCGGCTCTTCTGTTGTTCTCGGGGTAATTTTAACGAAACCTTGAAACTCTGTGATGGGTCATTCTCTCCATTGCCTTCTGGTTGGTTGTCCTATTCGGGCGCTTTCTGAAATAACGCCACTCGTGATGGCAGTCCATGCCCCGCCTTCATTGTCGCCATTGCGCATGTACGGGACAGTATATGGAGAGGGAAAGGAAATCGAGGATAAAGGCAAGAGGTTAGGGAGGGTATAATATACTATAGCAATGGGTGGAAAAGGGTAATGAGGGTGATGAAAATAAATAGGGGAGGGCAAAGCATAGCATAGCCTTCTATATACTCGGCGACAGCGTTTCATGACATTGGAGCGAAGGCTACAAAGCCGAATTGCCTAAATCCTACCGCCAGTGAATGTAGTTCCACAATAGCGCTCGTATTTTCAAAGTGAAACATAAAAATTCCTCCTTAATTTTCTACGTGGAGCTATTCGAGACAGAACGTAGCTCACACCATTAGAATATTCGTCATTTCTTTAATATATTCGTTGTGATTTCGTATTTTTAAACGCGTGGGAAAGTCCCGCCTTTTTATTTGCCCCTCAAGCGTTAAGCGGCGTCTGCGTCTACATGAAACGCTGATGGTGTGCCTCCGTCACTTTCCATAGCGTTCCGATACGCGCGCCAACACGGAGCACTTCGCCTGGTGCTACATGTGCAGAAGCTCCGCCTCCGCAGATTTACCTTCAGTGCCAAGAAAAGTTGTCACCGAGTATAGCATAAGTAGCAAGGGGTTGGAAAAGAGAATTTGGGGTGAGAAAGAGAGCTGTGTGGTTGATTAGGCGGTAAAGATTGAGGAGGAGGAAGCCACTGCATCACAAACGAATGTTTCATTTCCCACCCTAGACGCCGAACAAAGCTGCGCGTTTGAATGCCAATGCTTTCTTGTCCGCAAATGCGAGTGTCACTGAAGGGCAGGAGATTCACTGCCCCACACTTCCTGCAGCTGCAGCGTTCTCGCTAATTGCTGCTGCAATAATATTTATTTATCCATACTAACACTCCGTTAGTCACACTACGGATGGCTTACAGATATAGTTCCTATAGTATTATGTTATAGAAAAAAGAGTGAACGCGCACGGGTGGTCAGAAAATTAAGGATTATAAGTTCGTCAGATACACCAAACGATGAAAGGCAGATTGCCCCGCCGCGGTGGTTTGTGGCCAAGGTACTCGGATGTTGTTTCTCTCTCTCTCTCTCGGCTGCTGACCCGCAGATCGCGGGATTGGATCCCGGCGGCGGCGGCTGCATTTCCGTTGGAGGCAGAAAAGTTGTAGGCCCATGTGCTCATTTTTGGGTGCACGTTAAAAAGCCCCTGGTGGTCAAATTTTCCGGAGCCCTCCACTATATGTATGGCGTCTCTCATAATCGTAGGGTAGTTTTGGGACGTTAAACTGCACATATCAATCAATCAATCAATCAATCAATCAATCAATCAACCAATCAATCATTAATTCAATCAGTCAGTCAATCAGTCAGTCAGTCAGTCAATCAATCAATCAATCAATCAATCAATCAATGGAAGGCAAATTAAATTGCAAAGAAAAAGATGCTTATAAGATGGTAGCAAACCTCGCGAAGCATGCGTTTCATTACTTTAGCAACAAACGCACACGTAAACGACACAATTACCGCGTGCTGGGAAGACCACAGTATAGCGACGGCTCTCGAGTGATGGTTGCTAGTATAGTGACAATGTGACAAGGCGAAATCTAAAAAACCGACGACAGCATGCAACGTTTAGTCAATTTTTCGTGCACTTCTCGCTACTATATAAAAGCAGCATCACTCTCGTCAGATGCTGAAGGAAAGTGGTAATTTATTTCCTCTTCATTTATTGGAGCAACTTAAAAAAAAAACGGCAGATCCCACGCACTTGGGAATCGAAGTTATGCGAAGCATGTGGAGGGAAGGTGACTGTGTCTTACAAGCTGTCACTCTAGCGTCGCCAGCGCGAAGTGGGCGACGGGAATGAGAGCAGGTTAGTTCGTTCCGTACGCAAGCAGAGACAGTGAAGAGATCACAGACTTGAGAAAACCAAACAAACTTTACTCTAGTGATATTGCAGCACACGGAATCCAGTACAACACTTCAATACAACTAACAAAATACATCAACACTTGATACAACTAAAGCAATACATATAAAAAACAATAAATCAGCTTACGAGAGAGAACTATTACAAACTACACAAACTAACAACAATAGAACTACGGAGGAGAAAGTTCGAAGACATAAACAGGTGATGGCATACGTGTGATGACCGGCAGCGTTGCGTCCCCGACGATCGGATGCGAGAAGTCGAAGAGAGTTCTGGCACGACTGCGATGTCGGCGGTGTTGCAACGCTGGTGGCTCCGGGAGGCTAGTGCTTGCAGGTGACCTCGGGCAGGTTGAGCTAACTCGAGGCGAAGTCCCGATGTGTACGTTGCAGACGTTAATATCGCGTCACAACTAGACGAACGGCTAAGTTTAGGTGGCCAGCCGATACAGAGCCACACTAAAAACTTCTAGAAGAGGTACTTGTTATCTGTTTCTAAACCATGTTGGTCAGCGACTAGACTGCCTAGCAGAGCAAAACCCTGCGCCTAAATCCCCCTCGTGTCCCCTCGCTCTTCCTTGGGAACAAGAGACCTCTACATGGGTCCAATCATGTGCGTTTCATTTATGGAAACTCCGCCCCAAAAATATATTGACCCCACCCCTTTTTAATTAGGAGAGGGCCCTCAATGAGCGAGAGTGACAACCTGTTGGGGTGCTGTCATACGGCTTGGCCACCAGAGGTTTTTTTCACGGTTTTCCCGTGGGAACAGTCAGACTGTTTGGCGCTCAGCCGGTGCGTCCCGTAGTCTAATCCTTGTTCGGGGTACATTGCGGCTCTGCAGACGCCGCCGCAGGTACAAAGGATCAAACGTCGGCGGCGACGTTCGAAGAAGAGCACCCCATTCTGCACTTCCCGGCTCTCTTTCATGCGCCCGCCGCTCCCACAGTCAGTGGGGGAGTACGGCGCCCGTGAATTGCCGTGACGCCAGGTCGCAAAAATGGCAGTCCGTGACATTGCCCCCCACTTTCAGAATGTTATTCATAACATTTGCTCACAGGGAGGGCAGTTTTTCGACAACAAGGAACAAAACACCACCAACAAGGGAGACATGAGGACTGTCCTTCTCATACACAACATAAATAGGCGGAGTGCATCAAAGTAACAATAAAAGGGAAAAAGAATTGTTAGAGTACCAGCTTCAGTTACACGCAACAATATCAATGCGCCATAAAAACGAGAAAAAGAAATAGTCATGTACGGCAGCCATCAATACAGAATACACTGCACGAATGTATACTACGAAACAAAACGGAACAGGTGCGATCCTCTACGGTAGTGAAATCCTTCAATGTGCATTACAACATGTAAAAACAACCAATGCACCAAGCAAAAAGAAAATATCTCAAAATACACTTCTTATACAATGAAATACGCACATAGAAACAGAAAACAAACGACGAAAGGAATAAAAAAATAACATGCTCCCCAGACCTCAAGAACTATATCAAGTAATCGGCTCCCACGTTTTCGCTACCCTTATTATGCGTAATGGTAAACTGGTACTCTTGGAGTAGTAAACTCCATCGAAGTATTCGAGCGTTCAGCTGTTATGCCTGTTGGATATATAACTCAGAGGCTGGTGGTCTGTCTGGACACAAAAATGCACTCTACATACGTACATGGAGAATTTCTGAATTCCCCATACCAACGCGAGACATTCGCGTTCGATGGTACTATAGGAAGCCTCCCGTGGAAGCAGCTTTCGGCTGGCTCGTGTCGTCCTTTTTGCCTTCCGTGCCCGAAGTGTCACTGTGGTGTGGAGCTTGCCTTCGTGGGCCTGCATGAGCATGGCTCCGAGACTTGTGTCCGATGCATCCGTTTGAAGTACGAATGGTTGGTGCAAATTTGGCAGCCGTAGTATCGGTTCCGTAGAGACATGTTGTTTGAGACTTCGAAAAGCCTCCTCGTGCACTGCTGTCCCTCTCCTCGTACCTTTTCAGTAAGTTGGCGTGGAAGATTTTTCTGCCGCCAGCCCGTGTCTACGACGTAGTCAGCTTCACCTTTCTTTTTCCGGACTTCAAAAGGGCCCTTCCATTGCAGCAGCAGCTTGTTTGTGTCGCTGGGAAGTAAAATCAGTACCTTGTCTCCGGGGTTGAAACTCCTCTCCTTCGCCTTTCAGTTGTACAGCTTTGTGTATCATGCTCCGGCTTTTTCCAACTCATGGTAATAAGGGCTGTAGCGCGAGCACGAAAGTGCTAGAAGAAACAGACGAAAGGCGAGGCACGGAAGGCAAAGAAGACAACACGAGCGCTGACTACCAACTGAACATACCAGCTGACTACAATTCAGTTGGTAGTCAGCGCTCGTGTTGTCCTTTTTGCCTTCCGTGCCTCGCCTTTCGTCTGTTTCTTCTAGCATCTTCGTGCTCGCGCTGCAGCCCAAATAGCCATTCTTCTTCAATGCTTTTTTTTCAACTCCTCGTGTGCCAGGCGGCACGTTTCCTCCAAACGGTTCCGAAGGTGGAAGACATGCTGGTACGTCGTCTTAGCTTCTTCAGTCAAGTCGGCGTTCGTCCACAGCTCCTTCAGTATCGCCAAGGGTCCCCTCACGTGGCGGCCGTAGAGAAGCTTGAAGGGTGAAAACCCCATACTGGCCTGCGGAACCTCCCTATAGGCAAAGAGGAGAGGTGCCAGGTAGCGGTCGCAATATCTCGGTTTTTCGGCGCACATGCGCATCAACATTAATTTTTAGGTGCCGTTGAATTTTTCCACCAAGCCATTCGCCATGGGGTGATATGGGGTGGTGTGGAGCTGGCGCACGGAAAGGAGCCGCGCTACTTCTTTCATCAGGTCCAATGTGAAGTTCATGCCACAGTCGCTCAGTACCTCGCGAGGGACGCCAAATCGGGAGAACATCTCGACCAGGGCTTCGGCCACTCGCTCAGTTTCGATACTCGGGAGCGCCACTGCGTCTGGATACCGGGTGGCATAATCCATCAAAGTAAAAATGTATTGGTTCCCATGCTTTGAGGGCGGGTGAATTGGTCACACTATATCGATCACCACTCGCTTGAACGGGGTGTCGATTATGGGTGCCCTCCCCAGTGGAACATGTGGTACACGGCCCTTTGGTACGGTGCGCTGACAAATGTCACATGAGGCGACGAACCTTTTTACGTCAGCTGTGATGCCTGGCCAAAAGAACTCCTCCGAGATCCGGTCCTTGTTTTTCTGCGTGCCCAAGTGTCCTGCCATTACACCATCGTGTGCTGTTTTAGGCACAGCTTCTCGGTGGCAGTGCGGAACGACTAATTGGCGTACAAGCCGTCCGTTGGTCTCTGTGTACTGTCGGTACAGCAGTCCCTGTTCTTGTTTATACTCGACGCTTCCCTTATCATTTCGGCATGTTTGCTTCCTGCCGATCTTCTCAAAACACTGTTTGAGTGTCACATCTCCCCTCTGCTCGCAGCCATGGTTATCTCCCGGCAATCCCGCCGTGGTCCCAGGCGTACGAAGCGTGGGAAATTTTTCTGGCTGTGCATGTCCTTGGGAACGGGTGATAGCTGCTGCTACAGGCTCTTCCCTTAACTCTTTGTCAAGACAGGTTTTTCAGTCTCCTTTCTGGGATCATTAGGAGGTCTTACGCCATCGATATTGCCCAGAATGAGGTCATACAGTGGATCTTGCATGCATAGTGCTGTCAGATTGCCAGTAAAGTAGGAGGTGTCAACCTCAATCCGTGATTCGGGCAGCATCCTCGCTGTTCCTTCAACCAAGTAGACGAGTCTGCTTGTACCTGTCAGCTCGTCTTCCTTCACCAACTTCCTCCGCACGATTACTGTGTTGCACCCCATATCCCGTAACACTGATATGTCTGTGCCTCGGAGGGTCCCTGTGGCCACTGGTAGGTTCTCGGCCAGATTTTTCGGCGGTGTCACCCTTACGGCGTTGACGGCGGGGACTTTTTCGCCATTCCTAAGCTCGATATACCCGTCGCATATGGGATCCTCACGCGTTTCCCTTGGTGCGCAGAGGCAGGACGCCTGGAGTGAGTTATTCGCTCCTGACCGGCAGTCGTTTGCCCTATGTCCTTTTTTCCCACACTTGAAGCAGACGATGGCTACATTAGCGGCAGGTCTGTTGCGACACAAGTGCGGCGGGTGATTCCCACGATTGCAAATATAGCACCATGGTAGTGGTGCGTGGTGTAGCGGTTCAAAGGAAGGTCGCTGCTGATGGCATCCCACCGCTGCCACCAGTTGTTACGGTTTGGAAGGAAGGAAGTTGCTGATGGCATCCCACCGCTGCCAACCAGTTGTTGCGCGTCGCGGCGACCGCAGTCTGCGGGTAGCGGGGCCGATCGCCGTCGCTCCGTCGAGCCAAGGACTAGGGGAGAGCTTTGAGCAAACTTAACGGATTTATTTACATATTTACAGTGAGTTGTCGAGATGACAGAAGAGAAGAGAAGAACTAGTGGTTTCACAAACCACGAGCGTGGTGGTTGAACTTTACATAGTTCAGAGCGACTTCCAGCACTCTGTCGCGTCGTTTTATGCCCTGTCGGGCTCCTCCTCTCCGAGTCGACCACCAATCACGCACACACAGGTGAGGGGGGCGAGCATGCGAGGTACACGTGAACACTGCACTGTGGTGGCGCCAGCAGGACTCTTCCTCGTCGTGTGTGTGCCTTTAGTCGAGAGTGCCCACGATCCTGGCCGCATACTTCAAAGGGTCCGCCGATTTTGTTCGCTCAATTAGCGGGGCAATCCGCGGCAGCCGCCGCGGTCTCCCCCAGGAGGACGCCGTCTTTGTTGTCCTCTCTGTGGCGTCGCGGCGTCTTGGCGACACTACGTCTCGTCCTCCGGCCAGCAGGGACAATGCCTAGCGGGCATAGGCAGTCGGCCGGTCGGCTACTTGACGGAGGATTAAAGAAGCGCCGCTCTGCCGTCAGCTCTGTCGCCGGTCACGCCAGCTTTTTCGTTGCCCAATGAGTCGCCGAGTCCATTAGTCACGCTGCTGCTTGAAGGGACGACAAAAGAGTCCGCACTTGAAGGACGGGAACTCGCTTCTGCCCGCCGCCTGGTCTGGATAATCGCTCAAATACTTGACAGCGTCCGTCAGACTGGGCGCCGAAGGGATTGAGGGCCTCACCAGTGGATCGGCCCGCGCACAAAGGCGTCTGCTCAGACGAGTTTCCAGGCCAAACTTAACAGCGCCGTCTCGTGGAGTCGGCCTCTGTTGCTTCCTCCGTCCAGCTGTGGCGAGACTGTCTTTTTGGCACTAATCCGGCGTGGCGAATGACCGGCTGGGTCAAGGCATAGCTTGATTGCTACAGCTCCTCCGCCGACAGGAAGATCTCGGACGTCGGGTAGTATCAGCTGCTCGACGGGAGAGATCACAGTAACCGCAGTCTCCCAACACCATTGAAACCACAAAGACCAACCGGTAGAGCCAGCAAGCGCCGGCAATGAGTTTTCGGCAACGAGGCCGGTCTTTCAAATGTGCCACAATGCACCTACGCTTTTTTTAAGTGGCAACCACACTAATACTCTTGCTCATAGCTAAAAATTTCGATTACTCAAAATACCGCTTAAAATCATTACGGAAAAATGTCCCTCAACGTTCCGTATAACATGACGCTCAGCTAAAGAATTCAACTGATCCCTGTGCACATACTAAAATAACAAAGGGTAATGCAATTTGGTATAGTAACACGCTTATTCGCTGAATGTAGTTTCATGTCAGCCCATGTTTTTAAAGAACGCACAAGACATTGCTGTGCGCCCTAGCACGACTCTCATTCAAAAAACGCTAGCATACTAACACACCCCTAATCATAGGTCATACCGCGATAACCTATAGCCACCACTCATTCAAATTCAGCGGGCGTACCAAATCATCATCCCTGACCTACATGCTTTTATCTCGAAGAGAACTAATTTCGCGCAGTCGGCAGACTGATGCGGGCCACTGCTTCCTCATAACGCTTAACAATTCAACTCGAAATTTTGACAAAGCTTACACGCAAACAAAATCTAGAGGAAAGAAAAAAGTGTCCAAGCAAACTAGCTGTGGAGATGACACAGGAACACCACTTTAAAACCAAATATAACCAAACAAGTATGTTTCCAAAAAAAAAAAAACTCCTGTGTCCGACTCTCCCGCCTACAGCTGTCGCTCCCCCTTCAGCCGTACACGCGGCGGTCGTGGTCTTCGATTCTGAAAACGCGCGAGACAACAACGTGCACGAGCAACAAGCTGAACTGCAGCGTTACGCCTCATTCGTGATTTTGCGGGCTTCTGTCAGTTCGGCGTAGGGGACTGGAGCGATGCGTGGGACAGAGTGGCCATGCCTTCTTTGGGCTAGGTCGCGTGTGGTATTTAGCTATTGTGGCTTTTCCCTTTCCTCTAGGACCCCTTCTACAATCCTGTTCCCGCAAAGCTTTAAATCTCCTGCGTACATTCCGTCGCGGGGATGCGCGCTGGGGCCTACCCTTTTGCCGCTGGCGCCTTATTTCCCGCCACAAAGGCCTCTTCGCTGAACTGGCCGATGAGCTACCCTCTTTTCTTTCTCCCCGATGCTTGCTTCCTCCTTCTTGCCTTCGCTAAGTCGCGCGCGTACCTTTCACTCCTCTACAGCGACGTCTACGACCGACTTTTTCTGCACCGTTAAGAAATTGGCCTCGGGTCGCGTCATCGGTAGTTTTACAGCTCAAGGGTGCTTCTGCACCACCTGCCACAGTGTTTCGGCACTTTGATTTCTTGGCTCTGTCGCCTTGTCCGGCCGATTCACCTGTGCTAACGCTGTACTCAGGTGCGCCCTGAAACGTTCTGTGGATAGAACGGAAAGACCGGTGCTCTCCACGCAATTCCATTCGCGAACCCGCTTTCCTCTTACTTTTCGTCCGGTTGCTCGGACGCATGCAATGTAATTTTGACGCTGCTGCAAAGCTCTTATTTGCTACGCTGACAGGTTTTGCGCCTTCTTTTACACGCGTAGTACTGTTCGTCTTTCTCGCGGATTTGCGACGTCTCTTTCATCTGCGCCGCTCTTTGCGTCTCGTTTCCGAGCCTCCCGATCGCATCTCACACTCGTAAACCCTCTCACAGCTTTCGTCAGCTGTCTCAGTCGCGCGGTCTAAATGATTTTCGACCAAATCATCTTTATTCTCACCCTCTAGACCGGCGGACTGGTTAACACACTTAGGAACAATGCAGCTGTTTCCCTTCGAAAAATCTTGCTCGCATTCCTGAGAGCTGTCTGCAACTGCACTGATACTGTTCTCTACGCTCGCTGCTTCTGAGCTTTCTCTGGTGTTCTTGCCTACTTCGACCTCATTTGCAAGATCCACCGTCGCGACAAACACAGTTGAGGTCTGTACCAGCTTTTCTACAGCTATTCAAGCTGTTTCGCTAGCATTTAACTGGCACAGTACCTCGTCGCACTCGCTCTGGCCTTCGTCGGCCTCTCTACTCACTGCAGCATCCTTCGCAGCACTCGAATTCGGTTCTTCATCGAACCTGCTGCTGTCTTTAAACGTGCAGGCCTTCTCTAAAGCTCTGGGCTGCACCTCGCACTTCTTGTGCGTAACACTTGCGGATGGCTAAATCTTCCACCGCGTTGCCTCGACTTTTTGTTCCGACAGTTCAATATCTAGGCTGAGTGCTCGCTCAAGCTCTTCACATCGCTCCCGTTTTTCTATATCCCATTTGCGCTCACTATTCACCTTGGTGCTATGAGAGACACGCGGACCTCTCTCAGGCTTGGTTTTAATACCAGCACACCATCGCGCGTTCTTCAACGGAGCATTCGTGAGCTTGTACTCAATTGCTTTCTGTCAGCTCTGATGCCGAAGCACCGCAGTAATGCTGCCTTAGCTACATAGTAAATATTGAACTCCTCCTCGGAAAAATACCTTATTCTACCAATTAAGTCGGACGGAAAGACACTCAATAAGGCGATAGACCAATAGTCTTCGTCGAGCCTTAGGTCTGTGCAAACATTCTCGTAAGAGGTTAGGTAACTCTCAATATCCTCGCCCTCTTCGAATGCATGGATCCTCGAATTTACTTGAGACCATCTAAGGCACTGTATTGATCTTCTTGTCTCTTCCAGTTTTACTTTTAGGCTTTCCTTCCACTGCTCTCTCTTTTGCTCTCGCCTTTCCTGACGCTCATGTTCCTCACGCCTTTCTTGGCGTTCCTGTTCCTGTCGCCTTTCCTGACGCTCCTGTTCCTCACGCTTTTTCTTGCGCTCCTGTTCCTGTTGCTTTTGAATCTTGTTCCACGTTTCTTTAATATCTTCACTGCTCAGATTCAAGCCATCGATAGCGCTAACAATTGCGTGTTTCTTCATCCCCGCATCTACTCCTGCTCCCAGGTCCTCCCCTAAAATCAGTAGCTGATTCTTCAACAAACGCTTCCAATCCATGACAGAGAACTAGTGTGGTGCAGCTCACTCTCTACCCAGAAGTTCCGTAAACAACTGTTTCTGTGGTAGCCTTTACCAGCGAAAAGATCGCACTTCTATCTTATCAGCCTGGCAACCAAAAAACCAAAGCCAGCACTCACCAGTCCACAGCTGCCAGTCTCCATGATCTCGGCGTGTTGTTCATTCTCCGTCCTCCAGGCTCACATCCAACCGCTTGCCATCCAGTTGTTATGCTTCGGAAGGAAGGTGGCTGATGGCATCGCACAGCTGCCACCAGTTGAAGGACTAGGGGCGAGCTTTGAGCAAACTTAACGGATTTATTTACATCTTTACAGTGAGTTGTCGAGATGACAGAAGAGAAGAGAACTAGTGGTTTCACAAACCACGAGCGTGGTGGTTGAACTTTACATAGTTCAGAGCGACGTCCAGCCCTCTGCCGCGTCGTTTTATGCCCTGTCGGGCTCCTCCTCTCCGAGTCGACCACCAATCACGCACACACAGGTAAGGGGGGGGGGGCGAGCATGCAAGGTCCACGTGAACACTGCACTGTGGTGGCGCCAGCAGGGCTCTTCCTCGTCGTGTGTGTGCCTTTAGTCGAGAGTGCCCACGATCCTGGCCGCATACTTCAAAGGGTCCGCTGATTTTGTTCGCTCAATTAGCGGGGCGATCCGCGGCAGCCGCCGCGGTCTCCCCCAGGAAGACGCCGTCCCTGTTGTCCTCTCTGTGGCGTCGCGGCGTCTTGGCGACACTACGTCTCGTCCTCCGGCCAGCAGGGACAATGCCTGGCGGGCATAGGCAGTCGGCCGGTCGGTTACTTGACGGAGGATTAAAGAAGCACCGATCCGCCGTCAGCTCTGTCGCCGGTCACGCCAGCTTTTCCGTTGCCCGATGAGTCGCCGAGTCCATTAGTCACGCTGCTGCTTGAAGGGACGACAAAAGAGTCCGCACTTGAAGGACGGGAACTCGCCTCTGCCCGCCGCCTGGTCTGGATAATCGCTCAAATACTTGACAGCGTCCGTCAGACTGGGCGCCGAAGGGATTGAGGGCCTCACCAGTGGATCGGCCCACGCACAAAGGCTTCTGCTCAGACGAGTTTCCAGGCCAAACTTAACAGCGCCGTCTCGTGGAGTCGGCCTCTGTTGCTTCCTCCGTCCAGCCGTGGCGAGACTCTTTTTGGCACTAATCCGGCGTGGCGAATGACCCGCTGGTTCAAGGCATAGCTTGATCGCTACAGTGGCTGTTGCCTCCTTTCTCGTATTTCCCCTCCTCGTCCGTTATGGGACCATATTTCTTTGTTTTTGCTAGGCTTGCTCCACCCTGAGCTACCAAAAACTGGTCTGCCAGCTCAAGCATGTCTCCCAGGGATTTCGCCCTCCTTTCTTTCAAATATTATGCCAGGTTCGAACCACATCCATGCAAAAACCTCTCTCTAATCAACAATGCGCAGAGGGACTCGAATTATGTCTCAGTTTTGGACAGCTCAACCCATCTATCGAAGTAATGTCTTAAGCGAGTCTCGTACTGTGTTGATGTTTCAACCCCTACTGGCCTCTCCTTATTAAACTTGTCTAGGAACCCATCCGCCGTGAAGCGAAAGCGCTTCAGGAGGGCGGTTTTAACCTTGGTGTAGTCCGCTGCATCTGTAGGCGGTAGCCTGCCATAAACACTTAGCGCCTCTCCTGTAAGTTATGTTGAAAGCGCCGTCGCCCATTGGCTTTCAGGCCACGTTTGCCCTCTGGCGAAGCTCCCAAACCGGCGTATAAACGCATTAAGTCGTCCCTTCCTTCGTCAAAGGTGACGAGGAGTCTACCTGTGTGTATTCTCAAACTCGGCTTCTCCCCGGCATCGCCGTGCTCACTGCTAGATCGGCTCACACTGCTACTCTCACCGAGGCGAATCTTTAATTGCAGTAACTGAACTTCCCGTTCTGCGGCTTCCCTTGCCACTTCCCTTGCCGCTTCTCGTTCTTTCTTCCTTTCTTCGCGTTCTCTCTCCTTTTCTTCGCGCTCTCTCTCCCTTTCTTTTTCCTTTTCCCGCCGGGCCAGTGCCCGCTCTTCTCTGGCAAACGCCTGCACCTGTTCCTGCTGCTCCTTAACCCATTGTCTCAGTTCGGCGCCCTCGAGGCCTAACTGTTTACCGTGCGCGATCCACTTATCAAAATCCATACACTCCATACTGCAAACTGTCACTATAATGCCACTATAAAAACAGCGCAATCATATGCAGGATGCAACCACTTCAACTGTGCGGCTCTATCACCACGCTGTCTGCACGGTTCTCGTTCACCCCTCACTGTCTTACTCTTGTGCGGAACGTCCTCGTCGCGGACGCCAGTTTTGTTACAAGCTGTCACTCTAGCGTCGCCAGGGCGAAGTGGGCGACGGGAGTGACACGTTAGTTCGTTCCGTACGCAAGCAGAGACAGTGAAGAGATCAGAAACTTGAGAAAACAAAACAAACTTTACTCTAGTGATATTGCAGCACACGGGATCCAGTACAACACTTCAATACAACTAAGAAAATACATCAACACTTGATACAACTAGAAAAGTACATTTAAAAAACAATAAATCAGCTTACGAGAGAGAACTATTACAAACTACACAAACTAACAACAATAGAACTACGGAGGAGAAAGTTCGAAGATATAAACAGGTGAAGGCATACGTGTGATGACCGGCAGCGTTGCGTCCCCGACGATCGGATGCGAGAAGTCGAAGAGAGTTCTGGCACGACTGCGATGTCGGCGGTGTTGCAACGCTGGTGACTACGGGAGGCTAGTGCTTGCAGGTGACCTCGGGCAGGTTGAGCTAACTCGAGGCGAAGTCCCGATGTGTACGTTGCAGACGTTAATATCGCGTCACAACTATACGAACGGCTACGTTTAGGTGGCCAGCCGATACAGAGCCACACTAAAAACTTCTAGAGGAGATACTTGTTGATCTGTTTCTAAACCATGTTGGTCAGCGACTAGACTGCCTAGCAGTGCATAATTGTGCGCTTAAATCCCCCTCGTGTCTTCTCGCTCTCTTCCTTGGGGACAAGAGACCTCTACATGGGTCCAATCATGCGCGTTTAATTGATGGAAACTCCGGCTAAAAAATATATTGACCCCACCCCTTTCTAATTAGGAGAGGGCCCTCAACTAGCGAGAGTGACAACCTGTTGGGGTGCTGTCATACGGCTTGGCCACCAGAGGTTTTTTCCACGGTTTTCTCGTGGAAACGGTCAGACTGTTTGGCGCTCAGCTGGTGCGTCCCGTAGTCAAATCCTTGTTCGGCGTACATCGCGGCCTTCCATGACCCTGCAGACGCCGCTGCAGGTAGAAAGGATCAAACGTCGGTGGCGACGTTCGAAGAAGAGCACCCCATTCTGCACTTCGCGGCTCTCTTTCAAGCGCCCGCCGTTCCCATGGTCAGGGGGGGGAGTACGGCGCCCGTTAATTGCCGTGACGCCGGGTCGCAAAAATCGCAGTCCGTGACACTCTGTTACAATTTTTTTATTGAGTGACACGCCATAAAACGACACTAAATAGATATACAAATCCTGCACGCACAGACATATGTTGAAATGTCGCATATGTTTATTTAACCAGGTGTTTGCACTTAAGTAACGATGCCAACTGTAACAGCAACACCAGAAGCTGATACGAAGCGCTGATGCTCGCGAAGATGCTGGCCCTGGACACTGCTAAATAAATAAACTTCAGTGCATGGCAACTAACCACAATAGACGTTAAACCGACGTGACGGCTGTATCAAAGGACATAGTTATAGCGCGAGAACAGAACGACGACAAAGAGACAAGAAGGACACGAAGGACACGAGTCCTTCGTGTCCTTCTTGTCTCTTTGTCGTCGTTATGTTCTCACGCTATAACTATCGTCATGTCATACCAACTAGCCCAAGCAGCCGCTCTTCTGTTTATCAAATGAGTACGTACATATTTAATGTTTATAAAATTGGATAGGCAACCCTGCAACCACTATTGACGTTTCACGAAGATTACCGTCTATTTGAAAAGTAGTTCCGAGACTTGGCGTAGCTCTGTGATAAAATGCTTCATTGCCACGCAGAATGCTTGGTTTCGATTCCTGCTGGGACCCCGACATTTATTATTTGCATTCGTCGGGTCAACGCTACCGACGTCGGGTATTTCTTAACGCTCGCGCGTTAAATTTGCCCATGTGTGTTCTCGTCATTCTTAGGTAGATACTAACTGTCAATCCCCTGTGGCACATACCCGCATACTACTGGCACATAGTCGCCCATGGGTATGTGCTTCTGTCTGGCGGGAAGCGTTTCCCTACGTACGCGGCGGGATTGTGACATTATTTAGGTCTTGGCCAGCGTGTCATATTTGTCGAACCATCTTACCTTCCCATGCTAATTTTGGTTCACGCCAAGCTAAGGGGGTGACCACGATAGCACCCAATCGTAAGCAGATAGATAGATAGATAGATAGATAGATAGATAGATAGATAGATAGATAGATAGATAGATAGATAGATAGATAGATAGATAGATAGATAGATAGATAGATAGATAGATAGATACGCTTAATGTCGCCGTAGTTCACTAAGAAATGCTTCGCATTTAATTGTCACCTCCTTATCGGGAGCATTACTCAGCCAGAAAAGTGTTGCTTTCATGAGGCATCATCAAACGCAATGTTTGAAGCTTTCCTCATTCTTATGTATGTCTCGCTTTCCTTATCGTTTTTCTGCTCCTAAAGAGGTGCGTAATTGGCCAAACCACAAATCATAAAGCAAACTTATTGTTTTTTTCCTCTGCCTACCACACTTTTGTGCCTTTAACAGCCCCTAGACTTCAAATACGACAATGAAAACAACATGTAAGATTACTTATCGTAGCCTCGTGCAGCTTCCACTGTTGTAATCCACTAAAAACATTCAGGTAAATTATTGCATGTCTCTCACACATCGGCGAATCATATCTTCTAAGAAGTCTGGTTCTTGCTTGTACAAATTAATGCATTACCAAGTATGAAATTAAGCAGGCTTTTGCCTTCAAGTGTTACAGAATGCTACGCCTTGTAAAAGTTTTATTCGCATTAAAGTGTTCTATTCCGGGGTTCACCAAAACTTCAGTGGTGTATTTACGCCACGGAAATAGAATTGAAAGAATACACATGATCAGAACACAAATGGGGATTCGAACCTACGACCTTGGTCCACGGCAAGTAAAGCCGGGCACGCTATACCCCCTGCGCCTCGGCCACATGCAGTAGAAGCGTAAGGCGCCTTTTATATGTGTACCACAGTGTCCTTCCTGTGCTATTTCTTTCGTGAAGTAACGCATCTTGGCCGTGAAATCCACAATTAGTCCTTTCAAAGCGTCGTTCTCACACGTCCGTCCCATTCGGCGCGTTTCGAATTGAAAAAAATCACAGCATATCTACGAACTGAATGATGATGAGTGGGGCGAAGCATACATCAGTCCGCCCGCGCTTCCATCCGTCCATTCGTTCTTGCTTCCGTCCGTCCATGCGTCCGTCCGCCTGTGCATCTGTCTGCCCGTCCATCTGTCCTAGCGTGCAACCATGCGTCCGCCCGTCCATGCGTCCGTCTGTGCGTCCATTCGTCCGTGAATCTGTCTGTCTATATGTACGTCCATCTATCTGCACGGCCATCCACCCGTCCGTCTGCTTCTCTGTCTGTCCGTCCGTGCGTTCGCCCGTCCATCTAGTGAACACTCCAAGTACCACCATCTCGTATCTTTTCACCTATTCATCATATAGAAATACCGCCATCCAGCAGAAATTCCAAAGACTAAACGACAGGTGGCTACCTGCTGCTACTACTACTACTACTACTACTACTACTACTACTACTACTACTACTACTTTTACTACTACTACTACTATTACTACTACTACTACTACTATTACTACTGCTGCGCTGCTGCTACTGCCCCGCCATGGTGGTCTAGTGGCTAAGGTATTCGGCTGCTGACCCGCAGGTCGCGGGATCAAATCTGGGCTGTGGCGGCTGTATTACCTATGGGGGCGCAAATGTTGTAGGCCCGTGTACTCAGATTTGGGTGCACGTTAAAGAACCCCAGGTAATCGAAATTCCCGGAGCCCTCCACTACGGCGCCTCTCATAATCATATAGTGGTTTTGGGGCGTTAAACACCACAAATCAATCAAATACTACTACTACTGCTGCTGCTACTACTACTACATACAACGTGGATGCACGACCCACGGCATAAGGAGTTTCACCCCTACAGTGCAATTTTTGCGACGCATTAGCACCCTGCCGGGTGGCGACATTACCCTCAGCGCTGGCCTAGATCAGAGCCCTCATTTATACCAAAAATAACTCTACCACGCTAATTACTTGGCCTGGCTAGAGTACTACACGCTTCTAGTACACTCTAGCATGACCGTAACTCTGCGTTACCAACATACGTTCGCCCCTCGAAAACTAGCAGCCGGTCAACACGACGCACGTTGCGTTTCCCTCTGATCGGGCAGTGGGGTTCAAATACCCTTAAACTGGGGTATAACTTTCAAACAACAATATCGATTATAGGCAAGCTGTCTTATATCACGGTGCAGAAAACATTCAACTACTTTACTATACGGGCACATTTTGCTTTCGTGTTATACCGATTCCTGACGGAGAGACCAACAGTGTTTTATTTATTAGTGACTGGCGTCCGTTCTTGCGCGCATCGGCAACAGCCAAATGTCTGTTGACACTATTCTTTCAAGTGTCCGAGAGAACACGTTGCAACAGAAGGCGACAAAAGCTCTGTTGAATTTCCTACGCGACACGGACTTGAACAAGCGGCTGTAAACAGCCATGTCACACCGTGAAAGACTGAGTGTGCGCGCGTGTGCTGCCGAATGTGCTGTGCTTGTCTCTATTCTCTCTTCCCCCTCTCCCTTCTATCTTTCATCTCCCCCATCCCCATGCCATGCGCAGGGTAGCAAACCGGCTGCCTATAGGCTGGTTAACCTCCCTGCCATTTTTCCCTCCTATTTTCCTTCCTTCCTATTCAGCAAGTTAGTTAATCAGTCAGTGAGTCAGTCCAGTTGTTCGGTCGGTTGGTCGGTCGGTTGGTCCTAAATTATACGGCGAAAATAGCAGAACATGTGGTTATCTGATGTGGTACTTGCTCACGTGGCCTATTGCGAAGGCTTTTCAATGATTTCTGTAAAAGGCCATGTAGTCAACGTGGAAAGACAATGTAAACACAAGTATCCCGGGCCGAGTGAGCCTCGTAAAGAACGAGATTACCCAACATCACCTACCAAAATGTGTGTCACGTTAAGGGAAGAAAAGAGATGCATGCGTCCGGCGCCTAACATGTTTTATTGTCAACGGTCTTCCAACAATATTACAGTTATTTTTCGTCTGTCGCATTCCGCGCTTGTGGCAGTCACCAAAGCTGAATCGATAGAGTCTATGTGCCCGACGACTTTTTAGCGAACCTATAAGCATGTGAAATGGCCAAGCTTGCACCAATCAAACAGAAACTCAGTGATCCTGCCTCGTTACTCTTCACCTTTAACGTGAGCAAACGACGGGAATCCGCAAACCATGAAGGATGGACCCAACTATTCTTCATGATGACGAAAGCATTTCTGTGCTTCAAACTAGGCTGGTGGCCTCACTGGCAGAAGTATATTGCATAACTCCGACTACATCGTTAAAATCTCGCTTGCGCCTCATAGCTCAGCAGGCAGGAAAAGCTAGCCACGCTCGCCTCACGGCCAAGATGAATTAGATTCTCTGACACATTCAAATTATAGGAAGAGGTGGGTCAACTACGTTCGCTATGCTTGAATACCTTGAAGCACAACAAGTTAACTATCAAAATCTCTTGAAGCAGAGGTCTCAGGCTACAAGGCTCGCAAGAGAAATGCACTTATCGACAGATGGACTTGAAAACTTGTAATATGCACAAAGAAACCGTGATCATCGATGCCAGCACCGCTACATCGATGAGGCGCTGAAAGAGAACGGTACCATTGTTAATGACCCGGACGAAGTTCAAGAAGTTTTCCGAGACTACTTTGCAAAACTGTTCACTGCAGACCATGATGCACAGGATGACGAGTTTAGTGTAAAACTCTCAGCCTTTTGTGAAGGTTTGCTATCGCTAGGCTCGGAAGACGGTTTAGTATTATATGTAGAAACTGATAAAGAAGTATGGTATGCCCTAAAATCAATGAATACGTCCACGTCACCAGGCCCAGACGGAATAATCACGGGATTTTACTTGCGTTGTTTCTTCGTTATCTTGGGAGATGCGATCACCGATCTCGTGAATATCTTGTTGCGTGATGGCCAAAAATAGCAGTCCTTCTGCGAAAGAAGGGTGATTCTATTGCTGAAAGAGAGTATGGAGCCTTCATATCCTAAATCGTAGAGGCCTATTACCCTGCTAAACACAGACTAAAAGTTAGTAGCCACGCTGCTATCACGGCGTCTGCTCCCTTCATAGGAAGAGGTTGTGTTCCCCTTGCAGTCATGTGCAGCACCAGGACGTTCCGTCTGCGCACCTATTACAATCATCAGAGACCTCTTCGCATATGCCAAATAAAAACAGATATCAGGAGTATTTATTTCTCTTGATCAGGTCAAAGCATTTGATAGAGTTGAACACGGGTATCTTTTCGCTATTTTGCGCATCTTTGGCCTCCCAGAGCAGTATGTGCGAATGGTGGAAATACTTTATCAGGATCTATCAAGCTGTCCTTATTTCAACAATGAAGTGACCAGAAGCTTTGCAATTCAAAAAGAGGTGAGTCAAGGCTGTCTGTAGTCTCCGGTTTTATTCATTTTATCTCTGAAGCCTTTGATTAGAAAGGATGCAAACTGCGACCGCATAGTGGGTTTCCCGATGTTAGCCAAGGAAAACTTCAAAATTGTCGCATACGCCGATAAAAGTTCGGTATTTTTTCGTAACTTATCTGGCCATAGTACATTCCTTGACATTTTCGCTCAGTCTGTCTGGTACTCTTTTAAACACCACCAAATGTAAGGCATTGTGCTTTGGAAGCTTCAGAGAACTATATATTGCCAGGAGACTTAGAGAATACGTTCAAGCTGTTAAGGTGTTAGGCGTTTACTTTGAGGAAGGAGATGTCTAAAAAAGAACCTGGGATGACGTGCTTAGGAGATCCACCGATGTCCTAGCAGCAGCCACTCATTTTAACGTGTCACTAACGGCAAAAGCAACAGTCATCAACACACAGGCATGCGCTTTTGCGTTTTACATAGCACACATGTCACTTCTACCTCGCCGTGTTACAGGACGCCTCGCCTCCATGGCGGGGACCTTCCTCTTGGGAGGAAAACCAGCAAAGGTACAAAAGTAATTTTGACAGCTTCCCACAAACCGTCGTGGCCTGAGTCTCCCAGACATACCAACATTCACGAGAGCGCTGGCTGCAAAAACAACACAGAAGCTCTTCGATGACAGCGACTACCCCGGGTACAGGCTCTTGATGTACTGGAGCAGTACACTAAAAGGTACTTTTAAGGCAAATCCATACATCATACGACGAACAGAAATTCCGCTGAAGTTTTACAGAACTGCCAGTGGCTTAAAACGAACAGTGGAATCAATAGGTTGATGCAGTGTGGAAGATGTTTTATCGCAGGAAATAAGCAAAATGATTACAAGTAGCACACTGAGGCAATAAAAAGAAAAAGCATCCTGCCCGAAAAAATGGAAACGATGTCATTGCGATCGCGTACCTAACCAGGTGCGCGAGTTTGACTGGTTGAGAAGATGTAGGGCATTGCCTACGCGTGACCGGTTGGCACATTGGGGAGTCGTTCCAAATGACCGCGAAACAAACTTCGGCAAAAGAGAGACGGCCCAACATGCTCTGTTTCAGTGCTTGGTGGCGAAGGGCGTCTGGCACATGGTACAACACCTCTTTGGCTTTCGCACGGTGCGCATGGGAACAGAACGTGGACTGTTTGCAAGACCGGTCTTTACTGTGACCTTGTACGTACTGTGGTGGCTAAGCTGTTTAGCGGAAATACGGCAAAAGCCGCATAAAGGCGCCTATCCAGCACTCCAGAAAATACGGCTCATTGTGTGGAACCTAGATCAGCAACTGGAAACGCACGGTGAAGAGGCTTTCCTTCGACGATGGCACACATGTTTCTTCAGAGTAAGAGATGGACAGCTGAAGTTTCCAGTTGTTTCTTTCTAGCCATACGCCCACTCTAGTACGCATCCATACGTGTTATTCTATAAAATGTGATTAACTTGACTCATTTTCCTTTGACTTGTAACATTTGGATACCCAGAGATCAATTAGATTTTGCTGCTCATTTGTAAGATGTGTACGCTGGCTTTACTTGTTTTCGATGTTTCGTTTGTTTATGTACAAGTTGAGTGTACAATAAACTTCTCTTTCTCAAACTTTTTCGTAAGCATAATTGAGTACATCATGCTTTAATTCGTCGAACATTCGTACTAAACACAATCTAGGTGAGCGCGGTAACCTCAAATAATGCAAAAACCACAGATCGCACCCAATACACCCTTATCTCTCCCCTTACAATTTTCATCGTTGAAGTTTTTCACACATGACATGCATGTTTATGCACGCCGTTATCGTGCCCGAGAAACAGGTGGTGAGATGACGCCGTCGATGAGTGCCGCACCAGCATCTGGGAACACTGTAGTTTCCCGACATCACCCCTTCGAGTTCTCGGCACCAACTGATTGATATATGTGCTTCCACATGACCGAGTGCCGAACATACGTTGTTCATCTCTTTCCCTCTACCATCACCATGGTCGCCGAAGCACAAGGCGGTTATTGATAGCGCAAACAGAAAGCGCCCGGACCGTCACTGATGTCGGTCGCCCAACGGAGTACCGGATGCCTGTGTTCAATTACAACAGGGAAACCAACCTTGCTTCTAGCAAATAGCTATCGCACCAAATGAACGGAAATGGGATTAAGGTTGGTTTGCGGCACTATGGGAAGCTTCCGGTACGATAACGCTTCGAAGAGATCGCTGACCTTTTACAGCGAAGCTGTGTATGGCCAGGGCGTGTTCGCCTGTTGTCCTTCGTTCACGAGCAAAAACGTATGTGCTTCGAAAAGATCGCTGACCTTTTACAGTGAAGCTGTGTATGGCCAGGGCGTGTTCGCCTGTTGTCCTTCGTTCACGAGCAAAAACGTATGTGCTACATAAATTGTCAGACCCCAATACCAAATGCTGGTTCATTAAAAATGAATGAAACATGCTGGTGGCAAACACCATGCACGATGCTCACATGACTCCAAGATTGAGCTCGAAACTCCGAGTACATGCGGGAAGTGGGACAATACGATTCATGCCATGGGCAAAAAGACGCATGCTGCTCAAACGTTCAACTTTAAAGAAACGTTCGCTAAATTCAAAATATATAGACTTTCTTAAGAGACATTAAATTTAGTTGCAGGGCCGGTGATCAGCCGCAGTTCGGAATCGGTCTGTGATGAGCCATGCATGGCGGTGAAAGGAGGTCAGCTCTGCGTAATGGAAAAATCGGCAGGCCCGAATGAAGTTCTGAGCGATGCAGACGTCTTTCACCGTTAACATGACCGACCATTTGCGTTGAACAAACAATTTGTTGTCATTAGCCTGCAGGCTGCATATTTTTTTCTGAACAGGATAGGAGCGCCTGTCCTGTCCACTATACGTTTCTTCCTGTTCGGTGTTTTCAGCACCCAACTTGGCCTAAGCGAGCGTCTTCTTGTCGCTGCTCGGGCCAGCATCGATGTAGAAGTGACGCTTCGCATAAGATTGAAGTAAAAATGCTTCGCGACGTCATGAATCGCTGCAATTCCTAAATTTTCAGTGTTAATCCCGTGTAATACGTACGCACTGATGAAGGTGGGGATGACGTTTGTGGTGATGAACACATGTCTAAATGCGCGCGCCCCTATAGAAGAAAGAATTTTTGCTGATACTCGTGTCACCGTTTCCTCTGGCCACCTGATCAGATTGGGCGTGACCACGGGAGGACACCGCGCCATAGCTCTATTTTGGTCATACTGTGTCGGTCCGCTTCTCCGTAATAGTAATAACCGATATTGCAGATATGTATTTGTTCCTGCGTTGCATTATGATTACCAAATCGTTAATAAGGGCTCGTTAACTTCACGTGGACGCAAAAAAAAAACGAGTCATAGAGAGAAAGAGAAAGAGAGAATTCATTTACAAAAGGGCAGAAAGGTAAAAAAAAATGAGACATGCGTAAAGTTCATGTCACTGTTTCCTCAAGGCAGCCGTAACACTCTGGGTCCCTCTGTTTTACCTGTGATTCGGTCACGCGCGATTTCGTAGTCTCATCGTGGCTTGTTTCCTACTACAAAGGCGGCGGTAATAGTTAACTTCTTTTATACGTTTGGTGGTGTTATTGCAAAGGTCAACATTTGCTTAATTTCCTCGCGCGTTTTTTTTACACTATTCACTAATGGTCTCTACACATCGTCGATGGTGTCGTTTAGTCATCAATAATATTATGTAAAAATGACACGATGCGTGGCTCTTTACAAGAGGTATCTACACTGGTGCGTATACTATAGCATCTATTATAGTACATGACTATAGTATACTATAGTATACTATATTGATCTGACCAGCCCTCTTCTTTGTTGTCTTCTGTGCACAGAATGTGCGATCACTGATATGTCAGCTACGTATCATTATTTTCGTGACCAGCAATGCACCATTATCACCGAAGCTCTCGTTGTTAAAAGGAGTGTGAAAATTAGGTTAATAAATAAATATTGCAGCGAAAGTCTTGTAAACATTGCTTTTTATAGTGTCAATATCGGCATGTGCCGTAGTGGGCACTTAAGATTCCCAGTTCGCAGCTATTTTTCATTGCCTAAATAGTCTCGTTTTTCTGCACTGAGGAAGATGAAGGCGGTCGTTCCGCCACCCTCTTTCTACCCCGAGCGAAAGGCGGTAAGCGCTGTCAAGGGACCATGAGCCTCGTCTGTGGGTACGCCTTCGTCGCGATCGCCTGAAGGCGATCCGCCGGTGTCGGCAGGTCGTCTCCGTCCGTCGACACTCGTGCACCGACGGAGAAAGTTCCTGATCTACCGACGGTACAGTGTGGCTGCTGAGATCCTAAGCCAGCGACTACACCACGCTGTAGCAAGGACAAGCACCTAGTCTCTCCTAGCAGCTTGCCAGACAGCACAGGCAAGCTCGAGGCAGTCATGGCGTACTACACGAGCTACATCCGGACGCCCTCGGGCGTGCTCAAGATGTTCCAGATCCTGGTAGGCCTCGTGATCGTCATCAGCCTGATGAAGTACAACTACGACCAGCAGGAGATGGCCTACACTTTCCGCTTGGACACGGTGCTGATGGCAATGACGGCCTTCACTTTCCTCCTCGTCTCGGCGGTGCTGCTGCTGTGCGCACTGCTTGACGGCCCCATGCACGGCTTCAGCGTCACGTACCGCCTGCTGAATGTGTTCGCGGTGTTCTGCTACCTGCTCTCCACCACAGGTTACCTGGCATCCGAGTTCCGCTACGGCGTCGACTGGCACTTCGGCCTCTCCACGGGACTGCTCTGCATCGGCAACACGGTCGCGTACGGCGGCAACACGTTCCTCGCCTACAAGACGCTCCTGGAGTGAGCACCCTGTCCAGCCACCGGTACCGAAGACCAACGTCTCAGACCCAAAGGTTTCTTTACCGGGTACCGCTACCGCCAGACCATGTTCTGCGTCAACAGATCATCTTTTAAGGCTGTTAGTGATGTAAAGTGTTCATCCGTCGGTATTTTTTTTTCTTTTTTGCGCCGACTCTTCATTTTTTTTTCTTTTACATAAGTGTGAAGGCTTCAGTAAATGTACATGTTTATTGCCTGCTCTTGAGTACTACTTGTTACTGTGTAGGTTAGTGTGGCCATTGAGTATTCTATGGTGTAATGTTTACGGAGTACCGTGGCTCTAGAATTGTCACTTTAGTAAGCAACTTTCAAGATTGTTGATGCAAGAGAGCTTGTCTTCACGTAGCCGTTCAATAAGAGCAGTGGAATATATATGCATTACGTATGCGTACACACATGCATACGGATGTGGTTTCTATGTCCAGTCAATATATCTTTTAATTTCAAGGGTCATGTATTGTTTAGCTGCTCCTTATATCGATGGCGGTATCATACGGATCCTTTAGAAACAGCATTCGCACGCAAGAGGCTCATAATTCTGGCATTCCGACTTTCACTAGGTGTCCTCATTCTCTTTTCCGAGGTGTCCTCATTTTTTTTTCCGAATTAGCAACGCTTTTCGGGTATTGCACATAGTGAGGCCACAGAAGTCCTAACAATTCTCGAATTCGAGGAGCAGTGACGGTGACTTTTTCGCAAAAACCGTTGACTTCATCATTTTCTCGGAAGTGCATCTCTGTGACGCATGACTATTTCTAAACAATTCTGGACAGAGTGCGACAAATGGGGCTTTCTGTAAATTGCCGATCTTGTTCTTTTGGTGTATCTGTGTCATGCCAACGACTTATCCTGGTGTTTCGATACACATGTCCTTAAGTATCGGGGCAGTTCATGCACTACCCGGAGATTCTTAAGTGCTCTGACTTCATGCTGACTACCCTTTTCTTTTTGCCGTTGGCGAAAGCTTCGGGGCTTTCATTCGCCCTAGCAACCGCCGCTGCGGTCGGGGTCACTTCGTGTTTGCCAATGCGTACGTCGCCGTGGCTACAGCAAATAACTAAGACAAAAGGAATAAAAACAAAATGCGCCGTCCACATTTCGACTGACTGACGCGCCCCCACTTGAGTGAAATTTCGTCTCCGATATAGGGTCTCCGCGGTGGCCACAGCAAAAAGGATTTCCTCGTACTGGGCGCGACAATCCGTCGGCTACCACCATTTCAACAGAAATGCTTTGTGAGTGCCTCCTGCGTTTGCCGCAGAATAAACATAAAAAAGAATGCAAAAAAGACATCAACGGCAATGTCTTTCGCCTCCTCGGTTTACCCTTTCCCCGCTGCTCGTGCCCGTCCTTGCACCCAAGGCCTGCGCTCGCAGAGGGTCTTGAAGACGATGACATCGACGCTTAGTGGGTCTTCTTCTCCTTGCTCTTTGTCTTGTTCTTCTCCACAAGCTTTCTTTTGTAACTCTCTGGGTCCCTCACACTACCATTCATAGATTCTCCTCTCCACGCCACTTTTGTTTCGTTTCTACATGGATGCAAGGGATGGATGGCTGTGCGAAGCGCAATTTTCGTGCAACGCTAGCTGTCCGCTCGGACGTCGACGCGAGACCAGGGTTCACAGAAGCACCACTTCTTCTCGGGTCGTGCTACTGTTCCTACTTCTTTTTTGTTTCTCTCATCACTGCTGTTTTGTAATGTTGGCGCTTCCGGTTTCGCTTGCTTTGTCAGTCTCTCAACGAGACATTGTCCTTCTCTTTCTCTTTCACCCTTTCTGCACGAACGGACATTTTATTTCTCCCCTTCCTTTTCTGCCGGTTTGGGACAATCGATGGCGCCTGAGACTTGAAACGGCTGAAGCGGCGCTTTGTCGTTTTCTGATCTTCCTTTGCTCCCCTTGTTTTTGCAATTTCGTGTATTGGTGTCGCTGTTGATCTATGGGCATCGCTAGAAGTGGTGAAATGAAGCTCAGACGTGAAGTAGCAGTGAGTAGAAAAGAGAATGAGTGCGACCATTACTAATTCTTTCAAAGTCACCTAAGCAGAGAAACTTCGGGAATGCAATCGATTTTATTGCTTATGGCGGCAGTCGAGTATCGTGGCTCCTAGTTGAGCTGCGAGCCAAGGCACTCGAATGTCGCTGATAGATAGATAGACAGATAGATAGATAGATAGATAGATAGATAGATAGATAGATAGATAGATAGATAGATAGATAGATAGATAGATAGATAGATAGATAGATAGAAAAAGCAGCTAGCTGGCGCAATAATAATTAATGGGGTTTAACGACCTAAAACCACGATATCATTATGAGTGACACCATGGTGGACCATCTGATTCTCTTAAAGTGCGCTGACATCGCACAGTACACGGAACCGGGATCGAACACGCGACCTTTGGGTCAGCAGTCGAAAGCTGTAACCGCTACACCACTGCGGTGAACTTCAGCTAGAGTAATACGACTGCAATTATCTACATTATCTTGAAAGATCAGAAACCACGTCTGAAAATAATTAGGGCACACCAGATGCACTAAGAAACACCAAATGGGTTATGAAATGAATTTGCACGGGATCTTTTTTGTTTGGTTCGCTGAACCTCATGTTCGCAGTAACAACTTGGTTTTCACTGTATTGACTATGCCAAACTACACAAACCGATCATCAAAAAAAAGTGGGGGATACATCGCCACAATAGCCGAATTGCATCAAACTAATATTGACAGCTGCGAAAAACTTATTACAATAACTTGCGCAGCAACTGTGCATAAATAAAATGTAAAAAGAATGTCCAACAGCTTTCTAGATAACATATTTTCGGATCACTAGTCTAGACATAAAACAGGTAAAGCACCCTTAAACGCGAGCTTTTTTGTTTAGAGAATATATAGTTTGTGAACAAAAAAAAAAAAATTGAGGTAACCAAATACACGACTCGCGTGAAAAAAAATGCAACAAATGCAATTTCTCCGTGCCGTGCCAGCATCAGTGAGAAAGCCTGTTACTATAGATGGGCTCGAGGATTAGTTGATCGATAGGGAGATTGTCACTTCTACAAGCTTGTCATATTTAAATGGAAACTACGACTCTCACAAGCCTCTTCTTCCATAACGCCCAACCGCATGCCAACGCACAAAATTATTTCGTTCACGTGCGCCCTCGAGCCTTAACAACGTTAAGGTTTAACACGTTTCTTTCTTTTTTCATTTCTTTCTTCATGCGCGTGGCTTTTATTCGACAAGAGCCAATGCCCCCATCCTTCACTCTGGGCGACAAGAACTTGGCCTCAGCGAAAAGAAGCCGGTCGATATTCCCTCATCGCCGAGGGTGAGCATAGAGATTCCTAAAAAAATGATGAGTGGCCTACACAGTGGATAGTATGAAAAGACAGAAAAGTAAACATCGGGGCCCTCGATAAAAGCGCGTAAGCTTTTATGTCAGGAGCCGGAGGAGAAAGAAAGAAAGAGAAAAAAAAACCACTTCATGTAGCCTATCTAAAGGTCTGCAGGAGCCAACTCAAAGCGCCGGGATGAACTAAAATAGCAACGAAAAGAGAAACGAGCCATTAAAAGGAAAAGGGTGCAGAAGGGACTTAACCTCTTCGGTTCTCTCTCGCATTTGCTGCGTTGCAGAAAACGTGCGTTTCTCGTGTCTATAATTTCGCACGCGTCGCCAAGGTGAAGCCTCAGGGTGCGTACGCGTCGTCTTATATGTGAGGGCCTCTGATTTATGCGTCTAATATTTGCTTGGCCGTTATGCGGCGGCGAATTCGCCGCAGAAGTTTCGCAGTGTTCGCTATGTGAATGTGCTCCCTCCCCGATGTATATATTTTTTGACGCCTCCTTGCTGTCTTTTATACGATACCTCTGTGTTATTTCTATCTTCGCAGAGTCTCAAATGATGATATATATGGTTCATTAACACGCCTACCACCCTGTAACAACCCTTACAAACTGTCAGGTGCTCCGCGCTTGAGCGTGAATTTTCGTTCTTTCCCGCATGGCCTGCGCATCGCCGTAGATTTGGCGTCTTTCGCGATGAGTCTTTGACTGATTACGAGGCTTGTGATTTCTTTTAATGTATTTTGGTATCTTTGTCTTTTCGCCACAACGTACAAAGCGATGGTAGCAACCCATTTCACTGAGATATTTCTATGCTGCGCGCCTCGCTTGGCCGTCAAATAAGCGAGCAATTGCACATATTTTCCAGGACGTTGTGATATTGTACTTGGTATGATGATCGTATATGCGTGGGGTGGTAAGCTTGGTGAGTGTTAAATGAAATAAATTCAAAAAGTTTCTTTTTATAACGACTACTTTGTTATATACTTTTAATGCGATTTTCATGAATTCAGAACTTTACGCTCTTTCTGTATGTCCATAGGCATCTGCGGTACGTATACGCTTACGCCAGTGACTCAGGCCACCGCTTATATACGAGAACCTGACCATGTTAAATACACAGAGAGGCACACTACTTTGTTATATACTTTTAATGCGATTTTCATGAATTCAGAACTTTACGCTCTTTCTGTATGTCCATAGGCATCTGCGGTACGTATACGCTTACGCCACTGACTCAGGCCACCGCTTATATACGAGAACCTGACCATGTTAAATACACAGAGAGGCACACCCGTCCTGGAGCAAAACGAAACCTCTATTACGGAGTACTCGCCAATCGTATTCCCATGTGGGCATGCATCTTCGCGTAGTTGGCCGCACGAACGAACAGAACGAGTGGAAAGAAGTAAATAAGTCGGAAAGAGAACCTTGAAGAAGTCGGTTGACGATAAGTGAAAAAAAAAAAGGAATCAACAGCAGCCAAATGTGGAGAACAAAATTACAGAGAAGTGATGGAAGTGTAGGTAAGGGAAGGGTGGATAGCTTAGCTACACAGCAGTGATGAACTAGACAGGGCCGGTTGCGGCTACGTCGCTTCAATTCAAATCGCATTAAAGTAGACGCTCATCGAGATATATATTCCTCTAAAATGCGTGCCGTCGACAGAGATTGCTCACTGCTTTCCCATAGTTTTATACAGTTCTGCGTCAACTCGTTCACGCCGTCATTTTTGTCAAGATGGCCTCACCAAGTGTGAGGCCCACGGGACCGCTTTATGCTCTCCCATTGTAGAGTGCCAAGCACTCAAAATCGTTCACCACTTTTTTAAAACCATCAGACGAAATGACTTTATTGTGTGCCTTGAGAATCGGTGGTATGCGTCGGGATGAAAAACCTTGTTTGCACTGGACGGCTTCGTCGGCTGTCTGGATGGCTCAGAGATGGTGCTCAAGGTCCAAGCTGATCAACGCAGACTACCAGCGTGCGTGGAGGCTGTCGCTTTCTAAAACGATTATTGTTTAGTATGCTTGGAAATCCTTCTAGAATATGTGGTGGATCTAGAGCTACAGTGTCTGCATGCCACGCATAAATCTGGAGCTATTATGTGCATGACAACTGGTCTCGTGTAGGATCGGTTTTGCAACTGCTACGATTCGACAGTGTCTCTTGCCTAATTTCGGGTGAGACTATGGTAATGTGTGCATACGCTTGGCTGTAGTTTCTCGCCCTGAGTGTTTCCTATCCTGATACATAGTTGTCTATTGGGAAGTCCCAAATAAAGGTGAATACTCGCTGGCTTTGGCCTAGCTTTCTAATTCTGTTTACCACTGCTGAAAGCTTGCTTTCGATCCAATACGATAAATAGTTTCGGTGTTTCGACTCGTGTTATCTGTGATTTTATGTTTAAGTTGGAGTCCTGCATCCGGTGTGCAGAAGTTTATTCGGAAGCAGGACATAATAATCTGAAAAACGTCTGTGTTCTCGAGATTGTTAGTCAGTGTTCTTAGGACGACGTGTTGCACGAGTTTTCCCACAGAGGGAGCGAGCGAGATGGGTCTCAAGTTTTGAAATTGTAGGCGCTTGCCTGGCTTAGGAGTTCGAAATATTTGCACCGTTTTTCGTTTTTGTGGTATTTTGCCTGATTGTCTACAGTTTAGGTACTTGGCAAGTTGGTTTAGAAAAGCATCATTAAGGTTTCGGATCATGTTTTTTTATGCCGCCTTGACCTGGCACCGATTTGATATTTATCTTTTGTAACATTAAGGTTTAGGATCATGTTTTTTTATGCGGCCTTGACCTGGCACCGATTTGATATTTACCTTTTGTAAAGCGTCCCTGAACTCTACTTTGCTGATCCCTTCATCTAATTGCACGTTTTCGGTGCCTGTACAATGGAGGTGTATTGCTGGCATATCCCTTGATGAATACCCTACGGCTACCTCATCAATGAAAACATCTTTAGTGTTTTCATATACGTCTAATATTTTGCTCATGTTTTGCTTGTACGCGGTTTTAGTGTCCTCGGGATCTATCTATCTATCTATCTATCTATCTATCTATCTATCTATCTATCTATCTATCTATCTATCTATCTATCTATCTATCTATCTATCTATCTATCTATCTATCTATCTATCTATCTATCTATCTATCTATCTATCTATCTATCTATCTATCTATCTATCTATCTATCTATCTATCTATCTATCTATCTATCTATCTATCTATCTATCTATCTATCTATCTATCTATCTATCTATCTATCTATCTATCTATCTATCTATCTATCTATCTATCTATCTATCTATCTATCTATCTATCTATCTATCTATCTATCTATCTATCTATCTATCTATCTAGCAGCTTCCGCTCGGGTGCTCTCGTGACCACCCTTCAACTTTGGGAAGTTAAGATGGTTTGACAGATATGACGCGCGGATTAAGACATGAGTAATGTCACAATCTCGTCGCGTACGTCATAAAAAATTTCCCACTGGACAGTGGCACATACCCGCGGGAAGGTATGTGCCACCGGTATGCGGGTATGTGCAACAGGTGATTGAGACTTAGCATCTGCCCAGGAATGACAAGAACACACATGCGCAATTTTCACGCGTGAGCGTTACGAAAAATGATATATCGGCAGCGTTGACCCGACGAATTGAAAGAATAAATGTCGGGGTTCCAGCAGGTTCCAGCGATAGTCTTATCTTTCACTCTGCGAATTTGTCCGAGCTTCTCCCAGTGTACAACTCAGAGGTGCTTGGCCTTAGATTTGTGAGGCCCTGCTTTTATATTGATTGCGAGGATATTCGTTGCCTAGATCCTGCAGCGCATTCGACAATTTCACCTCCTTAATGTTCTTCGTATATCTGTGATCTGGTTCACTATTCATAGTAACACCTAGGCCCTCGCCTCGCATAAATCGCAGTGTGTGGGATGACAAGGAGACCCTGTTGTTTTGCATGTAGCCATAGCTATATGATTTCGCGGTTTTGAAATTTGTATACCCGTGCCTTGTAATGAGCGTCAAAATACCCCCTTTCTCTCAATAAATAAGGCTCTACTAGAGACGGTCTTGCACAGAAGTTACAGAGCAATAGACATCCCGATTACTTAATTCTGTTGTCAGTACTTGTTTTGCGGAACGGCTACTTATTCGAACCACTCTCCATAGTACATTGCCACTGTCGTATGCTTAATATCAATTGTTCGCGCATTATATACATGTAGCTGAGTTCTAGGGCACACGTAGCTTTAGTCGCTGCATTTACGTCTTGCATTTACATGGTGACTGTTGAAAACTCATGTTGAGTGCTCCATATTCTATACTGTTCTAGCGGTTTCTTGTATTACATAATAATCACCACTGAGGTCCTCTCAAATAAAAACTTTAGAAGAATTATTAGACACAAGTTTCTCAATGTGAGTGATGCCACCTCATGGTTTTTCGTTTCGACAAATCAATTATTGTTATATGCAGAGTTGTTACCTGCACGCATTATAGACATGCACGAGGAGCTGAATTGATAAGTCAGGGTGTCGACTGCCAGCAAGAAGTTCAACAAACGAAGCCTTCTTCTTTGTAGTTTCAGAAACACGTGTATCTTATTCCTTAACCCATCTTCGCCAGCGCAAAATGAAGAACCGAGTGGGCCTTCGAAATCACATTAGCAGCCGGTACGCTGGCTTTTTCGCACGGCGCCGCGTCCCTGCGGGGTCAGCGCCTCTCAGGAGACGCATCGCTGCCCGCCGCACTTGGCGAAAGGAGTACGCTACGTCCGACCACCCTGCTCCTCAGGGTCACGTGGCTTTGTTGAGCCTTCTCCTCTCTACTGCGTTCCTCCTCTCCACAAGCGCGCGCCGCCGCTCGGTGAGCTCCTCTCTCGGAGAGTCAAAGAGGGAAAGCCCAGCTTCCCGGCTGGCATCTCGCCTGCTGCAGCCCGCGTACCTCCTCCATTGGCGAAGCCGAGTTCGCCTGCCTCGGACGGTTGGTCGACGGGTCGGCGGTTTTGCTCTGGCTTCCTTTGCCGTGTGAAGTGCACGAACCACGAGCGCCTGGTTCCTGCCGCTGTTAGCGTCAGACACCATCGCGTCACACTTTGTGAAGCGGACAGCTACTGTCCGGTGGCGTTTGTGAAGCTACGCGAAGTGCGTGAATCCCGCTTCGTGCACTGTTTTCGGAGGGGGGCTTGCCCTTCGCCGCGCCTCGTCCGGAAGGCCTTCAGCGCTGAAGGTGTGTGCTATCCGCTGTGGATGATTCTGCTCCAGGTGTTTTGACGTGACCGTGGTGCGGCCCTGACCGTCCTTCTACCGACGTTCTAGAAATTGCGTTCCGTGGCTCTTGAGCTCCCTGGAGGAGACCGACGACGCCGACGGAACCCCATGGTCGGCGAAGCCCACTGACTTGGGATTTGATATCGAGACACTTCGAGCCGATATTCGACAGCTAAACAGCGTCGGAACGAACGTAACATCGTTCGAGAACCGACTCCCCAAGTCTTCCAAGTGAGGTGACAGAGGCATTGACCTTCGTAGCAAGGTGAGAATAAATTTTTTGGTTGGATGGGACATCTCCTTAAGCTTGCTAGCCGAGCAGGAAAGACCAGTGAAGAGCACCGCTTGGTTTGGTCGGTTTCAAGCAACATGCGCTATAGTGGTGTGCTATGTCAGACCATACAGTTGCAATATCAGCCAATGATAACTCCGGAAGCGCTCAATCAGTGCTTAAGCAATTTACATAGTTCTCATATGTTAACAGCGAGAACGATAAAAAATGTGCACTGCATAAGTTCAATCGTTACTTCGTGAAACTAGTAAACAATAGCGAAGGTATTAGATTGAGTCAACGAGGTTAACTAGGAGTTTGTTCTTTTTTATCCTGTTTGTATTGTGCGGCGTAATTTCGCATCGCGTAATTGTAATCCGCACCTTAACGAGCAGAGGTGCCAACCGAAATCCCTACGAAGCTAAGGATCGTTGCATCAGATGCTGGAATTTCACATGGAACGCTCTGCTGGTAGTCATTGTAACCTATGATTGTCCGCATCGCCTTGAATTAAATGTTATATTTCATGCTTATTTCACGGCTTGAGTATTCATTTTCGAAGAATTCGGAACTGTAGACAACTCACCCAGATGTCTGTCGTATTTGTTGTTTTGTGTGTTGGTAGAAATCATACCCCCCCAAAAAAAAGAGATTGCGATTTATAGAATGAGTTCGTACAATGGAAAACTTGGGCGAGTAGTTGTACAGTACAGACGCAAGATGTGCGTTGCCCGTAAGTGGACACGCTAAATGAGCACAGCACTGACGCAATAAATATGTGGTGCGTGTCAGTTACACGTCACTTCGTGTCGATTTCCTTGCTTATTCAAATCACACTTCCGCCAACCAAGTTCAGGAGAACCGCTTCTGTTCTTTGCCAGCTAAAAATAATCGCTGCGCCAGTAATATAAAGGTGTGCCACTGAGTTAACCACGCATTTTTTTGAGATTTATGGAATGCTAAAATATGTATGTAGCTCGCGTAATTATCGCTACTTATTGCAACTACTATTACTCGCAACTAATGAGTATGGATGCGGGTTTTAAAAACAAGCTGAGATTCATAGGTGCACTTTTGCGGGAGGTTAGGAGTTCGACCTTTCCTCCTCGACAACTTACTATGTACACAAGCACAGATGGAGGCCCCGGTGAACTCAACGAACGCTGACTGGCTACCGTACTGCACACAGCCGAGTGTGTCATTCTTAAATGAAACGTAATCGAAACATTGTAGCATTTATACTCACTATTTAATAGTTCTTGGGCCTTGGCGCATCAGTCACTGGAGCCCTCAATGGTTTTACAAATTTTCTGATAGGAATTTCGGCAAATTAAGGCTGCCCACACTACTTCACAACAGCGCATCAACATCATCATCATCTATGCCTCTCGCATCGATATTGCACTACAGGATATTCCACAAGTACTGAATGTGGGATATCACTGTAATAACTTCACTCTACGTATAGTACAACAGTTTCGCATCATTCACCCGGACACTAAACACAGTGGTATAGTTCAGCGTACACGATCAGAGGAATCAGCATTGTTCTTCAAATGTCGACAATGGAGACTGAAGGAATGCTCGAGACAATGCGTCACCACTCATTTTTCTTTTTTTTTTTTACAACATATGCTATCCTGTAAGCACCGAATAGCGAGGACCTAACTAAGGGCACAGGGAAACGCTGACACACAGAACACGCGCAACAAATTTCGTTAAACATACTCTCCACATACGCCCAGAGCAAGCGATGCGTCTAAGTCGAAACTCACCGTTGCCATATTCTCCTCTGAGACGTCGCAGTTCTTCGTCCGTGTCTTGCATTTGACTTCTATATATGTTATAACCAAACGCCACCTAAAGGTGAGCCATTGTACACGTCTATTATGTTTTTTTTTTAAATGGCACAACACTTATTCGTTTTCCACGGCTGACCTTTATGCGCACATGTAGCGTGTAAAAGACATGCGAAGGTCAGCGTGATGTCTCACCAACCGTGCTCTTCCTTGGGATGCCGTCATCACTAATCGCTACGTTGTTTATAAACAACTCCATTATCCACGACGCTTAAAGGATCGCACTTAAATATTACCAACAAAAATTACATACATAGAGACAAGAACAGACACTGAGGAGTCTTCCTGCCATTGGGTGAATGAGCAGAAACTGCATTTCATTCAAATTAAAAAAAAATTACGTGTTGTTTAGAAGATGTTAGTGCATTTAAATAGCACCGGCTACTCATTTTCACTGTTAAATAATTCATAAAAATTGTGGCATAAAAATTACAAGTAGGGATAGTTCGTGTGGATCGGTCCAGCCACGAAAAATACCGTATCTTCACTAAGTCCACTGGCGTATCGACACGTAGAAGAACACAAGATGCATGTCCGTTCGTGGAATTAAGTCTCCCACGTAACACGAAGTCGCGCGAGCTCTCGCACACGCTCTAAATGACACTACGCGACTTTCGGTCACGTAACAACGCTGAAAATTCTCTCCCGACTCGATAAAAGCGTGTCTCGGCGTCTTCGCTTTTTGTGCACGCAGAGCCTCCACACCGCGACTGATCGATGCGATGCACTGCGGTGATTACCCCGGAGTCGCGTTTCCCTAATTGTTGCCGCCGTGCATTCACTTGTGAGTCTCGGAGGTCCACGACGGAAGCCGGCCTTCCGAGCCCTTATCGATTCGCTTCCAGGCGTGCGCCCGGTCGCGCTGATCGGGCAGGACGTGCGCGAACCCCTCCCCCTTTCTTTCATTTTCCACCCCCTTCTTGGACGAAACGTGGAGAAGCCACCGTACGAAGATCGCATACAGTATATACCGAACGAGTCGGCGGCGGATGGGTTCGGTCACTCAAGGGCTCACTCAGGTCGATGCACTGCCGTCACCGCTGTATTCTACACACGCGATGCCCCTTGAAACACGGTGGCTGTCTCGCTACAATGAATTGTCCCCGCCGGTGGTCATTACCTTTCTTAGTCGTTCTTTACGTCGGGCTTGTGCGTCCTTTGGGCGTGGGCTGTGCGTCCCCTGTAGCCTGTATGTAGCCACCTCTAGTTTAGTTCTTGCAGTGTTCACTAGATGGCGGTACCGTCCCCTGTATGTAGCCACCTCTAGTTTAGTTCTTGCAGTGTTCACTAGATGGCGACGTCGTTGTCTGCAAAACCTTGTAGAATGAAGAATGAAGTTTGTGTGTGCGTGTGTGTGTGTGTGCGTGTGTGTGTGCGTGTGTGTGTGTGTGTGTGTGCGTGCGCACAGGGGATGCCACAGGGGACGCGAGATGGGAAAGGGCGGTACTTGGAGTGTTCACTAGATGGACGCACAAACGGATGGACGGACAGACAGACTAGCAGACGGACGGAAGGATGGATAGACGCGCGGACGTACGGTCGGATGGACAAACGAACAGACAGACAGAAGGATGGATGGACGGACGCACGTCGGACGGACAGATGGACGCACGGATGGTCGCACGGACGGGCTGGCGGACGCTTCGCCCCACTCATCATCATTTACTCCGTGGGTATACGCTGTGATTGTTTTAATTCCCACCTTAATCTACGCTTGCTGGCCTGCAGCAAGCGTGCGGTCAGAGAGGACGGTATTCGATCCCGCGGCATGCGGGTCAGCAGTACCATAACCGCTAGAGCACAGTGGCGGGTTCATTATATAGTCACAAAGAAAGGAATCTCTTTCTATTGAAGTATAACAGGGATCCTATTGCTCTGCAATGCTCGGCAAGCTTTGCCTGAGAAGAATAATAATGGCGAACTTCGTTATTATTATGCAAGAGGCCGCGTCGCTATGAGGGCAATGTTTGTGTGTGCGTGTGTTTAACAGTGGTTCTTATATAGGTTAGCGCAGCGAAGGAACGCACCTCCGCTCTTTGATGTTCTGACATTCCCGCATTCAACAGACGTGCTCGTACTACAATGCGTTCCGCTTTATCTTAGGTTAGCGACCTTCCTGGCCATAAAGTCTACGCGACGTCCTTCACAGAACCAGTCATTTCACGTGGACGCGTGCCGCGCGTGTAAAATGATACCACACTGAATGCTACAGCGCATAACATAACGCTGTGGCGAGCGTCGTGAATCGAGTGCAGCAGTGGAAGCGCGAACCAAAACGTGGTACGAAACATGTTTGTAGGGGGGCCTTTCTTTGTCTATATTTTCATAACGTCTTCGTGAGTCTTGATACGACAATTCGTGCCTGTGGTGACTATAGTCGCGCGGTGGTCACGATATCTATATAGGATCTAGCAGGTATTGCTGCTTATACGATGTCTATAGCCGCACAGGCAAGGGACAAAATCTTACAATCACAGTGCGTGCCAGTGCGCGACGATATTATTCCGGCCGTACGTAATATCTGCACATACAGCACACACGCATGCGCACAAGCACACGCAACGTTCAGCCAGCACGTCACCCCCCCACGTCTTGTTTGTGCCAACGCCCGCGGTGGCAGCACGTCCGTGGCCACAACAGACCCGTATTGCCGTTTTCCCACGAACGTACAAGCCTTCGGTTTTTCCTCGTTCGAGCAGCAAGGACGGGCAACCCGTTATCTCGCGGGCAGCCTTTCATTCGCGCCGCCGAGTAGAGTTGTTTGTGTACTCATCGACGTGAGAGAACTGGACCGGCGTTGTTCCTATAGTTTGTCTTATTTTCATATCTTCTTCCTTCTCTCGTTCTACCATTCGCGGCGAAAAGAGAAGACGGACAGGAGGAAGGACGTGATGAGTAGGGGCGCGGTTACGCGCGAGCAGCGGCCACAACCATTGGTACAACTGAGCAGCGTTGTTCTCTCGGGAACAACGTGGCACGGCCGGCTTTCCCAGATCAGAAGCGCCGCAGGGGTAACCCTGTACACAAAACTCGAGCATCGGGACAGAAAAACATAGAGGTAGAACGTCGTACAAAAGCGGCATGCATGCTGGTCCTGCTCTTAGGTCTACTTGTGTTACTGTGATGAGAGACTGCCCACCGATACGACCTTACGGCGTTCGGAGCACCTCTTCGGGCCACTCGGCGCTGGCACTCCCCGCTGGTGCTGCCCAAGTCTCATCGTTGGCGCCCGACATTGGGCGCGTACTAGCGCACGACTTTTGTCAGAAGTGCCGTCTGTCTGTTGTCGATCGAGGTCACGTGGTCTGCAGGCAAACCGCGTGTCTGCACGCATTATGCGCCGGGGCGTCGGCGCGTTGTTGCAACGATTAGCCTCGATTGCTCTGTACGCAGGTGACAAATGGAGCGGTGCTTTCTTGCGTGTCTTATGAGGGCGACGCCGTGGTGTGGTCATTGCGTGTGGGATTCGGACGTTGGGTGAATGCAGATAGGTGGGGGAGATCTTGTATGAGGATTAACGGACGCTATAGTGTCCGGTGACGGGTGAAAGGGATAAGCAAAAAAGCGACCAGCGATCGTGGGGTTGTCCCGAAAGCCACAATAGAGGCACGGCTTTGCATTCTCCGCGGCGTTTCAGAAGATGAGAGTCAGATAAAGTGACATCATTTCGCAGTGCCAACGGCGACGCAACATGGCTTTTTTGTCGTATCGCGTAAGCGATCGCTTGTTTAACTGCTCAAGAGCATCGTAACTGTAGCGCCAAGAAAGACAAGCTACAAGCACGAAACGCACATAGCCGTGTTCTCTTTCAATTCGTTTCGTGTGTGCGTTGTTTTCTCTCCTGCATTTCATGTGGTCCATTATCGAGGTTACCGCCCAAGTTAAATATAATCATCGACCCAAACCAAACATGCTTCTCAAGCTATTCTTCTCATGTCATCAGCCAACACCCTCAGGAACAGTACCAAAAACTGTCGCTTTGCGTCAGTCATCGATTTCGTTCCCTACCGTTTAGCCTTCCGGAAAGCGTCAAAAACATTTTTTATGCGTGCAACCTCTGCGTCTGTCTCACAGTGTAAGATACTTAATAGTTTGTATCTTACACCGTGCTCTGTCTCTACGAGTCATTGAATTTTTTCGCGCGACGCTTGCTTTGAGATCCTATATCTATAATAAATCTATTTCCCGGTTACGATCGAAGACTACGCCTGTGACTTTATACACATACTGACAACCCAGCTGCGTGTATTCGAGCGTGTTTGTGCGCGTTGCGGATGTATTCGCGACATGTCTGTCACCTCATCTCAGATACAGGGCAACAGAGTGTCGAAAAAAAATAATAAACAGCAACTGAAGGGCGCGTCTCGTTTCCGTCGCAGCCTGCATCCTCCCTTCGTCGAGCATCCGATTTCGTCCCAAACCGCAACGTGGGTGCACGCGTGTGCGAAAACAACGCGGCGCGCATCTCAATTACCTCGCCCGTCCTTCAATTGTCCCTGTGGCGCGTTACCCAATAATTGGTCTCGCATCCGTGTACCTGGCCAATAGTTTCCGCACTGCCAAAGGGAAAGAAAGAAAGAAAGAAAGAAAGAAAGAAAGAAAGAAAGAAAGAAAGAAAGAAAGAAAGAAAGAAAGAAAGAAAGAAAGAAAGAAAGAAAGAAAGAAAGAACGTTCCACATGTGAGCCAAGGCAGGACGCAGCGAACAGCGCGCGAAACGTTCCGACACTCGCTTCCGACGCCTGATCGTGCAGTCGGCGTCCCTGACATCATCATCGCCGCCGCTCGCGCTCGTAGAGCAGCCAATGAATGCAGTGTGTGGGTGCCGCATTTTCTGAACGCTCACGCGAATGCTGCGCAGCGACGACGCGCAGCAGTGGCAATGGTGAACCGAAAATTGCGCCAGCTGCGTTTCCTTTCTCGTTGTTCGCAGTTTCCGCCGCGTCCTTTCAATTTCCTGCACCTCAGCACTGATTATTCGGTCGTCCATGGTCGCGAACGCGTTTAGCGGACGCTTATTCGTTGGCAGACGGGCGTTTTTTTTTTGAGGCAGTAATTACTTGATTGTTGGATGGCTACGGGAACGCCAATGATTTGAGTCGTCTATTTATCTCCTTGTTTTTATTCTGTCATTATAAGACAACCCTATATATAAAAAAGACAGCTGGTACGTAGGGGCACTTGGCCCATTCGTTTTAGTATTTATCCTGTGCCTAACCCCAGTGAATGATGAAGCGATTTCGTCAATTTTGCGATGAAAAGCAATTAGAAAATGAAACGTAATGAAGCGATTTCGTCAATTTTGCGATGAAAACCATTTAGAAAATGAAACGTAATGCCCGAGGGGAAAAAAGGGTGGGAAAGAAGGGCGCAATAAAATATCCCAAGATCTCGCGTAAATAATTCCACACATTACGCTGCAATATTATGCACATCTAACCATTTGTACGCTATTTTAACAAAATCTGGTTAACACAACAAAGAGTACAGCCAGAGTCCTTCGGATTCTGGTACAGCAGAAGAAGCCGTGCAGGAAGAAGCCGTGCATAGACAGAATTCTGCCACTGGGAAGAAACTAGCAAGTTTGGACAGACGGCCCCTCACATTGAAGAAATTACTTGGACCACGGGCCGAGATGTATCTTCAGAAAAAGGCGAATATCTTCCTGACAGACTTCTTAGTGGAGACCGGACCGGATAAGCGCTTGTGATATAGAGCTAGGGGTTGACATATAAGGAATGATGCTTGGTGCATACAGTGTGAGTAGAAATAGAAAGGTGTGCGTGTGAACGTTTTAAGACAGTGTGAATTGTGGCAAGCAAACTGTACATCAATCAACATGTTACTTCAAGTGGCCTCAGTGCACTGGTATAGTTTCTTTTTTTGCTGATTATTCATTTTGGATAACATTCATTTTATTTCGCAGCAGAACTTATTGATATGAAGTAGCCGAGGTAGTATGGGCCTCAACCTCTCCACAGCAAAACAGATAGAACAGAAATTACATACAACGAGTTTTTACACAAAACGCAACTGACCATGCTTGCTATCTAGAAGAGTGCAATATAGAGGTACACACACTGCACACGGCACTGAACGCGTAAACCATTCGCATGGGGATTTTGTTGCTTTGAACGGGAAACGCTGAGCGCAGTACCAGTAGCTTGGAATCTGCTTTCTGTTAACGGCACTGATAGATTCATTAGTGATATTTGTTTTATTGCTAATCTGTTTATGCACGTGGCACCAACCACGTAAATATGCACCAATTCGGCACGCATTTTCTCTAGATTTGTTTCAGTCCAGCATTCTGTACTCTCCGGCATTTTTTTTCTTCTTGTTTTTTCGCAAAAGTATTCTGAACCGGCTATGAATTCAATTAGGGCTTGCAATAAAAAAAGTCTTGCCGTGTTTGTCACTTTCAAGTCGTTTTGCGTTACTTATTTCGTGTATATTTCTCGTTCTTCGTTCCAAGACGATAATTGAACGCGCCGATCGAAACTCATATTCCGCACGTGATGAGAGAGCTGCCACAACTCTGCAAAGAATCTGCGGGAAAGTTTATGGTCCCCGACCCTCCAATTCAAAACACACTGACGTCGATGTTCTTATTCATAAATTTTAGGTCTCTTTTTTTTCTTTCTTCCTCCGCGTTAATCGACGTGGAATGTAAGCCACACTCGATACTGTTTCTTACATTTTATTTATCTGCGTGCATGCGTATTTCGAGCAGTAACTACATTTCGACGCGATCTCCGTAACGTTAACTGCGGAACCGCCGCAGGGCAGCAAGTTGTGCGCTAACGAAAGAAAGAAAGAAAAAAAAGGCATGCTTCTGCACCGAACTAATGGGCACGTCGTTTGCATTGGACATGTACGGAAGTGACGGATCTAGGGAAAGAAAGAAAGAGAGAAAGAAAGAAAGAAAGAAAGAAAGAAAGAAAGAAAGAAAGAAAGAAAGCAACCAGTGCTTTCGAAGAACGTTCTTTGAAGCCAAAGGCAAAGGTGAGGCATGCAGGCGGCGGCGGCATAAGCTGTACGGATGTTTACCGGCTCTCTCGGAGCAGCAACGCAACTTGGCAGCCTGCGGATATGTCTCGCCCTCTTTGCACTTGTGTGACGTCTTCGCGGCGCATTCCTTTCGCGGCTCTAATATTTATTCTTTATTCGTTTCACAAGCCCTGCACTCGTCGACTTCGCCGGTGCACTCTTAACTACATAATGACGGTTAGCTCGCTCGGTACTCGCTAGTCCTGTCGACGAAGACTTGCACGACGAGAATCCGCCCAATGACGATTGAGGAACATTCGCAGAGAAGATAGAAATATGAGGAGTGTCTCAACGTTCGTGGCTTTTTTGTGTTTTTCTTGGCGTGGATGCATACGAAATCAGTGGCTCCGAATACCATTTTGCAAGCTAGCCAACACTGTTCTTTGGCAGAGCTCAGATTGCAGTGACGGCAGCGGCAACCTGAAGGTGGTGTAGGGTTTCGCTAGATGGCACATGCATGCCCTTAGGCTAGAGAAGAACAAGAGGGAAAGGAAAGGCAGGGATGTTAACCAGTCTTGAACGACCTGTATGCTACCATACACTGGGGATAAAGATGAAGAGATAGAGAGATAAGGAAGATGTGGGGTGATCGTCAGGTTTCACACATTACGGGAAAGCCGTGAAATCCGGTTGACGGTTTCAAAACAACGTACTGGCCGCTCAGCGTATAGTTCAAATTATTTATACTCGTCCACGTGCACGACGTTTTTTTCGTTTACATATTGGTTTGGTGATCGCCTTAGGTGTGCGACTGTATAAGTCATATTGTGAGCAGTTCTTTAAAATTTTAGCTCAGTGAACGTGGTGACCGCAATGACGATATTGACAAAATATAAAGTAAACAACGTACTTCGTGTTTAACGTTTCTACGCCTGCAGATGACGCAGTAGAGTGGTAGAGCCACCTTTGCTTCATTGAGCTATTATTTCAAACGATGAAACTGTTGCAACTGTCTAGAGAGTTGCTTACTCCAATAAGAAAAAAATTGATAGATTTGAATGTGCTGTCATTTTACTCTGGTCTACTAAATTTCCTATTTTTATCTTTTTAGTGATTAATTCGATCACGATCACCTTGACGTGTCTCGCTTTAAACCCTTGCAGGAGTTCAACCCGTTAAAACAAACGCGATCGTTTCAAAAGATTGGTTCGTGCTACACATATAAAAAGTTTTCTGTATAGCCTGCCTATTAAGCATGAAGTGTTCTATCTATGAGAAACGAGGAGCTTCCGTAAAAATAGTTCGTAAATAGTGGTCCTATACCATTAAGCATTCATTTATTGAGCTCTATATATTTAGTTTCAACGCATCGCAGGAACGTATTGGTGTTTTATCATTGACTCCTATAGTATATAGTTTCTTTTGTTTTTTTTTCTCTGCGAAGCCAAGTAGCTTTTGCGCCAATTTAAACCCAACCTAACTAGACACCGATCTACCTGAATCGCGCCGGTAAACAGGCGGGAGAGCCGGTGTGTCCTCATTTCGCACCTCAACGCGATTCGCCCCGGCTACTCCGCGGAAAGTCCAGATGGTTTCTATGCAGCGCCCAACTTGAAAAAAGAAAAAAAAAAAAAACGACGCGCCGCTCGGTCGAGCTCTTCTTTTGGTCGCCGTGGCTGAGTCAGCGTGCGCCGCCGCATCACCCCACACGCACACACAGACAAGCGCGCTCACACGCAAGCAGACGCGTGGGACGGCATCGGTCACGCGAGACGACGCCCCCGCGGCGTCCGACGCTGTTAACGTCACGGGCAACCGCGCCGCCCGGCTAACAGTGGAGCGTGCTTTTTATAGCGCCTTCAACCGGCTACTTTACGTTTGCGCGCCGCAGGGAAGGGCAACGTAACGCCGGCGGCGCGTCGGCGATGTCGCTTTTCACCGGCGAACCGCGAAGAGAAAACTCGCGCTCGTTCCTTTCTTGCTCGCCCACCTTCTTCGTCGTCGTCTCGGCTCGCGTACCCCCTGCTGAGGTCAGTCGACGACGCCGTGTTGCCGTGGCATTCCCCGAGATCCCGTGCCGTGCCCGGTCCTTTAGAGCTCCTTCGCTGCCCTGGCGTCTCTTTGACCCTCGCTCGACGAAAAAGAAGCCCTCTGTGAAGGGCAGCTGTCCAATGCCGCCGCGACCTCGCTCGTAGGCGTGCGCGTCCTTTCGGAAGGGTCCCCGGGGCGATGCTTTCAGGAATCGCTCCGCTGCTGGTCGATGACCCACTGCTGGGAAGTTGAACTCGCGCAAGCCTGCCCTGTCGTCTCGGCAGCGAGAAGAGTTCGCCGTTGGCTGGGAGTGGCGTGCACGCATTTTCTCATGCACGGGCTTTTTCCCATTCGGCTTGTAAACAACGCTAGGTTTTTCCTCGAGCAGCTGATTATCCTGCTCGATAATACGTGTATTGAAATGGAAACGGCGTCGGCTTTTACGTGGCTAGATATAGATGGCAGCAGAAAGAAGAATCTCGTGGAAGGGAGGAGACGGGGGTAGTGAATTATTGCTACAAGGAAGCGCAGCTCGTTTTTATAAAATTGCAAATACGTAGAAAATACAAGAGCACTCGTGAACAAGGAGTGCACTTTTCGGCCGTGCAGAATGCAAATCGAAAATGGGATGTAAAGAGAATGCAAAACAAACGAACAAAAAAAAAACACAAAGTAATTGAGCGCATGGCTGAATGCTAATGGCGGCGGTGTTAGAAAAATAAAGGCAGTGGATTAATATAAGAGTGTAATAATAACTTGAACAATATTGGCAATTTGCATGCGAATACCGACAGCAGCTGCAATAATCTCGGTTCTTATTATATTTTTTTAGTATGACAGCGAGTCGTCAGCCGCCGTAAGATAATTGAGTAAGCGTGCGTAGATTGTGGTTTCATGTGTTAAATGAGTGCTGTATTTTTATTTCAGTGCCTTATAATCTGGACGCGTAGCGCACTCTCAACTTGCGTCATGCACAATATTCGTAAACTGAAAAAATAGTACACCATGCTACGCTTTTCACGGATATACTAAACGATAACGCATCTTTACGTTGAAAAAGGCGTGCCATATTCCCGTTTGCTCAACGCTGTACACAAGCAAGTAAGCCTCGATTGCGATAGGATACATCGTATACCTAAAACGCCTTAGCATGCTACTTCGTTTTCGAAACAGTCTTGTGCCTGGTTGAAAAAACGAGGCGTATAATATCGCCTTTGCTGAATGTAGTGTGAGAAAGCTTAGTAATCGAAGTCATTAAGGCAAATAATCCAGCCCCCTTCCCTGAAAGAAATATTAGTGGTGAAGAATTTGTGTCTCACGTACAATCATATGAGTCTAGTGACGAAGCGTTTTCAATCATTGCTTTTTTTAGTTTTTATAGGAGTACCTAAACTCAGAACCAAAGCCCTTGGGCGTAATGCGTGTTACCTGAACGCCAGCCATTCAACTCGCTCTTGTCATATCGCCATAGGCCCACGCGCGACTATAAGCTCACAATGATGTTGATGTTAAGATGCTTCAGTCATATTAGTGTTTTTCATTTATTTCATTCGGTTTATTGAGAATGGCTACATTGCTATATTAAAAGGTAAAGTATAGACATCCACAATAACGACACACGGTGGTTTGTCTGTCCTGTCAGTGCATGCGGCATGCGATGTTTGCGGCACTGATGAAAATATCGAACGCCTTCTTTCTGACTGTCCTCGATGTGCCTCAGAAAGACAAGCACTTTCTGTCAGGTGCCACTTTCTGAGCAGGTGCTATCACAGCACCGTCCACATCTCTCGACAGCCCACAAGGCAGTCAAAGCCCTCCTGTGTTTTTTGAGGACGACGGGCTTGTGTGAACGCCTCTACACGCTGCAGTGAATTTACTGTCTGTCTCTCCCCTTTCCTTCTCTTCCCCCTTTCTCATCTTTCTTGTCCCCTTCCCTAATCATCCAGTGTAGGGTAGCCAACCGGATGTCTTTCTGGTTTGCCTCCCCGCCTTTTCTGTTTGTTTGCTTCCTTCCTTCTTTGTCTGTCCTAGATTGAAGACATGCAGGTTTTTATGAATGGATCTCGTCTCGCTTTCGCTGTACTTGCCCCTCAATGGTTAAGTCAAGGCACGCTTAGAAGAGATAGCAACAGCGCGATCATATACGGTACACAGAAACTCCGCATGCACCTATTCGTAGATAAGCGTGCTTCATTTCAGAACGTGCCTTGTGCACACGACTTGGATTGTTCTTTTGTTCTGTCAGTTGGACTTGACGTGCAGAAAGCAGGAACCTCGCGCTTGTGATGCTGGTCACGCAATGTACAATTGAAACTTTAGTCATGAAGGAACGAAAGATCAAGGCCATATAAAGGGAGAGAGAGAGAGAGAAAAAAAACACGAGTTCTACAGACACTGCGCCATGACTGTTCCGCAAAGAGAAAAGAAAAATACATGCAGAAAAGCACATACGTATGCCGCTTGTAGTAGCGTCTTATATGCGACCCGTCAGGCAGCAGGAATATCCCCAGGCGCTCGCTGACGTGCCTGCCGTCATTATCCGCCTATTCCAGAGCAGAGACGTTCTCTTCGCGTCTTCGAGAGGCCACCTCGCCTTTTCTTTCTTTATACGCGGCCCTCACTCCTCATCTACTTGCTCTCTCTCTCTCTCATTCCGCCACTATACATCCTCGAGTCGCGCCGTCTCTCTTCGCGCGCGTACGTTCTTCGCGTAAGAGACGTCAGTCGACGACGTCGTCGTCTTCGCTCGCCTCCCTCGCGTACGCGTACAATGTGCGCGGGCTGCCGCTCCTGACCGATTTACCTCGTCATTTTCGAGAAGAGGCCTACCTCTCCGCCCTTCGCATTCGTAGAGCCTGATGGTGGGAATGCGAGATCTCTCCTCCTCTCGGAGCTCCGCTACACCCGCAAACGGCAGCACGACGACCCTTCATACGACAATGACGTCTTCTGTCAACGCTGTCGGCGACGGCGCTGCTTAGGGGCGCACGAACCCTCCGCCGACCTCGAGCCGCTACGAGTACGTATACACGCACCGCCATAACGGCATCCGGCAGAAGAATGGGGGCATCTTCTCTTTCGGCCTCTCAACGGGCTCAATCATTCGCAGCCTCACCGGTTTCGGAAAGGCATTGCCGCGCTGACTGCCTGCCTGCCTACTGCTTGCGCTCTCGGTGTTTCTGGCTTTATTTATCCTTTTTTTTTTCTTGCAGGAAAAGAGGGGGCCGCCGAAGCGAACTGAGAGCGTCGAATCAATGACAGCCTCAGGTGAACTAGTCGGGGCGCGTAATCTTATCGTACACTAACGGACCACGCTAGTTAACTGGGTTATATATATTGACATGGTGTATAAACATCATTGTTCTGCGTACTGGGCACTTGAAATTCATCATAAAGCAAAACCGCTTGTGGCTGACCCGCCGCTGCAGTTTAGCGGTTATGCTACTTGACCGTTGACGCGAAGGTCACGGGATCGAATCCTGATCGCAGTGGCCACATTGTGATGCAGCCGAAATGCCCCTGTGCTTAGGTGCTCATTAAAGAACCAATCTGGTCGAACTTTCTGGACGCTTCCACTAAACGATCTCTCATACAGCCATATAGCGGTTTTTGGGACAGAAACCTCCGACTATTATTATTAGTGAACTTGGTTAACTTCTGTTACCACGCGTATCCGAATGGCTCGGCCGTAATAGCACTCTTTGTGGCACTGCGCCCCTAAACGTAAGGGTATTATATGTGCGTGGCATAGGAGAGCATGTTATTGTCCCATATCGTAGGAAGTCGAAGCCAGGTTTTGATATAGCAAGCTGTCTGTCACTGAAGGAGGTGTAATTTTGTCATTTAATGGGTCAGCGAGGCCTGCATGTCTACAGTATACTGCCAACGCTGCATTGTGCAACTGGAGCAACTGTGCAAAGCGGGGTTAACAAATGACAGTGGAGAAGTGGGGGCGCGTTGCTAGAAATCTATTCCCTTTCTTGCTCAAATTAAAGCACATATATCAGATCTGAAAAATGCTGCATATGGAAGCGTATGTATTGCAAGTTCTAAGAGCCAGAATTTCGAACATCGTCGCCTGGTAGCGTTAGTTTGACCCATTTGAAAACAATAGTAACAGCTATAATGCTACTTGATCTCGCATTTTAAACACGTTTATCCATATATATGCCCGTGCAGCAAAAAAAAAAAAAAAAAGATTACACAAGTGACCTCGTGAAAGCGACGAGAAAACTAATTGCAGTATGCCACACGTCACACTGGCACGTCGCTCATCCAGAGATTTGACTCGGACGTTACTCGCATACGCACTTTCTACAAATACGTTAGCTATTACTTACATATGAGGAGCGAAATTAAGGGTAAACTTACGTAAACTACATTGCACAAATCACCGTCATGAACCTTCCATGTATGTGTACTGCTCTCACTATCACGAATTACTTTACGCGCGCGAATTTCTCAAGCCCACGGACGAATTCGTATTGCCCATCCGTTGAAATACGGCCGCTACACATGGTACGATGGAGCTCTTGGCTTTCGGAGAGACACCAGGACATGATAGTTGCCGTGGTGTGTGTGTGCAATGTTATATCCCTTATACAAGAAAAGTGTTTTACTATCGTAAGATGAAAACATATCGCCTACTGAGTGTTTCTATTACTCTTCAACCATCTTCTCGTGACAATCTACACTAATACGTTTACACACATACCATAGTAAACTTTCTGAAGCATCCTCACCTTCCTCACCCCCACCCCCCTTCGTCCATTTTCCTTCTCTTTCGAATTCTCGCGAAAACCCCCAAAGGGGGAATCACTCTACGAGCCAGCTCAGAGGGACGTTACACGTATCACGCTAACGCCACGTAATGCTCTCTAACTGCGCATAACCTGACTTCACAAACAGTCGCTTCCCACTCCAGTTTTCCGCTGCAGTGCAAGGCGTTGTGCAAGATCAAGGTCTATTCTACCGTGCACGGCACGGCCATACACGTATACCAGAGGGACACACACATACGCGCAGAAAAGTTCCAGATAGCGTGACTTCTGAATAATGACTGCATTCGCTTCTTTTTTTTTTTTCGGCTGCGGGAGACCTAGTTTTAAATGATGCACGCCAGGCTTGCACAGACCTAGACCTCCGTACGCGTCTGCATACTCGTTTGTAAAGTCGTACTTCTATACCTGCGCCATATATTTTTTTTCTTATTGCGCGAGGCTGTTCTTTATTGTTTTTCGAGTTGCAAAACGAAATGATAAGCAAAGAAAGATAAAGATAGAAGGAGCCGCCATGATGGTAGTTGGATAAAAAGTTGGGTCAAATAAAAGAGGAAAGCAGTGGTGGTGGTCCGTGTAGCCTTCCTCTTCTTAATATGTAGGTGACCCGGAGAGTCGGCGGCGGTGTTCTGCTCGGTACTCGCCTTTTGTGAACGCATATATTTATTCCTCCGTGAGCTCAAAGGTATAATGCTGGGTGCGCTTTACGTATATACGTACATACGTACCTAGGATGACCTGAATATGTTGCGCGCTCTGTCGCGTTGCTTCTGAAAAAAAGAAGAAGAAGAAAGCTGGATGTGACCTCGTGCTGTTCTGTTCGTGCAGTGTTCTTGAAAAAATCTTAACTATAGCGAGTAACACTGTGTATCTGCCGCGCTCAAGGCCATCACTCCTATGCAGTACGCGCACATGTATTACGAAAGTAGGCACTCGTCATGAGTGTTCCAGTAAATTTATGCGTTGTCGAAACGAAAAGCAAGCGAATATGATTGTTATACTATAATTACGCCTCCACTTTAGACTTGTCACGCTCTGATGAAGTCAGCAGTCATTTCATCGTCGTTTTTGTTCCATTGTGTAGAGTGTGCGCTGAAAAAGGTTTTTGTGTGTATGCCTGTGTGAGAGACATATTCACGTATGATATCCTTGGAATTGGAACAAATGCTCGATTGATGGACTCGCTTCAAGATGCGAAGGAACCTGTGCATAAGCGGTGGTTGTAGCAGTCTAGGAAGGTAAGAAATAACCAAGTCTATAGGGGTAACCGTTGTCATAAATACCTACATCTCCCTCATTTTTTTTATATCAATAGATTTGGGTGCACGTTAAAGAACCCCAAGGGGTCGAATTTTCCGGAGGCCTCCACTGCAGCGTCTCTCATAATCGTATGGTGGTTTTGGTACGTTAAACCCCACATATCAATCATTATCTTTATATCAATCAATAAAAAGAAGTTGCCGGATAACTCTTTACCATATTCCAGCAAAGCTGCCTGATGCTGTTACGTCATAGTAATTCTCTTTGTCGAGATGCTGAGGGGTAGATTCGCCACCTTTTGATGAACAGCTTTTAGTGTGTACGGATTCTATGGACTTAGAAATAAGTTAGCGATTCATTCAGGAAAAACAAATTTCAGTGAGCCGATGTAAGATAAATAGGTATCCAACCCAGACGAATATCTTTAATTAGCACAGTTCATGTAATTTTAAACCATTTCTCAAGACAAAAATGTTCTCATCTGGATCGCGTCAAAACAACGGAACATATTTTTTTTTTTTGGAATTGATATCAACGTTGACAATTTTACATTGTTTTTGCAGGGAACTTGATTGGGATGATATTTCAAAGATAAAAAAAAGGTTATCTCGGATAACAAATGAGTATCCGCAATAAACGTTGCAGCCCCGTACACGCATCATGTTCCCATAGCAAGTGTCTTGTGCGGAACTGGTTAACAACAACAACAACAACAAAAAAAAAGACTGCTCGATGGCGCAGATGGCCGGCCACCTATAGTCCGTAACACTGCGCACTCTCTTATGAGTCACCACCGCTGCGTATAGCTTGGCTCGTCCTTCTTAAGTACTTAACGGTCGCGGACAGACCATCGCTATATAGACGCGTCTGTATCATCTCTCCTCATGTACCATCCTCTCGCACTATGTTGAGCAGCCCGGTCGCTGCGTTGGTGGGTGCGCCTGGCAGTGCCTTGTTTCTCCGAGTTGAGGGTTGTGTATCTCGGTCGTGGGCGCGATATCCAAGCCGCGGAGGAGGGATGGCTCGACGAAGCGACCTCGACCTTGATCCCGTCCTCGCCCGAGGCGTGAAAACGATGCTTGCTGAGGAGAGAAGTGAACGGGGAATGGGGGAGGGGTCGGAGAACGTGGGTCGCATTATACGTAAGAGTGACGAGCCCCTTTAACGATTCCCTTTGGTCAGCGCCCGCCGAGGAAGCGTGCCTAGGGTCCTCGCCCGCGTGTAGGTCGGAGGCTGGTCCACGCGTCTCGGCCATCTTTATGTCGGGTGGATCCGTAACGCGGCCGCGATTTATTGTCGCACGTTCCGCGGCGTGGGTGCGCCAAGTTCGGGGTGTCTTCTCCTCCGCTCTCCGTGTGAGAGCGGATACACGGAAGGGAACGGTTCCGCTTCGGCCGAGCGGCGTAAGACCTCCGTGCTCCGAATACGCGTGCATGCGTGGGGGAGATCCGCAGGTGGCTGCGTGGGAAGGAGCCAGGCATCGCTTTATGTGCATCCGTGTAAGGAGCACGGGTGTTTCTTTCTGTTCGTACGTAATGTCGCGGATCTCTGCGCCCGCGAAGAAACCTTTTAGGACTCCGTGTCGCAACGGGATGTGACGGAACTTGTCGTCGGCGCCGTATAGGTCGCGCGGTGCACGGGATTCGGACCGACTGTGGGCCTGGACAGATACGAGAGACGCTACAGGTTCCATCGGTGCCACTCTTCGAAAACGCCACTTCAGCACGTACATACACACGAAAAAAAGTGCGAGTAGAACAAGCGAGGCTCCGTGCGTCGAGTACTCTCCGAAAGTTCTTTCACGCGCACACGTTGAACCCCGATCCTGTGGCAGACAAATGCTCGTATCAAGTTCCGCGTCTTATCTACTGCCCCACTGTTCTTATTTCTTGTCCACATCCGTTGAACAGTGGCTACGGTGCTCGGCTGCAGACCCGTAGGTCGCGGGTTCGATTCTGGCGGCGGCGGTCGAATTTCGTTGGAGTTGAAATGGTAGATGCCTAGCACTGTGCGATGTCAGTGCACGTAAATAACACCAGGTCGTCAAAATTTTTGGAGCCGTCTACTACGGCGTCTCTCACAATCACATCGCAGTTTTGGGATGTGAAACCACAGATATTATTATTATTATTATTATTATTATTATTATTATTATTATTATTATTATTATTATTATTATTATTATTATTATATAAAATAAAACTGCTTCATAAATTAATTCATAACAAGTTAAAAGTTGATAGTTCCAAATACCTCTCTACTTCAGACACAAGAATAACTCGACTAAAGCACTCATACACCATAAATGAATATCGCTTTAATACAAATTGCTTTGAACACTCTTTCTTTCCGCTAACCATACGACAGTGGAATGACTTACTGTCCTCTATTACCCATACTACCTCACTAACTACTTTTTTATCACTATTTGAAAATTACTTACATGATGCACAAACATAAAACTACAAATATTTCGCGCCTTTCCTTAGTGATGTATATTACTCTTGGTATTTATCCTGCTACCCACATTCCACTACCTGTACATAGAATGTATGTCTTTTTTCTTCGTATTTTTTGTAAAGCTTACGTACTAATGTGTAACTATGATTGTATAATTGCAAGTATATATTGATATGATGTGTCAGCACTAAACAGATTTCACAGTTGTGTATAAATGTTTAGCATATGTAAATTTTCTTATTTATCTTAACTTTGCCATTCAGCACAAAAAAGTAAAAAAAACTAAAAAAACAGTTATGGTATTTCGCATTATTTTTTCTTTGTCTTTTTCCTTATATATTTATAGTTTGTGTCCTTCCTGCGATAATCCTTAAAGGGATTGGCAGTATGTACTAAATAAATAAATAATTTATTATTATTATATCTGCCAGCAAGAATGACGAGATGCGTGCTATTTGATGTTGCTGAATATGTGGTTGAGAGGAACGTCTAAACGGACATGCCCTGAGCTCGAAAACACATATGTCCTAATTTACGTGCTTCAGTCCGCTGAATCCCGCCGGCAGTTACGTTTTTAACCTGCATCGTTACTTCGCTTTCGATTATCTGCGTTTCTTGCCTCAACATTTTTTTTAGCACATCATGATATTGAAACGAATAGAGTATGTTGAACCTTAAGAAAGAGGCACACAGGGCCGTGCGTTTCTTTTTAGCGCTCTGTGCTAGATCAGTTGTCATGTATTAAAAAAAAAAGGCATTTTCCTATCTGCATGAGGACTTGCGCTCGCGTACGAGTATTATCTCGGCACGCATTACACTAAATGCACTCCGTGCACAACGTATAAAAGTGCTTTGCTGTGCTAGTGCAAAACCATCGCCGTTTCTCTACAGAGTGCGCTTAATGAACAGGTGGCTGTGGAGGGAGAGGGGAGGGTGTATACGAATTTCTTCTGCAGGACGCGGGGTGGTCGTTAAGCGTATTACCCGAGACTAGACACGCCTTAGACAGGAAAACATTTAGCCGCTACACCTGAGTCTTAATCTCGCTTTAATTTGGAAGGCATGATTCGTAGCTGGGTACTTTAAAGTTTTAGTCTTAACCGTATACATGGCGTTTGTGGAAAAAGGCTCTTGTTCTGCGCTCGTTAAGCGACGCGAGAGGGAAGCACACATAGACTGGAGTAAGTGAGAATTTTTAATGCGGTTTGCATTCTTAGAATGCCTCGTGCACTGTTCGGAATGTTCTTGTGCGTGCCTTTAGTTATTTAGGCACGAAAGTATTTTACGCCTGAATCCACGAAGAACCTATACCGATGTCACTGCTGTTTCGGAAACGACGTCAATTAAAGTGGGTGCTGGTTTTTTAGAATCCTCGTGATATGTCGTTGACTCAATTCTCTTTTATAATAACAGTTTCAGTGAATATAGGGCATACTAAAAGCAGCATGTATATATTTAAGCTTGCTTTTCAGCGAACGATAGGCAAAACATGGTATGCATTTGCTATCGTTATCTTGATCTAATACATAAAACGACGTCTTCGAGTGACCCCGGCAACTTCTTTACTAGTAGAACGAATGAATTGTGTAATAACGAAATAAAAGTGGGGCCTTAATAAAGAAAAATCACGGCATATTGACGGAGTGAATGATGATGAGTGGGGTGAAGCGTCCATCAGTCCGTCCGCGCTTCCGCCCGTCCGTTCGTTCTTGCTTCTGTCTGTCCGTGCGTCCATCCATGCGTCCGTCTGTTCGTCTATACATCCATCTGTCCGTCCGTTCGTTCATCTAGTGGGCCTGCCATGGTGGTCTAGTGGCTAAGGTACTCGGCTGCTGACCCGCAGGTCGCGGATTCGAATCCCGGCTGTGGCGGCTGCATTTCCGACGGAGGCGGAAATGCTGTAGGCCCGTGTACTCAGATTTGCGTGCACGTTAAAGAACCCCAGGTGGTCAAAATCTCCGGAGCCCTCCACTACGGCGTCTCTCATAATCATATGGTGGTTTTGGGACGTTAAACCCCACAAATCATCAGTTCATCTAGTGAGCACTCCAATTACAGCCATCTCGCATCTTTTCATCGCGATCGTAGTTGCGCGATTGTCTATCTCCTTCTCCTGTGGCACATGCCCGTCTATCCTCCGTGGCACATACCCGCTCTCTCGGGTATGTACCACCGGAGATTACGCGCAACAACGGGGCTGCACAAGCCACGCCATAAGGAACTTCGCCCTTAAAAATGTCTAACCAATAAGTCAACAACGGCAACTCAGGTCCACGGCCAGCCGACGTAACTTTATATGGAAAAGGAGAGACATTCGTTGTCTCTGTTTTCTACGAACAAGCGTACTACGCAAGGGGTACGATTGCTCTATACTGGCGAGTCAACATTTAGCCGGGTGAATTGGCAACATTGGCAGGAGAGAGAGAGGGTGATGAGGAGCAAGAAGGGTAGCGAGGCTGACGACAACAATTTTCGATTACGCTTGTATGTTCACGACTAACGAAGGAGCAGGTGTAATGGGAATAGGGAGGACATTATGAATTACAGGCACGTGAGCATTTCATATCGCGGTAAAAAAAAAATCAGTTCTTTATAATTTGTGTGCTACTGCTAAAGCGAGCAAAATACCTTCACAAGGGGAGAAATTCGGCTCTGTTGCGGCAAGACGTTAGACACTACTTTGCGCAAAGTGACGCGCGGACTAGAAGAGATGACGTAACAAGTACGCACGTGTTGTGTCCTCCCTTCTCGTCTGTGCGTGAAATTGCGCTAAATATTGCAAAATATCATGAAGCGATTTGCTAAAAGCAACATTATGAAAACATCAAATGATCTACACACAATAATAGTTGCCTAATCGCTATCCTACCTACGGCAGCGGGCCGGTTCATTGTGTCACGGCAACAGTCAAGTTAGAAATCGGTGCAAGCAGGGATCAATTATTCTCACACCGTGGCCTGGCAGACCTGGCCGTCAATTGCTCCGCCTGAGTGACCTTCTCGTTATAGTGTATGGTTGATCATGCGTCGCTTAAACTTGTCTCTCGCTGGAAAAGTAAAAAAAAAATATAGCAGCCACTCACAAGCATTGTAGACTTACTCAGTCGTAGAAGTATAGGGCCGCAGCATGTGATCCGAAACAACTGCTTCCCGTGTTCGTAAATCTTCGTGTTACGGGTGCTATGGCTGGTGTCCCCTTCGTCGCCTTGCTTTTACTATTTTAAAATAGCTTTTTTTTTTTGCGAAGGAACGTAGTGCGTGATACAGGGAAGGCCAGGAGATAGAGCAAAATGGTAACCGCTGTCAGAAGGAGCTAGTGCACGAGGATCGGTCAAACTGGGGATGACCAAAAGGCTCGCACGTCCCGTTTTCGCTTGTTCCGATGGGGAGAAAGAGGCGCATCATGTTATAGTCAGCACTGTGTCAGAATTTAGTGAAGTAAAGAGTAAAAAAAAGACTATAAGGAGACTTGAAATGGCCCTGGTAGCTGTCGCGGGGTCGCGATAAGCATTTCGAAGAGAGTCGTTCACCCTTCTTCGGAAGTGGTGAAAAAAAAAAAAAAAAACACTACGCGGAAGCCGCTTGTGGCAGCCGTACACCTCGTTGTCGCCAAATTGCCTCATCGGGTTGACAGCAACAAAAGAAGAGTAGATCTTGATGCTGACGGGTAAAAAGAAAAAAAAAAGGACGAGAAAGAAGGGTGAACTAGCAGCGCAACAGATACGACCGAAGACCAGAGAAACCCGAAGGTTAAAAACCCCATGAACTAGGAACTTCGCGACGAGATCGTCAACGTTGTTTTCGTAGCAAAGTGTGTTTTCGTAGCGGCTCTCTTCGGCTCTCAAGCTTTTGGCAAAGAGTGTATATCAAGTAGCGCTGTTCTGTTGCCTTGTGTTAGTTTAGTTTCCTGTCGATTTGTTTTGTTTCGTTTTTTCGGGTGTGGTGGACTTGATAAAATTTGAAATTCGATCAACGATCAGTTCTCGAGAGAAGTTCGATGCCCCCCTTTTCGTGAAGCTTTTTTTTTTTTTTTAGGAAGATGGTGAAACTTGTACCTGACGCGGCGCACGTCGCCATGGTATCTAGTTGGGCGCTGAAGTTCATCCGTTTATACGTGCGAAAAAGTTTGGGTCAACTCTCGCTCTGGTGGTGCTGCACGAAATCATTACTTGAAGGGCGTGACCCGGTTAAAAAGTTGACCGTGGCAAGAAAACCTAATATTCCTGCGGGAGTGAAGTGGAAGTATTGGCACAATGACTTCGAAAGAACAAGCACAGCGCTTTCATATAAGGATGTCTTATTACCGTAGTATAAGAGGCCCGAAGGTTCAAACATCAGTGTAGTGTCAAAGAAATATAATTATATTTATACCTTATACTTATAAGCTGTTATACAATGTCATGCTATATGAAACAGCCGCTTCATGCAACGAAAGTTCGGAAGCTGTCTCAGAAGAAAGCTTCAAAGCTTACAAAATAAGAGCCGTAGTCTGGATTCGAACTCGGGACCAACGCCTTCTCGAGGCGATCACAGGCTGTGCCATCTGGGGTAACCAGGGATTCAGGTGATCACCGCACGAGGACCAACTTATCTACAGCTCGAAGCGCACGTGCTTATTGTTTGATTCACGCGTCGCAGCTGTAGCAACCGCGTATAACCGACCTTTATCTCGGAACTAGTTATCACTCGTGATATCAGAAAGTCAACACCCGAGACGAGGCTCTGTCGCGCAGTTGCCGGCATACCCGTGGTATCACTTACTCACTACCGTGATAGCAACAACTTAATGTCCCCCACGTGCGCGATTAACGACAGCGTACAATGCAGGCGGCACAACGAAAGCGTTATGTGGACGGCATAGCAATCAACCCTAACGGCCTCTGTTATTTTGTCAGTGCCCCACAGCACCCAGCTAGATTCCGTGGCTGCAATCCTCCATTCAGCTGATGAGATAGGCATCTACGAAGGGGACATCACTCGGGCAGCAGCTGTCGACAGCCATTAATGCCAGCGGTAGACACCCGACCAGACAGGTATATAGTGTTACCGAGTCAGGAGTGGCACCGTAGGTTGGCTTTCATCGCACGCACTGTTGGCGCATTGCATTAGAGCATTCACTGTGTGCGTGCGATTGGAATGCCGACTCGGCCCGTGGTTGGAGGCAGTATAAGTCCAGGGTGCTGATATACTGTGACACACACTTCAACCATTTATACTACGACGCTAATAATACTTGCGAGGCTATATATACGCCTCCTGTTTATAGCTATTTGTCTTTATAATAGGTCGACGTGTCGGTGTCTTCAGCGGAGTTAAGAAGCGATCATATTCGGATGTTTGGACGGGGAATCGGATTAAGAGGCTGCACCTCGAATAAGTCTACGGGTGGCGAGTGCACGCTTGCATTTTTAAGTGTTGATTGACATTACTTGATGAACTTACGTGTGGCCCGTCACGGTGGATCAGTGGCTGCGATGCTTGGCTGCTCACCCGAAGGTCGTGGGTTCGATGCCAGAGGCGAAATGGTAGAGGTCCGTGTACTGTGTGATGTCAGTGCACGTTAAAGAACGCGTCATAGTAGAAATTTCTGGGGTCCTCTATTACTGTGTCCCTCATAACCGTATATTGAAGTTTTGGGACATAAAGCGCCACGTACTAATATTATGAACTTATGTGTGTTGTTTTGCGTTTGTGAGAGATTGAAATATCACTAGGTGTTTGAAACAGTTGTAGAGCGTATATCGTGACTATGCCATCTGTAGCGATCAAGCTATGCCTTGACCCAGCGGGTCATTTGCCACGCCGGATTGGTGCCAAAAGGACAGTCTCGCCACGGCTGGACGGAGGAAGCAACAGAGGCCGACTCCACGAGACGGCGCCCACTGATCGACAGCGGCGCCAACAGTGTGGAATGTCGCCAAAGAGGATTTTGGAGCCGCCGCTCTATCTCCCGCCTGGGCCACGCATTGTTAGCGCGTTAACCGGCAGACGACGACGGCGCTGGTCAAAGGGCTCTCCCCGGAGGATTCCACGAACCTGGCACCTCTCGAAAGGGCACGTTAAGATCTCGTGGGAACGCAGCCCGAGGCCGGCATCAAAGGAGTCGAGGCGCCCGTGCGTCTTCCGCTCTCCCCCTCCCTGTTCTACGGCAGCGCTGCGACTAGTGGCAAGGGTGTGTGTGTATGTGCAAGCCTGTGTTGCGCCTCTATGAACAGACATGATGGGCGGTACTTCATTGAGAGGAACTGCCACATCACCATTGGTCCGCATTGTTTTATATAGTGATCCCCAACCTAGGGACCTAGGGAACGGGGGTCAACAAAAAGGGTGTGGAGTGCCTCGCCCAATGCTCTTCTCTTCTCTTCTGTCATCTCGACAACTCACTGTAAAGATGTAAATAAATCCGTTAAGTTTGCTCAAAGCTCTCCCCTAGTCCTTGGCTCGACGGAGCGACGGCGATCGGCCCTGCTACCCGCAGACTGCAGTCGCCGCGACGCGCAACAACTGGTGGCAGCGGTGGGATGCCATCAGCGACCTTCCCATTCCTAACACATCACAACATCCTATGCAAGCGGTAAAAGAAATCGCGACCAAGTTGACGTTAATCGTATTCGGGGACGCTAAAATTCTCGATGTAGACAGTGGCTGCGCGAGTATATGTTGTGTTTTAACCTATCAGGCAATAAAAAAAAAAGAAATCGCCTTTAAGAATATCGTGATGTTTTGGGATGACTAATGTGCTTGCTATCTTTTCTTAGATATGGAGGTTTCTCGAGGTGGAATGTTTTTTTTTTTAGTATTACTGGACGTCTTTCGTATTCGACTGATATGTAGGGTGTAACGTCCCAAAACGACCATATGAATATAGAAGACGCCGTAGTGGAGAGTGTTATGCCAGCGAGTCCTCGTCAAACGTCCGTGCCTCTGAAACAGGCAATCTGGGTCAAGGCCAGCCCGCAGCCCGCCGGGCGCGAACAACTCCACGGCGTGAACACGCGCGGCGCATCTGTGGCCCACGTGCATTGAGTCAGCGTCGCACGTGACAGCGAGCCGGCGTCCTCATGTCTGGTGGCCTGACGCATCGCGCGGCGAACCCCATTGGAGGAGCCTGCTCTGAAGACCAGCGGCGCTTCTGATTGGACATTTTAGTTGGGCCCGGTGGAAATAAAAGAAGCCCTGCGGCGTGTCGCGATCAGCGGTTTTAGGCGAAAGGCTGACCTATGTATTAGAGAGAGGAGCTCGGCTCTTCGAGTCTCTGCCGGCCCCAGTGCCGAAATTGTAACGCCTCTGTATATATGCTGTACATAAACCTTGTTTAACTCACCGTCGTCTCGTCCGCTCGTCTCCTCAGCTCTGCGCAGAAGCAGTCGCGAGCTGAGAAACATACGCTACCAAACGGCTGGTGACCTTCCCGGCGGGGTCGAAAGCAGTGGCGCCTCCGGGACCGCGTCGGCGTCGCCGTCTTTCGCAACAGTGGTGGCTTCGGCGGGACAGGCCCGTCGTTTCCCAACAGTTCAGGTCAGCGGTGGGATTTCGGAGGTCGCTACGCAACAGTGGTTGGCAGCTGCGGGATCGGCCGGCGTCAGCGACATCGATGCGGTGAGTGCCTGATGTTTTCCCCTCAGTTCACCAGACTACTCTAGCTCAGGTTGTAGTAGTTTAGAGAAGGGCTGTGTGAAGCATTAGAGTGAGCTTTGATCGTTTCAAGCAAAGTCGAAGTGCTTTGAAACCAAAGTTAATGCGGAGGGGGTAAACACGGGAGAGTGAAAAGTTGCTTGCGCGTCTTGCTAGTTGACTTATAGTGGGTACGGCAAGTAAATTGTTAACAGGGGCAAACAGCAAGAGGCTAGTGTGAACGATGGAGAACCTTAAAGTGAAGGAACTCATCGAAATTTGTGAGGAACTCGGCATTACTTTGGGCCGTGCGAAACGAAAGCAAGCGATCCTTGAGATCATGAAGGATGAGGGAGTGTCGGCTGAGGAAGTCGATGAGGCCTGGGTGGATATTAAAGCACGCCGTGAGGAGGCTGAAAGGCGAGAAGTAGAAGCTCGCGAACGTGAGGAGGCTGAAAGGCGAGAAGCTCGTGAAGAGGCTGAAAGGCGCGAAGCTCGCGAACGTGAAGAAAGGCGCGAAGCTCGCGAACGTGAAGAGGCTGAAAGGCGCGAACGTCGCGAGCGCGAGGAGGCCGAGAGACAAGAGCGCCTAGAGTTGAAACGACTAGAATTGGCAATCCTACAGTGTTCGCAGGCGCCTAGCGCAGCTTCTCCGACGATGCAGGTCAGCGGTATTAGAATTCGGGATCAACTGCCACCGTTCGTAGTAGGCGAGGACATGGCGAAGTATCTCGTCAAGTTTGAACACGTCTGTGAGCGAAATGCTTTGGAGCAGTCTCTTTGGGCGCGGAACCTGCTAGCTCTTCTTCCCGGCGAAGTGTCCGACGCGATAACTTGCTTGTCGAGGGAAGCGTTTGAGAGCTATGACGAGGTTAAGGAAGTGCTCTTAAGACGTTATAAATTGTCACCCGAGGCTTTCAGGCAAAGGTTCCGGTATGCTAAAAAGGGGAATGAGTCACACGTTGACTTCGCGTTTCGTCTTAAAGCCGATTTGATCGAATGGCTCAAGGGCGAAGGTATTTATGACGACCGCGATAAAGTGGTGGAATGCGTTGCATTGGAGCAATTCTACCGCTGCATCGAGGAGGATGTTAAACTTTGGCTGCAGGACAAACTTGGTGAAGTACAGTTAAACAAGGCAGCAGAGTTAGCTGAGGAGTATTATACTCGCCGAAAGTTGCATAGCAGGGCAGTGCGCGTTGAAAAGGATGAAAGAAAAGAGGGCTTTTCAAGGAAACCTGATCAACGGAAACCCGTTCCGCACCGTAATTTCAAAAAGGACCCGTCTCTTACGAAGGACAGTGTAGGGGAAGGGCAAACAAAAGCGGAGAGATCGAGTGAGGTTTCTACCACACAGGCATTTGAATCGGAAAACAAACGGAAGCCGCTAATCTGCTACAACTGTAAAAAGGAAGGGCACATCGCGAGAAACTGTCAGGAAAAGTTTGCCTTCGCAACGATCCGAGAATCAGAAAAAAACATTCGGTTGTTGGAGCCGTATCTCCAAGAAATTAGGGTCAACGAGAAAACGTGCCGAGCACTTAGAGACTCAGCGGCAACCATGGACGTTGTCCATCCTTCATTGGTGTCTCCGGATGACTTCACAGGAGAATGCGCGTGGATCAGGCAAGTCGCCGAGGAGCAGAGTGTTCGCTTACCAATCGCCACCGTTGTCATTGAAGGCCCGTTCGGTAAGCTTTGCACCGAAGCGGCTGTGTCTGCCTCGCTGAATGGTCGGTTTTCTTATCTTTTCTCCAACAACTCGGAGCAGCTTCTCAAAGAGCAGGGCAAATCGTTCTTCCCCAGCTTAGCGTGCATGGCTCCCACGCGATCGCAAGCGCGAAGGCTTTCGCGGAAGCTTGACTTGGTTCCATGCGGTGAACTCTCAAGTGACCTTGTCGGCGGGTCGACGGAACCCCAGAAAGGAAATTTTCCGCATGAGTCATGTGAGCAGTCACGCGAGCGGCCCGTCGCGGGAGCGGCCGGCGCGGTATGCGCTGGGGGAGACGACGTGGCGCCATTGAGTCAGAGCGAGAGGGTTGCAACGCTCTCGCCTGTAGCGGAAAGTGGGAGCGAGCTGCCGAGAGTTGATCGAGAGACGCTCATTCGAGGGCAGAGTGAGGATCTCTCGATTGAAGCGCTAGTGGAAAGCCAAATTGAAGCGCTCGTGGAAAGCCAGAAAAACGCGGCAAAAGTGCTGTCGAAGGAGCGCTACGAGAAATCGGGGAAGAAGCGCGGTTTTGAAGTTGATAATCAGGTAATGCGGCGGCAGCCATCCAAAAGGAACAAGCTTGAGGTTGATTGGGAAGGGCCCGCCAAAGTATTATCGAAGCCTTGCGATACAAATTATGAGGTGCAAGTAGGAAGGCGGCAGAACAAAATTTACAACTTGATGAAACCCAATGTTCAATATCAAGCGGTCGTAAATCAGCTGTTGAAGGCTTCAGAGGAAGAGGAAGCAGAAAATTTGAGTTCTAGTGAGGTGATCGAAGGGGGATCGAAAGTAATTTGGGAGCAGATAAACCTAGAGCCTAGCTTAAGTGAAGGAGGACCTGAGAAAGAGGACCTGAGAAAGATTGGTTCCGAGTTTGAAGACGTGTTTTCGGACCGCCCCGGAAACATGAGGGTGATCGAACACGATATCGAGCTAAGCGGTGAGGAGTCAATCAGTAGCAAGCCGTATCGTTGTTCCCCTGTGCAACGTCGCAAGTGTGAGCCGCTCTTGGTGCCGCATAGGTATCGTCGCCTAAAAGTGGCCGGTTACTGAGGTGGAGCATGTTGCTCCACAGCGCAACTTTGACGTTCGCTAAAGAAAAAAAAAAAGGGGAAAGGTAAACGCTAATGCAGGTGCATTGAGCAGTGCGTTCCAGCTAGTAACTTCTCAACCTTTCGGTTTCTGGCTGGCGATTCGGGGCAAAATTTTGACCTCATCACGACCTGGGCTGAGCGCTCTCGTTCAGAGTGATCTCAAGGGGCCAACTTTGTGGTATTCTTATTCGTTACGTTGTTGTACGTGGGAAAAAAAAAATATTGAGTTGTCATTTTAAGAGTCTTGTGTCCCACATGTGCCTCTTGATGTAGAGGGAACAAAATTCCGATAGACACGTAGATAGGTATATGTTGTACTATACTTTGTCTGGTGTTCTGTCGGGTGACCGAGGGCACTTGCTTGTGTCGTGTGTTGTCTGTTGTCGAACCGTTCTTAACAAGTTGCAGAACCATCGACAAGTGCTGAAACCGAAAATGGTCAGAAGAGACGAGCGAAGTTGGCCAGCAAGTTGTGGCGACAAGCCAGTGGAGCGGGGATCCGTCGTCAATGATGGGATGTGTTCCCGGAACAGTCTGGAGCTGTATTCTCCCCATGGCCCTGGAGGCGAACCTGGAGGGACCTGGCGAACGAGCGCACCTGACATCCGAGCCCCGTGGAAGCAGCTCGTCTTTCCGGTGCATTGTCTGGCGGCGGGGGTGCTGTTATGCCAGCGAGTCCTCGTCAAACGTCCGTGCCTCTGAAACAGGCAATCTGGGTCAAGGCCAGCCCGCAGCCCGCCGGGCGCGAACAACTCCACGGCGTGAACACGCGCGGCGCATCTGTGGCCCACGTGCATTGAGTCAGCGTCGCACGTGACAGCGAGCCGGCGTCCTCATGTCTGGTGGCCTGACGCATCGCGCGGCGAACCCCATTGGAGGAGCCTGCTCTGAAGACCAGCGGCGCTTCTGATTGGACATTTTAGTTGGGCCCGGTGGAAATAAAAGAAGCCCTGCGGCGTGTCGCGATCAGCGGTTTTAGGCGAAAGGCTGACCTATGTATTAGAGAGAGGAGCTCGGCTCTTCGAGTCTCTGCCGGCCCCAGTGCCGAAATTGTAACGCCTCTGTATATATGCTGTACATAAACCTTGTTTAACTCACCGTCGTCTCGTCCGCTCGTCTCCTCAGCTCTGCGCAGAAGCAGTCGCGAGCTGAGAAACATACGCTACCAAACGGCTGGTGACCTTCCCGGCGGGGTCGAAAGCAGTGGCGCCTCCGGGACCGCGTCGGCGTCGCCGTCTTTCGCAACAGTGGTGGCTTCGGCGGGACAGGCCCGTCGTTTCCCAACAGTTCAGGTCAGCGGTGGGATTTCGGAGGTCGCTACGCAACAAGAGCTCCGCAAACTTCGATTACCCGGGGTTCCCAAATCCGAGCACACGGGCTTCATCGAAAATGCAGCCGCCGCAGCCGAAATTTGATCCCGTGACCTGTGGGTCAGGTGCCGAGTACCTTAGCCACTAGGCCAGCGCGGCGGGGCGAATGTCTTTTGTATGGCGCATGCTCTAAGGTTTATTTTCGTGCATCTATTCGCATATATTTATGTGCGTTACTTGACAGCTCGTGTGAGGGTTACGTTCCAGTTTGATGTTCTTTTTTTATTGTTTCTTTTTTTCACGCTTATGTTCTCCGGTTGCACGTTGGAAATCATTGGGCTGAATTTTCGCAATCTCACCGTATAACACTGGAATATATCTCTACGCTGCCCACGAAAGCTCGTACTGAAGGTATATTGTTACATTTTTCAACCGATATTTCTTACAGGGAGGTGTTGCTGCGTTCTATTTCACCGACTACTCCTGTTTCCAAATAATGGCAACATAATTATCCAAAATATTGAAAAAGACAGGAGGGAAAAAATATGGTAGACATTCACCAAGTTCAATTTTTTCTTGCTCTTTACACCCCTATAACAGCTAATATTACAATTTAGCTAAATACAACAATTTGTGGTTGATCCCTTTTCCTTGGTGCATTTTCATGACCACATGTTGCCGAAAAATGTTGTATTATTCCTCAACTGGATTAATATTACAAAACACAGTCAGCGTTAATTCCATGTTACGAACGCGACTCTCCGTGAATTGACTTTGAATTTATGCGGTCACAACCCCCAGCTCATTTCGCGCGCAAACTTCGGCACCGAGATTTCCGCACCGTTCGCTAAAACAGCCTGTTGCCAGGGATAATTGTTGGCGCGTACAATTCAAGCGCGGTCCCACATGCGCGCCACCAGGCGTTCAGCGTTCGTCGAAGCAGAGACGGAGTTCAGCCAGGCCTGGTTTGTGTGCCGAGACTCCGTTATGCGTGTACAGTAACGTATACGCACACTCTGCCACGCCTGCTCTAACGCACTCGCTAGCATGCTCAGGTATACAGGAAGCAATGTTCAGGGCGCGCTGACCTGCAGAGGCGCGCGGACTCGAGCGCGTCACGCTCTCACTCAGCGCGCGGTCCCACATAGTCACGGCGCCCCCGCCGCAGCTGCCGGCGCTGTTCGCGTCGAGAACGACGGACTCGCCGGCATGCTGCTCGCTGGTCCGCGGCGGCCTCCTGCTCTTCCCGTCATGTAGGGCCCACCGGTTCCGAGCGACTTGTTTGTTCGCCGGTGCAGTCATCTGTGCATCGGGGCCGAGCGCCGCTCTCTCCGCTCGCTCGTCTGCATAGAGTGGCCCGCCGTGGAGCACGCACGAGGGTTGCCAGAGATGGCCGAAAGCGCCGCGTTTCCTGAATTAATAACGAGCTAATGAATGGATGAGTTGTGGCGCGGCGGCCACGCGCGCCTTCACTCTTCGAGCGTGTTGGCCGAGGAGATAAGAGGCTCCTCCAGCTCTCCGGGTGCCTGCAGCCACCCACTGCTCTCCTGTCCGTGCGCGTTGTGCAGACTGCAAGGCGTCGACTATGAAAAGAAGGGCACGCGGTGAACGTCAGGATCCCATTTCTGGCTTCCTTTCGTTCTTCCCGTACCCTGGGAATGCCCTTTTACGTTTGCCAATCGGTCAATCAAATTCCGAAAGGGCCCAGCCGTGTTAGCTACTCGGCCTTTTTTCTTATGACATTCCATAACCTACCATTACACGCTTTCTCTCTCTTTCTCTCTATCAGTGTGCGTGTGTGTGTCATATTGGTATACGCATATGCCAAAGTCGAAGACCTGTGTAAGATGACTTTCTATCCGTTAGGCGTTGGTTGTAAGTTTGGACAGATATCTCGAATCAGAAATGCCAGGCATTGCTTTCAAGTGTAAAATAAACATTTTAACGCATATCTAGCACATGACGTAATAACCCTGCTGTCTAATACCTGTTTTCAGTAAATGCGTGATTTTAGTGCTCGTGTTTAGAATGGTGATAATTTGGCCAACGGCTCGACGTAGGATGTTTGTGCTCGGTAAGCAGTACGACGATGTTTTGAGACGACGACTCGTAAAATTAATCCCTACCTTTATCACTGTGCGTCAGTTTCTATTCACGAAGAAAAAAAAAGAACTTAATGACCACAACGCACATTTGATGCAGGGAAGACATAATGATAGAGTAAAAGATAGTTGCATGATAATTAAAAAAAATGTGTATTGAATAGCGCTACGCCTAGCTGTTTTATCCACGTCCTCAAGCCTTATCCACGTGTATGTATAGCAATCTCAGCAGCTTATTATATCAGAGTATTTTCTCTTTATTATGACTTCTACTGACCTCAACGAATTAAAACAGCCAATGCTTTTGCATCGTAAAGTCTGACTATGTCGTTTTGAATAGAGTAAACAAGCACACGTTTAACAAGAAAGAGAGGGAGGAAGGAAGAAAGAAAGCTGTAAATTTTTGCCGACGTTGTAATTTTGTTTCTTGCGACTGCATGGCAAGAAGAACAAGAAAACTGCGAGTAAGCTTTCTCACACATACATCTGCCATGATCTACGGATTCATTTATTCGTCTGCTCGTGCGTTTCCTTATTTGTTTGTTTGTTTGTTGCAACCTATTGTACGGTACAAATATTGATACAACGAGTAGGAGCGTACCTTTCTTAATGCCTCCGTTTTTCAGTATGGTATTCGAATGTAAAAAAAAATAGAAAAAAGAAGTGATTTTGGGAAAAATCGAGTGACAAAGAAAGGAAATGTCGAAGCGGAGAGGTGTGTAGTTTGCCCCTAGGCCTTATAAATTGATCCGCCTCGACCATCAGTCAGGAAGGAAGAGAAAAGGAAAAGAAAAATGAAACGACTTTGAATTATTGGGAGGAAGGACTGGCTTTGAACGGGGAGAAAAAAAAAGAGAGAACGAGACGGGGGGGTCGTCACTGGAGATTCTCATACAAATATGAAGTGAATGAAACGCATACCGTGAAAGAATGAGCCAACATGGTGGGCGAGAATGGGTTGACAAATGAACAGCTTATAGGGTGCCTCCAAAGCTTCTGCGACTGCGCGATAGAAGAGATCGGGACTTCGCAGCTTGTTTTAAAAGTGATCGCTTTGTTTGTTTTCTTTTCATATCATTTTGCTACGGATACATCGAGTGACAGCAAATTGGCTTTATTTTTTCTGTTCTGTTTTCTTTGCAGTCTTTTTTAATTAAGCGTGTTCTCTGCACGCCGTGTTTAATAAGACACGTGGCTTCTAATGCTTCTTTTTTCTCTCTTTCTTTCGTTGAAGATTAGAGTTACAGATTTGCTAAATCTTGTGTAATGCAAAGGAAACTGCGTTTGGAAAGCGGTAAAGTGTAGAAACATTTAATTCTATTACGTTTGCAGAGATTCAGCTTTTCTTTTTTTTTCATCACTGCAAAAAAAAGTCTGTAGGTATGATTTTGGAAGCGTGGTTGCGGTGGTAATTGTGAGAAAAAAAAAGGGGGAAAAAAACGTTTTATATTGTCAGCGTAGTTTATGTTCCTTACAAACAAGCGTGAAATGTTAATGGCAAGGTGTGTCAAAGTGCAGAAAACGAACCAACCAAACAAGCACCTTGGTGCGGTGTCAACTTCCCAATTCCATACGTTCATTCACGAAATATTTGGATTATTACACATAACTTCAGATGTACTGGTAACGGTGCTCAGAGGTTACCACTCTATCTAGCCACGCCGAGTCGACTTCAAAGCTTAATGACAGCCGGAGAAGGCGATGTTGATGTGACAGTGCGATCAGAATGCGTCAGAAAATCTCACGCATTTCATGGCTTCTTCAGAAGAATAAATCAATTTAATACGCACTGAGTAGCGCACCTCGGGACCTTCAATAACGTTTTGCATTCATTTATTCATACGCTTTCGATGCCTGCCGGTTTACGCAAGCAAAAAAAAGAGATACAAAAAGCAGGCAGAGCCATAGTGACAATATTGCTTTCGACAGTGCAGATGTTGGTATATAGAGAAAATTTGGATGGACGGAGGCGCAGAGGTGAATTTCAGAAATTGAGATACAAACAAGAGATCAACCGCGTCAAGCTTCTTTCTTTGTTTCTTGCTTTCTTGCCGCCAACATATGGCATATGCATTGGACGGAGAGCTTTTCCTAGAATTCTAAAATGAAAAAAAAAAAACTTTGCTATCGGGTACTATTTATCCATATCGTCATTGGTTATACGTTATGCCAAGCTATAATAATAAATGGTGGGGCTGAAGGTTATATAAGGAAGCGTCTTGGCCATAAGAGGCGTCTATATTGAAGGGCTATAGGATTGATTCCAAAAACATAAGAGTTCTTTAACAAGCGCATGCTTAAATAAGAGCAAACAGCCGTTTTCAATTAGAACACCGGCAGAAGGCGGTCATCGCTATTGGGAACAAACTCTTTCATTTCCTAATGACTGGCACGTCATACCATAGCCGCCAAGGTAGAAAGAACTTGGTGTCAGCTTGGCAATTTATAACGTTGCCGATGCAGCTCTGAGTTATGGTTTCTAGCTTTCGTTATCCAAACAGCAGTTCGAGATCCTCCGAATCTTTCCAAAAGACCGAGAAGATTTTCGTCAATCGTCGTGATGTTAGCTCGCATCAACAGTGCATGTGTAATCCTCAGGAAATGGGTGTCTTTTTATCTACTCCATTAAAAAAACAGTAATAAAAGACACTGGGTGGGGACTAGCTGATGTTTTCGCTGTGTACACATGTGCACACGTCTCTTGTAAGAAAACGACACAAATATATATCAAAGGCAGTGTTACTTAGTGGACGTGGTGTAAGAGAGTGAACCATATAACGCCAGCAGGCGATCTTGTTTGCTGGCAGCTCAGTGGAAGGGCGCGAATCGCTCGTCCCCTGATGCGCTCTCCTTAGCTCGTTGAGGAGGAACGTCTTGAGGAAACAATAAGCTCCGGGGGCGCTATATCCAATCCGCTGTCGCGCAACGGGCTCGGCGCTGATTCTCCTGCTTGCTGTATATCGCCCGAACTCCTTTCATCCTTGCTCTGCACACTCCCTCGTCCTCTTCGTGCGATGGTGCTCGCTTGGTCTTCGTAATTATGTGCAGTAACTCAGTAAGACACGGAACAGATGGGAATATTTTCTCAGAAGCTCGTTTTTGCTAGCTACAACCAAATCAATTCAAGAAAGAATGAGGTCAATGAGAGCGTAGGGCACAATAATTGCTCTTTTTTAATTGTAGTGATGTAATTAGGACGTAAATTGTAAAATGCTACAGTGCACGAAAAGTTCGCCATTTCTGTCGGTGGGATCCTAGCTCACAACCATCGAAGGAACGCACAGGCACTAGCAGATATGATAGGGACGCCTTTGCGCATTTCACTGGTTGTACCATAAGATGTCGAGGTTCAACATAAGTTGTAGGTAATTCACAGTTACAGCTTTACTTTCATTGAAGCTTAGTTTATTTTTTTTCCGTTGGGCTCCATCAAAAGTGCGGCTCATGAACAATGAAAAAAAAAGAAAGGAAGGAGGAGGATAATGTCGATTATGTTCGAAATTTGATCCGCTGACTGTCTTGCCTGAATAAGTATGTTGCTTGTTTCGACGTCCTGGCGCTTGTTCTTAAACAATCGAATCGGGACCTTTAGAGTTTTGTGAAGAACAAAGTTTGAAATTAGCTGCTGCATCATTCTTAGAACTCAAGTAATGCACAATGCGTGTGCGTCATTATTAGAACTCAAGTAATCCGCAATGCACGCATTGCGGATTACTTGAGTTCTAAGAATGATGCAGCAGCTAATTTCAAACATCGCTCTTCGCAGAATTCTAAAGGTCCCGATTCGATTGTTGCCGTGCTTCAGTAACCATGACTCGTAACGCATCTCTCGTGCACGAAATCGACGAGTTCAGTATGCACTTCGTATTCGTGCAGACGTGTCGTATTCGTGCCGACGTGTGAAGCGTAAATATTCGCTTCTCCGAACCTGTCACTGCGCACTGAACGCGTCTGCTTTCCCTCCTACTGCACGGCATTGACGCGAAGCCGTCGAGGAAGGCCTAGACGTATCGAAAGGCCGTTGACGCCACCGAGCCCCACACCGCCGCGGCCGCTCGAAATTAAAAGCCTCTCTCTCTCGCTGCTGAGATCTCGGCAACCGGCGAGCCCTGCATTGGACGCGATGCGCACTCCGATATCGGAGAGCCTGCTCCGCACCGGCAGTTCCCGTTTTTCGCGCTGGCGTGGGTCGGTTGCCATGGCGACGCCGCGCAGACGGCGTGCATACTTATCGGCGGGAAATTCGCGCCGCCGCCGTAACCACTCATTTGCATGAAAGAAAGTGTCCACGTTTTTTTCTTGCGACTCCGCTCATTCTCCGCATTATGCTCGAAGCGTGCAGACACCCCACGCACAGAGCGCCGTGCACCTCTCAACTGCGTCTAGGTTTAGCACTGTAGAAACATTTTATATCATCTAGCTTTGTTTTTCGGAACTTAAAAGCTCTAAATAGAAAAAAAGAAACAATACAAAAGCATTTTAAGAACAGCAGCATCATACACCGCCCCGCCGCGATGGTCTAGTGGCTAACGCACTCGGTCTGTTGGTCATAACGCAGAAGTCTGTTGGTCATTCTTGTCGCGCGTCTCTAAAGCATTTAAGCAGACGGATAACCAATGGATTTGGAAGACAACGGCGCGTACGGCCCATTTTTTTTTTACTTTCTAGTCCCACACGGGGTGACGCAACACACCTTAGAAACCCATGCTAGTTTTCAATTTCTGGACTTCGGGCCAACACGAACACAAAAACTCAGAATTGACTTGGGCTCTGCGCATGCCCCCTGGCGGGTCGCAAACGAGTTGCGTCGCCAAGCTTCTAGGGGTCCCAATTTTCAATTTCTCCAATAACTGGAGCCAGTTTTTTATATGGCAACTGTAGGAGTGGCTACGACAGAAAAATAAAAATAGAAAACATGTCTATAGCATGCGTTTGTCCGCTCGGCTGCTGACCCACAGGTCGCGGGTTCAAATCCCGGCTGCGGCGGCTGCATTTCCGATGGAGGCGGAAATGTCGTAGGCCCGTGTGCTCAGATTTGGGTGCACGTTAAAGAACCCCAGGTGGTCGAAATTTCCGGAGCCCTCCACTACGGCGTCTCTCATAATCATGGAGTGGTTTTGGGACGTTAAACCCCACATATCAATCAATCAATCAATCAGCAGCATCATACACCGTTTATAACCATGCATAACTTAGTTGCCAGCAGATTTTATGGGCCTTGTTCCTAGATCGAAATGAGCGTTACCTGCTGCCGCTTGCACACGAAGAGGCATGACGTCACACCCGGGTACAGTGTTCCAGAATGTATTCTTGTTCAGTATAACCTGGGACCGAAAAAAAGAAATGTAACGGCGTCTGCCGCTTCGATCGTGAGAGCAGCTGGCTAACTCACCACAGGCCCGAATGCATGAAAACAAATGAACAGCATATCAAGCAATAAAATGCCGTACGAGTAATGTTGCAGCTGTAACATACCAGCAAGTTTGAGTTCTCTTTTAATTTCCTATAGTTTTTTTTACCTGTTTATTTTTTGATGGATGGCATCGCACACGCACTAAAGTGCAAATACAGATATGCATAACCAAGCTAAATAACATATAAAGATTTTTTGTAAAGGTATAAACCTTTTTGTGAAGGTTTCGTGACACACTGGCAGTTATTGATCTGCGTAATGTGTCACACCTTAACAAGCTCTATATTTCAGGATGGAAAAATAGAGAAAAAAGGATAAAATCGTGAATTCTCTCTCTTCCTTTCTTTCTTCCTTCCTTTCTTCCTTTCTTTTTTCCTTTCCTTCTTTCTTTCTTTTCTTTCTTTCTTTCTTTCTCTTATTCCTATGACAATCCTCAGGAACGATCAGGTACAGTCGGTTGCGCAGAAAATGAACCGCCGCACATCGATTATGAGCGTATATACGCGATGGCGCTCATAAATTAGATCATATTATTGCCCCTTTCAGTCCAAATGAACTCCCTGCGAAGAAAAAAAAAAGGAGAATACATTTTATATAATGTAAACGTCGTTTTTACCCACCGCACATATATACGCACGAAAACACGTGTTTCTAGAACGAAAATGCGCTGCTTTACTTTACGCCATTACAGCAACCACCGCCACGACAACCCAACGTAACGGCAGGCTGTACATTGGAAATCGGCGACTATTTTTCTTGGTGCTATATTTTTGCATGGTTAGGAATGTACTTAAGACGTAACTGTAATGTATACCGCGACAGAACCTGCGACAACGTCATTTACGCCTTTCAAAGCTCGTGGGCACTGGCGTACGCTAGACCGAAACTTCTTGTTCTGGTTACTTAGGTGTTACAGCTTTTCAGGGGGTCTGACTATTTAACAAACTTACATGTGTGACTCTTCGCGTGTTCTTTGGGACAACGAAAGAAAGAAAAAAAAAAGCATGACCTCCTTTAGTCTTCACTTGTGCGACCGCTGCTTCTTCATTGTCCCGTGTTAGAGTTCGCTGCGATCTCTTTTTTCAGCTTTTGTAGTACCAACTATAGGTGATACACACAGACACTCGGAGCAAGAATAAAGAAGCCAGAGAGGCCGCGCGCGCAGCGAGAACTGGATGCGGCGGGACGAGCGAACTCATCTGAGGTTAGGTAGGACAATCTGGGAGGAGGCGAGGGATTCACCTTGCTCGGCCGGTCTGTGCATGTGGGCGTCACACGCGGCTTTATAGCGGCCGCCGTCCGTCCAGCTGTAGAGCAAGGAGGATGCAGAGAGAGGAAAGCGCCGGAGCCTTTGTTCCGCTACCACATGCACGAACCGAACAACCAGGCGACTATATAACTACAAAAAAGAAAGAAAAGTGGATTCACGAGCAGTCTCGGAAACAGCGCAGGATGATGCCCCTTTATCTACGGTCGCGGTCTGATTTTGTTCTTGTTACACTCGTCTCACACCGTACGCTTTTTTTTATTCATTCATGAGCTGCGACTGTTTTAGACATACGTATTTAGTTTTTGTTCGGCCTCTTTCTTTCTTTCTGTTTTTCTCTCTGTTTGGGACTCTTGCCACCGGTCCTTTCGGGGGCGCTTGTTGTTTTCCCCAGCTCGCTCGCCCGATGCGCCGGCAACGAACCAGTCCGGGCGGAAACTTCGCGAGACACGCCGCCCTGGCCTCGCTGAGCGTAGCCGACCGTGCAGCGCCGGGATTTGGCCGCCGTCGACGTAGCGCGAAAACAAAACGCACAAAGCGAGACAGGGAGAAAAATAAGCAAAAACATGCAGGCAAAAACGAGATGGGAGCATCAACAGAAAAAACGGCGAGGCATAGGATGCCTCTATGGACAGAGAATACAAGATAAACGAAACAGCATCCGACGACGAGCTTCCGCCGTACATCGTTGCACATGACGCGCGCGACGGGGTCCACTGCACGCGCCGCCACTGCCGGGATGTGTAACACTGCAGCCAGTGTTCGCTGCATGGCAAACGCAGGTCGGGAATAATGAACGTGGCATGCATAAAGACCATTGTGGCGAGCCAGCCGTTCAGCGAAGTGAATAATTCTGCTTGCTTTCGTGATTCGCCTCGAGAGACAGAAAGAGAGAAAGAACGTGAGAGTGCTTGCGTAGGTGCCGAAGGCTGACTCACGCCATGAAGACACCTGGCAGCATAACGCTTCGCAAGGCGTGTGAATCAGGCGGTCGCAAGTGTACAGCGCCGAGGCTTACTTCATAGTATGACACTCAGGAGAGTTGCTTGCTGGGCAAGTTGGTAAACACGGTTACACTCGAAGAACGCCACTATACGACTGAGATGCAGAAAGAAGAGACACAGTGGCACAGAGGTGGCTCGTCACTGTTTCTGCCTCTCTGCTCATCCCATTTTCACGTCTTATAGTGGCTTTCGTCGAGTGTATACACAGCACGACACACATAGCGGAAAACAAATGGAGTTTTGCGTTTTCAAATGAAGGGTGATGATTAACATAGCAACCTCCGGGGTAATTGAAACGCGACTGAAGAAGCAGAAACGCTTGGTGTCATTGGTTGTTTTTCCGTGTGCGAAGTTGAGAGGAGTACAAAGCCGCTTATTCACTATTTAGCGAAAACAGCGCTCGCTGAGTTTTTCAGCCTAACCAGAGCTGATTTTATACTGCACAATGCGTACAGGTGTGTGTGTGTGTGTGTACGCTGCAGTGAAGGTGCTGTTTGGGGTGGTTGGTGCATTCTTGAAGATATGAACGAAGCAAGCGAAGATACGAAGATACAAACGAAGCAAGCGAAGTAGCCGCCCGTCCTGTGTATTTGCCTTTGCCTTTCTTCATCCGTGTTTTTTTTTTCCTCAGAGCCGTGCTATACGTAAGTACACTGTATACTGATGCTTATATGGGCTCCATCAATCAACAACTACAGCGCACACGTTTGATGCCGTTTAGGAATGCATCCGACACGGTTTTATTTCGTTTTCAACATCGTCGGGACGTAATGACCGATATCCGAGGGAGGAAAAAAAAAATAAAAGAGACACGTGAATTTCGCAGCCGTGTGTTGCTTTCCCATCACATCGAGCGTGTGTTACCGAGCACCACATTACATGCGACGATACTTGACACCCGCTGAAAGGATTTGCTCGTGTGATTAATGGATTCGTTATAAACGAGCTTTCTGGGAAAGTAATCATTGCCGAGCTCTCGGGCGAATCGTTTCTGACAGCGGCGGTTGGATAAAGACACCATTGCTGATGAAGCGTGTCCATAAAAATCTTTCGAGTGCTTCAATTATCTTTTAAGGAAAAAAATTTGTCCAAGACAAAAACGCGTGTTATGCAGAATATCGCAAGGTTCGGGTGTCCTCCAGCACATGGACGTTTCGTGTATGCTTGCTTCGCTGTATGTCGAGGCTTCTTCATTCCCGGAATTCGTTCTTAATAGAGGCGAGAATGTCGGTCAAAACGCACAATTTCACTTTGTTGACAGTCAGGTCTGAATTACTCTTTGTCGTTCGAAGGTGCTGACTTGGTCCCTGTGCTATACGGTATTGACTCTATTGTGTACGGGACCCGAAAACGAATTAACGGAAACAGAAGAGTACTTGTACCACTGAATGTGCGTATAAACATATACGATCATGTAATGCAAGTTTCCATCGCCGTAGGTCCGCATCTATATATACGGATATGCATTGCGTAGATTCATCCGCTTGCCTGTTGAGCACTCTATCACACGCGTACCTTAGGCGGTGCCACGACCTATGCACCGAGTACCTCCGGCCAGATTTACACCTGTTCTGTTCTGTTCGGATCGTCTCGCCGGGGAGAGGTTAAGGTCCATACTACCTCGGCTACTCCATATCAGTAAGTTGTGCAGCAAAAAAAAAAAAAAAAAACGGAAAAGAAAACTAATGGCTCGTGAAATGAACAATTAGCAAAAAAAGACAGAAAAACATAATATCACACTGAAACCAGTTGGAATAACATGTCAATGTACAGTTTGCTGGCAGCAGTGCAATTCACACTGCCATAAAATGCTCATACGCACACCTTTCTATTTCTACTCACAGTATATGTACTGGCACATCATTTCACATATCACTATACCTATATCATATATAACTGTATTTCACAAGCGCTTATCCAATCCGGTCACCACCAAGAAGTCTGTCAGGAAGATATTCCCCTTTTCCTAAAGATACATTTCAGGCCGTAGTCCAAGTAATTTCTTTAATGGGAGAGGCCGTTTGTCCAAACTTGCTAGTTTCCTCCTTAATTGTTTTCTTTCACTTGCGTATTTTGCGCACTCCAAAAGAATATGATGAATATTTTTAACTTCGTGACCAGAATGCTGTTCCGGTTAGTTGGATTGATGTATTTTGTGCACGCAACTGTTTGTATGTGCTACCTCCAGTCGACGTCTGTGGAGTAACGTCTCTAAGTGTCGTAGGAGATCTGGTCGCTATTGAAAATTTTCTGTGCGGATCAACTCCATAAAGTAATGATTGCTTCGACTTAGGGCTATCAAACCAATTCTCAATAGGACAGAGGTTAGCTCCTTGCGTTATGAAATTTCGAATATCTGCCCCAGGACATAGGGATTGCGCAATCCCGTCCTTCGTTCAAGGATTTCTTGGCGAGGCTGTCTGCCTGTCATCGGCGGCGCAAAAGAGAGAAAATTGTAGAAGTGTACCGGAATAAGGAGGGTGGTCCAGTTCCAAATGCGGATATATTTCAAGAGTTTCCTGCGCCACAAAGAGACGAAAAACAGATTAACACCATCGTCCAATGTGCGAAAGAATGTTTCTCAAAAAAAAAAACAAATATGCGAAACAAAATATATACGTCAAGAGACTTGGGAAAGGGAGCGAACGCGTGTCTATTTTGGTCACAAATGTCAACGAATGAGGAAAAAATTTGTCTAGAAAAAGACTAGTTTTTTTTTCTTTTTTGGCTTTCGCTTAACACTAACACGATGCTGTGCCCGGCAGTAATGAAACGACGATAGTTATAGCGCGAGAACAGAACGACGACAAAGGGACAAGAAGGAAACCTTTTGTCGTCGCTCTGTTCTCGCGCTATGACTATCGTCATGTCATACCAACTAGCCCAAACCGCCACCCTTCTAAGTGATGAAACACTTCAATCCAGTGATCACTACCAGGTGCCAGCACTGTTGTAAACACTTCAATCCAATGATCACTACCAGTTGCCAGCACTGTTGTGAAGTGGCTGACACCTACCACATAGTGTGGGCCTGCCAGAAAAAATCAGCTCTTATCCCCCAGCTGGGCTGGGAGGCAGCCCTGCTGAGTTGCTCAGACCTTCAGGCAAAAAAGGCCTTGGTCAAGATGGCCCAGACTCGCGGCTTCGACCAATGCGGTCCCGGACTACGAACTCCAACCAGTATGCAGGCTTCATGTGCGAGTACACTTCACTCGTTTAACAAGTGTTTTTCACCACCACGTTTGGAACACGAACCAACTAGCCCGATGTTCTATACACGTTTTGTCAAAAACATGCCAAGTTTGGGTGCTAAGCTGCTCAGAACGGAGTTATGATTTTGTCCACTAGAGTGTGTTTGTCCGTTTTTTTTTTCTACTCAGCCGTTTTCAAATTTTGACAAAGGTTTCGAGGGAGATGGAAAGATCTAGCCAGTACCACGCTGTGAAAACAGTCGGCGAATCTCTAACGATCACGACGATGATGAAGATGACTTTCCGTACAAGAACGTCGTAATTATTATCATCATCATTATTTTAAACATTATCATCTTATTAATCTCGCTTTACTGCTTTATTCACTACCCCTTCTCGTCACGTCACCTACTTGAGGTCTCAACAACAACAACAACAACAACAACAACAACAACAACAACAACAACAACAACAACAACAACAACAACAACTACGACGACGACGACGACGACCACAATAATAGCAACTACTACTACTACTAATACTACTACTACTACTACTACTACTACTACTACTACTACACAACAGCATCAACAAAAAAACCTCACTTCATAAAAAAATATTTGTACCAGCAGCTCGTGATGCCATTGGCCACACCTGGACCGGTAAAGCCCACTTAGGAAGAATCTGATATCTGTTTGTGTATTTGTTCACTTGCTCTATAGCTTATTTATACGGCAGGTTGAACTATGATTCGGAGGAGGCTGGTTCGTATACGGCCAGCGCATGGTAGGTCAGGGTGCGGTGCTTCTCATCTTTCACTTTTTTCCCCTCTTCCTTCTGATGGTGCGTTGTTGGGACAGAAAAAAAAGGGGGGGGGGGATCGGCCGTTACACCGCCACTACCTTCTAACGTTGAACGCGCGAGGCATGCCCGCTGAGTGCGAGCGTTTTACATAATGCGTTCTTCGCGCAAGAGAAATAAAAACCACACAGAGTGACGCTGCTGTCGCGCTGTTCCGCGCACCATTATTCAACCCCCCTTTCCCCTCTTCCACTTCTTGCCTGCATATCTCATCCATTTTCCTCGCGCACAGTTCTTATTCCTTATTTATGCCGTGTATTGTGTTTGTTTTGATCGCTCCATTCTCAGGGCGAAAGAGGTATACGCGAGATGGGAAAACAAAGTAGAAACAATATCGTAGAAGACGTACCGAGAAAATGGCTCGCGGGACATTCGATTCTCATTTCTGACTCTCGGGGGTCAGCCCTGCTTTCCTTAATTCTTAGGCTCATCGTTCTTGTCTTCTATTTCGCTCTCTTTTCTTGTCGAGAAGAATGAGGCGGACCCCGGGGTTCCTTCCGTAAGAGCGTGGTAATGTAGGGTATACGTGTCCTCCGAGATGCTTGCACCATCCGTTTTTCTTCGCCGGAGATCACGGGCCAACGTGTTCGTTTGCTTATCAGAGAGCTTAGCAGGAAATGATAGGGGAAGGCATGTTTTCAGACGAGCTCAAACAGAGCTGCACATATGCTCGGGTTATGCTGGTGGGGATTTCCCCGTTGAGGGCGTGTACGTATACGTGTGACTACGCTTTTGCTGCTTTAAGAATAACACCGTGTATATTTAGAAGCGTACTTGCGACGATCTGCGCGTGCTCGCTTGTGATGCTCGGAATTGTAGATTGAACGTACGTTGGTGACACCGAAAGAAATAACGTAGAATTGCAAGGCGCCATTTTTATGCTTGTGAGAGTGCCAGCAAGTGCTCGGCCCTCGAAGGAGATCCAGTTGAAGTTTGTATTGGGAAAAAAATAAACAAACAGGAACAGGTAGAGAGAAGAGTCTATTTGCACGACAACATGCATCCCTCTTTTTAAGGTGCTCGTTCACTGCTTGAGAATGATACCGCACGCCAGTTGATGTGTTATTCTTCGCTTTTCTTCTGCGCCTGGTTCTAGACTAGAAATGGACGCTCTCTTTCCTTCTTTCATTCTCTATTTTCGCGTGTATGCGATATAAAAAGTGTTAGTGATTTGTGGTGACTTTGCATGGTAATACTGTCATTCAGGAGGGCCTACTAAAAACCATGTGCGATTTGCAAAAAAAAAAAAAAAGAAAGACTACAGTGTGAGAACAGCGTTTGGTGGTCCGGTTTAGGGTTTTCCGGGTTGCGTTGGCAGCAGACCTAATTTTTAAACAGCGAATCCGCGGACCGTGATGCAAGCTTACTTACAGTACGCAATAAAAATTATGCGTCCTACTAACCTTGTGTTGCTTTCTGACGGCCTCGCATTATACGCTGCTACTGTGTCTCAGAGGAGCTTGATTGCTAAACTGCATTTGCTAGCAAAGCCTAAGATTATTAGCTATATTTCCGATCGTCATCTACGAAAACGCCATCGTGGGACGGCAGAGAATTCGCGTAGATTGCACGCACTCCTGATACTACGTAAATTAATGCTTATGGCAGAACTTGCAGCCGAAACCTCGTAACTAAATGCATAGCAGAGCTGTTTCAAACGTACACACATGTGTTCAAATGCACGTATGCCACTAATAGTCGACCATAAAAAGTAACTTATTTGCATGTTCGACTGGCTACGTTAACGTCTCTGTGTGTTGTCATTTCTTAAAAACACCGTCAGGACGACAGGCGTCGGGCCATTAAGGGTGAGACCCACGTATATTAGACCATTACCGCAGCATCGTTGCTCGGTAATTGTGCGAAACTAGACACTGCGCCCTCCGGTGTCTTTCTTCGCCGTGTCTTTCCTTTTCTTCTTCTTTTTTTGCTTAAAGAGGCAGTAGGATTCCTGTACAAATGAAAAAAAAAATCTACGTACGTACGTCTGCTTTGATAGGCGCATGCATTAAGGGTGGGGTTTTCGCTTTCCTGATCAGAGTCGGGCTACACCTTCGCTCAACTCATTCGCCTACATGGATCGTGTTTTAAAGCGTGTGGTGTGCGTGTGTCGCGCGCCGTGCCATGCTAGAGGAAGCGGTAAGGCCACCAGGAGATGCAGTAATGTAAAAAAAAAAAGAGGGGATAGAGCAGTAGTCGACGGAAGGATGGAGCTAAAACAGAAAGAGATCAGCTGTACGACAGCCCTCCACGCGTTCTCGCGTTCTTTTTCTTTTCCTTTTTATTTTTACTTTTTTTTATCTTGTTCACACATAGTCATGGCTCCGTGGTATTATCGGGCGCGCGAATGGCGGTTGAAGTTCCGCAGCGGCGGGTGAAACCGGCCCGACTGGTATATAGGACCAGTCGAAAATCTTCTTCGACCGAAGCCGCTGTGCGCGTAGCTAACGACCCGTGATTAACGTGATTCGCGGTGGAGGCCTCGGGCGCACGGTTGTAGCGCAGAAGTGACGGCCCCTGCCGTTACCTTGTCCACCCCTTTCCCGGTCTCCTTTTTTTTTTTTTTGCCCCTCTTATGATCGTTACGTTCTTCTGCAGCACTTCTGTAGCGGATTTCTTTCGACGAACCGATTTCCACTGCCACGTTTCCTTTTGCCCATCCCCCGCTCTTCTATATATTACTGACCGGCTCCCGGACATGTTGTAATAACCTTTGGAACACCATAATTTTGGCTTTGCATGTATGTTTCCTTTTTCATTTGATATGTAAGCTCGTACGAAAAACCATTTTGCTTGTTCTTGGCTTCTCTTCCTTGCTCCTCATATCCCGGGATGTCAGAAAGAGGTGGTCGCAAGAGCTATGATTGTGTGATTTGACGTGATGACAAGAAAACAAGTTATTACGCAGCAAGGAAGAGTCGCAAGATAAACGTTTGTCCTTTATGCAAAATAGGATAGGAAGCGTTCTCAGCATGCGACGTGCTACGATGTTTTACAATTATTGATACGGGCTGGATATCCCGCAGTGCACATTCGCGTGATGCAATCCTGCTTTTGTTGATATATCTGTTTTTTTAATATGGGTTTTTTACCATTACACGATATCCGGCGATATGCTCGAAACTGTGGCCAGGTATTTCACCAGCCGCTGTGGTAGTATAGTCAGTCGGACGTCTGCTTAAGAGCTAAAAATGAGTCATGGCAGGAACTGAAAGGGCCTGTATACTACTGGCCACCGACAAGTTTCAGGCAGAGAAAAGTGGCATGACATTTACAGCCATGAACTCTCAGGCTTAATCAAATTGGCAAAAACTAGCAAGATTGCACGTTTGGTTGGCTTCACTGTTCTGCGAAAGCTGTCGTTGTGAAGCTTCGGTACTTCGGTTACCATCCTTTTAGGCGGGGCCGACGTGTTCGGCGTCTAGTCCTTGTAAGCTCTCTACTATGCCAATGAAATTTAGGCGCGGTCATATAAGCTTTGAAGACTAAGCCGCAGCAATGTTTGAGTAGCACCTCAAAAATTTACGACCTCGATCTGCCTAACTTAGAGACCGGAATTATACTCTAAGTGCATCACTCACCGCATTTATGCCTACTTTGTCATACTTGAGTATCATCCCGGCCGAAGAATAAAGCGTATACGATAACTGTGTCGAAACGATGCACAGCTGAATAGTTTGCACACGGTTTCTGATGATGATGATGATGATGATGATGATGATGATCCTTTTGTTTTCCTATTACTCGCTTACAAAGGGGGATCGGCCAAGAATCGGGCGGCAGGATCATCAAGTTCGTTAGTTATGCATTTAAAATAATTAAATAGAATTTCAGTAGAAAACAAACACAAATTGTAAAAAAAAAATGTATGAAAACGCTACACGAGCTAGCATTGCTACAAATCTCTTAGTTAGCGAGCAGCTCGCGCACTGATATCAAGGTGACGTAGTTCCCTGCACTTTGACGGGACATTGTTACAGGTGTAATAAGCCTCCATGCTTGAACTAATTAGTCATAGCAAGCTTGGTTCATCGATTACTAGGTTGATATGGTTTGACGTCACATAGCTTCGTCGAAGCTTTCTGAGATGTCCCAGTGGGAGATAGCGGATTACAAGTATCCGCATGGAACTGTTCAACGCGAGCCAAAGAGTCTAACAACAATATAGTTTTTGCATGTCGCCCTCGTATAAATGTCACCACGACCGAAAGTGCTGAAAGGCCGATCACTAAAGACGCGTGAAGCAAGGGCTAGGGTTCCAAAGCTCGAATATGGCATCATACGTTGAATTTCGATGGAAGGCATTCCGCGATGTGATACAATGAGTATTTCTAAACGAAGTCATCTACTCTATTTATTGAGATATCATAAGCGTCGGCCACTGCTGGCTAATGTTGGCTACGTGCTGCTAAATCATAAATATAAAAGGTTCGTCACCAGTGGCTAAACTACGCGCCACTATGACGTTAACACTGCTTCACTCACAGTATAAGCAACGATTTAAATGTGTACTTTTTTAGTGTCCGTTGCTTTTTAAAATGAAAGAACACTCTTGGTTCCCATAGCAAGCATATACGAGGCTACACGGGCTATCCGCATGTTTCCCACATGGATACCTACACATTTTGGAGGCATGCCGGGTCGTTGCGCAACGCGGCGTGATTAAATGCGGCACACTGGCTTTTGGACGCAAGCTGACGCGCCTCTTGTGTGCGAGGCGCACTGCTTGCGGCTGTCCGAGGCCGCGCGAGAAAGGCACTCCGCTCGAGCCAAGGTCTCCAACGCCACCGCCGCCCGGGAAAGCTGATTTCTGGCGAGCCTCGGGCAGCCCTTTGACGCAAGCGCGGTGGCACGCACCCTTTCAGCGACACGTCGCACGAGTTGTCACTTCTCTACGGGGGCCCCCCGTCAGATTAGGCGACCTCGGCCCTTTATTCTCGTCGGCGCCTAACTCTTCACCCTCCTCCCCGTTTCATAATTCTATTTTTACTTCTATTTACTTCTATTTTTGCCAGTGCTTACCTACGGAGCGGAAACCCGAAGGCTTACAAAGAGGGTTCAGCTTAAATTGGGGACGACGCAGCGAGCGGTGGGAAGGAAAATGATAGGTGTAACCTTAAGAAACAAGAAGAGAGCAGAGTGGGTCTGCGAACAAACTGCGGTTTAGGATATCATACGTACCACGTATACAGGCAGTATAACCGCTGGTAATTAAGGGTAACTGACTGGATTCCCAGAGAAGGCAAACACACGAAGTGGGACAGGAAGTTGCGTGGGCTGATGACAATAAAAAGCTCGCAGGTATAACGTGGCAATGAAAATCACAATACTCGGTTGATTGGCAGATCATGGGAGATGCCTTTGTCCTGCAGTGGGCGTATACATCAAGATGACGACGACGACGATGATGATGATGTTACCTAAATTGTCAGGCCAGTTGAGCCCATGAAGAGGGGCAACGGAAAAGACTGCGTGTCAGCCAAACGTGCGTGGTTGTACGGATTGCCCGGCAGTGCCCGGTTAAAGGCCAATTCGCAACTCGGGGAGCTTTGTTTTACGACGGGAGAAAGAAAGATGGGGCGTAGACGATGACTGTTTTAATTAGCTGGCAAGAAAAGAGTGGTGCGAGAGCTTTCGCTTGGTCATTTGTATATTTTAATGGGTAGTCCGGCGTTGCTTCACGTACATACGCGCACTTACACACATGCGCACGCACACTATCAGTGGAGGCTTTCTCACTTGGGAGAAACAAACAGCGGAGCATTCTTCCAGTTTGTCGTTTTGAGTCACGTTATTGCATCAAGCGTTCTTCCTTGTCAGCTGCACTTCAGGCTACCGTGTTAGCATTCCGCTATAAGAACTAACGCAGCTCTCTTTCTCGATCTCTTTCTCTCAATGTTTCTTTCTGTCGCACTGTAAAACCATACAATGACTTTACAAGTAGATGCATGCCTTTTTTCAGCTTTTTAAATCACACTTTTATCATCAATGGAAGCGTGCCAAGAACTGTACGATGATATTTGAAGATGACGGAGTAACGCCTTACGCACGGTAATTCGTTCGTAGCGGTATAGATGTTTGATAATGCATCATCTTTGATCTCTGCTTATCTTCTTTTGACTCGATGTGACAGAATCCCGTATACCTTATTTAATTACCGTTCATATTCAACGTTTATGTTCTGTGTTTTAATTCGAATGGGTTCTGCATACTAACACAATTGGTTAGTCAAATGCAGTGAATAACAGCGATTTTTCAGTAATTTCGTAACAACGATGCTGCGCATGCTTGTGCATGCTTACGGTTTATCAATGGGAGAAAGAGCCAGAAATTAAGACCTGTGCTCGCATCAAGAGGATATTGCAGTCTTCACAGTGTTTCAATTCGTCGATTGCGATGTTACACAGCCGCTAATATTAGTGTTGAAGATTGGACCTGTTCAAGTACCGACATTGCCTTAAGAAACACGAAACAGGAATGAAATTCAAGTTTATTCCGACGTTCAAGAGGATAGGGCCGCGACAGGAAACAGTCCACTTCACGGGTTTTCCAGAAACACGACCAGCGTTAAAGAACCCCATGTTGCCGAAATTTCTGAAGCACTCCCCTACGGTGTCTCTCATAATCATATGGTGATTTTGGGATGTTAAACCTCACATATTAATCAATCTATTAATAAAAAATGGCGGTGGATTAGCTCAGCTATGCCAGGATATACGTAGCGTTAGCAAAGGTTCAGCTTATTCTTAGCTTTCCAGATATCATGGTTACAGCTGTTCCAATGACACACACACGGTATACGTATTATGTGGCAGATGTATATTTATTTTGCCGGGCAACTACTTCGGGATCCGATGAGTTAAGCTTCTCCGCTCTACTGCACCACTGAGCAGCATTTGCACTCTTTTTATCTATGGCTATACCACAGTGGCAAACGCCAGTCAGAGGCGCTATCAAGCGGCTCCAGCGCAGTGTCAGATGGCGACTGCACAGGGAAGGCGCGTGTGTCGGCGTCCATATGTCTACCAAGGCTATGACGGCACTCTTCTGGAAAGCGCACACCGGCGGCGGCGAGTCGCGCGCGGCCGCGGCCGAGTGCGAGGGAGGTGCCGGCTCCGGTGCGTGACACCACTGATCGTCTGCGCAGCGCATCGAATTGCGCGCACACCGGTGGCGAGCTGCGCGCTGCGGCAACGGAGTATCATTGCGCATGCGCAGACCAGTGCCACGCGAAATTGGCCCAGCGAGGCCAGTGTAGCTAACGCTAGAAAACACGACCAGAGGAAGCATTCCTCATTCTTCGCCACCGTTTTGACGCACGCTGCACGGAAGAAGGGACACAGTTCAGCCCGTGCATTATTCACCCAAGCCACGGCCGATAAAAGGGGAACAGCGAGATTTGACAGCCGCGTAACACTTTTTGACATTCTACTCGCGACAACGCGTGCACGTGGTGTAGCGCGAGCGCATAAGGAGCGACGCAAGAACGCTCGATACGAGTAAATGCTCAGATTACAGTGGCACGGTGCACGCGGTGCCATACAGTCCGAACCATGCACGGCTGCGCACCGAGTACACACGTGCCCGTCTAGTTAGTATACGGTTCTCGTCTACGCGGTTGTCGGGTTCCTTTAGCGACGCCTATCGTGATTATCACCGGCATCAGCCACCCTATAGTCCCACCGTGGTCCCCCAGCGCGGTTGCGGCGTTTACAACACGCGCCGCTCTTGGGGATCTCTCGACCGTGGCGACAGACGCGGTGCGAACCGCACGTGCGCGCTTGTATGTGTACGATCGTTAAGCGAAAAATGAAATGAATAGATGCACACGCGCGATCTCTAAGCAGCACAGCGCAACACGCGCGTGCGTTTGTCACAGCACCGCGTCCATGCCTGGGCTCGGCGTATAGATACGCTGCGTACTCACTGCACCGCTACAACCGAACACCCGTCAGCCGGCTTCTTCGTGATGAACGACGTGCCTTCAATACGCGAAGAGCGAAGCTCCGTCGCGCTGCTAGTTGGTACACGTGCACTGTATCGGAGCGCCTATCTCATTACGTCGATTCCTTTTTTTTTGCACTTTGCGTTCATATGTAGAAGGCCGTTGACATGCTGAGAAAACACCATTTTGTAACACCTTCTTTAAGCGAGGTTATATCAAAAGGATACTATAACGCAGCACCTAAAGGAGAGAGAGATCGTGGAAAAGCAGTGATGTCAACCGGAAGATAAACGTATGGTTTGCTACCCTAGTTTGGGAAAGGTGTAAGGGGAGAAAGAAAAGTAAGAAAGAGAAGTGAGGGAAGAAGCTACGTGGAAACACGCATGAAAATATCGTATAACACCTGCCCTAACCATACTATATAGCATGAACGGTGAGAAGTCGTCATTTATGACCACTAGGGTTTCCACAAAAAAAAAAAAAACTGAGGGGGAGAGAACAAAGGCGGCACAGAGAGGGAAACGAGAATTGGGCCGAGCTCAGTTTCCGCGGGAGATATTAAGTGCGGAGTCGGGTGGCGGGAGAGCCCCTTTGGTGTCCTCATTGATAACGGCCGGTGACTGTGCAGCTCTGCCAATGCGCGCCGCACTGTTACGGAGTGCTAGCTCGCAGAAGCGAGGAAGCGGGGGGGGGGGAGGGGGGGGAGGGGGCAGGCGGGTATAAAAAATACTCGCGCTCTGAGGAACTCCCATAGCGCGGCAGAAGATCGTAAAAAACTCTCCTTTTTATGTGTACCTGTCTCCTCTTCGTCACGTGCGCCAAAAAACTAACAGGGCGATGAAAACAAAGAAAGAGTAAGCGAGCCATTGTTTGCTCTTCTCAACAGCGGTGGTTGTGAGCGTTATACGGCTGACGTTTTACGCACTTCGCGAGAGAAAGGAGGGAAGGCCGTCATGCAGTGCAGCTGCCGCTGATGTTACCTCCTGAGGATCGCCAAAGCGAAGGCTCTTCGAGGTTTTACCCTGTTTCAGGGGTTATACTATTCGGCCCTCGCAGTGTCCGAGATTGCCGGCGTTATACCGTATACGGCCGAGGAGCGGTTATGCGCCTTCTTTTCGGTCGGGCCGCGCTCTCGGTGGCGTCTGTTCATCGTCTTTTCATTATCTTCAGGCGCGAGGGGTGAAGTGGTGCTTCTCCGTGCATGCCACTTCTCGCTAATACCGTGCAGCGCTGCGGAAGCGCGTCGAATCGTCGACGGCCGTTGAGGTGCTGCCAAGCGGTGATGTATAGTGCACGAAGTGCCTTGTTCGCGCCGACTCGTACGCGCACTTCTCGTGAGTGTTCTAGTATGTGCACGAGGGCCAGTCGAGGCAGTTATTCGTAGGAGCACTGCCAGATGTGTCGCTGACTTATTTCTCAAGATATCGTTAAACTTATCTCTCCTTCAGGTCGCGGGATCGAATCCCGGCTGCGGCGACTGCATTTACGATGGAGGCGGAAATATTGTAGGCCCGTCTGCTCAGATTTGGGTGCACGTTAAAAAACCCCAGGTGGTTTAAATTTCTGGAGCCCTCCACTACGGCGTCTTTCATAATCATACGGTGGTTTTTGGGACGTTAAATCCCACTACTCAATCAATTAATTAATTAATTAATCAATCAATCAATTTATCTCTCATTCACTCACAACATTTTTCTCTGTGTTTTTCTCGAAAAATTACTTTTTCTATTCGTAGGAAAAATATGGAAACTGAACGAAAAAAACTTTCCAGGTGTTGACGAGTAGTACGTGGAATCTACGTTTAGTATACATTGTGCATACAGCTTTAGGATCGTCTTTCGTGACAATATAATGTCGCTGCGGTTAACTTATTATTGCTTATTAGGGTGCCATTATGTGTAGTTGCATTTTCGTAAGTATATGTACATAACTGTAAGTGAGAAAGTTATTCACATTCCTCAACTTTTTTTCGTTCAATTTTGTATCTTTTGCATCTTCTCTATGTGCTTTTTAATAACCCGATGTCTACAAAGACTGCACGATGTCGCATATTAACGAAAGGCAGGAATTGTATACCGGATAATATTTAAGCTGCCCTCATATGCAGCCTGCAGGGCGCGCTTAATTCGCTTAACAATATTACGGTGAATGGTTCTGGCATCTTGCTCGCTTTGTGTGTTTCGAAATCTGTGGCAAACACGAACTACCCAGTCTTCCTGCGGTGGTGCACAGTATATATATAAAAAAAGCGACGAAGTGTTTAGTACCGCCGTTTCTTTTAACGCGTCGTTCGTTCCGTTTATTAAATTCAGTCGGTGTTCCCAGAGATACGGGTCGTATCTTTGTTTCTTACGAAACTCCAAGCGCCTACTAGCGGGGTGCGCGGAAACAAAGAAAGCGCGCGAGGCATATAACGCAGAGCAGTCGTAAAGGGCGAGCTCGAAGGAAAAGCCGTGCTCACATATGAGCACGACCGGGACTTGTGCTTCGGAACGGCCCGTTTGTTTTTAAAAGCGGAAAAGGGGCGTTCCGCTAGCTGCTACGTGCCAAAAGAGGAAGAAAAAAAATGCATACGATCAACTCTTTTACGAAGCCGATATCTTCGGCGGCCGAAGTGTCGTTGCATTGATTATATTAGCGTGTAGAAAAAGTCCTAAGATTCGATCTCCGCTTTCGTTTGGCGCGTTGCCGCGCGACCTCGCGTACCAGGCGAAATGGCGCGCTTGACAAAAAGAAGAAAAAAAAATACGTGAAGGATAATTGTGCACTGAAGGTTGTTCGCGAGCTGGAAATTAACATGCCCACTGGTGTTTTCACGATTTCATCGAGACATCGCGGTGTGAATACCACGCAGCAGCACTGCACACTCTACTGCGTCATTGTTTATAAGCTATATATACTTTGATGTCTGAATGTGCCAAAGGTATGCATTGCCTCAGGGATTGCCGCGCCTAGTGTGAAGTTGCAGTGCAGAGTGCCTACTGAGGCACTGCAGTGTGCCTCAGGTATTGCCGTGCTTATTGTGTAATGACATGTGCGGTTTAACGTCTCAAAACCACCATATGATTATGAGAGACGCCATAGTTGAGGGCTCCGAGAATTTCGACCACCTGGGGATCTTTAACGTGCACCCAAATCTGAGCACACGGGCCTACAGCATTTCTGCCTCCATCGGAAATTTAGCCGCCGCCGCAGGGATTCGATCCCGCGACCTGCGGCTCAGCAGCCGAGTACTCTAGCCACTAGACCACTGTGGCGAGGCGGGCTTAGTGTCTATAGAGTTGCAGTGCAGTGTGCCTGTGGTTGTCCCAAGGCAGTCATTTCGCACGCGCTTGGAATGACGATTATATCGCCCCGCCGCGGTGGTCTAGTGGCTAAGGTACTCGGCTGCTGACCCGCAGGTCGCGGGTTCAAATCCCGGCTGCGGCGGCTGCATTTCCGATGGAGGCGGAAATGTCGAGGCCCGTGTGCTCAGATTTGGGTGCACGTTAAAGAACCCCAGGTGGTCAAAATTTCCGGAGCCCTCCACGACGGCGTCTCTCATAATCATATGGTGGTTTTGGGACGTTAAACCCCACAAATCAATCAATCAACGATTATATCGACGCCCTTCAGCTGTGGTCTATTTTGGTTTCATTACGCCGCTTCAGTTCCTGGAAATCGGAGCGCTTACGACTAACGTATACCTAGCTGGTTGCACGAGTTGTTAATGCGCGAAACTGTAGGCTGGCTGCTTGTAGTATGGGCTGCTAACTGTGAACGCCGTAGCGAACGGAAAACGCCTGTGCGCAGTCTCCTTGCATGCGCCGCGAACAGCTTTGCCTATCGCTGCCCCAAATCTAGATCATCTTCGTGGTTTAAGCGGACTAGCAGTCTGCCGCGGTGGAGCAGTCGTTATGGTGTTCGAGTGGTGTCCCGGAGGTCGCAGCTTTAATCCCGACCGCAGCGGTCCCATTTCGATGGAGTCTAAATGACAGAAGCCCTTGTAGCGCGTGATGTCAATTCACGCTTGGTCGAAATTTCCAGAGCCCTCCATTACAGCATCTTTCAAGATTATATGTCTGTTTTGGGACATGAAACCCCGGGTAATTATAATTAAACGTATACTGGCAACGTATAGCTTTGTTATTGTTGCGAAGCACGCGCACGTCATTTAATGTTTGTCTATCATTATTCAGCGACGAAGGAACTAGAGCCTCTGAATCACTCCATGGTTCAAAACGACCGAAAGAGCTCATTCTCGTCTTCATTACGCTTCGTACTGGAGCTGTCTTCTCATCACCGCTTGTTTTTGCATAAACTGTGTAATTAATATCAGCACTAAACATTCAGCCTATGAGAATTTTACGATTTTCGATTGCGTGCTGTCATCTGCGCCTGCACAGTCGAAAACGCACAAACTGAAATTGAATTAGTTGATCACGCACGGCAGTCACGCGAAACAAGGCAAAGCAGGCTTGCCACTACACATGACTGAGCAGAGTAGAGGCCCACTGGTTTACAATTGACAAAGGATATCTCTCGGATATGGGCCAATCAAGAACTTATTTTCTGATGACGTCAAGTGAACGGACTGTTGACGCCACAAACTGTGCTGAAAAGTCGAAAAAAAAAAACACAGAGGAAGAATAACGCGCTCGCTTTTTTCTATTTGCGAAAATTGTTGAGGGGCCGTTATAATGCTGACCCGTTTCTACCTTACTGTCAATCATCGGTGGCTATGTTCCTGAACTATATGCCGTTCGCTTCGTCGTTGTCGTCAGTGTTCTCAGCCTCTGACGACTGAAGTTTCGCTTTTAACCTTTCACCAAGTAGTATCATACTTTTGAACGGTAACATAAGCACACACTCGATTGCTGGTCGTTGTCACTCATTTCGGCGCTACAAATTCGAGCAGGTTGATGAAACAAAACGGATATGCTTATAGCGTATACAAGTTATACGCAGCCTAATGTGGCATCTCCGCTTTTGTTAACATCGCTGCCAGTTTCGCCAACTGACAGGAGGGCAGACTCTCATTTCCGCCTATATAGGCAGAGCTAAGCAGTATACAGGCTACCTCGTGTCACGCCGCCGATGAGTGGAATTAACGACGACACCTCTCCGCACACGTCACTGTTCGCCACCCGTTCGTTCTGAGCGGCAGCGTTTTCCTCCCGCCGTGGTAAATTTTTCATTAGTACCAAAGGTACCCAACGGCTCGAATACTGGTCGCTCGAACGTCACCTGCAGCCGGCAACGAAGGCGAACGCACGCGTTAGTCTGTAAACCTGTCGGCGTCTACGTCTACGTGTCCTTTGGACGACATCGTCGCGACATTACTCTACGTCAAGCTAATACTGTGCAGCATTACAGAAGAGCGGGATTGGTTGTATGCAGTGAATCAAGTGCATGATTAATGATGATCGCTGCGTATACCCATATGGTCGCTGTGATCTAGGTAAGTCCACGAAAACGTGTTTCTTAGGCGTAACGTCTCGAAACTAAGGTAGCTATATCATCATCGACTGCGCTTTAAGCGTCACAGTATCTACGTGATCCCCAACAAAATACAATTCGTGGGATTGTGCAGCAGATAAACGATGGTGAGCAGATGTGCTAAAATTTCTAAAGTAAGCATGTACTTGTGTTCAGCTATGTAGAGTATTAATAATAATTGTAAAGATTTCACGTCTCAAAACTAATATATCATTATCAGGGATGACGTAGTGAAGGGCTCCGAAAAAGTCGACCCCTGCCGTTTGTGTGTTGTGCACCTAAATCTATGCAGGTGAGGCCTCTAGCATTTTCGCCTTCGATCTAAAATTCGGCTGCTGCGGCTGGGGTTTGATGCCGCGACCTGCGGATCAGCAGCCGAATACTGTAACCCAATATATCACAAGGACGGTTGGGTGGAGGTAGCGCTGTGTGGAATACTGTTATTATTCAGTTACCTTGACTGGACTCTTGAACTATGCTGCTGAAAATAATGATTTAACGAAGGTGAGTTACTTTTTCATGACTGTTTTTATGTCAGCCACATTGTAGAGTAACAAACCGTGTATTTTGGCAATGTTGACCTTCCCGAATTTCCGCTCTCCTGCTCTATCAGCTTTATTCGGAACATTATGAAAAAAAATAGTCGTGGTGTTTAAGACACAAACGGCACGCAACACGCATTGTTCATCGAGGTTATAGGTGCCTATAGTCGTACTGCGCCGGAACAAATAATCCTAAACTACTCGTTTCGGGTGGTTACCACCGCTTGGGCCGTGGTGTTTACTTTATGGTGACTGACCGTCGCGTAATGCGACGCCCAAAACGCGAATCAAAAGCAGGTTTCGCGAATTCAGCGTACGAGACTCTGATGCATGCAGCACCCCGAGTTTCCCCGTACGCTGCACGGTTTTCGCTTCGACGGTGCACGGCTTATAAACACACGCACGTCTCCGTCTTTGCGTGCGTTGTTCTTCCGCCACGACTCCGGAAATGAAACACCTCAGTGGCTTGCGACCGCCGCCGTATAAAGACTAAAGAAAAAACCTTGACACTCGTGGTTCTTCGCTACCACTATCTCTCCGACGAAACGTATTCCCGGCTCTTGTTTCTTCCAAGTTTTGCGTTCCCGGCCACCACCTTTCGCTTTGTCTTGCGCTGCTATGGAATAGTACGGCGACCAAAGGAAGCCGCACGGACGGCTTCGTGTGCACTTGAAACGCGAAAGCAAGGACAGTTGCCTTGCTTTCCCGCTCTACGCGCAGACGCAGTTTTGAGTTTTTTCCCTGCGGCGTCCGGTGCACGCTCATCACTTCTTTTTCTCTCTTTCTCTCTCCTTCACTACCGCATATACGCGAAAGCGGCGTGATCTCCAAAGTGCGCTTTCACTGAGCCGAGCAAAACTCACGCCTCCCCTCTTCCCTCCCCCTCCACGCACTCACGCTCACACACGCATATACACACACGCTCTCCAGTCATGGAGGACCGAACGGTGCCGTGCCGTGTATTACTGCGCCTTTTTCGGTATTATTATTATCATCGGTGATTTCTCTCTGTTTAGTTTCTTGCTTGCATAGAGCGTTGGATTCTCCAGTCCCGCTCAGCACCCCACTCTGGCAGCCAGAACGAATATTTTCCCGAGCTCGCCCCGGGATGTCCGCCGTCGAGGTGGTTTCCTTCGCACACTGCAGCGATCCGGCACCCTCCATGCCTACGGGGAACGGTTATAAATGTCCACTGGCAGAAAGATTGAAGTGCTTGATCTTTCTTTCTTTTTTTTTGGGGGGGGGGGGCGGTGATGGATTAAAAGCGTGCAACCTTTCTTCATCTTTCGGCGACAGAATTCAGTTTGAAATCGAGTCGTCGCTTTTAATTTGTTTTTGATGCTCGCACGGTACGTTCTCTTCTCAAGACAGAAGAATATCTATACAACGTAAGCTCTGACGACGGAGTGGAAAGGGAATGAGTAATCGAAACGGCATTAGTGTGCCTAAATGACCTGTAAGCTCCCTGGGGCGCGGCATTATCGTGAAACACGGGGTCTAAAATCTGAAGGAGGTGAGCTTTCTCACTCTCTTTCAACATTACCCGCCCTTTCTGCATTCAGAGCAAAACTTGCGCTATTTTGACTCAAGGAATTTGAGCATGTATATGTGCAACAATTGCCACAAGAACGCGTATACAATGGGAATCTCTCGCTACGGCGCTTTTTGCAATCATGTAGCGGATTTGGTGCGTAGAATCTCGGCAAATCTCGAATGTCAGTGCAGCAAGATGTTCAATAGTTTTCAGTCGTGTTTACCGTTCGAGATCAGGTCTTCCGATCCACATTCACATCCATCGGGAATGACATACTGTCATTGGTCGGCCGCCTTCGATAAGCATGAGGGCCGGCTAAAAGGTTCTTTTACGAGCCTTTAGGGTTAAAAAGATATTTGTGCATGCAGTGAAGCAGCGCGTACTAGGTATACACTGGCGTATAAGAAAGGCATGCTTCAATAGCAACAAGAACTCAGACGTCGCAACGAAAGCTCTGGTAAGCTAATGAACCGTAAGGTACTTTCTCTCTTTCTTCCCAGAGGACCGAGCGGTCCGAGCGGTAGAATCGGTCTCTCGTGGCCTGTTTTTCAAACCGCCTGAACTTTTTTTTTTCTTTTTCGAACTATATATAAAGCGGTGATCACGCGGAGCACCCTTGCGAACCACACCGCTTCTCTTCCAGGCCCGTGCATCAGACGCCCAGTAAGGCGTGAAGGGGTCATTATACGTGGTCGCGGCCCACTGCGTTTTTCGCAAATACGTGAGTGACCGTACAGCAGGTATCTACAGGAGAAGGTATTTTCGATCGTGCGTCAAGTTTATTTGTACTTTCTTTTCATCGCTTGAAGATGGCGGTCCCTGACATCTCAACTTCGCCAGGACGGACAGAAACCCACCCCAAAGATGTTGCTCAAACCAGCATGCTTTGGAATTCTGTAGAGGTCTTTATTCCTGCAGGAACTGAGGTGTTCTTATAGGCACTACTGCGGGTATATCTGACCATGCTTAGCCTGGGTAACCTCCTCGTCTTTTCCTTATGTTCAGCTTACTCTATATGGACGCAATTAAACTACACATGTGGCACGATATCCTAAATGCCCCGAATACAATGGAACCATTCCTTGTATTCATTTAACACCTGCATTCGTGAACTCTCTCGTGACCGCCTCGTCTCCGGTCATGCAACGTCTCGAACTTTGCCATATAGTTCGAGCCGGAAGGCACTTGACCGTTTGTTGTTACGTGTTGTAAATTCCTGTTTGGCTTCAACCTGCTTCTTCGTTCGGCGAGAAGTAAGAGCAGCACAACAGATCCTACATACTGCGCTAACGTAGAGTTAATTTGCTGCTTTCTCCTTTCATTTGTGTCTTAAGCTTTCTCTGTCTTCCGAAGACCTGCTTGGTTTGACCTCGCTTACGCGCGTGTAATAAAATGATGTCTGCGCGCCGTCTGCACCTTAGCATCTCTCACAGTTTCATTTTACCTAAGGGATGCGGCGGCGTCCGATAAAGAGGTGCCAATGAAAAATAGCTTCGCGAAGCGTATAATATACGTGTCGCACATTGTTCGCATTCCGTGATCTCTGCAGCTGCCGATGTCATCTGTTGCTTACGCGCTTATTCTGTGTCCGTGCGTATGTACGTGTGCTCCTGTTTGCTTGCCCGCGTTTTCGCGCTTGTGTCTTATGTTTGCGCTCGCTTGTTTGCCCGCTCTGACGCTCCCAAACTGCTCGGCCCGGATGCGGGCTCCTTGCGGCTCGAAGCCTGCAGAAGCTCCCGTCGTTTGTTATTGGCTGTGCGCGGCGGCCACTCTTTGGTGTTTGCGGCGTGGGCAATCGAACGGGAAAACGATCGAGGGTCGTCCGTCCGCCGGTCTTTGTTTGTGGCCACACATGGCGCGGAAGCCGGCTCGGACTCCTTGCTTAGCCTTCGTGCTCTGGAATGCAAGCTCCGGGGCATGGAAGCCATTCCGCTCGCGCGCTGGAGTTCTGACCCGGGCGCGTCTGGTCCTTGTGTATGCGGCTTCCAGTTCCGCATTCCTCGTGGAGCGAAAAAAGACAAACAAAAAAATGACCGGCGGCTTCTTTTACCGCCTTCGTTCTTCCTTTTATTCTTTTTTCGCATCTCGCTAATTAGGGTCCTTTAAATGATGTTCCGGCGCAAGGCGGCATCGTACCCGTCAAAGAAGGGTGAGTCTAAGCTCGAGATCATGAGAACGAACGAAAGGGACAGGGGGCCTTTGAATTCTCCGACGGGCCGAGCCTAAGCGGCCACGTTGCTTTGTAATTACGGCGAATTCTTCTTCGTGGGCTGCAACGCAGTCGGACCTCTCTCTTACTAAGTGCGTTGGTTAATTGAAAGTGCATCAGGCTAATGCGCGCCATAACTCTGTCCGTGGTCTTTGTTCTGCTCGTACGTTCATTGCTTGAAGGAATGTTATGCCTGGCGAAAGCCTTGGAATGCAGGCCCTTTGATGGTGATATGAATTCCTTTGCGAGCGAATCCGCATTTTTACTCGATCATGTTGACATTGGCCTGGTCGAGTTTTCGTGTGCACTGGTTTCGCGACTACGGGCAAAAAGCTTCGCACTTCCCGCCTCCAGCGGCGCTATGCGGAACAAAACAGTATGATGCAAGCGACTTCCTGCTGGGCATTTATATCGAGTTTTTTCACTGTAAATGGTTTTAAGCACATGTTTTCGCCTGCTATATTGTTCATTTGTGTCCTCTTTTCACCGTCCACGCTTTTGAGCACAAAATAAGAAGTCCACAGCAATGGTCATTCGTGGCTTGCTTGTGAGTAGAGGGTACTCACAAGCAAGACACACACACCCCAAAATCTTCACAAGTTACGGCTAGGTGCAGCCTGTTGACTTTTACACGATGTCAGACGCATAAAGCTAGAGTGCAGCGTTCTTATGGGATTTTACGTACGGGAACAGACACTTTCCTGCACCGACACGTTGAAGCAGGGCCTGTTTATTTGAACTAAAATTTACTTCTGTAACCACGACTTTCATTCTTTTATTTTATCGCTACAACCTCATTCGTATCTTGCGTATTGCCTTCAAAGGATATACGCCACGCAAATTAAGCTTTTACTCCAGCTATAGCGTCTCCCGCCGTCTAGCAAAACGACCGGAATTATTTTGCATCCAACGATGGGTCCTCTATATAGACTCCATTCTTTCCAATTAATCAATGTTTTCTTATTCTTTCACGTTTCGCACACCTTTTTACGTGTTTGGAATAACGATGCGAAACGTCTGTGGTCCGCCGAAACATCCCCACGTATACGTGCCGGCTGAGCGGAGTGCGGTGAGCATGCCGCGTGTGAAGGTGGAACCCGCCGGCCTTCGGCTCTGCAAAAGACGCGCCAAATTGTGCGGAGAAACGAGAGTGGGCTATGCGGCACATCGCTTGGCTCACCGGCATGCCCTGCTTTCTCCCGTTTTGTCATTGTTCCCGGCGTCCTTGGCGACGACCTTTGCGATCGGGGGCTTTCACTCAGAGACGGAACGTGGCCCACGCGTGTAGTACGCTCGTGTCTCTCGATGTCAGAGGTATGCGGAAAGAAAGGCGAGATTCATGTCGGCGGCTCGACTGTTGACGCTGAACGTGGGTGAGTAAAAAGATGAGCAAAAGGAAAAAACGAAGAAGAGGAGGAAGCAGGGTAAGTTAAAATGGAAAGAGAAATTAGGACCAGCCGTTCGCAGCGCAATGCCACAATGAAATCCTTGCAGATTTTTCAGAAAGAAAGCTTTTTGGTTGCCGAAAAATTCATGTATAGATGGATGGATGCTATGAGCGTCCCTGCGTATATACATCTGCGTATATATCTATCTGTCTAGCGGCTTAAGTCTGGCTGCTCTCGTGATAACCCCCTTGGCGGGAACCAAAATTAGCTTGGGAGGGTAAGCTGGTTTCACAAATATGACGCGCTGGTCAAAGCATGAATAATGTCACAATCCCGTCGCGTACGTTGTCAACCACTTCCCGCCAGACAGTGGCACATACCCGCGGGCAGGTATGTGCCACTGGTACGCAGGTATGTGCCGCAGGTGTCTGGCATGTATGCTCTACCCAGGAACGACGAGAAGAATCATGGGAAATTTTAACGCGTGAGTCTTAAGAAAAACTCTGGATCAGCAGCGTTGACCAGACGAATGCAAATAATAAATGTCAGGGTCCCCACAGGAATCGAACCCAAGCATTCCGCGTGGCAATCGAGCATTCGACTTGTGATGAAACTATTGGATATATATATATATATATATATATATATATATATATATATATATATATATATATATATATATTAAGGGAAAGAAGTGTATACCTAAGGGCTCGTTTTTCCGTGTTTTAACACAATATTAATGAGATCTAACAGACAGTACATATATATATATATATATATATATATATATATATATATATATATATATATATATATATATATATATATATATGAGATCTAACAGACAGTAATGCCAAGGAATGTACAGGGGAATTATTAGAACCAATGGAATGTAAAAAAAAGTAAGAAGGAAAAGTGGATGAAAAAATAACCAGCCGTGAGCAGGAATCGTAGGTTCGATGCCTGCTCACGGCTGGTTATTTTTTCATCCACCTTTCTTTCTTTTTTTACATTCCATTGGTTCTAATAACTTCCCCTGTACATTCCTTGGCATTACTGTCTGTTAGATCTCATATATATATATATATATATATATATATATATATATATATATATATATATATTACAACACAATCACGTTCCCCGCACATGCTTCGCATATCGTCGATTCCCAAGGTCCGTGGGATCTGCCGTATTTTTTTTTTCTCTGTCTCTTTATCTCTGACCAACTCTCAAGTGGGCATGAGCCATTGTTACTGTGTAAGCAAGCAGCGGAACAACAAAGATCTCCCACTTGTCAATATGTATTTTATGCTAGGTGGTTCATATTCGAGGTAAAACAGCGTCGGCGACGACAACAGGCTAGGCGAGGAGGACTCCTTTTGTACGTGTCCTTCTCCGCTGTTTCAACTCAAACTGTTGTTCTACATAAGCGCGTTCTTTGAATTGGCGAGCAACGGCTTCTCCAACGCTAAAGCTCTCCATCTAAATTTGGCATTCATACGTATTATACCTACTTGAACATGTCACTCGGCAACGTTTGTGCTCTGTACGTATGAATCAGATGGGAACGTTATTTTCTTCATGGGCCGCTTGTCTCACAAAACTGGCATGTTTACATTTCTCACGGCATTCTGACAGTAACAAACGAGCACCATTTTTTGGTTATTTCGCGCTCTTTTTTATACGTACATACATGAACATTAAACCAAATTGAACGATATTATGAGTGACAATGACCCAATAGTAATGATGAAAAATAGGTGAACAGGGGTTGTGTCGGCCCGACGTTTCGGCAACAGGACTTGTCTTCCTCAAGGCTCGAACAGAACTGTTCTAACCTCGAGAAAGACAACCCCATGTGTGCGTATTTTTCATCGCAAGCTTCCATGTCCCCCTCCTAAAGCTTTTTTTTTTGTTTTTTGGGGGGGCTTCCGATTACTCAATAAGCTGCGTACATCTCCAACTCCTTATTGAAGTAACGATATTTCTCCCATCCTCTGATACGCCCGTGTTCTGGCTATCATCTCCGTACTGTGTAAAACAAATTTATTGACATTATGCACTGAACATAAATTATGCGTGATCAATCGGTATTCGGGAATACACTCACGTTTTCACAATTGTAAATTGTACATAACACCACCGCAACACACACACACACACACACACACACACACACACACACACACACACACACACACTCTCTCTCTCTCTCTCTCTCTCTCTCTCTCTCTCTCTCTCTCTCTCTCTCTCTCTATCCATAAACGGATCGACTAGACAAGTCGCCTGAACACGGAGCTTCCCCGCATCATGGTGCGGTCTTTCCCGATGTATCTCGCTTACAGAACGCGATACGGTTCGTAACAGATGCACCTCTGGCTGAACACGATCTCCCCAATGTCAATATATAGCTTCATTTTATTTATTTCTACGTGTAAGCTTCTGCATGTTTCTGTTATGCTTACTTTATGTCGTGGGGGTGCGTTGCTAAACAAGATGACAAATAGGTCCAACTTCCTTCCGCGTTGATATCTCTTTTTTTTCGATTTGTTTTTTTTTTATCATAGGTCTCTCTCTCTCTCTCTCTCTCTCTCTCTCTCGCAACAAACCCGTCGCGGTGGCCCCATGCACTGTGGATGCGAGGCTGTGATGGAGCGGGGTCGAGCGGAGCAAGACGGGAGGTGCTCTTAATCGCCGTCATGCCCCCCCCCCCCCCCTCCAACCGTCGTACTCGACTGTCTCCATAACCGCGCGTCCCTCTACTACGGGTGCCGTTGTTTACCCGCAGGGCGAGCTTCGGGCGCGTGCGCCGTATTTGTGTTCGCGCTACCTATATATATATATATATATATATATATATATATATATATATATATATATATATATATATATATATATATATATATATATATATATATATATATATATATATCCTTACGACCCCGAAGTTTTCGGTGCGCAGCGCGTTCGGTCATGGGAGTAAGTTGGACAACGTGGAATATAAAAGTATTCAGAGAGGGTGTGGCAGAAGAAGAGGGTGAAGGGAGTTTTCGCCATGTCTGTCTGTGGTTTATGGGACGGTGTGTACTTTGTACCGTCCAAGGATATAGGTAATGTGGCGCTGGTTTGGATCTGGCGGAGGTTTTATTTGAATTTCGGGGAATGTATGTGTAGCCTTTTCACACTCCCCATCAACGCGTTCTCTGTGCAACCGCTCTGCACATTATGGGAAATGGTGCGATACGTGAAATGAAGAAATAACAAGAAAAAACCGCTTGGTGACATAAAAGAGTAAAAAAAATATGTGCACGGAGTTGGGAGTAGATATTCATGCGCCTGCAGTAAAAGGGAAGGCGTCAGCATGACAGATGGTTTACAGCGGGAAACTGCGGCACAAACAAAACAGATGTGGTTTGCAGAGGCATAAAATGTATTTCATTTGCATTAAGGCTTGGATTCACCGTTAGTCTATGCAAGGTCTGCTGGGAGGCTAACTTCTTACGGCTTGTTCACCAACTAATATTGGCCGAATGCATAAGGGTACGCGCCATTGTGTGGCTTATATGGGTGGGCGTGTTGTATACTTTGCCGCGTGTTTGGCATGGGCAAAACGTTACCTCGCTTTAACTGCTTCGCTTTTCATGGCAAGCTTTATAGTGATACTGTACGCGGCTAGACGAAGCCAAAATGTGTTTGTCCTACGTACGCAAAGAGTCTGAACGTGCATGTGGCATGGAAATTGGGGGAAGCTTTACCACCCATCACTGGTCCTTCAACAATGAACAAGTGATCGAGCAAAAACCTATGCGCCACGGTAACTTGCGCCAGCCCCCCTGCCCACCACTGGTCCACTAAATATTAAGAAGGGTGGAAAACACCAATTAATGTTTGTGGACAAATGTAACCATTCGTGATGAACCACTGGGATTGTGTACTTGGGACGGAAACCGAAGACGCGCGTTTCAGCTTCACTTTATCTGTGCGGAATGCTACTGTGATATGTGCGGAATGCTTACTGTGGTTTCGGAACACTAGTATATATGTATCATTAGGCTACTATGTAGCTCTTACTCGCAACCACTTTTATAATGGTAATGTGTACAGCGATGAAGCGGAATAAAGAAAATTTACTAGACATTTTAACGATGCAAGACCTTTACTAGTGTTGCGTTATAAGCTTATACTGTGTTGATTCTGTGTTGATAATTTATGTTGAAGGACGCGTAGGTGCACAACGAATGGGCCACGAGTGTGTCCGTTCGCAATGTGTGTCATCGTCATGATTTGCGTGCAATGAATTTATGAACTCAATATCACCGCAGTATCGAGGTGTAAATGAAATATTTTTTTAGACACCAGCCAACGATCGACTTACGCCAAGAAGTGTTATGACTTAAATACAACGTTATTGATTGATATGTGGGATTTAACGTCCCAAAACCGCCATATGATTTCGAGAGATGCCGTACATGTCGCTAAGAGAGTCGGTCGTAGGAGACAGAACGAGTGAATACGACAATGTCTTGCGAAAGGTAAACGCAACAAGGGCGACAGCCGCCTGAGCTGCCACCTAGCCACCGCGTTTCCCTCGAAGCAACGCTGCGATCGCAAAGTCATTAACTTTGCTGAGACAGATAGCTACTCGATGCGGGACGCTTATTGAAGCACCATGCAGCTCCGACTAAGCCGAACCTTCATTATTCTAAGCTTATCGAAATTTGATCAACCTCGATCAATTGGTGCTTCGCTTCAGGCGTAGCTCAGGGCTGTTTCTGCTGGTGAAAATAAACTTTCTTCGAAAACCATTGTAAAGAAAAACCATTACTCGTTGCGCGTTTCGTTGCTTTCTTCTGATTTTACCTATGATTGCATAGTCACTCTCTCTTTGCTCACGATAACAGTGAGCACAGTATTTCAATCGCCGTATCATGCACAAAATAATAAAGATATCCTTTTTTATTGATCTAGGAGAGCTGCCCTACGAGTCGTAGCACGGAGGGCCACATGACAATATTGTCGCGCCGTTTGTAACGAAAGCCACAACACCTATTTCTCGAGTATTATAAACTAGCCACGCCATCCATGGCACGGCAATTTCTTAATAATAAAGGAAGCTAAACATTAAGGAAACAGTAACGACATGTTTTAACGTTTCCTGTGCCTTACGCTCGGCTATCATCGGAAACAGCGAAGTACGACTTAAGTTTTCGTATTCACTGTTCTTCGTTCTAGTTTTATCGATGATAAGCGCCGCCTAACGAACTAGGTACTTTCCGAAATTACAGTGTCGTGGGCCATTCAAGTCCAGGCTATGCAGAGCCGCACAGCCCATCTGCCATAAGCCGAGCAGAAGCATAAACCTACCCTTTCCTCCTGCCACATTCTCCCGCGCATTAAAGTCACGATAGGCCACCGCTGTCCCATCCGCATAATGACCCATATACTCACACGCACATACGCGTACAATGGTTTTCCTCGCGAAGAAGCCTGTTGACTGACATCGCCTTTACATCGAGGCCCGTGTGTCTCCCGTTCACCTATCTCCCATTGTGTCCGGCGGAGCGCTTTTATGCGTCGTCCCGCGGAGTCATTACCGTTGTAAAGAGAAGACGGTCGGCAGTGGTAGCGGAGTAGAATCGAGAAGGGTCCTTATACATACGTAAAAGGCACGAAGCGTATCGAATAAAAACGATCGTCCGTCCACTGTTGGAAGCATCACACTCTCTCTCTCTCTCTCTCTCTCTCTCTCTCTCTCTCTCTCTCTCGGCCTCTCGCGAAAGCCCTCCCGGCAGAGGTGGTTGGATCTCTCCCTCTCTGACCTGAAGCCATGCGTGTAGCGCGCACCTTAGAGATCAAAGAGGAGTTTCTGCACCGCGGTACGGTATTATAAGGGCCCCGACTTCACTCACTGGAAATGCGAGGCTGCCGTAGCGGGCCCTAAGAGTGCTGAATGAAGTCGCCCAGGCTTCGGCCACAGGGTCTGGAACGAACGACCCTTCGCCGTTGAAAAAGAGAGACCGCGGCTCCAGGCGATCGATATAGCCGAGCTTATACACGGCCCTCATGGTCCACCGTGTTCCGAACCTCCCTTTCCTTGGGCCTTCTGGGCCGTAGCTCTACTTTCCGAAGCCCAGGAGTCGCTCGAACTTTTCTTTGTAGTTGTTCGTCGGCAAGAAAAGAAGAAGCCTGTGTCTAACAGCCCGGAGAGCTTCCTTCTTGTTCCCGTTCCCTCTCTTTCCGATGCCCTTGATTTCAGCTTAGGGCGCGACGCTTCCGGTAAGAAGAGAGCCATTGTCGTTCACTGCGGCGAATCCATAATGGACGCTCGCCCCTTTCTTCTTCGAAACGGGGGACAAGACGCGTATGAATTTCTCGTAAGATAGCTTCATTACAGTATGAGGTAATGGAGTCTTTGAGTGTTATACAAACAACCGGTGTCTGATCTTTGGTTGCGATTTTTTTTTTGCTTGGAAACTCTTTTGTTACCTACAGTCTCTGACTTGCTTTGCCATGAGATTACGTGATAGAAATGCGATCAGGTGCAGGTGCAACAAAGTGGGCACCGGAACATGACATCGTTGACAATGGGCACCCGAGCTTGGACACAATGGGCACTGCTTGGCCGGACTTAGTGGGTATGCGTTTCTCTACGTTTAAAGGCGACTCGGACTCGCGTGAAATTTCAAGAAATAATTATCGGCTATAGCTATGAAGGGACAAGAGACTAATTAGATTGTAACAGCATGAACTGTATCGATGCTAGTTTACTTAGACTCATTGCTTCTACAAAACTTATTTGATTCGGTGTTCCCTTTGAACCTTATGAAAAAAACTAACGAAGACTTCATAGTCGGATCGTCACCGTTAAAACAAAAGTGACGCCACTGTTGTCGGTTCTAGAAGTATTCATGAAACTGTACGCGAAGGACCATCAAGATGCTTGAAGTATGCAAGGGCGCATACATAAAAGAATCGACGCCAGACGACCCCCTCCTTCCCCTCCCGACAACGACGAGAAAATGTTTCGTTTTAATTGCCCCTGTATTGCGCGGATAATGATATTGTATACTAAACGGGGTGGAGGAGACACGATTGTTTACCTTCGGCAAAACAAGTGTAAGGCAAACATCCTCGCTCTTCAATATGGTCGCTTATTTATAGGCTCCAGAATTCAGCAGCGAAACGGCAGGTAACTTAACGTCAGTTCATTGCATATACCACCGATACCTGACGAAGAATGTTGTAATAATTCTTTGCAAAGTGTTTGTTAGCGGCCCATAAATCGGGCATAAGCGCACCACAGTGAGCGGTCGTGTAATCCGTTGCACACTCAGCGAGCCTTCGTATAGAAAAAAAAAACAAAAACAAAAAAAAAAACAATCAAAACAGGTAGACAAGCGCACAAAGAAGGGAATCAAGGTTGGCGTCGTGCCGTGCACACAGGGGCAGGGATTGGTTCGAGAAGAGCGATGGCCGTTCACGTCGGCATTCGAGGCCATCGATCCGGTCTCCTGCATCGCCGGTTATGCAATAGATCGGTCCGCCAGCTCAGCTGTACAGAGGCGTACGGGATGTGTTTCCCTCTCCCGCCCGGACAGGACGGAGAAAGGGCGCTCCTGCAGCAGCGGAGAAACTGTGGCACCCGCCGTATAAGACATGCGAGCGAAGAAATTTGTCACCGTAAATACGGCGTCGTCATAGCTGGCACAAGCGTCCTGCCGGCCGGGGATTTCGAGAACGTTTCGTCATGTACGCTCGGGCTCTCTCTCTCTCTCTCTCTCTCTCTCTCTCTCTCTCTCTCTGATGTTTCATTTGGGTCACAAAATATTTCATTCAGCGCGACTTCTTACCGTTGCGCATGAATGAACACTGAGCACTGCCTCGTTCGCGTATATCGACAGACAGCTGCGGTTTCAAAGCTACGTTGTGAAATGTTGTTGCTTTGTGAATATACGCGCATGGCTATACCTCGTCTGCACGTTGCATTTGACCAGTGTATATTTGTTTGCCGTTATGCTGGAGATTTCTTTTGAAACGAGCTGTGTAATAGATGGCTAAGCAGCAGGAGCGTCTTCATATTGCAAGCGGCATAGTCTGTGTTCGGAAAGAAGCGTACGAAGCAACTCCACTTTGTACGACAGAATGGTAGATCAACAAGCTGAGATTTGGTGCAAATGCCACACCTCAAGGCTTATTTCAAGTAAGCACGTGACATTTAAGCCGATGATCGGTATCAACAACCGCACCTGTGCATATGTAGCCTAAGGTTTCGGAAGCTGAGGGGATGACTAACCTCTTTAAGGAATATTTGATGTTACTCAACAGCTATTTTATACGTAAAAGATCATGTGTCAGATAAGGTATAGGGAATAGGGGACAGAAATCCATAGGAACACGTGCAAGACATCAAATAAAGTTCTCGAGCGAAGGCACTTTAACCAGACAAAGGCTGATGTGTTCCAAAATTGAGATCCAGCAATGTGTTCACAACGTGTGACGTCGCCAACGCCATGATAGAAGGCGATTTACAATTTGACTGCCCAGGCTCCAAGTAAACAGCATAATACAGTTACAAATTTACACCTACAGATCGCAAAATTAGGTGTACGACGTGGTAACATCAACGGCAAAAATGAAACGTTCAGTAGGGATGATGAGTAGGACGAAACGTTTATAGTAACATTCAGAAATGCTTTCGGTCTCTCATGCACGAAGATGAGGGTATAAAGTTGAGCATCATAAACGGGGAAAAATAAAGAGAATAAAAGAATGGTGTCAACATCTCCTTAACATATTTCAATTTCAAATAAAAAGGAAATGAAATCCTATCAGTGACATCGTAGTTGAACATGGAATGCGACAAGACCCGCGTTAGAGCACAGCACGCACCACACGCTTAATAGGCTCACCAGCACAGCTCGAAACACGCTCCAAATAGCTGCGTTGAATACGACGCGCGACCATTATTGGATTCCTTCGCGCGGAGAGGGCATCGGTCAGTCGGCGGTTGCACCATCAGTGGCTTCACACTGATATACCAGCCCGATATTGTGGTCTGGAGGAAAGGAAGGGTGCTAGTCACTTCAGCGCTATACAGCATTCGGCAGGCACATATCTCGTTGCGGTAAGAGAAGCCACGCGGGGAAGAGAGTGAGGAAGGAAGCTGTGAAGTGAGGGGCGTGAGTCGCGGCCCGGGAGCGGAAGAGAAACGCACTGGCACTTCCAGTGGCCTTTCACCCCCAAACTACAACTGGCGTCGTGCTGCCTGGCGGCCGGTCGGGGCCGAACGCAGTTGGGGGTGATCGAACGGCCCTGTCGTCGTTCACTGTGTTCCTCCAAATTGGATCAATAATGTGCCGGAGCATTCGCACCGGCAACAAATCTCTTCCCGCGCCTCCTCCTTCAACGGCAGCAAGTATACCCATGTGAGGCGGCGGCCTCGTCTAACAGCAGAGCGCTGTCCGTCCATCTCGCGCCTCTCCCTTTCTCTCTCTCTTCACCTCCTCTCATCGTTGTTATTTTCATTTCCTACTCCGCCTGTTCCTGTCGTTACCGTTGCTTTCCGTCACTCCACGGTGCCCTCTTTTGTTCTTTCGTACCGCTCCGAATTCTGCAGTGACGTATACGATACGAAGAAACTGGTGCTTTTTTTTTCTTTGTGTCCCTTGACGTCCCTGTGAGTGCCATTATGGGACGTAATACGTCACAAAACGTCGGTGGGCAACAATGGGGCGTTGTCGGCTCGTTCGCCCTGTCCCTGTCGCTAATTCGATATATCTCTGCTCTCTGAATCGCGTGACAAGTAGACGAGAGCGGATTTGTCAACGCGGGTGTATTGTCCGCCGTAACTGAGAAGAGGTTTTCACTGTAGGCTGTCATCACTGCCGCATCCGTCTGCGAGAAGAGAAAAAGAAATAAGATGACGAGTCGATTACGTCTGATTCGGACGCTGCCCGTTGGAACCAGTCAAACCCAATCGCGGAGTAAACTTATATTTTTTTTCTTCCTTTGTTTTCTTAGTCCTCCTTCTACGTCCATAATCTAGTACGTAGCAGCGAATTTCGAAAAGATTGAAGACACGTTCTTTAGTAATCTACTTTTGTAATTTACGATTCATCTGCGAAGTCGCATTAATGATCAAAAAACAAAATAAAACGAAAAGAACGCCATGCCTATGGACGCAGAAAACGCAAGACACGTCACAGCGAAAGCTGGAAGAGCGGCATTTTTAGTAGGCTATGAGGACTCCCCGAGTTATCGCGAAATGGCCTTTACTGTAGCCTTTTAACCCAATGTAAGGTTAAAAGATTGTCGGAAATACCGCTTTTTTTAAGTTTTAATTGCGGAGATTGTTATGCTTGTAATTTTTTCTCCGTGCAAAACAGGAACTAGTAGCAAGTACGTGCCACTCAAAGCGAGAGAAAGAGAGGGAGAGAGAGAAACTATTTAATAGAGGGCATGTGCGAAGCAGCTCCTGGTACAGCGTAGCTATGTATAGTAAAGTATAGCAAATAGGTCGGAAAGTGAAGTTCGAGAAGGAGGCAGTTAAGGTGAGCGGGAAGGAAAGGTGGAGCGCCAAGATTTAAGCGTTACTTAGCCTTGTGTAGTATATATTAGCAAGAGGATTGTATAAAAAAGAGGGTGTCGGGGATGAGAACGAGTGAAAGGAAGAAATAATGCGATATATTAAATATGTTGCGAAATAATGAGAAATGAAAGAAATAGGAAAGAACACGTCGAACGAGATAAAAAAGGAAAAAATAGAAAAGAAGAACAACATGACGATGACTCAAGATGAAGACAAAATTTAGTCTGCTTTCGCCAGGTGGTGGCGTTCGCTTGCGAGCTCTGCTGTTCGCGCGTATTTCACAGGCGTGAAACTGACCCTAATTGTTTTTGCTTTCAACTGCTTTGTGCAGTTATGTCGCTCATGAATTGGCAACGTTTTTTTTAATGCTGTGGTTAAATAAATAAATAGTACTTTAACAAAGCAAGGATCCCTGAAAAAATGTATTGGCTCGAGACAAACTCTGAGAAGTCGTAGGTTTGCGTAACTTCTTCTTTTGTGTCTCGCTACTTTCCGTCACACCCTTCGACTAACGTTCCTCAATTTTACTGTTTCACGGCTCATCTGTACGACTCGATGCTCTGAAGTCAGCCGACTAGTTCTTACTCGTCGGTGTTCTATGCTCAAAACGCACTTTCATTCCTGCAAATATTCCTGCAAATCGACTCTCATTGATCTGAACACTCGCCAAGCGAAGAACCTACTGTTTTTCGGCGCGCGATCTATAGAGTTCCCGCGTGGCGAAAGTAATCTGCAACCAGCCAGCTGTGCCTGTGCAGGTGCTGAGAGCGAGCGGTTCGCGGAATTTCTCGCTTCTCGCGATGCCTGTAGGGGACAAAAACGAACAAAAAAGAAAAGAAAAAAAGTTTACAGCAGTATTCTCTGTAGGTTCTGTCTGCTCGTCCGATTCCTGTGATTATAACTCTAGCAGAGCTTCCGATAACGTGCATCGATTTCTATTTCCCGCCAATTTTTTTTTTTCTTCTAAGAAGCCCGAGGCCCCGGTGCGTCTCAGTAGGCATGCATTGCGAGTTCTCCTTGAAATGAGTCGAGCGTAAACTCAGCATAACTGTGCAAAAAAAAAAAATCTCATACAAATATCGAGGTGTGATCAACAGTACAGCAGAGCGAATATTTGATCGATGCTGTATACGATGAGGTCGATCACGTCGAACACACAGCTATAAAGATTCCGGGGAAGAAATTGAATCGATAGCAAGCGTACCGCGAGGAACGAGTTCTAAAAAAAAACAAACAAAAAATGTCTACACGTTGCTGTCTATCTTTTGTATATAATATATTTTCAACGCAACGAGTTCTTCTAAAAGCAAACAAAAAAATGTCTACACGTTGTTTTCAATCTTTTGTACGTAATTTTTTTTTTCAATGCACACGACTCGAGGGGATTTCGCTCGCGTCGTTTCGTGTACACGCCACTCGTTTCTGCGGCCCGGCTCCACGTCTCCGCCATAAGGCGTCTGGAGATCCATTCAAAATCCAATCGCGAGGCCTATACGCGTCCGCGGGGAACGTGAAAGCGAAGAACCAATTGAGGAGCGTGGTCTCGTTTTGTGTTGACCACCGTGCGCTTCTTGAGTTCCCGGAGGCTCTCGGACGAAAGCGAAATGATGCAGAAAAAAAAAAAAAACACGAAACAGAAGACGGGCGAGCTCAGTGAAGCGGTGCTGCTGTGTTCACTGGATGCGTGCGGCCGAGAAAAAATGCCAGATGAGAGTCACGAAACGACAGTATTTATTTTTTATCTAACTGCTCCACATGTGCCCTCTCGAAGATTTTTAATTTAAAAACTATCAATACTACTTATTCGGTGCTTGATTATTTCGACAATCGCGCGCTGATTCGGTGTGGTCTTTTATTGTATGATCGCGAAATATTTAGTTGAAGACTGCTAGATTTCATTTAAAATTACGGCGTGGTCCTTTCAGTCGGAGCACTGAGTTTCTATATGGAAAACAAGTAGGATGGTGACATACATTCGTTGTAATTCAGACAATGTATTAGAGTCATGGGTCTTAGTGCAGCTGCGTACTACACAAGTAAGTGAGACAATATCTGCGGCCTTGTTCCCAATGACGGAGCTGATGGCTACTTTGCATTCCGTAGGACATACTTCATGAGTCTCATTAGTCACCTGTGACAACCACTAGACGAACACCGTTCACCTAATTGCCTCGGAAGAACGAAATGCACATATCAGAGGAGAAGAAACGAAATGAACGTTGCCATTTCTGTTCAGTACAGTGAGAGTTTAAGACAATCTTCTTGCACGTTTTTCATAACAGCCTTCGGTCCCGCTAGCTTGAATGCGATAATAACAGGAAGGGGAAATGGTAAGCGTATACAATCTCCGGCAGTATTTATAGACTGCAGCTCAACTATTGATCCGGCTTTGAACATCCTGCTGCTAAATTAATACCCCTTCGTCGGATGTTAACAGTGGGGTTGGCCCTGCTAAGAGTTTCCTGCTTCCAAATACGTCCGAACGGGAAGCGTTGTACGGCAGTGCCCCGCTCGTGCGGTGAGCTCGTGCGGCCCCGATAGTTTCATCCTCTTCCTCCGAGTTTTAACCAGAGCAGCGAGGATGCGCTCTGCTTCCGCCGCTGCAACACGCGAACTTGTTGAAACAGAGCCGTTTCGTTCCTTGACGACGTGACTGCGAGAGGCAGCCGCGCGTCAGAGTGGGCCTCGCGAGATTAATGGACCCCAATATGTTGCGGCGAGCTTTTTTCCGCTTCGCTTATGCCTGTAATGTGTAGCGGGTGGTTGAACGCACCGCCCTTCTCACGAGCCCCCCCGGTTCTCGCGGTCGGTGCAGGCGGGAAGAAGGGTTATCACTGGCCCTGGGCAGCCGCTTAATCTTCCGCGCGTCTTAAGCACTCCTGGGCCGCCGCTCACGACGCGGTTCTGCTCTTGCCCGCCAATGCGAACCGCTTCTATACTTGGAGCGTTTCGGCGTTGAGCAAGCCTGGTTATGAGATCGCGCGAAAACGTTACTCATCGAGTCGTCATACATGGCGTGACTGAAAATAATGCTCAGCCCCCAGAGCCAGTTATAAAAACGGATGAAATTAAGCGAAGTTATGGACGTTACTAAGAACGTTCGTTGCCCGATACAATGGGAGGTGAAGGAAAGGACTGAGAAAATACCGAGAGAAATAAAAATGCAGCGCGTGCGAACAGCCACTGCTGTGCACAGAACGAGATCGCTCTTGTCATTTCTCTGATCGTTCATGCAGGCATATATTGTTACCTGAGAAACAATAAATGTATTTTAACGTTGCCTAATAAATGCTCTAATGATGCAGGCTCTTCTGTTGACGCGATCAATAATTATGAAGTGCAACAAGAAAAGAATAGGCAGTGCGTATTTATCTTTGTCAGTCCTGTTCGTTTTTCGCGCTGATAACTTCATGATGAATCACTACTCTCCCTGCAGACCATCATTAATTAGTTCGTGCGCGTTGGCCGTTATTGTGGTAACATGTTTGTGTAAGCATAGATGCTAGCTTTGTAATTCATGGCCGTGAATTTGGAGCAACCAGCGCTTGCAGATGGCAGTGAGCGGACGCCGCTTATTTGGGGTGCGCCAATGTGCCGCCCTACGGGAGTGCAGCCCGTCTCACTTTTCGCTAAATAGCGTACGTAAAAGCTGACTTTTTTTGCAGCAACAGGCTTTCAGGCTTTGTGGGGGGAAGCACGCTTTTGTGATCCCATTCAATTTTACATTTGAGCACACATTCCTGCGTGCTTTGAGAGAGTCTAACGCGTTATAACAGAGCGTCGAGTGAATAGATGACGTCTTAGAGATTAATTACGTATGCATCGCCTTGTAGTTTTTGTAAAACGTTGAGCGTGTAGACACAACGCGGGTGCAGGGTTCACATGCAAAATGGGGAGGATGCGAATGCGCGCGTTTTCAGAAACATCTAGGTGGGCTTTGAGCAGATATAAAGTAAGGTAAAGGTTTTAAAAGGCATAGTACAGGGACAACTTGAGCTTGGAGTTGGGTAAAGCAAGGGCTTTGAAGGGCTGCACTGCTGAGTAAAGCAAGAAGTTTCAGAACTGTTGACTATCGGCTAACTATCATCTTGGACGACACTTTATTAATATTTGGCTCATAAACCACCTTGAGGATTCTGAACAAACAGTAACGTGCATGTACAAAAAGGTTATAAGCATTCCTGGAAGGAGTTGGCATACTGTGTCCGTTTTTTTCGAGGCTTGCCATGCGACGTGCTTTAGATACGATGTCAACCTACTTGTCTTACACGTAACCTAGCTCTCTTTGCGGTCTGTTCTTGGCCTCTGAGACCAGCTAAAGCGTTATGCTAAACTTCTTTTTTTTTTTAGCGCACACTCTGTACGCCGACATCTCGCATCTGTAATATTCGGCGACAAAACCCAGACTGCCTTCGTCGCTTAGGTGCCTGCAGGCGCGTTTTCACGTGAGCGCAACTTTGCCACGAATCGGTGTGATTGACTGTCGCGACCTCCAGATTGCGTGGAGCTCTTCGACTCCAGCTGAACGCGCGACCCACTTCGAAGATTCTTCGAATATGCACAGCGTGTATACATTGCCCGACAGCGCGGGAACCACGGCGTGGCCCGAGAGCTGTCGAGTCAGCTCGTTCGAAATGATTGATCCGAGCCCGTCGTCTTATCCTTGTCGACGCGAAACCAGAAGGAGGGATGCATCGCTCGCTGGTTCACCGGGTCAATGCGGCGCTCGTAATGACCCCGATCGACGGGCTCGCGGGGTTGTCGTCTCCGGGAAAACGAAGGAGGCACATTTCTCGCGAAGAATAAGGACGTGTGAGAACGAGAAGAAGACAGAAAAAAAAAAAAACGAAGGACGGTGCATGTATGTCGCAAAGCGCGTATACTCGGTAGAGCGGTATAGCAGCTGTGTTGGCAGATGACACACGTCTCATTTCCTTTGTGGGAACGAACAGAAGATGCATCGTCAACAAGAATGCCACACACGGGATCTTATGCGTATCGTATAGGAGATAGCGGAACGTGGTAACACAAGATATGAAGAACAGGCGGTAAAAATGCCAACTATCATCTCAAGCGGTGCATTGTGACGAAAAAAAAAAAAAACGAAGGTAGACAGGAAACCTATCTGGGCATGCTCAGAATCAGCAGCGCAATTTGCTTGTCTGCGGTGTGCAACGCGGCAGCTTTAACGAGGCAAACTAACTAAAAAAAAAGGACGATAGAAACAGGTGCAGTGACGCGCCGAGTTCAAAGCGGCGTCCCAGCAGCTAGCCTTGGCAACAATATTGTTTTATAAAATCAGCTGCACATTTCAACCGACCTGCTGTGAGCTTGGGGTCGCGGATCCGATTCTCAGCCTTGATGGCCGCGTCATGGTGGCGCCAAAATGCGTAAAACAGTGCGCACATAAGAGCGCGGGACAGAAAGAGCTCAGGATCGCGTTCCGTGTTCTTGTGTGCTCTCTGTGTTTTGAAGAACGATGAATAACGAACACACCCAAACGTTCTTCCTGACGAAATGCAAACATTTGTGTGCACGTTAAGGAACCCGAGGCGGTCGACATCATTCTGGAGTCTCTCACGACGATAAGCCTCGATAATATCGTGGTTTTTGCGTGCGAAAAACCGCAAAAAATATGATAGAATAAATTTTTGCGGCTTTCGGCTCCTAGTTGCCGTTTGATTTTCGGGAGTCGTGTTTCTTTATTCCTGTTTCCACGTGTCCATATTCGCACGCTTCAATTTCTTCTACGACTAACCTCTGCCTATATAGATTAAGATTTCTGCTATACTTGAAGTGAATCGAGCCTCGCATTGCGACGAAAAACGGGTTTATTTACAATAAACCGGAGCCCGATCCCGTGGGTTGCTGCTGTAGCGCATGAACTGAAGGCCAGAACAGCGTGCGGTCTTCTTCTTCGACCTGTTTTTTCAACAGTACTATGCACACGTGCTTCGTCGTTGCCCAGCCAGTGATTGTAATCACTGGCTGGGCAACTAGGCGTGAGTATCTGCAGATTTGATCTCGGTAATCGTGGAATGCTGGACGAAGTAGCACGAAGAAATCAAGACAGACGAAAGGGTGGTTTGTTTACCCAAGAAGGAACCTAACTTGTCTGAAACGGAGACAGACAGACCTTACGGCTTTGCGCTAGCGTGTAACCTCGGGCTGATTAGCGGCAGGAAAGCGCTGAACAAGCGCGCACGGAAGTTGTTTTCTTTCGTTGCCCCGGTGCATGGTGGCGGTGCGATGGCCGCGCGTCGCCCTCATTAAGAAATTACCGCGCCGGCTTGCGAGTATTTGTCGCGCGATTGCGGAGGACGAAATCACTTCTCTACGTGGGCGTCGCACTGGCGCTTACCCTTCAGCACCTGCTAAACGGCATACCTGAATGCACTCCACTGTAGCGCTTGTTCTTTCTTTCTTTCTTTCTTTCTTTCTTTCTTTCTTTCTTTCTTTCTTTCTTTCTTTCTTTCTTTCTTTCTTTCTTTCTTTCTTTCTTTCTTTCTTTCTTTCTTTCTTACAGAAAAGCTACCTTAGTCGAACCTGTGCTGTCATCGTCGTAGCAGTAGTAATAATAGTATGTGGGGATTTACGTCCGAAAACAACCACACGATTATGAGAGACGCCGCAGTGGAGGGCTCCGTCAATTTCGACCACCTCCGGTTTTCCTTTAACGTGCGCCCAAATCTGAGCATGCGGACCTACAGCATTTGTGCCTTCATCGAAAATGCAGCCATGGCAGCCGGGATTCGGTCCCGCGACCTGCGTGCGGGTCAGCAGCCGGGTGAGTTAGCACTAGACCGCCGCCGCGGGGCAATAGTAGTAGTAGTAGTAGTAGTAGTAGTAGTAGTAGTAGTAGTAGTAGTAGTAGTAGTAGTAGTACGTGGTGGCACGCAGGCTACGTGATTAGATAAAGTAGATATTATGAAATAAAGTAGATGCTATGAAACGATGATGATGCTTGAAATGAGGATGATGATGATAATAATGATGAAGATGATGTTTCAAATGTGTAAGCGCGCGTATTTCAAGTCTAACGGTGGATTCACTACACCACGTGATCTCACCAACCGATCACATGCACTCGTGCACTTACAGCTTCGCTGTGAGACTTTTTTCATGGCTGAACGTTGCTTTCTTTTTTTTCTTCCTGCACAAGCACTCTTGTCCTCTTTCCCAAGCAAATCTGAGTGCAGCGAGTATTCAACAGCCCTTCTTCTGTACACGAGCTCCCGTTGGTCCTTCTATACCGCCACCGTGAAGTCAGCTGGCGCACCTTGCGAGCGTGCTGGCAAGGCGATCTCCTCTGCCAACGCGTGGAACCAGCCTCCGCCAAGCGCGCCGTGTTTGCGACGAACGACCTTTGTTCTGGTATCCGCATTTTTCTTTTCACTCGCGCTACCCGGGCCGTCGGCTGTCCTGACCTTGTTTCGGCACTCCGCGTCGACCCCGGAAGGTGCGACAGGGGCGGAGAGTGCGATGAGTTACGCGTTAACGGCACACGGCTCTGAGAGTATACGAGGACGTCCTCCGCTGCTGCTGCTGCTTACACAACGTTACCGAGTTGACCTCGTGAGCGCCTCCGTCAGCCATGCGGCGCACGAACGCGCACGGACAGCTGGCGAAATGTCGCCTTTTACTTTCAGCGAATCGCTGAGGGGCACATGGAAGAGGCTTAGGGTATCGTCGTCGTCGAGCTGTTTTGCCGTTGCCGTGTTCCTTTTGTCTCTGCGTCACTTTCCTCTGCTTTAGTTGCACAGTCTCTCTTCTTTCTTTCTTTGCTTTTATTTCTTTGTTTTCTTCTTTTCTTCATTTCTTTATTTCTTTCTTTCCTTCTTTCTTTCTTTGCATTTATTTCTTTGTTTTCTTCTTTTCTTCCTTTCTTTATTTATTTCTTTCTGTCCTTTCCTTCTTTGCCTTTATTTATTTGTTTTCTTTTTTTCCTTCTCACAGGCTTTATCTAACACTGTCGTGTGCCTCGCTCCAGCATCCAACCTCGTTTCATGTACAGTTTTTTAAAGAGTTTTTATAGTATTCGTGACGTCTACGCCCTTGTTCTTGATTCTGTTTTAAACTTCTTCCCTGTGCGTGTGCGAAATCGAGCGCGCCGCTTCCGGCTCACTTTCCTGGGCAAACATAGCCCGGCCGCCCGCCCCTATTTGACCAGCCGCCGAGAAACCTAGTTAGTTGGCTGCTCTCTCGCGTGGGAAGTTCGGAGTGCGTCGGAGATCGGCCACGTGTGCAGGCTCTGTTTATTTATTTTTTCTAGGCCCCACATTCTCTGTCCCCTTCTTTATCTCTGTGTGCCGAAGCCTATGTGTCTGTCTGACCTCGGCACAGATGGTGAATGTAGTTCACGAGATGTTATATCTACCCTTTGCTATCACTGTAACTACCTACAAAACATCACTACCACTACCTACAAAATATCAGAGAAAAAAGAAAAATAATGCCTTCGTACTAGTGAAGTTGAGGTCCTAACAATTTTTTATTTTACGGCAAGATAAGTTGCCGTACCAGCCACGGTGTTCTAGTGGTAGTGGGGCCCTACTACTGACTCGGCGGAGGTCGCGGGATCAAATACCGTCCACGGAGGCCGCATTTTCTATGGGTGCTTAAATGTTAAAAAACCGCGTACTTCGATTGAAGTGCACGTCAAAAAACGTTATATGGTCTCATTTCCGGAGGTGGTGTCTCTCATAATCATATCCTGTTATAGGGGCGTAAAACCCTAACGCTTAATATATTAGACGATGCGTTGATTGTTTCTCTATAAATGAACGCCTGGCCACTGGAAAGCCGGCAAAAAACATTTTGCTGTTCTTCGCTTTAACTGAAACGGAGTACTTCGGTCTTCATCTCGCATCTGCCGCCTAAGTTTCCTAGAAACTGATCTCCTCGGCCAACCCTCGCCTTCAAAACGACATCATTCGCGTGCTCCCAGTGTAATGTGTTTCCAAACGCTGTTCATCAGTGAAAGGGTAGTGAGAGAAAAAAAAAACGCCTCTCCTCCGAAACAATCCGGACGCCAGCACGCGGCACTTACGTAATTGCGCTCCGCCACGTGCACCGTGGCAGCCATTTGGACTCATTTGTCTGACCCGCCTCTCCCTCTCGCTGTATCTCTCTATCTCACTGAGAACTCTCTCGCACCGTACCTCGCTTCGAGGCTTCACGACGCGCTACTTTGCCTATCACTCTAGTCCGGCCTGGGCTGTGTTCGAATCGGCCCTTTCGCACGCACACTTCGTGCCCTCTCACACGGAGTGGAAAGGTGGGCCGTTGCGTTCGTATACGAGATGGATTGAACGCTAGCACCGCGTAGATGTAACAAACGGGGCACGGCCAGCGTAGCGGCGCCGCGTGCCCTGCGGAAACGGCTGGCGCAGACCTGCCACCTATACTGCAATTTTGAAACGAGCTACAAACGAGTCCTTCCGTTCAACCCCTCGCCCGGCGCGTTAACATCCACCCACCATCTCTGCCCCGGAGCTGAAGACCCGCCAGATCCGCAACTCATTTATGTTTTTTATCTTATTTCTTTAGCGAACAGCGTTGGGATGTATGCTACAAAACTTTAACGGAGTGGTTGTGCTTGCTCGGCAGTCCGTATGAAGAGAAGCTTGGTGATGCACCTCTTTCCACGGAAATACCAACGCTGAGAAATTGTGACTGTTCACCTACATTATTATTCTGTCGTACTTGGACGGTGTTATAGTGCTGAGAATGTATAGTGTGGTTATAAACGTTTCCTCTTTTCACGGTGAAACAGAATTATTCGACTTTCATTTTGTACGCCCCCTTTCTTTCCAAATACAGGGTGACAAACCGGAGACTTCTTCTCGGAGACTTGCGTCATGTTTTTTCTCCCCCTTTTGCTTTCTCTCTCCGTAGCTTTTTGTAATGGGCTTTGGTTTGAGAGTGCTCGGGCGAATTCTATAAGGAGCGGCGGAAACGACCAACTCGCATCAAAACCTTGACTGTCGGCGAAAACAGCACTTATATACGTCAACCAAAAACTGTCAACGAATGCGCTTAAGCGCCTCTTGAGTGCTCGGTTACACCATAACTTAAAAACAAAAAAAAACAAAACAAAAAAGAAACATGGGCTTTTGATGAAAACATGACCATCTAGCTCAAAGGGATAGGTGAAACGCATCCGAAGACTGCCGCTCCAGTGAGGCGTTGTTCGTGGCACCATTTACAATGATCTGCGCTTCAGCAATGGAATCGTACGCTCACATCGACTCCAAAGGAGAAGAGAAAGGTGGGTGGTGGTATAAATGGTGGGGGAGGGGGGGACGATGTGTCAGTTCCCGCAACGCTCGTCGTTCGCGAGCAGTTACGCGCTCCCCAGTCGTCTGGAACTAAATCGAATTATAATTTCTCCGAACCGCGCCATCCACATCGCAGTCGCGCTGACTGGGCGTGCCAGGCGCCTTTTCCGCATCACCGACGGACGGAAGGTATCATTCTCGATTTGTTTTTCTCGCGCCTTCTTTTGTAACTTTCTTTTCCCTCTACTCCATCTCGCTTTTCGTAAGAGTCGGGCTGTAGTTTTCATTTGCAGAGCAGCGCCGTGCCTGTCGCGGTACAGATGAAGGCCCTTTAATCAGAGCTAGGGTGCGTGGTACCGTTGTCTCGCCGGATAAGCGTCCCGGTAAGTCAGCGAATGCAGGTCCGTGCCCGCTTAGTGTGCGTGCGTGCAAAAGAAAGCAGGGTAAAAGCACGTTGTCTGTACTCAGGGAGCGGCCTAGCCGAGGAGCTTGTTTCGCACTTGATTGGCATTGGCTGCTTCAAGGCCCGCCCTGGTTCTCCGCTGAAGGGAATATAGACCACGGACGTGCCATTTCGATCCGTACCCGGTGTTATGTCCATTTAACGTAATGTGCAGATTTATCATTCAGAACTGCTCTTGCCTTCTGACAATGAAGAGACAGTTTTTTTCTTTAGTGGCTTTCGTGTGACATTTCGTGTTGTGTGTTCTGTTGTGTAAGGTTTAAGCGCTGCGGCATTGGCGTTGATGACTTCTTGCACTTCAGGTATTCGCCATATATTGTTCTTCGGTGGTATCAGCTCTCAGACACATAAAAATATAGGTCGGCTTACGCGGGTGTTTATGAATGATTTAGTTAAGCAACCTACGCAACCTATGTACAAACAAATACCCGAATCCAAAGATAACTGATGGGTGCCTTCAGCGTTCTTGCGGTTCCTCGTGCTCAACGTTGTGCGTTGATGCATTAATTTATCAGTATACTCACTTACCTTATGACGCGTGGTTCTGTATGCAATGCACAACACCTCTATTCTCTTTCAACTTACAAATCATCGCAGCAGCCTTGTCCTAAAAATGCCGTCGCCTTCGATGCCGGCGATGCGTCCGCTAATTGAAAAGCACCATTCTCCCGCTATGACTGGCGGCGCTTGATCGCAGACCGTTAAGAGGCGCTGAGGGGCCATCATTCGCGCACCCACCGGAGCATGCGTCCTGCGCATAAATTTCTCATCAGGTTCGCCTCGTATAGCACATTACAGCCACGTACACGGTAGAAGCTGGCGCGTACGTCGCGGCGCTGCGCGATCATGCAGAGCGTGGTCCCCACGTTTGTTCAACGAAAACGTTCTTCAAGTTTGTCGAGCAGAAAGAAAGTGCGACGCAACTGGACAGATGTGTACCTAAGAATTGCTGCCAAGAACAAGAGCGAGGGAAAGACGGAAAAGGAAACGGAATAAGAGGGACCCACGATCAAAGCGAATTAGGCGTGATGGATACATCCAGCTCACGCGGTTTGTGGGGAAGTCTTTTCGCTCGCTGAAGAGCCGGTATGTATTTTAGGGAAAAAGAAAAGCTCCCAAGGAATAAGGTGGTTCGCGCCAGCACAGCGATCGTTCATGATTTATTCAGGGGGGTTCTTTATCAGCGGCTGCAAGAAGGCTTTCCCTTCGAACGTATACACACCACGGTGAAGGAGCTCCGCAGGGGGGCCGTCGCTTCAGGGGTGGTGGCAAACGCTTTTCGTCTTACACGCAAAGAAATACAGCGTTTGCGCCACTAATACTCTGCGGCATGCCGCACGTGGAACGCGCGCCTATATGCACTTTTTGCCGTGTTTCCCGTTTGCTCTGCAACGCGGCACCATCCGTGCAGACACGTAGCACACTGGCTTCTTCCGGACGCACGTCGTCTCCGAATTTTCGAGGCATACGTGTGCGTCGACGGTGGCATGCCGTATCGACTCGGAGCGATGCACTCGCTCGCAGCGCACGTCGAGTCCTTCGACGTGCGGGGTTCCACGTGCGCCTCCTGCGTCTGCCTGCATTCGAAAGAGCCCTGCGCGAGAAGTTGCTATAGCCGCGTGCGTCTTAAACCGCTATATACCTCACGAGCCGCTTTACAAAACGCAAAACTGTGCAACAAAGAGTGCGAAATGAAATTTTCGCGTTTCTTATGCGACACGCGCGACGCTTTCACTCAGATCGATCTCGCGAATGACTCTAAGTTATAAAATTAAAAAAAAAACAGCGAGAGGAGCGCAAGCTCAGCATCCAAAGCCGTGGTTCCCACACATACACCCATACGTAAGAGTGGGAAAGGTGACACAAAATCGTAGGTTGTTGGGGGGATAAGGAGAAAATTGATGAGCGTCGTACAACCCTGGACCGCACCGGAGTTTTCTTTCTTTCTGACAGCCTCAATATGATTCCATTTGCCTATGCGTCGACAGTGTGGTTGTCGGCATGCGTGTGGCTTTCGTTCGACTCGTTTGTCTTGAAAAATTCCCCTCTCCCCAGCCATCCCTTTCTCTCTGTGTGTACGTACACTGCAAAGCCAGCGCTGCGGCTTCAAAAGTTCATCGGCCCGCTCGCCTGATCGCCCGCGCGTGTCGGTGCGCCTCTTCTCTTTGTGTCGGCGCATGAGTCGTCGAACGACGCCTTGAAAGCGCGGGCCTCGATCGCGCCTCGTCGATATCGTGCAACGTTCAGCGAGAGCAACAACAAGAACGAAAGAAAACGGAGACAATATCTCTTCGCGCCAATGCCCGGGCTGGCAGCGACGGTGGCAGCCGCATCATCATAACCGATATACATTCCGGCTCCTCGCCGACCTCGCCAGCGTAAATATAGGTGCCTCTCTTTTCTGGGAGGGTCGGAATAGATAGATATACGCACTCTCCAACACTGGTGCAAGCCCCTGTGCTTCTCGCACGAACCAAAAAAATTTCGAGAAAAGTCGCCTCGCCGAGCACCCCGCAGAGTGCGCGCGTCCTATTTTCATTCATCTTTCATTGCTTCTTCTTTTTCTTCACTTTTATTCTTCGCTCGTAAAGGTGTATGTAGGATTACTTTCCGAATCGAACTGAAGAACTTGTTTCTCTATCTCACCGCTCTTTTTTTCTCACTTTCTCTTTCCTCTCAACATGATGACGTCGTCGTTGTCGTGGTTGCTCTTCCGGAGGAAAATGTGACGCTCAATCTTTCGGCTTGGCTTGTGCATCCTCAGCGGTGTTGTTGTATCTTATAGCTACTATTATTCTTACGTTATAGTGACTTTCCGAGTTCGCTGTTTCTTTCATCTTGGAGTCTTGCTGCGGTCAAAGAAAAATGGGTTCATGCCTCCCGAGTTCTATGTATACCTAGGCCACGAAACATCGATTGACGCTAGTTGTATACAGTACAGACGCTGTTTTCTTTCTCTCGTCATCTTTGAGTCCCTGCATTCAGTCTTACTTTCAATAGAGCTTTTACTCTCCTTTGGGATTTCGCGCGTTCTGTGTGTCTAGAATATTTTGCCTAATATATTCGTATTTGTTCATTTTTATTATTCTTTTTTTTGCTTTTTTGTTTGCTACGAAAAGAGAGAGAGAGAGAAAGAGAGAGAGAGAGAGAGAGAGAGAGAGAGAGAGAGAGAGAGAGAGAGAGAGAGAGAGAGAGAGAGGGGGGGGGGGGGGGGCAAACGGTGACAGAACGCGCGCGACCGCGCGAAAGACGATAACCAACGACTCATTTATTCCCGTGTGTGTGTTTCACTGCAGCGCTCCTCGCTTAAAATCCTTCATGTTACAGCGGTGGAAAGTAACGTGAACACGAGCAAAAAAATGTCGCAATCATAGCGAACCCCTCTTTCTTTCATTTCGTTTTTTTTACTATATCCTTAGGGCATTTACTTTTTTTCTTTCTCAAAACTGTAGATTGCCGTGGCGTAAGTGTGTATATATATTTATTTTTATTATTCGTTTTCCAGACACCATTATCCTCTGAGATCCTTGCCCCTGCTACAACCAACATTCACGCCTGTCTTTCGATTAATGTCTTTCCCTTGATATCTGTTATCGATTTACACTTGTCTATGGTTGTTTCTACGGGGTGCGAGGTGATATCTGGTCTCCCCGTGAATTTCTATCTCTATTTACAAGCATGTGGTGAACGTTTGTGCGGTGGTTGATTGATTGATATGTGGGGTTTAACGTCCCAAAACCACTCTATGATTATGAGAGACGCCGTAGTGGAGGGCTCCGGAAATTTAGACCACCTGGGGTTCTTTAACGTGCACCCAAATCTGAGCACACGGGCCTACAACATTTCCGCCTCCATCGGAAATGCAGCCGCCGCAGCCGGGATTCGAACCCGCGCCCTGCGGGTCAGCAGCCGAGTACCTTAGCCACTAGACCACCGCGGCGGGGTGTGCGGTGGTTGCAGCAGGCGGGCTTCTTTCACGATCGTGACGCTCTCGCTGAATTAAGAAAAAAATCGCGAAGGATGATAAATGACAGGATTCAGCCGCGGGCTCACGTTAGCGTTTCTGTAGCACTTGGGTCGGACATAGTTACCGAATATAGCGCGCTTGCATCTGCGAAAGAAGAAAGACTGCGTCCGAAAAATTGTCTCTTTTGTGGCGTGTGGTCATCAAAATGTATGAATTCATTCTCTAACAGGATTGTTGTAGAACCCAAGGCGCAGTTGTAAGACAAAAATACGTCGCTTAAGTTTTTTGATCTTGGTAAAGAGAGTTTTCTAAGTGAGAGTAATGATTGTTCCCTTCTGATATTGAGCGTACGTTTTTTTTTTGACCTTGTGTGCGTGAAAAATAAAATTGCACTCTTCTGTGAGCAAATAGAATGTTGTCATAGTATTTATTTATTTATTTACTTCTTTATTTCGCCAAATAACATCACCAAAACACACTGCCGATGGCATCACTATGTCACGTTGCCTGTCATATAATATCGTCTATGCTTCGTTTGCTGTCAAACATTTTTCAAAAGACTTAAATGACAGTTTGCTTCTATGCTACATGTTCACCCTGCCTTACGTTTCCGAATCAGTTATTCAATTCGTTACTGACATCTCTGTTTCCTAACGTGATCTGTGTGTACGATAACAATCTGCAGTACTCCTGTTCGTCTGGATATTTCATCTTGGTTCCCCTTTTGATCAAAACGTCTTCCGGCGTTATTTCCTCATAACGACTTGTTTCGTTAGAGTTTACTTGTGTAAATTTTTTCATCTGCCTCATCAAACTGATTATTACATTACCTTTGTGACAACATTGACAATATGCCATTCTTTGCCTATCAATCATATTTTTTTTTCTTGCAGAGGACCCTCTATAGAAAAAAAATATGCGTGTTACTCCACTAGTTTACTTTTGCTTTCGAAGACGCAGATCAACTAGCAAGTACCTCAGTTTGTGCTCGCACACTTGTGACCTTTGTGTAGTTGGATTGTACGGTGTTTGAACATTTTGTCTTTTAAATTACCGCATTTTTTGTGCGATTTTCATTGTTATTTGTATTGTATGTTTCATCTGCTAATTCAGAAAAAATAGCCGGTGCCGCCGTGAGAGTATCAACCGCATCAATAAAAAAGAAGTGTGGATTGAAAAGATGGAAGGGTAGTCGAATGAGGAAAATACAGGGAATCTAAGCAGAAGTAAGGGAAAGAAAGGACGTGATAGCTGAGTAGTAATGCAGGCTCGCGAAAAGAAGTGAAAAAAACAGAGATGGCTCGCACTGCACTGGCGAACAAGCTCCTTCATGAGAGAGAACTTTTTCTTGGTCGCACTATTCGTAACAACACTCCTCGTACTTCTCGACGTGTATGTGGCTTTTTCCAAGAAGCGCGGTCTTCCCGCAGAACGCCGAAGCCGCAGATGTGCAAGATGAAGACAAGTTGAGTGTTTCCGACGCCGTCAACTCGCTTATCTATGGCGGAAGTGCAGCGAGAGACTCGCTTGTACAGCAACATGGAAAGTCTTGGATTCTCTTGCCTCGGTTTCGAGTCCACAACAGTCCGAAAGGAAACGACCTATCCGGCCGTACGTCTTGGGAAGTGTAGTCATTTCCTGGCTCGCACTTTGCCTGGTGATTTTGTGCTGTCATTCTTCGGAGGTCATGGCACTCAATATCTGCACCAGTTTACATGCGTGTGCATGAACCTGGCTGTGTTTTGCTGCTTTTTTTTTCTAGCACGTCTGTCAGATTCTTTAAAACTTTCATTTAGTTTGTTTTGATGTCTTCTGTATACGATGAAGAGGGAAGTTTATAGCTGCTCCGTTATAGGGCAATGCGAGTCTGTGTTGATACCTTGCAACAAGTGTTGCAATTGATTGATTGATTGATTTGTGGGGTTTAACGTCCCAAAACCACCATATGATTATGAGAGACGCCGTAGTGGAGGGCTCCGGAAATTTCGACCACCTGGGGTTCTTTAACGTGCGCCCAAATCTGAGCACACGGGCCTACAACATTTCCGCCTCCATCGGAAATGCAGCCGCCGCAGCCGGGAATCGAACCCGCGACCTGCGGGTCAGCAGCCGAGTACCTTAGCCACTAGACCACCGCGGCGGGGCAACAAGTGTTGCAAGAATCAGGGAAAAATAAACTTCTTTCTACTGCTAACGCAGGCGAGGAAACTTGCAAATTGGATGCTATCTTAGAAGTGCATGCGGCAGCTTGGGCTAGTTGGTATGACATCAAGATAGTTATAGCGCGAGAACGTCCTTCGTATCCTTCGTGTCTCTGTCGTCGTTCTGGTATCGCACTATAACTATCGTCGGACGCTATTGTTCCACACAGTGTTTGTATATTGGCCTGCAAGGGAACAAACAGGAAGGAATAAAAAACAATTTTTTATAACGACCTCACTTTTTTTTTCAGTTTTTTCTCCGTTATACTGCGAAATGAGCTTTTCGGGGGAATGCACGGTAAACAATGTGAACTAAGCGCAGCTCGCAAGTTACTGAGAGAAAGTTGCAAATATTCTTAATAATGAAACAAAAATGGTTTTGCTTGGCAGATATAGCAGCCAGATGTGAAGCAGTTCGTGTTTTTTGTTTGAAAATGCACATTACGATAATATCCACTTTTTCCATTATAAAATTATATTTTGAACTCCAGTAACAGTCAGTTTAACAAAACAACTGCCCGGGAACTTTGCGATGTAATAATTGTGACGGGTGTTTAGGTGTTTTAACTATAATAGTCACCCACAGATTTTTAGCGTACGAAGAACGCTCTAATTAATAAAAATACATAACGGCACTAGTTCGGGCAAATTGCGACATGCATAGCAAATATCGTCCCATCTCGTTTCAAAACATGCAGAAACGTTCAAAACCAGCAAAATGGGGTTGATGTGTCATTGCTACAATTCACTTGCCCGTGTGACACTGTACATTATTATACCTAATCTTATTATACCTAAAAAAAACTCTGGCTTTTTGCATTGAACTCATATCAGCGTATATGGATTCCTCGTATGCAGCTTCTGCGCATTTCATGCTGTGCTTTTGACACTGTAGTCTTTCCTACGTGGTTACGGAAGCTTTCTTCTCAAATATGCGGGCCGAGCGCACGGCCAAATTTTAATTGCCGTCATGGCGCAGAGCTTCTTCATACATATGCAGATACTTCATCTCAGCTTCCGGGAAAAGTTACTGCTTACTAATTAGATTTTTAAATATTAACTGTGCGCGACGTGCTCGTGTGCTGTAGGCGCTCGAAGCCGGTAGAGAGCCGCATCGCTTAGGGTACGAAGAATAACTTTTCGGCGAGCGAACTTCTCAGGCAGCGCTAATCGTTGCTAATGATTGCGTCCCTAAAGCTGCGGGCACGTCGTTTATGGCTACGGTTGGGGGTGCCTTGGAGAGGACTTCATCAGAAATTCGAAGCTATCGAAGTGAAGCTGCGTCAATGGTTCTCCTCCATGATGTTTTTCGCTGGATCAAACGCTAAATCTCCTAGTCCCGGTTACTTCCTGGACCACACACAGTGAACCGAGTGTAAGTAAAGATCAGGCTTTCGCGGATATGATCCGACTCAGTGAACATGCACAGCCTTATATTGCTCAATAATGACGTTTCGTGTTCTCCCGTCTTTTCTCTGTCCGCAGGAGCCGAAGGCACAAATAGACGAGACGCATCCTTGGTGAGTGAACGAGTCGTTTCTTGATTACTCTGCCGCAGTTTTGCTGACATGGCTCTGTTTAGCTACGGGAAACGTGCATCTTTCAAATACCTTTGCGCGAAGCTAGGATAACGCAAAATCTGCGCTTCCCTCCTTCAGATAACTGTTGATAGAGAAGGTAGAAATGAAAATATCAGAAAAGGAACACAATCACCACTGTACAATCATTAATTAAAAGGATCGAAAATATAGGTAGCGTGAATAGAAATCTAAAAAGCAGCAAGTCATCTCACATATAGTTCCATAGTTGCAGAGCTCTCAAATGATGTCCGAGCTCTAATCGCTTGTAATAGATAGATAGATAGATAGATAGATAGATAGATAGATAGATAGATAGATAGATAGATAGATAGATAGATAGATAGATAGATAGATAGATAGATAGATAGATAGATATTGTGCTGACTTGTTGCCTACTCCTGACTAAAATCTGAAAGCCAGACCAGCAGTATTGACATACATACATACATACATACATACATACATACATACATACATACATACATACATACATACATACATACATACATACATACATACATACATACATACATACATACATACATACATACATACATACATACATACATACATACATACATACATACATACATACATACATACATACATACATACATACATACATACATACATACATACATACATACATACATACATACTCAAAACTTTCGCAGTTATTCACTGAATGCATCAAAACGGCACCCTTCGGTTCGACCACGTGCATGAAATCGTCTTAAGAACAGTGCTGCTGTGCGTGTCGGTGCTTTGCTACGCTTGTGCCTAAAACGCCAGTACGTCTTCGCTACACGCATCCTCTTATGCTTGCATCTAAGGTAGCCGCGGCCACTTCCATTTGAATGCGTCTCGTTGATCCGCTTGCATTAGAACGTGCACAGCGTCTAGTAATGCGGTTCGCCGAAGACAGCGTTGGGCGCTCGCCTAATTGCGTCCTACGAGATCCGGCTGACCGCTCTTTCGGCGAGGATCTGTTTACGCGTGGACAGTGGTCGCCTGTGAGGCGGGCCTGCCTCGTGGCGAGCGCGCTGCACACTGTGGCGCGCTTACATGTGTTGTAAGGTTGAGTGGACAAGACATTTTCGCGTAATGAGCGCGCAGGACGAACCTCTGCGTCGAGGGACTCGTTGCGTGTAATCTTGGAAAATGAGGCACTGCGTTCCCATCCGCCATTCGGCGAGTGCTTGCCGCCGTGCCGTGTCCTGTGTATACCGCGACGTGGCGCGAGTTTTGTCGTTGTCTGCTACTGTTTGTTTGCTTAGAATTAGCTGTTACACAATCGGTAAACTAATTCCGAAATAGCCTCTCAAGGGGATGGCAATTTTCTGGCGTTTAATACAACGCGGTTGATTTACTTTGTCGTTTTTCTACTCATTGCAGCGTTTCTGAGGGAGAGAAATAAAAAAAGAAACAAAAGCTATGCAAGGCAGGATAGCTGACCACAAGCATGCGCAGTTCTGCGCCCCTTATTTGGGAAAAAGGAGGGAAAAGCTGAAGACGCACATAGCACGAATACAGAGGAAAAGAGATAGAACACTGATTGCGCACACGTACGAGGCCACTTAACTTGAAAAAGACTACTGCAGACAGTAGAGAATCGTGAAATTCGGCCTTAATACACATATATCATTAAAACGATATTTTTTATTGATGTGATATATAAGGAGATGTTGGCGGAGAAGTATGGCGCCGGTACTCCTTAGCCCTTGAGTAAAAGTTAAACACGTATCTTAAAGGAAAACATACCAAACAGTGCATGTAAAACAGAACACTCGAGCACACATATGCAAAAACACAATTATACGCACATATCACAACACAATGATAAGGAAATGTTTGAATGTCAACGAATGAGGTCTCTGATGATGTCCCTCGTTAATATTCGATCCAACCAGCACAAAACGGCAGAGCACATGTCGACGCGTCATTCACTTCAGCACACACATATGATGGGTGTCATATGATACTGCGCATAATAAGTAGGACATGTGTTATACAAATGAAAGTTCGTTATTTCTCAGTACTTGTCAGCAATTCCGCTGTCTTGTAAGAAACGTGTTAGTGCTTTTAAAGCGTGCGCTGTAAAACTCCAGTGTGCCACGGGCCGAGAAATTTTTTTATGCTAAACGGTCTATCGCTGATAGTTATAGCGCGAAAAGAGAACGACGACACAGAGACAAGAATACAAGAAAAACTCGAGTGTTCTTCTTGTCTCTGTGTCGTCGTTCTGTTCTCGCGCTATAACTATCGTCATGTCATACCAACTAGCCCAAGCTGCAACACTTCTAAGGTATATTCCTTTCTGAAATTCTGGGTAGCGATTGCGTTGCAAAGTCAATTAATGCACTGGAAAGCTTTTTTTGTACTCTTGCTTTGCTCTCCATCTCTCTCTCGCACAGCTGTGAGTGCAGATTCTGTACGATGCGGAAACGATCAAGCATTAGAGTCCTAATTAGCGAGCGCAGCAGAATAAAGCTAAACCTGAGCCGACGTTAAAACAGCTACACAGAAAAAAAGAAGGGATAATGAGAGACCCGAAAGAGAAGAAAAAAAGAGAAGGCACTACAATAGTTTGTCCTTCAGGTGATTTACTTGCGCACCCGTCTAACTAATCGCCAGTTGAGCCTGGCCCTCCTCTGCTAGTTAAGGTATACGTTAATCATTGAAGCGAAGAGATAACACGGAGAACAGAAAGATACGCGCGAGGTCTAAAAGATGGGAGAGCCTCCCGATGGCGCACGCTAAACACGTTGCCCTAGCCTTCCTGCCAGACGACGCAGCCCGGACCTGCCGCATCTTTCTCCTTAATGAGCTCGATTTGTTTGTTTGTTTGTTTTCTTCTCGGGGTAAGAACCGCGTGTGCTCGCGTGATCTGCGATTTTCTTTCATTGCAAAATCCCCTGTGCGCATTTCCTTCGATCCGAGTGGTCTGTTTTGTGTTCCTCCTTCTCGCCCACCACCCTCCCTTTCACACTGTCAGTCTATATGACTCCATATGCAATCCCTTCGCCCTCCTTCTCACCCGAATCGTTCTCACGATAGATTTTTCTTTCTCCGTTCGTTCTTCGCGGGCCCCTTTTACGCACGCTAATGCCTTTGTTGACGAGTCCGCGCTCCTCCGTTCGCTTAGGGAGAAGATAGCAGCGCCTGTGTCGTACGAGACATCTGGGCTGGACTGCCCCTTCTATCCCTTGTCGCTTTTTAGGCCGGCCACCACCAGCCTCCCTCGCGCTCACACTGTCGCAATTAGATTTTCTTCCTGTCTCGCCGTGATCGCCTTCCGAAGAGTCTCTGACGCTTAATGTGCTCGACGGACTATTTGCCCGCCTCGTCTGAGCGTTTCTTTTTTTTTTTCAAGCAGCAATAAAGTTTGGACTCCCGGTGGTCCTCATGAAGAGCTAAAGTGCCGCAGTGAATTAAGCCAACGAATCTGCGCTCGACGTCCTTTGCGGGCGCTTCAAGTCGGCCGGCAAAAGCGCGCGCGATTTTCTGGCGAGCCAGTTTCCTTTTGTGCTGTCTTCGCTGGAGTCGAACGTTTCTGTTCGAAATGTGTTTAAAAAAGGACTTACGGAGTCTATGAAGAATAGAAGATGTAGGGAAAGAGGGACGCAGGAAAAAATAGGATAAGAAGACGTTTTTAATGCGAGGAAGACTGAGGCAACGCTTTAGTGGAAAGTTGGCGAGTTTGCCTGAAACGTTAGTGGTCTGCTATGCGGGCGCATGAATTGGTGGGTGGTGCTGTTCCTTGAGGCTATTCTGTGTGCATATGCGAAAATTCACTGTGTACTATGAACGCATTACGGTACATTGCAGCTAATATACTGCTGCACGAAAGGAAGCAAGATTTGGATCCAACAATATTGGTAGTGCATGGTTTTCGGTCTTTTATAACGTCGCTAGGCGATGCGGAGTAGCTTTTCCACGAATTTTTGCGCACGTTTAAGATGGTTTGCTGGGTTAGTCTTCCATGAGCGCTAGCGATCTAATGTACGAGTGAAATGTGGAGTAATGGCCACTTGTTACATGCATAACTTATGCGTTTGATATACTGCGTAGGTCCGATCCCATTTTTGTTGTCCGGTCTAATGTGAAAGCTACTAGGACTAATTTTGGCGGTTGCGTTTGTTGACTGAGGTATTCTTAACGCGATTACAGTTCGCATGCACCGTAAGTGTAAAAACGAAGTCGAATGTTTCATGAGTGCATTTCCAATTGCAATATCTCCTATTGCAAATGCAGTTTGCTGTAGCAAAAATTCAATCGTTTGTCTCTTTTGTACGATTATTTCAGAGCCCTAGTTTTGCGAAAACGTTTGAACGATTTTGAATAAACGAACGCTTTTATGCGGTCGCCACGTAGATATGCGTTACTCTGCTCCCACACATCCGGAATGTCAACGTAATATCTGGGTTCCGACGTGTCAAACTCGCAGTATGAGGCACATTGTAGTGCAGGGCTTCGGAAATTTTGACCACCTGGTGTTCGAGAATGTGCCCTGACAGCGCACGGTATATCGACCTGTAACGTATCGCCTCCATCCAAAGGCTACTGCTGTGGTCTGAATCGAGCTCTTGAATTTAAGATCAGCAATCGAACACCATCTCCATGCACTGTACTATTGAGGCAGAGAATATAAACTTCTAGCAAAAAAATCAAGCTGGGTAAATTACAAACTATAAAACCTTGACGTCCATTGCCTGTAAAAACCTTCCGGGAAAAGTTTCTGAAAATGGATTGAGCCATCATTCCCAGGTGAGGGCACTGACCAGACGATTCTCGGCAATGCCGCACTTCCAATATAAAGGAACGTTTATCTCTCCCATAAAACTTTTCTCACTGAAAGATGGTTGGCAATTCCTAAGTGGCGATCTCCCTCGGGTCCCAGCTTCTTGCCGGCGTTCCTCATGACAGTTGCCAGAGCGAGCGAGGGCTACGAGCCTCCTCGTCTCGCTTTGTTTTCTCGAGTCCGCAATCACGGCGTTAATGGTGCCTGTTTTTACTCTCGCTCCCGGAGCGGGGAGCGACCGATTCTTTCCTCTTAAGGCGCGAAACACTGGGGATTTTATTGTTATCTCCGGTTACGCCTGCTCGCTCCACGCGCGTTTGTGTTCTCGCTAATTAGAAGAAGCGGCAGAACCAGGGTAGTAAAGGAGGCAACGACAAACAAGACAAATAGAGTAGGCAATGTGAGGATGACCAGAACATCCCCCGAAGTTATGAACTGCGACCGTGTACCAGAGAAAATGTGATACAGACGTGTAATATCACTCGGAAAGAAGAGTAAGAACATCATTAGGATGTTGCGCATGGGCACGAGAGTATACTGCTTGGCTTCTATATAGAGAGGTGTTAATACAGCGCTTATAATTCTGGCGTCACTAATGAATTTGCGGGTGCTCATGGTGTTACGTCAAGCCGATGTCACGTTTTGTTATACTGTCAGGGCTGACGCGGCTGTACTCTGCAAAATGCAAATCGCAGTTTGGTGATAAATGTGCGCTTTCGTAACGCGGTATAGTGCGTGCGTGCAAGCGCTTATGAAAAGAGAAAATCTGCCATGCTGTCGCCTCTAAGGCATAGAGAAACATACTTACATGCCTAAGGTTGCTCTAAGTCAATGGAACAAAGCTCTGTCCGACAAAGAGGGTGTTCTGGGTGAGTTCTTATTCGACCATTTTTTTCTTGACTATAAGCTGCGGAACATTGAGATTATGTCTTACAATTCTTATTACATCCGTGACTGTTTGGCGTTACACGATGAATTTTATTAGGTTATGTCAGCCGGATCGCAAGCTGTGAATGCGGTAACGGATTCCTTTGTCATGAAACAAAGATTTCACAACCGTGAGGTATGCTTTTATTTATTTATTTATTTGATTTGCATACACAAATACACAAAGACATAGAGGAAAGAGGGAGAGAGCAAGCTGGCAACTGCCACCTGGAGGGGCACAAAGCCTGCTTCAGTGGCGTTCCGATTTACCACTACTACGTATTTTAAAAAAGACAATATCAAAGCTTGGGGATTTCGGGTAAGACGCCGTCTTGTCTGCCACCATACTTCTTTAATTTTTAGTTATACATATTGCATTGAGTGCGCGTTCCCCGTGCAATTTTTTGCGGGGCCTTCGGTGGGCATCAACGTCCCCCCTGCTATTAAGCAGGTCCATTAGACACAAGGTAGAATGGTACCTCGCTGCGTGTTAGCTAATGGAGGTATCCCTCGAGATCTTCATTGGCGAACACGTCTGCGTTCCACGTTCCCTGCAGCATTGGCATCTATTTGCCTAACGATCGCTACCGCTTAACTAAGCGATCGCCGTAGCTGCGGAGCAGGGCCGTTTGCACGTTTTATATTTTCTCCTTGTTTAATTTTCTAATGCCACACCACATTCCATCTCACATTCTAGCTGTGTAATGACGTCCTGTAATAGAGCACTGGAATTGCTCTCTTTCTGAAATCTAGTTCTCATTAACGTGCTGCACCTTCTACAAAATTTAAATGAAGCGCCATGACGCAATCTGTACGCTCGGCGATTGATATGCTGGTGGCGAAAATTTCTTGAAACGCAGTGAAACAGAACTTCGATGGAATGAATAATGCGTGTTTGAAGGTGAGAAATGTAGATTATGACTACATAAGCTTCTAATGTGTCTCATTATTTTTTAAGCGAAACAAACGTAATTCATTTACTGTGGACAATTATCCAAAAAAGCTGTCAATAGCCAGAAGTTATCGGTTACTGTGTACGTTGACACAACATTCGCAAAATTGTGAGACACGGGATCTTCATTTGCAGTCCTGTCATGATTTTGAATTTGTCTCATCTTTGCATCCTTGGCAATGGAAGGCTACCGTAACTCGCGTTCTCGTTTATCTGGAGTTTCTTTTTTTTTTCTCGTGCTTCCTACGAAACATCTGTCGTAGTTTCCTTACCTTTGTTAAGACACATGTTAAGCGCTTGCCTCGGCAGGCGGGAGACTTCAAACGCGGACAGTTGGTTAATGCCCGTCCTTTCATCCTGTTTTCCGAAGTATGTCGTGCGAACTGCACTCACGTACCATATGGGCCACAGCGCGCATTGCTGCGGCAGCCGTCGTGTCGGATAAAGGTCACCGCTACTCAAAGAGATGACGACCACCAGAGTAGTTCTCTTCCGGCTCAAAATGACGTGCCCTTTTGATCCACTCATATCGTCTTCGCGACGCAGCTCCTCTCTCTGTCCCCCCCAAAAAAGTTGGTGACATGCCGCGCCGGAAGTTGTCGAGTGTTGCTCAGGTGGTTCATGTGTGTATCTTATTATTGCTTAGATATTTTCTCGAGGTTGACGGGGTGGTGAAGGACGCATGTGCTTCCTGTTTCTGTGATGGAAGAAGGGACAGGCATGGAGAGTGTACAGATAAAAATGTCGATTAACGCGGTGAGGAAACAGATGTAGGGTCTCTCGCAAGCTACAAAACCCGTCAGCGTCGTTCCATCATAAGTGAGTGCTCTCTATCCGGGCATGGCCGTGCCCGTGCGCTTAAGTACACCTGCACCTCGTCGTTTCCACGGCCCGCTGTTGCCGACAGTTGATTACCCTAATGGAGCACTCGGATTCGGACCAGTGACTCGAACTGGAAACAAGAGAAACTCGAACAGAAAACATGGCTTGTTTGTGTTATACCAAACAAACAAGTGAGAGAAAGAAAAAAAAACACGAGAGAAGGCAGATAGGTTAACCAGACGCACTTCTGGGTTTGCTACCTTGCACAGGGAGGAATATATAAAGAGCGAAGGGAGATGGTAACGGAATCACTCGCGCGCTTGGAAGAGCACATCAAGTCTACAGGCGGCCCCACTGATCTGTTGACTTTAGGTGTTTCAGAAATGCTTTCGTTGACATGAGTGGCGATTGCCCCTGATATGTGGTATAGGTAAACATATTGGAGAACGAAAGCTGTTATTAAACGGCAATAACGTGATTCTCTCTCTCACTCTATCAGTTTTGCTTGCTAGATATTTTTTGTGTGTGTCTATTAGATCATTGCTCCGTTTTGCAAGCCATATCAACACGGAGCTGTTTGAAACTCGTCGCGCGCGCGCTCTTTCTCCAGTCGACGTGCACGCCGCACTTTGCTGCACCTAACTGTACTCTCCCTCCCTTCACATTCCTCACTCGCTTGCTCTACAAACGGGGCTTCCTTAATTAAGTTTCACATGAACAGTAGAAACCCTGCTTTGACGTGCCTGTCTGTGGACGTGTTTCCGTGCAGCGTGAAAGGTTTCGTGTGCGGGGATTGTGGGGCCTTTCGTTAAGAGAGGAACCACGTGCTCTGTGTCAGGAGAGTGACAGAGAGTGAGAGTGAAAGAGAGAAAGAAGGTAAAACACGTGTTTCCGCACGTCGCCTGTCTAGTCGGCAAGAGGGGGGACTGGCGGAAGTCGCTCTTTTGAAAGAGCCGTCTGTCGCGTCGGGGGACTCGCCATCACCGAGCGGTTGCGCGCGCGCACACACAGCTGTGAAACCGCGCAGACTGCTCGTCGCCGGTTTGAGTCTTGCCCGCGCGGGGTCGCTTTCTGACGCGCTGTACGCGCGACGGAACAAAAACACGTCGCCGCGGCGCTTCCTTCGAAAACTGACGCGGGAGTCGCCGTGGCAAGTAATTGCATTAGCCCCGCACCGAGCGCCATAAATCATCTACAGCCTACTTCCTCCGCTTAGGCTGCTGGACTTGTTTTGTCTCTTTCTTGTTATTTATCTTGTTCTGCGACCTTTATCCTTTCGCACTTTCTTTTTTTGGCACCTACCGTTTTTTGCACACTTTCGCCGGTTGTCCGAAAGCGCTGAGTAACAAACACCTACTCTGCATCCGCGCTTTTCTATGATAGAAGGAGGGAGAAAAAGAAAATCAAGGAGTTGCTGGAGGGCCGCCCCTCCGAGTCTTGATTTATACCCCCCCCCCCCCCCCCTGGTGAGGATTTATACGTGGCATTGCTACTTTGCGCGGTGTCGTTTTGGGTCGGTACGATTAAGCCGGTAACGCCAGCTGATGGCTCGAGCTGCTGCTGCTGCTTCTGCTGTTGCGGCAGTTAGCGTTTTGCCATTACTCTCTCTTTGTGTGTGTGACTCCTGAAAGTGGCTTTATTAAATCGACCCTTGGCCGGTTGCGTTCACTCGTTCGTAAGCCGGAAGCCACACTGGAGTTAGATGACTATCTCAGTGGCTTTCTGTGGAAGACTTAGAACGCAATTGGGAGCTTGCGCACTTAAAGAACGTTTCGCTGTGTTTACCATATGCGAAATGCCGGATAAACTTGTAGCCACATCAGAGGGTCGCGCACGACTGTAGCGAGGGTTTAACGATCCACTTTTCTCGATCATATCTGAGCCGTGCCATTGGCTACTGCTGCACTGTGGCGCTGCCCCCAATGAACAAACTCGGAAAGAATCGAGTTTGATCAGAGTGTGGACTCATTTTTGGATGAAACGTTTCTTTTTTGCACTTGACTAGTAAATTCGTGCGGGCTGTTTCCGTTTCTGGAACAGCGTTACATATAGCGTTGACGCATATTCTCCGTGATTTACATTTTATTTTCCTCGAAGAACATGTAAACGTGTCGCATCATTGGGCTATATATGTTGCATACTTGCACTGTTAGGTGCAGTACATTTTTAATTGCACTTATCTCATTACTTGTTTGATTGTTCCGTATATGCGCATGTTCCGGATAAACACTCTTTTTTATTATCTTGTGACGTGAACTGAAGTATAAGGACAATAAAGTTACTGCTCCTCCAGCAATTTTTTTTTCAATGCTTAATCGGATAATTCTGCCATAGCCGCCAGAAAAAAAAAAAGTTTGGTCTGCTGCCTCGCGTCGCCACCAATAGACGAGCGCGTCTGGGCAGAGTTGACAGTTTCGGCCGCTTTTTGGGGGAGGGCGCTGGCGCTCCACCCGTCGAAGTGAATGGCACTTCGTGTTTCACGTTTACACGCAAACCAATGACTCCATACCCTGTTTACATCAATGGGCGTTTGCGTTTACTCGCAAACCAATGACGCCATACCCTGCTTACATCAATGGGCAGGGTGTCAAATATGCACGGACGCATCGTTTCCTGGGCATAATAATCGACTGAAGTCTTTCGTGGAGCCCGCATTGTGTGTACTTGAAGAAGAGACTGCTATCTATTGTGCATATAATGAAATTCATGTGCGGAAAAGCATGGGGAACTTCTGTGGCCTCCATGCTACAGCTGTACAGGGCCCTATTTCTGGGTCTATTGCGCTGCAGCTTGCCGGTACTGACTAACACTTGCAAATCCAATACTCATTCATTGGAGAGTTTGCAGGGTCAGGCGCTGCGTATCTGCCGAGGACTGCCCCGATGTGCTTCTACTTATGCCACAATCGTGCTTGCCAGAGAACATCCGGTCAGGACATATAGAGTTGTGGATTGCCTCAGAGCGCACATTCGACATGCTAGCCGTGTACCCGACCACCACTTGGCCCTTCTACCCTCCAGAAGACCACGTGCTACGTTTTCAGACATCATAGCCAAGCACCTAAACAGCATTCCATCATGTTATACGCCAGCTATGAGAATGGCATGTCCTTTGTGGTGCCTCGACCAGCTGCAAATGCGTCTAGAAATTCCGGGTATCAAAAAGAAAAGCAATCACTCCAGAGTAGCATTGAAGCAAGCAACACTGCTATTATTACATCAGTTGTACTTGGACCGAACGCATATATACACTGATGGGTCCGTCTCGTCCAGCAGCTCATCAGGGGCCGCTGTAATTCCGGCTGCAGCAATGACAATCAAATTTAAGTTGTCACATATGACTACATCTATGGCACCAGAGCTTGCTGCTATAAGGGCTGCTTTACAATATCTCGTTCAAGAGCGTCCAGGAAAATGGGTCATATTCTGTGATTAGAAGGCAGCACTTCAGAGTTTGCAGTCTGCCATGCGTGGGAGGAATCATGAACAATTGGTACATGAAATAAGACATTGCCATCATGAAGCTCTAGCACGAGGGCATGATATTATATATCAATGGCTGCCTGGACATATCGGTATTACAGGAAATCAATTAGCCGATGATGCAGCACGCTCAGCCCATGAAGGAACCCGCGTGGTCCCTATTCCTCTATCAAGGAATGATGCAGCAAGACAACTTTACCTGCTGGCTCGAGATCTTACACGCACGTTCTGGTCGTCTACCAGCTTCCAAAGGTGTCACTTATATGAACTGGATCCTTCGCTCAAGATACAGCTACCATCACAACTTTCCCACTCCGATGCGACACTGTTATGCCGCCTTTGGTTGGGTGTTGCATTCACAAAGGTGTACTCCTTTCGCATTGGTATGGCAGACACCTCTACATGCGACTACTGCGGAGCTGAAGAGACCATTGAACACGTCCTGTGCAGCTGCGCTTGCTACGACACACAGCGATACCAGCTCCGCATGGTTTTGAATCAACTTGACTCCAGACCATTTTGTGTGCAGAAGATTCTAGGACCTTGGGCATCTGCCTCAGTTGCGCAGAAAGCGACTAAAGCACTCCTACTTTACTTAAAGTCAACAAACCTCAGCGACCGCCTGTAGACTGTGTGTGCTCCCCCGAGTGTGCTCGTGATTGTGTGTACCTTCTTATCTCTCTGCAACCTCTTATCTCCCCTTCATCCCTTCCCCAGTGCAGGGTAGCAAACCGGATGTGCGTCTACCTCCCTGCCTTTCCTTGCATTTATCTCTCTCTCTCTTTCTCGTGCTTCAATGTGGTTGCGTGAGGATTTGTGCGTTTCCGTGTGCTTTTTCGTGTGCTTTCTCGTGCTTATTACGTGTGCGATCGTGTGTGTGTGTGTGTGGGGGGGGGGGGGTAGTTTGTCTCATGTTTCCTGTGATCGAGTACGATTCTCTGGTGCGCGCGTGTTTCGCAGACGGTTTTTTAGTGGTGTTACGCCACGAAACTGTTGTGCGCTGCTGAGCAGCTCGAGCGCGAAAAAAAGACGCTGCACATTGAAGGACGACGTATTCCCCTGCGATCTACAGCTTCAAGAAGCGTATCGGGACGCGTATTATTTGTAACAGAGCACTTATTTTTGTCACAAACGAGCGCAGAAGCAGACGTACGCCGCCGCCTCCAGACGACAGCATCAAATCACCGTGCCAAGCGTTTCCGGCGCTTTCGCGGTGCTTTTCGGTGGGCCGATACGTCAGCCCTTAGAATCTATCTGCTCGACGATTGGTTCCCCATGAACGGAATCAGTGACCCTTTTAATTACAGGTTGAGCCAAACGGGCAGCATTCACAGACAGCATTGACGCCAGTACTCCACGAATGATTGGCCCATCTAGGGCAAACTGTTTACATATGCGGTGTAATAGGTATACTCCAAATGACGATTCAGAATCAAACCTGTGATGTGCAGCTACAAAACGCGTTATTCATGGCCTACTGTTCCGCGTAGAAATGCGCCTGAAAGCGTTTATTCCTGGCAGAAGCGGTGGCGCCAGAGCGGGCGCGAGGTGAACTGCGCGTCCTGCTGCTTCGGCGGCACAGAGCAGGCCGCACCTCGTTTTTTATCCAGCGGCCGTGATACTGCAATCTCTCATTCTGCGTGAAAGTGCCATCTTTTCCCGCCCAGCACAGCGAAAGAGATTGGCATGTAGGCGAGCACAGTTTGACAAACTATGAAAAACTTAACAGCGCTTCCGATGAGAAAGATTGGACGAACCGTCAAATACAGAGAACGCAGAAGTCAGGTTTTAGACTTTGTCGGGAGCTCAGAAAAGAAACGCGGAGAAAAATCGTTATCTGAACCGTTGAAGCAGTCATTGTTGATGTTTCGATTTGAGACAAAAGGAACGGCGCTATTGCTCTCTACATAGGCAGCATATAGCCAACTACGACGCTGAATGTCGACAAATGATCACGAAGTGATGGTGTCGTATAGCTGTTCTTGACAAACCGATGCTAGCGCGAACCTGCAGAATGACTGCCGTATACAGGGAGACTTCTTCGTTATTTTGCGTGCACATACACAGCAAAATCTGCGGTAAACAATCACTTCCACCTGTCGCGTTCCGATCGCGTGCGTCGAGCTACTTTCCTGTATTTTCGCGTGTGTATTTACTTTTGTCAATACCTGCGCCTTTCGGTCTTTCCTAGTCGACTCACCAACAAATAATGAATATTTCAGACACGCAACGCCGTCGTTCGAATTCATGCACTCAGTCGTCTGCGCGCACAATCGAAGAGTTGAAGAACGGATAGCTAACAAGACGCGGAATGAAGGTCGGGTCCAATCGGAATCTGCAGGGGGGGCTGCGTGTTTGGAAAGAGTGCATTTCTGCATTCATTCTATCCCCTCCTCCCCCCTTCCCCCCTCCCTTTCACGTTATACCCCGGCTCTGTTCTCAAGGTTTCTTCCTTACTTCTTTTCTTTTTCGTATCTGTTTCTTCCCTCGTTTTCTGCATCAGTGCCTAAGGTTATTTTTCTCTCGCCGCATGCCCGAGCGAACCTGCTCTGCGTTGCTCGAGTCTGTGCGCGTGGGAAGCGCAGATCCACGCGAGCTCTCTCCTGAAATTGAACTCGTTTCGGGCCGGGGAGGAAACAGGCGTCATCAACGTTCCCGTTGCAAACGCTACGTCTTTGTAGCGCAGCGCTCCCGGCGCCGCATTCGGGGCGCTCAGCTGCGCGCGCCCTGATCGTAACAAATCAGTCGACGTTGTCGAACGAGAGCTGTACGGCTGGAAAATATCCAAGGAATACGAAATAGAGGAGAAAAAGTATAGCGGGAAGAAAGAAACCAGTCAGGAAAAAAAAAACGACACAAAGGAAAAGACGCTATCGTGAGATACGGGCAACAGAGGAAAAAACGCGTATGGCTTTATAGTACACTCTTTCGGTGTCCCACGCTTGAACGTACATGTGCCGAGCCAAAACTGCTTGTTCGCATGCTCCGGCCGCCTACTATGCGAGTGCATGCGGCGTTTTCGTCTATTATACCATGCACATGCAAGCGGACGCCGTACGTGTTCGTTGCGTGTATGCGGCTTTCTCGAAGATGTCGCATGTCGCGAACAAGGAGCACACTCCTATATCGGCTGAGGGGAGTGACTGTACGGGAATTGGTTGGCGCGCGCGTGTGTCTGCTATACAGCGAAAGGCTGAAGCGCCGAATGAGCTATAGATGCAGCCCGTTATTCCCCCGAGTGTATTTGTCTTGGCATTCCTCGGGGAATGGTTTGCTGGTTGCGCGTCGCCGCCACAGCGGAGAAGAACAATGAAGTGGTCGGCCGCCGTTTGCAATGTTCGGCGACGCTTACACCAAGATGGCGTGGGGGCGCGCGTGCGTTTGTGTTTCATTCATCAGTGTCCTTTTCTTACGTTTTTTTTCGTCCTCTTCGTCTGCGGTCTTGAGTAAGACGGATGACGTGGAGTGAATGATGGAGCGCTGCAGACGATACGCGAAGAATGAAAAAAAAAAGGAGGGGGGGGGAGGGACGAGGCGACGTCGGGAACGATCATTTTCTTTCTTTCACGTTGTCTTCGTTCTAAGAATTCAGTATATTCCCGCTAATTCGTCTCCCTTCTGACCGCCTTCGATTCGCTTTCGCTGTGACCTATTGGATGTCTTCTGTGTGCGGTCGCAGAACGAAACTTCCGATTTCTCCAGATCACGAGCCGGGAACCTGTTTCTGACATTCTGACACGAATGGGCGTGTGCTCGCTAAAAGAACTCCTCCCCCTTTCCCTCTCTGATTTTTTTCTTCCTTCTTCCAACCATCGCTTATCTCCGAGTCCACTTACTTCATTTCGCTGTTCACGAAATTGAGTGGCTGCATTAAACTACACATGAATACACGGACGGACCTCCATCTGAGTCTCTTCAAATTTGCCACCACACTAGTTTCTATGTGGGCTAGATTTACACGGCACAGTTTTGCTTGTTCCATCTTCTTCATTTTTTCAGATCTCGTTTTTGTACGCTCCTCGATGGTAGATCGTGAGATAAATGTGGAGCTCCAGTGTCTCGGATTCGTTTGTCTCTCGAGAAATACTCGAGTGGCTCCTAGTGCGACACGATACGCTGCGCTTCTTCCCTCGAGAATGTGATGGCGCCATTGGCGATGCTATTACGTATTTCAAACAATTCCTTCCGGAACATTTAAGCCATTTCTTTTTTTCACCGAGCTCCAACTTTTCTTTGCAGAGCTCGATATTTAATCTCAGCTATTGCCATCTCTTTCCTACAGAGTTCGAGTTTGAGTTTAAGAAAGAGTGGAAATAGATCAACCAAAAGCTTGAGACCATAATCTATCTCTTTCTTCACCATTTTGCCTTTGGAATCTGTCGCTGTTTGTCTGAATGAAGAAACTCTTCTTGTTTTGTTTCTTTTAGAAGTTTTCTGGGAAGATTTCGTTTAAGCCATAGATTTAAAGGGGATTTCCGTGGCCTGGCCGTCCCAACGGCACTTGCATTTATCTGCAGCGCACACGGATTATCCGATTAACGGGCGCATTAGTGCTTCACGAGATTATTCTACGCGTTCGGTAGTTCGACCTTAATGGGGCGACCGACATACCTATTGCGTCCACGTCGGATATTTATATTACACTCAATATTCTGTCAGCACAATGTACGATTTAATTTTGTTTTGTCCAGGACGTTCACATTGTATAGGATCAGTTTGTTTCTACTCATGCGTGGACCGAAGAGTCATTTTGGTTATCTACCCCACAAAGAGCAAAAAGAAACATGAAAAATGAAAAATAAAAATTTCACCGAGGCAAGCAAATGAACGTTTTTTGGTAGATTTGTCGGAACAGCGTCGAAAAGAAAGAAAATGCGTCAACTCACCTTGCAAGGATTGAAATAGGAAGGACATGGAGGTTAGCCAGTTCTACTCACCTTGCAAGTTTACCGTATAGTATAGACATATAGTCAAGAGTCCGACGGAATCCCGTTTGGTCGGCGACAAACATAGTGCAAAATAACAAAAACGCCGACCAAGGTGAAATACACAAAACTTTAAAAGATGTTTCGGCTCCCCACACGGGAACCTTGTTCACAGTGCTGTGAACAAGACTCCCGTGTGGGGAGCCGAAACGTCTTTTTAAGTTTTGTGTATTTCACCTTGGTTGGCGTTTTTGTTATTTTGCACATAGTATATACACCACAGATGGAACTTTATGTATGTTGCTATAAGGTAAAGCGGACGTGTTGCATGCATTTAAACGAGCGCGAGAAAATAATAAAACTGATAACTCTGCCAGGTTACCGGCTTATGCTGATGCTGCAGCTTTATATGTAGCTCGCTTATTCAGTTTGCGTAAGTGACATGTTTACGATGAGCTATAGTACCACCAAGTGCTGGGGTAAAACTCTATGTAAGCTGCACGGTCTAACCAAGTGGTATGTCGGATCACATCTGAGCAACAGCGTCATGCAGCTGCTTGGATGTACGTGCCATTCCTTTAGACGCTTGACAAATTTGACGGACTAAGCTTGGCTACGCCCAGGGGACGTTATCGAAGTTCATATACGTGAGGCCCATGTACACTGTTAGAAATTGATTAGTCCCCTATCACTTTAATAATAATAATAATAATAATAATAATAATAATAATAATAATAATAATAATAATAATAATAATAATAATAATAATAATAATAATAATAATAATAATAATAATTGTGGTTGAACGTCCCAAAACCATGATATGATTATTAGGGACGCTGTATGTGACAGGCTTTAGAAATTTCGAACCCTTGGGGTTCTTTAGGCTGCACCAAAATCTAAACCAACGGGCCTCTAGAATTTTCGCCTCCATCAAAAATGCGTTGCTTCTCTGCAGAGCTTATTAAGTGTGATACTTACAAGCTACGTTTCAGATGATAAAATGGAGGCGAAGAAATAAAATGATGCTAGGTACTTACTTGTCTCACGTCATACATACGCAAAAGGGACAACGTGTTGTTAGTGAGTGAGGTTAGTTATAACGCGAGAAAAGAACGACGACAAAGAGGCAAGAAGGACACGAGCGCTTCTTGTCTCTTTGTCGTCGTTTTTATCTCGTGCCATAACTATCGTCATGTCATACCAACTAGCCCACACTGCCACACTTCTAGAGAGTGAGGCCATGAAATTCTCACAAATTAGGCAGATCACACTGCTGCATCCTACAGGCATGTAACATGCTAAACTGGACACACCCCGTGTTTTCGACTAAATATCTAATAGAAGCGTTTACATAACCAGGTGAAAATTGTGTCGTCTGCCTGCTCACGGAAGCCAATTCTATAGCTTCTAGCACGACGGAACTTGGGGTATTTTTCTACACAGCGATTTGCTCCCTGTCACATAATTTTAAAAAAGTTCTCGCTATCGTTTCCACCGTGCGTCTTACCGTACGCCCCTTCGCACCTACTCACCTTCCTCGTAAACACCGCAAACTAAACTGCATCTGAGCACATCGTAGTAATTGGCCGCGATGCTTTTAGAAACAACCCGAAGGACTCCAATACACAAAGCGTCTACCGCGCATGATTACATCGTTGTCAAAGTGTTGCCCTGTTTTAATGAGGTTGCACTGTTCATTAACTTAAGCTAGTGTGAAATCCGAGATGGTTAGTGGAAGGCTGTGTGACATGAGATAATCAGAGATCAATCTACTGTGTGACTGTCCTTCAGTCTCAGAAAATGGAAATTCAAGGGAGAGGTAGAGGCCTAAATAGATTTTAAAAAATTGATGAACAGGAGGTACCGCTGTAACCTACGTTTCCATGAGTGCGCTTTTACGGGCGAGGGCATAAACTGCTTTTTTTTTAGAGCGTATTCGTGTATACAGTACTCACGAATTGAAACACGGCATCGTTTGTTGCGCTTTTGTTATTGTATAATAACTGATATGAGCAATTGTTTGTGATAACCGCGTCATGTGTCGCTGCAAACCTGGCCGCTAAAGATAAGCTTTGGCTCTCATGTATGTGTTTTTGAATAAATATTACTCAGATTTAACACGAGCTGCAGAGGCTGCACGTACGTCACCTGGGAACTAAAGTATGGCATTTCAATCCGTGAGTACACTACACTTAGCTCTCTCCTTCTTTCAACTAAAAAAAAAAGAGGGTGGGGAGGATAGGAAAGCAAGAGGCAACTGGAATGATGGGGTCATTGAGATCGAGGAGTTGTCTTGACAAATGGGTAAATTTAAGTTTGACGCCTACAGGTAATCTCCGCACAGTTGTGGTACCGGCATTCGTAGATGGTCCTAATCCCGGAACAATAACTAGTCTCTATCGTGCGCGCTATACATAGGTTATACAAAAAGGTTTTAATTTGTGTTGCGAGATTAACGATCACTGCTGAGCGAATGAAACGAGCGTGTGTTTCTCTGCGAGCGGTTTCTCGTTAACACGCTCATGAAAACAACAACTTGTGCAGAAGAGCCATGGATGCGTAGCAGTGATGATAAGCGTAAATTTTCAAAAGTGGTACATACAAACATGTGTACACGTAATGATGGCGCACACGCGAATTCAGAGTTCTGAATTGGCAACATGGTTGACGGATCATCAGCCTACACACGGCTTCACACTAAACAATATAAATCGCCGACAGAACAATGCGGCACACTGAATTGCGCATGCATGTTTGCCGTATGAATCTCGGTGGCCGCACGATACCATATTAATGTCATTGAAGTGTAAAAGATTGCTCTTTAACTTGCTGAATTGCGCACGTGGTGGATATGATCCGCATTCGTTGGCAAAGCAACACAAACAGCAGTTTAAACCATCTGAATAAGACTTGCCGCTTTGAAGCACATGAACGCAATGCTGACTGAATCACTGAAGCATGCGCACTCTTCTTGTTGTTGGTGATGCTCCATCGCTGTCCGTTTGTTGATCTATGAAGCTCGACCGCCCAGATTTGACATCTCTAAACTAAAAGTGTAACGCAACCTCCATTAGACACCCCCCCCCCATATATATATATATATATATATATATATATATATATATATATATATATATATATATATATATATATATATATATATATATATATATATATATATATATATATATATATATATATATATATATATATATATATATATATATACCGCATACTGTGCGCACGTTCCTCGAAGATACACTCGACGCATACGTGAGTATGCGCCCGTTTCCTGGGTAACTTTCTCACCCAAGCGCATGAAGCCAGAACGCGCGCTCACGCGGGGCATACGCGTTCAACGCACCGTATTAAAGCCGAGGATTTGACACCCTCGCGAGCTTGCCTTCCTTCGCACCACGACTGTCTGTCGGGCTGGCTGCGACGACGCCTTCATACACAAGCTCCACCGTCGACACGACACTTCAACATGAAAGTAGTATTCTTCCAGGATATCAAACAGAAAAGAAACGCAGGAAGAAGCAGTCGCGGGTCTAGGAACACACGCGCTGACACGCGGAAGTCGTCGGTATAGCGCGCACTTGGCTTGCGTAAGGGGGGCAGGGCCGCCGCGGCACCGTTTTCTGGGAAGTCTCTTCGCGCCAACGACCGTGTTCATCAAGTCGCTCATGCACGACTCGCTCCTGCTCCGTGGTCGCGCACGTACTACGTCTAGCCACCTTGCGCAGTGCGCGCCCCAGATCGCACAGCTCCTTCGCTTCTTTACGCATGCCTGTTCTTCCTTTTCTTTGCTTTATTTCTCCGAGACGGAACAAGCAACCGCGCGATCTTCTCTTGTGGAAGTGTTGTGTGCTCTAAAGCGTGTTCTAAAGCTTCCTGTTACTGTTTCCAGTTGCAAGTGCGCTGGTTCTTCTGGTTCGGTCACATCTCTCTCTTTCTCTCTCTCTCTCTCTCTCTCTCTCTATATATATATATATATATATATATATATATATATATATATATATATATATATATATATATGAGCAGGGGCTAGGCTTCGTTTTATCAGAGACGTTTCTGGTTTCCCTCTAAGTCTCCATTTTGTTTTTTCTAGGATTAGAATTTCTAGATTTTTCTAAACACGCGAAAACTTCCTGAGCACATCTTCGCGTTTTTCTCTGTGTGTGGTCTCTCCCTGTAGAAAGAAGCAATTTAGTTGTCCGCGACGAAGTTTTTTCCGGCAGAAATAAGGGCTTACACCGGAGCCGCCTATACCTGGCACAAGAACAGGCGTTGTTTGTGGCACTCGAAAGCCTCCCGAGAAACCCTCAAAGCCAATTCGCCTTTAGTTAGTTCTTTTTTGTTCCTCGGAGTTCTTCTTGGGCCTGTTAGTATACCGACAAGGTTTCGTTCTGAGGCTTCCGAGAGATCTGTTCTATACTGTTTGTCTTATAAAATGCGGGCCCTTTTCATCTTACGTATTCTTTTTCAATTCTCGGAGGTTGTTTTGGTGCAGACCCCAACTGCTTTCACGAACACGCTGTCTTTTCTTCTACCTCAATCTGTGGCTTTTCTCATAGCTTCACAAAGTCTTCTATACACTGAACAGAGTCATTGTACCATCTGGCGTCTTGTGTGGTCTCGATTGCACACACACTATACGTAATTCACTGGACCTTCGACGTCTTTTTTTTTTTCATAGTACTTTTTCATAGTACTTTTTCATAGTACTTTTTCAAGTACTTTTTCATAGCTGTGATATAGACATTGCTGTTGTGTGGCTAGAAAGCTAAAGAACACGCAAAAATGTTGTGCGTGGCACCTCCAGCTCCTAGCAGTGGTCCTGCTTTCACGGTAAACTCGCTGGATTTATAACTTTGCGGTCGCTTTCGGCCGTATACAATGAGCTTCTTCAAAACCCACGCTGTAGCTGCTCCATTTTGTTTGTGTATTACTTTTATATTTATTTGCTTCCGCTTTATTGTTTACCAGTGTGTTATTCAGGTTGCAAATCTTTCTTAGAGATTGTACGAGAATTCGTGCACATATTGACTGTAGATCTTCATGACTGTGGTTGCTGGGAGCTATGTCGCACGTGGCAACTAATAGAGAATTTTTGTGTGTGCGCTATACTGAGTAGTTATGATCAACGACGCTGTTCAACCTGTCGTGCGATATTATTATTCTTTCTACGAACGAGATTGTTTTACGAAATTTATCATCACGTCACAGAAACGGACCACGAGTTCAATTTTCAATGGCTACCTGGTCATTGTCGGTTCAGTGGCAATTGTCGGTTCAGTGGTGGGATGTACGAGCCACCGACAACGTGGCTCCCACATCCCACTAAGAAGAGCACACTCTTCCGATTCCTCTGTCGAGGACAGACGCTGCAAGGCAGCTTCGTCATCTTACACGTAGTTTGTGTCTGCAGGAGTAGAACACCCCAAGCATAAGACATACAAGATTCCACCAAATAAACCCTCAACTGGCACTTTATCCGGACTTCGTAGACGTGAAGCTTCGCTTCTTCTTCGGTTTGGTTGGGAATTGCGTTCACGAGAGCATATACAACCCTAATTGGAGTGACTGACAGTGCGGAATGCGAGGTCTGGGGAACAGAAGAAGACATTGGCCATCTGCTATGTCATTGCCCTCGATTTGCTTCTGAGAGACGAAAACATTCTGACGCGTTGGGACAATTGGACGATCGGCCGCTCTCTCTGCAGATGCTGCTTGAGCACCGTCGTCATAGTCTTTCGTCGGCTCACAAGGTGGTCAGAGCCCTCTTGCGATTTCTGAGGACTACGAACACAGTAATCCGCTGTATATGCGTCAGCCCATGTACCGACAATTTTCTCATCTCTTTCCCTTCTCTTTCCTCTCTCTTTCATGTTTATGCTCCCCTTTCCCATTCTTCTTGGTAGGGTAGCCAACCGGGCATGTGCCTGGTTAACCGCTCTGCCTCTTCTCTTGTTCTTCCTCCCCTCTTTGCTATGTTATCCGTATCAGTGGAGCCTCAGCATTCCTTTTATTGTTATCAAAAGCCTTTGATGCAGCTCTGCGGCGTTTCCCTGCCCATTTCAGAGTGACCTTTGGGGCCAAGGCTATCGAAAAACATCTGTGTCTGTGTGTATACTCAAAAGACGATCCTGCATTAGAACTGTTACCTGAGAAAAAAAAACTTAAACCAAATCTGATGTAGGTCAGATCATTTTAGACGGTAACCAGCCATTCTCAAATATCACTTGAGGACCAAGGGCGGAATTAACTAAGCGTGTCGTTCGGAAATCGTTTTTGTTGTCAGCTACCTGCCTTTCCTATTGGTATATGTGTACATGAAGACTGGCTCAAGATTTCTTCTCGTGAACAAATCTGCCTCTCAAGACATTTTCTTAAGAATTCTGGCCCTGCATATCTGTGAATTCTAGGGTCGATGTAAACGTATGAGATGTTACAGAAGCAGCGACAACGACGAAAGCTTTAGGCACCGCTTGCGACGATATCATTAAACTAGGACGAACACGTATAGATGCTCAATGTTTATTGAAATTACTCACGGATCGCGCTCACGCGAAGACACAAAAGCGGATGCACTTTCGCGAAAGCGATTGTGCGAAAAAAACGGATAATATGCTCGCTTAGCTTTTCTATTTTCACTTCGGCTGCAAAGTTCGTGTACGGGGCTGGCGCGCTCCGTGTATTGACGTCTCTCGCAGAGACGTGCTTCGAGCCTCGTAACCTACATTTCTTTTTTGAGAACCTCGCTCGCGTGACCGGACGGGGCACGGCCGTGTTTTGAATGCGACTGGGCGTATAGGGAACGGATCGTGACGGAACCCTTCCGTGGTGGGACTCGAGAGCAAAGGTCGCAGGGAAGCATCAATTCGATGAGAAAAAAAAATAAACGTCGGTGTGATGCTGGAGATGTATGTAGGTGGTGTATAGACGGGGTCGATGATCATTTCACGGGCCGTTTCACGTACTTCGGTTTACACCGCTTCGCATTATTGTTGAATCTTCTTTCTCCGCGCAGTTCGCTTGCGCGGCCTGTGACCCGAATTCCTTTCCTGTGGCTTTCCCTTTATGACAAAAAGAAGCGAGAACGCAAATGGAACGCTGTAATAGTGCTGCCTTTGCTTTCACTAGTGTAGAGCTGCAGTCAGCGCTGAGAAGCCCCTACAACGCATGTAGGCGAAACGATTCCAGGTTTAGCTGCGTGAGCTTCTATTCTTTTTTTCTTGTTGCGATTTGTCAAACTTTATACAGCGCACAAACGCGTGAGTACAAGTGAATGACGCAAGTGCTAGCCGCAGCGCTTGCATCGAGACTTACAGTCTTGATTTTTTCTTTTTTTTTTAATCTTCAGTGTACTATCTCACAAAACTTCTTCGTAATGGCAATCTCCGATTGCTCACCCGGTTACGCTAATGATTGATTGAAATACCGTCGTAAGAAAATGTTTAACCCAAGACGGTTTTGTAAAGCCCCGCCACGGTGGTCTAGTGGCTAAGGTACTCGGCTGCTGACCCGTAGGTCGCGGGATCAAATCCTGGCTGTGGCGGCTGCATTTCCGATGGAGGTGGAAATGTTGTAGGCCCGCGTACTCAGATTTGGGTGCACGTTAAAGAACCCCAGGTGGTCAAAATTTCCGAAGCCCTCCACTACGGCGTCTCTCATAATCAAATGGCGGTTTTGGGACGTTAAACCCCACAAATCAATCAATCAACGGTTTTGTAAATACTGGTCTAGAGATTGCGGCTGTTTGTGGCGGCCACCTAGTTCATGGTCGGTCCATGACACATATGTACCCTAGGTGGAAAATGTTCCATATATATGTAACGTAAGAAGGTATTGATGCGTAGGAGTTAGAAGTAGAAGCCGAGAAGGAAGAAGTGAGATTAGAATAAACATGGCGTATGAGCCAGGCCACGTCTCGCATTCATCATAGCGTCACACGAGTCGACAGGATGAAGCCCTCCCAGCCACTTCGTCAGTGTCTCATCATCGACGCAGTTCTCCACAAGACGCAATGACCATACCTCGACTACGGAATCATATCCTGGCCGCACACAGCGACCATCACCATGCCAGAATCATCGACTGCCCTTCCCATCCCCAAGTACACCGGAGCAGTGGACGATGGACCTGTACAGGACTGGTTCGACCTGTTCGAGCTAAACGCAACCGCTGCATCATGGTCGGAACGGGAGATGATCATCAACTTTACCGACTACATCTCCGGTGAGGCCTTCAAATTCTACCTCACCCACATATTTCAAAACGACAAGTCATGGGAAAAGATAAAACAAGAAATGATCATTTGGTTTAAAGAAGACAATGACGACTACGACGAAGATTCGCTTATAACCGACCATCCACAGACAACCGCGCTCGGTCGCCGCAGTCAAAAGCACTGCTCACGCGTTGGGACACGAAAAATGAATCGGCCTTTGAAACAAGAGCAATTAAAGCACCCCCTCAATGAAAGGTAGCCAGATCTGTTTGCAGGAAGAGTGTACCCTCCACCGAACCACGTTTTGCAACTGCCGTATCGAAAACCAACCTTTACGTCATCACTGCACCGTAGCACTCACATTAGGGAGCCACCCTGTGCACAGTACTTTCCGTCTTGCGCACTTCGACCACCTCCTACTTTTCCGTCGCTTGGCCCTTCGGTCGCTCGCAACGCCCACCTCGCGTCTCACGCGTTCACTATGGTCAAAATAGAGCGGAGAAGCTCCGAGCATACTCAGCCAAGCCCAGGGTCTACCGTCCGTATTCATGCATCAGAACAGTCAACCTCCAAAGTTGCGCAGACAGAGACACAATCCCAAGCAAAATCCGACCAAATCAAGTGTTTGTCAGTGTCGCCGTCGAGTTCCCAGCCACCTAAGAATCCAACGAACACAGTAGGCTCGGAAGAATCAACTTTCAAGCACTGCCCTGTACCAGAAGCGTATATTAAGAACGGCGTTGCAAGAGCCTCCAAAGACCTCCCTGTCGATTCTATAGCGCAGCACCTTCATTTTCTTTCGAGAATCACGACAGCCCAACGACTAGCAACTATCTAGCAGTCACATCAACTATGAAGAAAAAGCACGCTCGTGTTACTGAAGGAGTACCACCTCGTAAGATTCCGCAACATCAGCAGTGCCATCAGGAACTCAAAGAACTCTGGAAACTACGGCAGTTACATCAAGCCCTTCGACGAACTAAAATGAGATCACAACCAGATTTGTGGCTTAAGGATGGTCGTCAGAAACGAAAACAACTAAAGGAAAGACCAAGTCAACATCTGAGCTACATTCGTAGAAGGAAACGTCAAGGAAGTCTTCTGTACGAAATATCAAGGCTTCACGTGCAATCCTACCGATGGAGATACCACCACAGAAAACCACGAAAGAGACTGAACGTTGCCATTTGCTTAAATTGCAGGTACACAGACATCGTATCATCAACTTCGGTTCTCGCGAATGCAAGCTTAAAGCAATGCTTCTGTCTCAGCCACGACAAAGAATACAACACCCACGACAGAAAACTCGGCGCCTACTACGTCCGACCTTCAAATTTTACAAGGACGTCCAGCATCGTTGGTTCTTGGCAGCTGCTGAATACGTGTCATGGTCAGTGCAGTTGTGCAGGACGCGGTTATCTTATCCAGAACGCCACAGCCAGCATCGTCCACCCGAGTTCTCTTAGATATGGCCGGACTGCTTCCCTCTGCTGTAGATTTTTTTGTGTGATTTAAGGAACTCCCCTCTGAAATGGAACTATGGCGCATTTTGACATTTTTCGCTCGCTTTAACACCCGTTTTTGTTGTTTTGTTAACTGTCTGACGCGACTTCTTCCGGGAGGGGGAGGGGGAATCCTGTAACGTAAGAAGGTAGTGACGGTTAGGAGTTATAAGTAGAAGCCGAGAAGGAAGAAGTGAGATTAGAATAAACATGGCGTATGACCCAGGCCACGTCTCCCATTCATCATAGCGTCACATATATGTGCCCAAGACATATGTGTACCTATAGGGGGTACATATATGTGCCACTAGTGCAGCAAAAACAACGTAAGGGAAGACAATCGCAGCGCTTCACTGCGCGACTGAGCAGGCGGTAGCGGATGCACGCGACCATGATACTCGTTTCGGCTGGCCTGTATGCATGCGCACCACCACCGGTGCGAAATTTCCTCCATCTTTCGTCACGCAGGAAACCACGCGCGCGTTGTCTTGCGAGCCGAGTGCGTCGCCGCGTGCACTCTTTGCTTCCGCCGCGCCGTGTCTGCGGGCCGCCTTCCTAACCCGCATTCACCAAAAAACGCAATACCTTCAAAGCCCCGTGGCAGTGCGATTACGTCCTGTGCTGGCCATCTTCTGAGACAACGACGACGAAGACGATATTCGCCTCGAGGGGCTCGCGCGTGCCTAAGTTTTCGGGCAAACGGGTTGACTCGGCTTGGCTTCCCTTTTCTTATCGCTTCCTGACTCGGAGGAACGCCGCCGCTGGGTGCGTCCTTTTTCCGGCCACAGCTCGCCGAAGTTTTGCCCCGGAAGAGAGACGCCGCCGTAACGCACGAGCGGCTGGCCAGCGCCGCCGAGGCAAATGCGCCGTCATGTGCATGCGTTATCCGAACGCACTTCGCGACGTTGCGTGCGTCGGAAGGAGCGAGAAGTTTTACGAAGACACCTATGTGTGGTTTTAATACGGCTTATGTTGTGCGCTGTACCATGCTATACGCAGTTTCGTTTACGTACGCAATTTCTTCGGGCTTGTCAACTCTATCTGTCCTTGCGTTTACCTTCACTTGACCTAGTTATCCGATTGACTTCGAACTTTGCGACGTAGCTTAGAAAGTTTCGCCCAGCGTGCAAGTGGAATGCGTGATGCCTTTCTATTCCACATGCAGGGCCAGCGCACGCGAACACCGTGGGTGTTTAAGTGAATTTCTTGTGTCCCAGTACATATACACTACGATATTATTTCAAAATGTCATTTACTGGACATGTCCTGAATGCCTTACGTAGATGTATGTGCGCACACATGGGCGTGATAGACTGGAATCGCTTGTGAATGCCCTTGCCCAACTTGTGAGCGTACGTTGCAGGGTGTCGTGGTTTGGTGTCGCCATCTCTACAAGTGTCGGTTGCCAGCAAAACGTACAAATGACATGACGTAAAGGTGGGTGATGCGGTTACAATGAAATTCGGCATTCTTCTTTCGTCGTCGCATCGTTTCTAGAAATAAAAAGTAAAATACGTGACCGTGTGGCACGCTGCCATTAGCGACATGCGCAGATTTCGGCTAAGCTGTTAACCAGATTGCACGTGCGTTCTACTGCGTGTCTGAGTGCATGAGGCAGCACAACGCCAGTGCGTGTGTTTTATTTGCGCTCATCTTCCAGTCCCTTGCTCTTCGCTCATCACTTCTTTGTTGTTTCTTACCTGTGATGGCCCCCTCTTCGCATTCCAAGCTCTGCTATGCAATTACGAGCAAGACTGTCCGCATATAAGTACGTCTGCTAATGCCCACGTTGTTCCTGATGCAACGTTGTTTTTCTCTCGACATTTTTTTCGATGTTTCGTTCGAGCATTCTTTAATTCTGCTCATGTCACCCACTTTGTTGTGGGTTTTATTTTTCTACGCACCTCTCGAAAACTATGTCGCTGCTTATCAATACTTCTTAGCTCTCATTTGCTGCCACAACAATAACGACCACCAAGAGAGTGTAATCAAAAGCGGTTGTCGATGCGTGTCTTGTTTATTTCTTTTACCTGAATTCATTCATTAATTCATTCGTTCATTCCTTCATTCATGATCAACTGAGTGAGTACTCAGTTTTGTGAGTACTCAGAGTACTTCCTTCATGATCAACTGAGTGAGTACTCAGTTGATCACTGGCCCATTTATTCTTTTTTTATTTTTTGTTCCTACTTCGTTCTCTATGTATCACGCTTTCTTTCTTTCTTTTTTTCTTTCTTTCTTTCTTTCGTCCTTTCTTTCTTTCTTTCTTTCTTTTTTCTTTTTTTCGTTCTTTCTTTCTTTCTTTCTTTTTTCTTTCTTTCTTTCTGTCTGTCTTTCTTTTTCATGCTTTATCGTGAAAAAACTTTGCGTGTGTTGACTCGCATATAAGTTAACAGAGACAGACAATACAATGCAGCACTAGTGTTCGCGGCTGTACGCCTAACTTTATCTACACGATGAAATTCCTACAAAACTAGCGCAACTTCCTGTCCCACTTCCTTCTCTTCTTTCTTCCAATATTAATGCAACCGCCACAACAAACGCCCGACCGCGGTGCACTTCACCGCATTTCTCTGAACCCGTTTCTCATCGGGCTTGTAGAAGCGTCGGTCCGAAGTGCCTTCCTCTGCTCTACATTCGCAAAGCTACAGTTTTGTGAGGAACCGAGGGCAGCAGGTTCTTTTCGGTAAAGCCACTGCTATACGCCTCAGTCCACGGGCCTCATCTCGGCAGCTGCCGCTGCGCGCTGCAGCTGCATGCGCAATCATCATTTTTGTTTCGTCTGTGCACCTTGGTGGTGCTAGTCAAGGAAGAAAGACTGGAGTTCGCAGGCAGAAACAGCAACTGCAGTCTGAGAGTTGCCGACTACTGCGTGCTCCGTGAAGCGCCGGTGCTACGACAGTCCTGGATCTGCGGCTCCGGATAACGAGATTTCGGCCTTAATAAGGGCGCGCCGACGGGAGCGCATACAGGGGGAAACGGCGCAGCGTGTGGAACCTCGCTTATTACGCCAGATAACAAAGTTTTGCCGGGAAATAAAACGAAGCCATGTAACCGGAGGGAATTGGGGAAACGTGAAAACACGGAGAAGCAAAAGGAGGCAGGCGCTCGTTTCTCTCGTGATTTTGCGAGAACGTTTTGTTTTATTTTTCTCTCGTCGTTTCGACCTTCTTTTCTTGTTTCTCCGCTTCTTTACTCTTGTTCTCTTCATCCCCGCCGAGTTTAAATAATTGAGCTTCGTGTTAACTGTGAGCGAGCGAGCTTGGAATTAGAGGAGGAAATGACGTTTTCTTCTAATCCCGCGCAATTACGTCAGCTCGTCGGGCAAATGGCTTCTATAGATATTATTCCGCTATCTCGAGCAGTGTAACTTTCCTCTCCGAGAACACCTGTCGACTGTTTCAAGAGGGTATACATCATATCAGAACGAGGATGTTCCTTTCGTTTCATTTTTTTTTCCTTTTGAAAAGCTTCAGGTGGGAAAATCAGTGATCCGTAGAAAGTTCTTAGTTAGTGTGTACACTGTCAATACGAGCGCTTTTGTTCGTATAACTTGTCATGAACAGCTGCGCGCAAAAACTTGCAGAACGTAGTGAGAAAAAAAAAATAAAGGTCTAGGAATGAAATCGGGGGGGTTCGTTAAAGTTTCGACAAAACTTCGATCTCACACTGACTACGAGAAAAGCGAATGTCAGTTTCTGAAACTGAGAAACTTTGCTTCAGAAAGCAAGTAATTGATGCTCGTAAAGCGTCTATAAACCAACAAACAAAAGATGCGAATGGTTTGGAGTTGTGTGGTGCGTATTCCGAGAGTCGGGTATATACCGACTTCCAAAACGTGCGCTTGTCTGGCGCTCACTCATGAATCCGTGCTTGCCCGCTTTCTTCTGACTTTCATTTCCAGCGCCGCTTCATATAGTTTCTCTCGTTCGACAACTTTCACCGCTGGTGCGACCAACTAACTGCGCGGATGAAGCGGCGCGATGTGGCGTATAGCTGCACTACGCCGTAACAACGCGGCAGCGGGAACTTTCACGATGCAAGGCTGTCGCGCGGGGCTTCTCCCTTTAAGAGGGCGCTCTTTATAAAGCGGGAACCGTATACACAACAGGAACCCCGAGTGCTGGGAACGGCAGGCTCGATTCTATAGGCGAGACTTCGACACGCGCGAAGCAAGGGAACTATACGGCTGCTCGTTGCGTGCGTCGGTATACATGTAGCTCCCGTTTCATTCTGAGCACTCGACAATGGCGCGTAGTTACTTGCGTGGACGCGTTCAATACAGGACCGTTTCTGCGTGCCTTCATTCAGTACCACATTTACTCGCGTGTAACTCGACCGACTACGGTACTTCAACGCTACCACGTTGTCCATTTCTTCGCCAGGTCATTTATCCCGCGATATATTGTTTCGAAGTAAAACAAATGAATAAATAATAAAAACCAATACACTTGACAAACTTTAGAGCAACACGTTGAAGAGAGAAGCGCCGTCCTGAACGGATGTTTACTTATTCACCAAGGATGAACATTGTGGTTAGAAAGGTGAACGATTAATTTTTCATGTATTCAACGTTAATAAAAAAATCTTTGGGCTACTAAATCCGAGAACTGTGATACGCATATGAGGGGCACCGTAGTAGTGGAGGACTCTGGAAATTTCGAATGTCCGGTGTCCTTTAACGTCCACTGACAGCAAGTGGGCCTCAATCATTTCACCTCCGTCGAAATGCGACCGCCGTGGCCGTGATTGGTTGGGCAGCCGTGCACCGTATTCACTACACAGCGACGGACTACTAGACTTTCTATTATACTGTGTTTCACATAGGTGCCGCACTAGCTGTCGTGTTCTGTGACATAGTATTCCTAAAGCTTACTTCGCTACGGTCGATACTTGCACCAAGTGCAAGAGGAGCAAATGACTCGTTAGTCTTGTAGCAAACATTGCCAGCGCTGTCCTACTTGTTAGATGCGTAATGTCAGAGCTCCTCGCATTGTTACCTATCTTTTTTTCATTTTTGTGTTTACACGCAAATTCGTGGTATCTATGCCTAAGATATAGCCGTGAAATTTGATGGGTATTCAAAACAACGTTTGAGGTGCACTCACACGCACACGCTCACGTACACGCGAAGCAAATGAGAAGCAAGAAGCTCGAAAGTTAGAGCTTCAACTTCAAGTTAGGTTTCTAATACACGTAACTATCGCTTGTAGTAAATTTCCACCAAGATTAGAGGCCAACTTGCAACTCGCATGCCAATGAACGAAAGGAGTCTCCTTTATCACAGATGTCTGTAATAATAATAATAATAATAATAATAATAATAATAATAATAATAATAATAATAATAATAATAATAATAATAATAATAATAATAATAATAATAATAACTATTATTATTATTATTATTATTATTATTATTATTATTATTATTATTATTATTATTATTATTATTATTATTATTATTACTATTATTATTATTATTATTATTATTATTATTATTATTATTATTATTATTATTATTATTATTATTATTATTATTATTATTATTATTATTATTATTATTATTGTCGTCGTCGTTGTTGTTGTTGTTGTTGTTTAATCACGGCTTCGTCATCTTTTGTTTTCCACTCGGAAACGTCAGAACGAGATAGCCATGCATGCTAGACTACAATAGGCATAATAAAAAGCTTACTGAAAGAAGAAAAAAAATCCACTCATTATTGTTAAAAAAGACTATCGTCGTTCCGCTGCAGAGGCGACACTGATAAAAGATCACCGTTAACATCATTGTTACTTCCTTGTTTTGTTTTTTCTTTTCTTGCTGAGCATGCGCTCACACTTGGACACGGCAGTACTCCCATTGTAAGAAAAATAAAACAAACATGGTTAATACGGCCTAATTTAATTGTTCTACACCGTATCTATTCGCACGGACTATATTAGGGAAAAAAAGGGAAGGAAATCTTGCGCAGGCGAATGGGGTATGCGCCATCCCACTCTACAGCCCACAAGAGCGCGTCGAAGGGGTGGTTCCGGTAGTTTTGTCGACACCCCGCGTGCCGGCATTGAAAGGGAGACTGGACTGGGAAAAAGCATGCTCCCCACGCCCCCCCCCCCCCTTCTTTTTTTTCGGGAAGGAAAAGGCTGATTATCTCGCCTGTAGAGAACAGGCTGCACATTCCTCTTTATCCATCCCTCCCCGTGTTTCCCCGTCTTCCTACTTTTAAACGCAGTGGGGACGAAACTGCCAAGCCGGGGACCGGCGGGGCTGGGTGAATGCCCAATCAGGGGCAAACTTCGGCGGAATAAAATTGAAGGAATGATAGACATAGAAAAACGCGTGGTGAACAATAGGTGCTCTCTCTGACTATGCGGGAATGGCTGGGTCGGGTGGCTTGAATGAAGCGCGCCGAAACGACTACCAGGGAAGGAAACATGTACGGAACCACGGCTCAAGTCGTTCCGAACCTCGGCATTTTACAACCCTACGCTGGAATTGGCCGCAGTTCGGTGACTCTCGTAGTGGATCTCTTCACGGCTGCCCTTGTGGATCGCATTTTGTCTGGTCTTGGCATTTGTTTTGCGGTTGTGTCTTGTATTCTACTTTGTAGCCTCCTTCGTTTACTGAATTTGGCTCATATTGTGGCTTTGCCTGTATGCAGCTCACCTGTTGTGCCATGTACAGTGACAAGTGCGGCCGTCAAAAAGCCGACCGTGACGATGTTTTTGTATTGTCTGCATTGGGCCCAGCCAACTTCATCTATCGTGCACTTGCGAAGAGAATTACAACGTTAGGGGTAAATCGATGGTTCAAAATTACAGCGCCACAAATATTAGCTGTATTTAAAAAAATTAAATCGCTGACACATACCTAAATGCGCTGTTAGTGACTTTCCCCGCTTTTGTGAGCGGCATAGTTCAAAAATTCATGATGAAAGGCATCACCTGTACCGGCTTAAGCAGGGTGTCATGCGCCAGCTGAATTTCTCGCAGTTTTGTGGTCCAATACGTGGTTCACCTTAAAACATTCACAATGTGCGCGAGGTCGTGAATAATAATCCAACACCATTCCTGCTTCCGGGTGAATAAAATACAATTTGTTCTTTTTCTTGCTCATTTTGATTAAGTCCTCAAGAACAAATATCAAATTTTAGCTCCCACACAGTAATCTAATACAAAATGTAGACCGATTCAAAGAATGCCACTGGTATGCACCTGCCACTTTGAACATGGGCTGTACCGGCTGTTGTAGAGAATAGTCATGCATGTGCAATGATGTCCATTTTGTAACCGTTTATCGGGTGTTAACTTATATTTAATGTGTTCGTGCTATGAGACCATAATGTTTGCCTACCCCCAAGTGCAATGCCCTATCATAGTTGCTACTATTACCCCTAGCTCAGCTGTCATGAAAGTCGTAACTTGTTTTTGTTTTTCTCATCCGCTTCTTCATGCGGCAGCTTTAAATACCCTGAACTTGTGCTTTCGTGATATTATATTTTCTTTTTTTTTGTCTTCCATAGACATTAATGTAGGCACCCTTCCATGTTTATGGCGAGCAGCTAACGTTTCGAGAATTGAATATGAAACGCCTTAAACGACGATCAGTGTCGTTTCGCGTGGTTTGAACGTAACAGCGCTTACGAAGTGAATGCACATCGGTGCGTTTTTGTCGCCAAGCGGGCTCGTTCCGACGGCATCCCAACGTTTATTCCACATCAGCGTCTTATGGGAAAACGCTAATGGAAGTTTCAGACGTGGCACAGCTTTCGAAAACTCCGGCCATCCGCTTAGAAGCACTTGGATGGAACGGTAATGGAACCTAAGACCGCCTTTTCGCCTCTTCGAATGCATCGGCTCGTTAACGCGAGAACGCCTCGGCATGAGCGTAGTTTCGCGAATGCCTAATCGGGGCACCAGGGAGCATATGCCGTTTTATTTTCTGTGTCTCGCCCATACAGGCATCATGTATTTAAAAATATATAAAAAACATCTCCTTATAGTTCACGCCCGTCAAAAGCTAAGGCACACGCGTACCGAATCCCGCCTTATTTTTTCATCGCGTCTTCGTTGCCCTGTGCTCATGCCGGTCACTTAAAGTTCGGCGGCGTCCAGAAAGTTTGTCCTCGGGTCGTCGCCGTAAAGACGGGGCCGTTTGTAAAAATGCCAGGCCGCTGCCCTCTCTTTTTTTTCTATACTAGCATCCAACATACCCTTCCTTTTATCCCTCCCGAGCAAGCTTTAGATCGAAGGCTTCCGTATTTCTCTTGGAGAGAGTGAGTCCAGACGAAGTGTACTGTGTCACAGTGAGCCGGCGACCGCATACAAACCTCGAGTGAGAAAGAGGGAAAGACGAATAGGGACAACTGGGGAAAAGGAAGACGAGGGAAGAGAAGTGAGGACCCGGAATCGCGCTAAGCATTCCCCAGGAACCCATGAGAGACAAGAGGCCGCCGCCGCGCGATCAATGGCTCTGCGTGACCGGCATCCCCGAAGTTTTATTTTGCTCTTCCACTCCCTACTCCCTGTCTCGTATTTCCTCGTCTTTTAATGTGAGAACGGGAGAACTGAAAGAACTTGGTGGCTTGCCGTCCATTCAGTATATGGGACAGCGTTTTTTTTTTCTGAATACGGCTGCGCATTGCATCGCTTGTGTGCTCTGCCACACTATATATCGTCCCTACGCACACTGTTTGACGAGTGCGCTGATTGAAAGCGTGCTCTGCCGCACGACAATGATGTTCAGCTGAGATTTTCATTCGCTGTTACATAGTGTTCTGCGAACTGTATAGCTGTAATATGATTGGCGCTCATTCGTCGACAATTTCGATGAGTTACATGACTTGATAATCTACATCCTTACCCCCTTCTTTTACTCCGCGTACGCAAGAACCTTGTAGAGGGACCATTTGGTGGTGCTTCTAAAAATAAACTTGGCTCGTCTTTATTTTTCCATATACCCACTCTTCCTGCTGTACCGTGATACAGAAACAAAATAATTAAAATCCTTTAAGTAGTGAGAGTTGTTATAGCCGCTGCCACAAGCTAAATTGCATATTAGCGTAGTTATAATGCGCTGTATTCAATTATTCGAAATTCAGTTCGATTCAAATCCTTATTTGCAAGCGTAAAGCTTACAGAAATATTAAAAATATGCCTATTGTGACCACACGGATCTTCGCACGACCAAACCAGCAGCCAGTCCTTTCATTTACTCACCTTTGATCTAAGAATACGTAGTTCTAGCTTTTCTTTCATATATTGCGAATGACTGTTTTATTTTATTTTTGAGTATTATGCCACATGGCACATAACACAGGTTGTTTTCAAGATTGTCTTTTCCGCTTCACCTACTTCACTATACGCCAGCTTGCAGCATTTTTAGCTGTCGTATACAGTCGCGCAATTGCCTATTCAATTATTCAACAAACAGAAATACCACACAACTGCCACTTTATGCTTTACCAAAGTATGTAAGCCCATTTCTTGTTGCGCACTGCCACCGACCGATCTCCGCAGCAGGCTATCCTCCCCCCGTATTCCATAATAATAAGAATAACAATAACAGTAGTGATGATCATAAAGAATTCACAGCGTTCGTAACGAGGTGGAGCGACGTCAACGTTGCCTGTTACTGATGTCATCTCCAGACGTTCCGCCGAATGCAGGCGCACAAATTGTGCAAGAGAAACACGAACGGGGCTTTCCCCAAATTGACGCTAGGCTGAACCAAGCAGAAGAATCGCTCTTGCTTGTATTGCAGAGGAGGCACGTATACGTGGTAGGGAGGAACAACGGGAACAAACCTTAATAAGGCAAAGGGGGAAAAGCATTAGGCGGGGTAAGAAAAGGAAAAAGGGGACAGTGTCACGTGGGGAGTACGCTGCCGGAGCCACAGGCATGCTGTGGCTAGCTTGTACGTCGCCCCTTTTCGGTTGCTTCGGGGCGAGTTGTCTAATTAATAGAAAATGAGCGAAGGCGGGCTCTGGGAAATCAATAGAGGGGGAGAAGAGAATACAGCAGGGTCCTCACACGAGCCATCGAATAAGGCACTGCAGGAAAACACGCTCCGAACTTGGTTCCACGAAGAGGAGCTGGTTGCCTTCGTCGGGCAGCTTTTCCGCTTCGCTGCACGTCGGATGACTTCGGTATGGGGGGAGTGACAAACCCGAGGGTAGAGCCGAGGGGTCTGATGTGTGTCCAAGCACGTGGTGGAATGTGCGTTCTTGTGTGCGTGCATGCGTACACCTCGCGTTTGCCCTTGCACTTGCTCGCCTGACTGGCTCTCTTGGCCTGCTCTTTGGTAGGAAACGCGGGCGTTCACGCCAGCTTGACACATCGGATTAGTACGTGAGCTCACGAAATTTCATTAAAGAGTAAACGTCAGAGCACGCGGGCGTTTGGGCTTCGCTCCTTACCGTACCGGAGTCGCTATACCCATAGCCCCATTGGGCGTTGGTGTTTCCAGCGTTCGTTTAGGCACTTCCGAGAATCACGTGTTAATCCGCGGGAATTAGTGGCTTCCCACGACTCGATTTCCAGGATCTGTGTGGAGGATGGTGAGTGGTGGTGCCGATGTTTTCGCTTGGAGGAGGTTTAACGTTAACTTCAAATGCAAGACGGACAGCTGTGTGCTTCAAAACTGGAAGTTGAGTCTACGGGTTGTGGCGGCTTATAAGGGGCTGCGCGATTTCGGAGCAGTTCATAACTAAGCTGCTATTCGTACGAATGGTATATATTGAAAGAACGAAGTTAACCGCGGTATGCTGTACTGCGCAGCGTTTAGCTATTTAGTGAACGACAGAACTTCGACAGCTTCTCGATAAGTCCATACATTCATAAAAAAATACTTTATTTCGACAAAGCTTATCGCCGTAATTGTAAGTAATCCTTATTACCGACCCGCCGCGGTGGTCTAGTAGCTAAGGTACTCGGCTGCTGACCCTCAGGGTGCGGGATCGAATCCCGGCTGCGGCGGCTGCATTTCCGATGGAGGCGGTAATGTTGTAGGCCCGTGTGCTCAGAATTGGGTGCACGTTAAAGAACCATAGGTGGTCAAAATTTCTAGAGCCCTCCACTACGGCGTCTCTCATAATCATATGGTGGTTTTGGGACGTTAAACCCTACATATCAAATCCTTATTAATGATCTGTGAGCAACGTATCCTGCTCAACGTATTCTTGTATCATATTCGTCGTAAACGGTTGCGTGCACAGAGCGCACGGTATAGGGGCCGAAAATACTTGCAACTGCAGTTTCGCTTATACATTGTTCGTGACATCGATACTTAATTTAGTGAAGATAACAATACTTCTAGAAGGTTTCACAGACTGAATATGGACAGGTCGTACTATTTTCTTTTTTGGAGTGTACCAAGAAGCAAATATAGCAGATTTTATAGTGATGTGTTTATTTGTCCAACTTGAGTAAATCAATTCGATAAATCACCCGCTCGTGTTACGTTTGTCTACGTTATGGAGATGCACATATGGATGTTGTTGCACAATGTAGGGTAGAGTGCACGGAGAATATGAGTAACGTACTTCGGTAAATAACCAGGCGCATTGACCAAGAGAGAGAGAAACAACTTTTATTGAAACGGCAAGTGTTAGAGGAGTTGACTCCCCTCCCTTAGATGGCAGCTAGGAGTCCTTGGGCCCTAGCGGCATCTTCGGCTTGCCTGATGACCTGTAGTTGGTCCTCGATGCTTGAGCTTAGCAGCGCGGTCTCCCACTGCTCCGTATTCATGTATGTGTTTGGCCCCTTCACGATGTTGGGGCAAGCCCAGATAATGTGTTGGAGGTCCGCCCGCTGATTGCAGTGTTTACATCTGTCTGAGTAGAGGTCCGGGTAACAATGATTATAAGCGATTGGGTTTGGGAACGTGTTTGTTTGTAATAGGCGCCACGCTGTCGCCTGCTGCTTATTTAATGAGGAGTGTGGTGGCGGGTAATGCTGCCTCCCTAATCTGTAGTGCTTGGTAATTTCGTTGTAACTGAACATGCGGTCTCTCTCCGCACGCGGGCTCCGCGTCATTCCTGCCCCTGCTCGGCTCGCTAACTCTCGAGCTAGGGTGTGTGCGGTTTCATTGCCCGGGAGGGAGGAGTGGGCGGGCGTCCATATAACATAAACGTCGCGCTCTCCGCGAAAGTTATTTAAGATTCTTAACGCCTCTTTCGAGACCCTTCCGTTAGCGAAGTTATGAATCGCGGTTTTAGAATCACTGATTACGACGCTGGCCCTTGTGGACGCAAGCGTCAGCGCTATGGCCGTTTCTTCAGCAATTTCCGAATTTCCTGTTTTAATGGTGCCGCTAGCAAGCAGGTGGCCCGCTTGATTTGAAGCGACTATTGCCATGTGTCGACCGTCTGTATATTCGGATGCATCTACATATACCACGTCCGCGTCATGTTGAAACTTCTTGTGCAGTGCTCTCGCTCTTGCATTCCTCCGCTCCCGGTGATGTTCGGGGTGCATGTTTCTGGGTAACGGAGGTATTATGATGCGCTCTCTGGTTTCTTTTGGGATATCGTATTTATTGCCGCTTTGGCCAGCGTACGTTATTGCAAGTTTGTGCAGGATGTGTCTTCCCGTGTTGCTTTGCGCGAGTCGTTCATATTGCGCTATCATATGAGCCTCAATAAGTTCATCTAGCGTGTTATGCATTCCTAACGCTTCGAACTTTTCGTTAGACGTGGTGATCGGTAATCCGAGGGCTTGCTTATATGCTTTTTTAATTATGCATTCTATCTTTTGTTTTTCCGCCACTTGCAACTTGAGGTATGGGGTCACATACACTATGCGGCTGACGACGAAGGCTTGGATGAGCTGCACTAAGTTGTGTTCTTTCACGCCGTAGTTTTTGTTGGCGATTCTTCGAATCATTCGAATGGTTTGTTGGGTGTTGTTATCCAGGAACTTTATTGCTTCCCCGTTATGTCCGTTCTCGGATATTCGGAGTCCCAGAACTCCTATGTGTTGTACCTGAGGTATTGGGTAACCTCCTGCTAAGATTGTGATGTTGTGTCGTTCGTGAATGCGCTTGCGACCTCTGCTTGTAGGTCTGTAGAGTAATAACTCCGATTTTTGAGGAGAGCATTTTAGGCCATTGTTCTCCACGTATCGCTCTACCGTATTTACTGCTTGTTGTAAAATCTCTTCTATGTGACCGTCGCTCCCGCCCGTCACCCATAGGGTGATGTCATCCGCATAGATACTGTGCTGAAGCCCTTCGACGCGTTCCAGCTCTGAGGGTAAACCAAGCATCGCCACGTTGAATAGGAAAGGGGAAAGCACCGAACCTTGTGGTGTTCCCTTGTTGCCTAGAACGAATTCTTCGGATTCCGCTTCCCCGGCCATGATTGTAGCTTTACGGTTGGTGAGAAAATCTTTTATGTAATCGTACACTCTCCGACCTACGTGTAGGTTTTGCAAGTTGCGCAATATGGCCTCGTGGGTGACGTTATCAAATGCCTTCTGCAGGTCAAGGCCCAGAATGGCCTTTGTATCCAGGGTGTGCGTTTCGGCGTCTATGATTTGATTCTTTAGCTGCAACATGACGTCTTGCGTCGAGAGTCTTGGTCGAAAGCCGATCATGGTGTGTGGGTATAGCTCGTTGTCGTCCATGTATCTGACGAGACGCGTTAAAATTACTTTTTCCATGAGCTTTCCAATGCAGGACGTCAATGAAATGGGCCTGAGATTTCCGATGAGCGGCTTTTTGCCCGGCTTGGGTATTAATATGATTTTGGCGGTTTTCCATTGCTGGGGTATGGCGCCCTTCTCCCAGCATTCGTTTATGTACTTTGTGAGAGCAGTGACGGATTCGTCATCTAAGTTGCGAAGTGTTTTATTTGTTATACCGTCGGGACCCGGGGCGGACTTGGGATTGAGTCGTCCGAGTTCGTATCGAATCTCTGCCTCTGTTATGGAGGCGTCGAGGTCGACGTTATCCTTCCCTTCGTACTCTGGGAGTCGTGCCTTTGTGGCATCTCCTACGTATGTCTGGCGTAGCTCGCGTAAGAGCTCTGCTTCTGTACCTGCGTAGCTGTGTAGTATCCGTTGCAGGTTTTGTCTTTGTGTTGTTTTCGTGCCTTCTGGATCAAGGAGGCCTCGGAGAATGTTCCAAGTTTTGGACATTCCGAACTGCCTGTTCATTAAAGTGCACATGCCTGCCCACTGCTGCTGGGACAGCCTATTTGCGTAGTCTTCTATGTCTCTGTCGAGCGCGACGATTCTCTTTCTTAGACGCCGGTTGTGCTTTTGACCTTTCCAGCGCTCTTGCAGGCTGCGTTTTGCCTCCCACATGTGTAAGAGCTTGCTGTCCATTTCTTCCATTCCTGCCTCTTCGGGAACATGTTTGGTGGCTTTCTGCACGCTACGCTGGAGTGTGTCTGTCCACTTCTGTATATCTTCGATGGTCTCTGTAGCATCGTCCTCTCTTATCTTACGAAAGGTGTCCCACTCGGTTACCATTATTTTTCTACCTTTCTTTTTACGCGGACCTGCTTGTAGAATTGTGCATACAATGTAGTGATCGCTGCCTAGATTTACGTTAGTGTTGGTCCAATGAGGGTTGGATATATTCTTTATGAATGTAAGGTCCGGCGTGGTGTCTCTACTGACGCTGTTCCCCATTCTGGTAGGGTCTTGTGGGTTAGTTATTAGCGTGAGCTCCTCGTGCTGCGCGTCGTTCCACAGGTTGCGGCCTTTAACGTTTTCGATGGTGTAACCCCAGGCGGCGTGTGGTGCGTTAAAGTCGCCCACGACGATCAGTGCTTGTCTGCCCGCTACGTTTAGCACTTTGCGGAAAAGCGAGCCAAACTTTACCTTTTGTCGTGGTGGACTGTACACGTTCAGCACAAACAAGCTTCCCTCCTTTTTTCGAGACGGGAGAATTTCTAGTAGGACGTGGTCTATGTTGCGTACGCCAGTATCGTGTTCTACAGCCGTTATATTACGATGTATCAGTGTGGTTACTGTTGCTTTTTCAGCTAAAGTGCTATATGATTTGTATCCTGATAATTTTGCGGTCCCCCCAGTTTCCTGGAGGGCGATTACATCTGGTGCTTGCTTGGTTTTTACGAATTGCTGCAGGTTACCCCGCTTACGACGAAACCCACGACAATTCCACTGCCAAATCGTGTATTCATTAGGCGGCGCCATGTTGGCTACTCGAGTTTTCTATGCAGCTGTTCTCAGCCGCAGGTGGTCTGCTGTACGGCTTGCTCTTGACCGGCCTCGCTCCTGCGGGTCGGGCGTCTTTCGAGACGTTTTCCAGCTGCCCTACCCTACCCTCGAGGGTGTCGAACCTCTGAGACATTTCATCTCGCATCTGCGTTATCTGCTGTTGTAGGTCCGCGCGCATCTGCATGAATTGCTGCTGTAAACCTACGTACATTTCCTGAAACATGCCTTTTACTTCTCCGAGTGTAGAGTCGTTTTGCTCATCGGCGTTTTCCTTTGCCCTTCGTTTATGCGGTGGCGTTTCTCCACTCATCGACGCGGGAACGGGCGTCGGAGCTCGAAGAGGTGTCGACGCCCTAATGGGTGTTGGCGTGGTATGGGTCATCTCTGAGTGTTTTGGGTTCTTAAGCTTAGCGTTTTCTACTTTAAGCATTTTTACCTCTTCCCTTAGCGTCGCGTTTTCTCGCTTTATTTGCTCTAACAACTGTCTGATCTGTGTTATTTCCTGTTCTAAGGCGGACCCCGCGCGTGTAGGTGTAACAGCAGTGCCAGAGACCGCGTCTGCAAAGCTCACCTGTGCCTGAGTTTCTACCGCTCCTCGGCTGGATTGCAATCTTGACGTTGCCCTGGATCTCGATCGGGTTCTCGATCGGGTTCTCGAACGGGTTCTGGACCGGGTCCTCGACCTTGGTCTGCGACCGGGCTGCTCCCGACTGTCCCCCTCGTATGGTCCCGGGGGTGAGCCTTCTGTGCGATGGCCTTCTGATCCCTGGGTGTTCTCGCTCGTTGCTTTGCCAGCTCGTTTGTTGTAGTCGTTGATGCCGTATGGTGTTTCGGCCTCCGCTTCTTCTCTTCTTCGTCGCTCCCAGCGTCTTCGCCGGACCAAATACGGTATCTTGTACTTTGCCTTGCAGCGTCTGTCTCCCGTAAAGTGAGCTTGCCCGCATAGCTGACATCTTGCTTCACACTGGTGTTCTTGCGGCGGGTTGGCCACGCCGCATCCTCTGCATATTTTTTCGTCTGGGTTGGGGCAAACGTCCGCCCTGTGTCCCAGCCTCCCACATTCGTAGCAAATGTCAATGTGTTTTCTGTATAGCGAGCACCGGACGATGAGCGCTCCGTATTTCACGTATCTCGGCACGTGAAGTCCGTCGAAGAGCACGATTACATTGTCTGTGTTGCCCATCCTCTTCGCGTGTAATATGCTTGGGTTTCTTGCTGTCACTAGGTTGTCTATAATATCTTCGGAACTTTCCTCTTGGGATATCCCTCTTATGAGTCCCTTAGATGTGTTTTCCGGCGCTGCTCTGTAGGCGCTGGCTTCGTGTTCTTGCTCTCCCACTCGGATCTTCGTGATGGCTCCGTACCGCCTGGCTCGCTCTTCGGACGGCGTGCTGACGACCACGATATTCTGCTTGTAGTTTATGCATATACTGTCTTCTTCTGCTGCTTCGCGACCGACGCCAGCGGCGTTTCTCAGGCAGCAGTATATGCGTGCCTGCCTGTGCTCCGAAACGCTGAGTCCTCCTCGTGGTCGCACGATCACTTTGTAGTCTTCTGCCGGTAGACGAGGAAGTCTGCTTGCATTAGCAATTTGTCGTATGGTTCGTTCACCTTTCCACTTGCTGTCCCCAGGCGCGCCCGTCGGCGCAGCAGCGTCTCTTAGCATGGTTCTCTTCGGGCCTGAAATCCCTCCAGATGTTTTCGTGATGTTTCTTCTGCGGACTTCGCACCATCCGGCGTCGTTGGTAAAGTCCTCCGGTTGCATATCTTCTCCTTCCACGCTTACAACCTCCATCGTGGTGCTAGACGCGCCGTCGAGGCGTTCCGGGGTCGCCCCAGGCGTCCTCGTCGACGCGTTGGACCTAGCTCTCCCCGCCGCTGCGGCGGCAGACGCAATGTTTGATCTTCGTGGCGACTCAGAATTATCGGTGTCAGTGCCGAAAAAGCGGGCCCACCTTGCAATAGTTGGTATCCAGGTGTTCGGCTGAACTTCCTCCGTCGATTGGCGTAGAGACTTTAGCTAAGTTTTGCAATTTTTTAACAAAAATCATTTGAAAACTGCGGAGCCTACATAACGTGCGTCCGCACTCTGCGACTCCTAGCGTCCAACCCCCCGCATTGACCAAGTAATTGCTTGTACGAGGGAGAGCCGGCTATGTTTAGCGAGAAAATTTGGCCATCCGCTGGGTTACTGGCCTTTCAAGTGGGAACAGTACCACACAGTTTTTTTTTTTTGTCCTCGCACATTATTAGCAGTGACGAGTTCTTGCGGTGTGCGAATATCGCTCGTCACAAACCGACGTCCAGGTGCACGGTAACAAGTATAATTTGCCGTGTATACTTTTGCTGCACCGTTTTAGAGGGCATCGAGTGAGCCGAGGTTTATTGGACAATCTATACACCTTTTCACAGGAAGGAAAAAAAATACCGCCATGATGGGCTGTGCGCGGGAGTACAAAGGCTAAGGGCGCAGCGTTGTCAGTGCATTTTCGAGGGGACGCGCCAATTTGCACAGCCCAAGGAGGGCTACGGCGGCGCCCAGGGAGGCGTTTATGAAAAGGTGAATAGCCACTGCATCCTTTCTACAAGGTATGCAGAAGACAACAAAATGCGGGGGGCGCGTGGCTGGCATAGCCTCGTATATTGGCGCTTTAAATGGGAGGGCCGCGGCATTACGGCGTGCTTGATAAATCGGCCGCTGCCCGACGCTCGATTTCACGCCCACGCTATAGCACACACAGGCGCGGCGCGCCTGTGCAGCAGCCATTGCAAACAAATTCGGCGCGCGTTTCTTATTAGCGCCGCCAGCAGCCCTCCCTGTTCGCGCTCCGGTCATTAGGCACGCGCCTGGCGTCGTGATTCCACCGACTCGCTCGCATAACCTTGTCGGCGTGTGCGCGCACAGCTGCGGAAGCGGTCCAAATAAACGAAACGCTCGGGGCGTATAGCTCCTGGCCATGCCTCTCGCCGGGCCGCGAAGCGAAAATAGCGCCAGCACGTGGTAGTGCGGAGCTTTGTGAAAAAAGATAGAAGATGAGGAGGGGCATGGGAGCAGAGATGCGACTCAAGAGATGCGTACGTATCTGTTCAACCATGGATATGGCAGTGATTGTGTTCCCGCAAATGTATGTATGTATGTATGTATGTATGTATGTATGTATGTATGTATGTATGTATGTGTGTATGTATGTATGTATGTATGTATGTATGTATGTATGTATGTATGTATGTATGTATGTATGTATGTATGTATGTATGTATGTATGTATGCATGCATGCATGCATGCATGCATGTATGTATGCATGCATGCATGTATGTATGCATGTATGTATGTATGTATGTATGTATGTGTGTGTGTATGTATGTATGTATGTATGTATGTATGTATGTATGTATGTATGTGTGTGTGTGTGTGTGTGTATGTATGTATGTATGTATGTATGTATGTATGTATGTATGTATGTATGTATGTATGTATTGTTGCGCGTCGCGGCGACCGCAGTCTGCGGGTAGCGGGGCCGATCGCCGTCGCTTCGTCGAGCCAAGGACTAGGGGAGAGCTTTGAGCAAACTTAACGGATTTATTTACATCTTTACAGTGAGTTGTCGAGATGACAGAAGAGAAGAGAAGAACTAGTGGTTTCACAAACCACGAGCGTGGTGGTTGAACTTTACATAGTTCAGAGCAAGGTTCAGAGCAACGTCCAGCACTCTGCCGCGTCGTTTTATGCCCTGTCGGGCTCCTCCTCTACGAGTCGACCACCAATCACGCACACACAGGTGAGGGGGGGCGAGCATGCAAGGTCCACGTGAACACTGCACTTGTGGTGGCGCCAGCAGGGCTCTTCCTCTTCGTGTGTGTGCCGTTAGTCGAGAGTGCCCACGATCCTGGCCGCATACTTCAAAGGGTCCGCCGATTTTGTTCGCTCAATTAGCGGGGCGATCCGCGGCAGCCGCCGCGGTCTCCCCCAGGAAGACGCCGTCCCTGTTGTCCTCTTGGTGGCGTCGCGGCGTCTTGGCGACACTACGTCTCGTACTCCTGGGACAATGCCTGGCGGGCATAGGCAGTCAGCCGGTCGGCTACTTGACGATGGATTAAAGAAGCGCCGCTCTTTCGAGAGGTGCCCGGTTCGTGGATTCCTCTGGGGAGAGCCCTTTGACCAGCGCCGTCGTCGTCTGCCGGTTAACGCGCTAACGATGCGTGGCTGGCGCAGGCGGGAGATAGAGCGGCGGCTCCAAAACCCTCTTTGGCGACATTCCATCCCGTTGGCGCCGCTGTCAATCAGTAGGCGCCGTCTCGTGGAGTCGGCGTCGGTTGCTTCCTCCGTCCAGCCGTGGCGAGACTGTCCTTTTGGCACTAATCCGGCGTGGCGAATGACCCGCTGGGTCAAGGCATAGCTTGATCGCTACAGTATGTATGTATGTATGTATGTATGTATGTATGTATGTATGTATGTATGTATGTATGTATGTATGTATGTATGTATGTATGTATGTATGTATGTATGTATGTATGTATGTATGTATGTATGTATGTATGTATGTATGTATGTATGTATGCATGTATGTATGTATGTATGTATGTATGTATGTATTATAGATGTTATACTGCCTAATCAAACGACCGAATAAACAAAAGGGCAGTGGCTTTATTGTCCTACTAGGCGGCTTTATTCGGCATACAAGCTATGGGACCTAAATAATAGCTCGCTCAAAATGACAAGCATCATATGTGACTAGTTTACCATACTCTAAATGTTTTGTGTCAGAAATATTACAATCATAAGATAAAAACAAACAAAAAAAAATCATTTTTCTTTGCACCTCAATTGGTAGATTCAAATATTATGTAGCAACACAAGCAATGCAAGCTCCTTTTTTTTTCTCTTCAGAGCTAATCCACGCCTAATTTGTGAGCCTTCCCTAAATTCAGGAAGTTTGAACGAAACCAGCAGTTAATATAATCTCCCCCTTTTGTTACCCAAAGCTAAAACTGCGGTCTATGTACGCTGCGCGTGTCAGTGTGTCGTACAAACGCGCATGCAAAAACAATCGCGCTAGAGCCGACTGCTTCGGGCTACACCGACATTTGCTTGCGCATCGCTCAGCGCGGTCGTACCCCTTTTGTCCGATAATTAAGCCTCTTAAAAACGAGGCCCGCTTTTTAAGCACTTAATCAACGCCTGTTCAGAACACAAAGAACTCTCGCAGAGACACGTGACGCACCGAGCTATTCATAACGGGGGACAATGGTCCTTCGCGCGAATTCTGATAAACTGCCCTCCTTCGAAAAGACAAGTCATCTTTTCTTTGTTTTTTTCATTTTGCCCCCATGTCGTTTCTTTTTTATGCGTATGTTTAAGTGACCGCGGCATCAGCGCAAGTAGGTGGGGCATCAGTTCCGCGAAGTGAGCGTCAATTCGGGGATTCCGGAAATGCCGCATCACCGAAAGTGGCAAGGCTGACATCCGGGCTTGATCCAGCGCCGTGGTGCGGACTGCGCGGTGGTTGCCACTTGTGGTGGACGACAGGGATGCGCCCGAAGACAGGGAGTGGATGTGCGTTCATTCAAGTGGTCGTTGTTTGCGTGTAAACGGCCACTGGGAGCGAGACTAGAGGGGAAACGCTGTGACGGCAGTTGATCTGAACGACTATAGGCTTGATCTTCGCGGCCTGGTTACCTGTCACGTACCCGAACTAGCTTAATTTTACATGGTTTTTGCTCGCTTTTGAGCCGTCTTTCAGGTACACCAGCTCCTTTTTCAATGTCAACCTGTAATATGCACAAAAGCTGGGAAGGCATACACATTTGCGCCTCTGATTTTCATATTCGAATATATTTTTATCTTAGCAACGTCTATATCTTTACGGTTGGGATACGCACCTTCATTGGTATTTGACTCCCAATGAGACAATACTCCTCGCCTGCAGCAATATGAAAATATATTATTCGAGCACTGTACTGAATTTTTTTTTGTGTTTGCATGTTCGCGTCCTTCCAACACAGCAGCAAAAAAACATCACCTAAATGATCACAGTGTTTGAATTGAATTTCTATGAATTCCCTTCTTTGTTTTGTTTTTCTCCTATTCGTGGGGAAATGCGTTGGATAAGTCACTCAATGTATTACGTATTCGCATATGTGGTTTGCCGTGGACGTTGACTCTCTCGATCTTTATCATCCTCCTCCGCGGTTCGCTCATGAGCTCCCGTTTGTCTGCGTCGGGAAACATCCCCTCCGTTGTTTCCCGAATCCCGAAACCCCGACGGGGCCCTCCCCGTTGCCTTTTGTCTAGCACCGTTTTGCACGGCATCCTTTATACCTGGCGCTTTGAATTCTTGAATTCACTCTCCTTTAGCGTAGTGTATCTCTCTCACTCCCCTCTTTTTTTTGTCATTCTAGTACTTGTCTTTAACTCCTCTTGTTAATATGGTTGCGTTGTTCTTTGCCTTTCTACCCACCCAACCTCCCTTTCTTTTGTTTTCGTTTTCTTTTCGGAACGTGCTGGTGTCGTGGATAAATAAAACGGGCCAGGGACCCGTTTTCAGGCTGCACCCTCACGCTTGCGTGAACGGTGAATGCACACCTAACACCGGCGTGTTGCTAGAAGCTAGAGCGTGTGTTGATATATATATATATATATATATATATATATATATATATATATATATATATATATATATATATATATATATATATATATATATATATATATATACCGACGGTTGTGCTTGAGCGCACGCGAGCCACTTCGGTCTCGGCGTTGTCCTCGAACCGGAAAACAAGGAAAGCCAGGGCTCAGAGCACGTGGCTTGAGATGCAATAGCCGCCTACCGCTATTATGCAGCCGGGGGTTTCCCTGACAGTTTCTTCATCGTATTCTTCTTTCTTGTGCGGTCTGTTATCACGTTTTCTTTTATTTCTCGGTCTATTCGACATTCTTTCTTTCTGTGCTTATCTGCGTTTCTTCAACTTTTACAAGAAGAAAGACCGATCACAAAGGCAGTGGTTCGGCTAATCTTAGCACGTTGTTCTGCATACCACGCCGTTGCTTTTTTTTTTTTTCGCTGTTATTTGGCATCTCTTTCGACGCTGCGTGGCTATTGTTTTCTTCTTTATTTCTCGCGACAGAGGTGGCGGCACTCGGAGATAAGCAAAGTAGAAGCGCGCAAGGAACAGCGCTGGGTGTCTCGGATGTGCGCAGGCACATTTCCTAGAGAGCAATATGCATAGATTTGGGATCGAAGACTGGGCGCGCGTGGCTGCCGGCGTTGCCTGTAATGTGGTGGCGCGGTGTGCAAAGGCGGTGGAGGCGACGAGATAGGCTGCTTGCTTCGGTAGACGTCCCCTGCAAATCGGCCACCCTCTCAGCGCAATCTGGCTCTCTGTTACGTAGCAAGAGTTCGCAGAGCGCACTGTTGCTTCACTCGAAATATGTCTAAAAGAACGTAAACACAACGAAATGCTGGAGTTTGAAGGCGCAGACATGACCATGAACTTCAATATGAAATACTCTTTAGCCTTCGCTGCCACCTTCGTGTGCCCTTTTTCTATATTATTTCCTCAGTGTATACGCCGTTTCGATTAGGGTGAGCATGCGTCAATGCCCTCGCAGTATACTTGTCAGGCGTGCTACTGAATACAGGGACGATTGTTGATTTTCGAATTATCATCACGCCATAAGAACGTGGAAGATGGGGCTACCACAAGTTTGCTTACTGATGATTGATTAATTGATTGATATGTAGGGTTTAACGTCCCAAAACCACTATATGAATATGAGAGACGCCGTAGCAGAGGGCTCCAGAAATTTCGATCACCTGGGGTTCTTTAATGTGCTCCCATAAAGTTTGCTTACTGCATTCATCAAGAATGAACTCTGGCTTTATAATTTAGGGTGCGTTGATGAAACGTCACTTCTTTATGTATTGCATGCGATGACTGAAGTGTATACCCCTTGAAGTTCGCTGTGCTCGTTCCGACTGCCACACGCATCATCGACGGATAGGAACAGTCGCAACGCAGAGAAGACGCTGAGCCGTGGTGCTCATCACAAACACAGTGTACGCCACGACGAATAAATTTCGCGTCTCCGTGCGAGCTGTGCATTAAAAGCGAGTTGTGCGAGTTGTGCATTGTGCATTACGTATGGCGTCGTCAGCGTCGCGTTTGTCAGTATAGGGACGGGTGGTGTACGTTCGATAAAACCAGGTGAAGCCTGGATGAAAAGCCGGGGTTGGGGTGCGCATGACGGCCGTATGTAAAAAGCAGGGGAAGTCGGGGAGGAGTAAAATACGGTCGCAGTAAAGCGTCGTAAACTGCGTCCTGTCATTGACGAGGACGCAGGGAACGCTATAAGATATTCCTTGTACGCTGAATCCCTCTACCCTTCCCCTCATACTCCTTGCACCTTTCCTCTGGCTGTATACCGAATCTCGCCGCGTGGGGTCCCATAGGTGGAAGGAGATTCGCAGATTGACGGTTCAGTTGAGACCTGATAAGAGGAGAGGGAGAAACGAGACGCATCGCTGTAATAGGCCGGGCTCCACGAACATTTTCGTCGATATATAGTGGATGCGCACTGGGTGGAAGGTGACTCAGATTGGGTGCGAGATCGAAATGGCCGAACTTCGTTCGTTGCTCGGCGAACGCTGGACCCTGACCAGGGCTGCAGCGCTCCGGCTCGGCTGGTCGATATTGCATACACCGACGCATACGCTCAGTGTGCGCGCGTGCCGCGCTTCACTATTTTGTAGGGCGCTAAAACGCGTACAATAAATAGGTGCGGCGAGCTTGTGTGGGTGGATTCGTGGCCAATATATTTTCCCAGTTGGTCATGAGACGACGCGTGTTGGAGAAAGAGAGGGGAAACGAATTAAGGGAGCCATTACGTTCGGTCGGCAGATCATTTGTCGCTTGGCCGGGGAGTTCTTATTGGTTTGGCGCACCGCAAAGTTCACACAACGGTAGCTACGTCAGAATTGACCGAGATAACTATTTCGTGGCTTATTTATACTCTCCTCCCCCTCCCCCATCGACAGAAACCGAAATGTATAGAAACGAAAAAAAAAATGGAAGAACGGAGAAAAGTAACGATGACGATTTGTGAACTTGGTACCCAAAATAGGTGATTATATAAAGAACAATAGAATTACCTGCAATTTGTTATTACGAAAAATTAAACGTGAAGCCTTCTTTGCGTATAAATGCCCCACTTTTATTTTTTTAGAACGGGTGCTGCTTACTTGTACAGTTGGAACAGCTAAAATAGGTTCCGTGCCATCCCCTGTTAGAATATGTGACGTGCGTATTATAGAATGAAGTGTCGGCCAATGTCAAACACTCTTGCTAGACTACGACAGTGCGTTAATAGTGACCGGCTGTGATCGCGTGTTCGTGCCGCTGAATATATCTTTCGAGTTTCGAATTACCCCTCTACCTCCACATCCTCCGTTTGCGACTCTGAAGCAGCAAACTATATATTCAGTTTTGTTTAAACCCATTCGCATTTCGCTTTTCTTCTCTATATATCGTTCTATAAGAGGGGTTTGTAAGTTTATCTCCTGGTGGCTGAATGAATGAATTTAGGTGTGTTTCACCACCTTACCCCTGTCGGCCCACACCTCTCACTTTCACACCCAAACGAGGCCTATAGTTCGCTGTTAAGAGCGAGCAAACACAACAGAAGCCCGAAGAATGCAAACAAAAAGAGATAGCTCACCACGCCATATTATGCACCCAGCATGGCCCCACATCAGAGTATAAAAGGGATCATACGAATATGGATAACGAACTTATTACGTAATCTTAACCGGAGGGCACGTTCGGAAACCCAGACGGGTCCCGTTCAGACTGTTTGAACTCACCCATGTGGCCGAAACGCAAACAAGTTTAACCGGTGCGAATACTGCCGGAAGGCTGCCTGGTGATGTTATAGTGGTGGCTGAAGAAAGGAGCAAGAATAAAATGAAAACGCTCAAGCCTTGGCAGATCAAGGACTGCAAAGAAATCTGTATAACGCTCTCTGGAGTGTAAACACCGAAAGCACTGAGAAGCTGTGGAGTGAGCCACTGCGACTTCTCAAGTTTTCTGGTCAAGAAACTTTCAAGAACTCTCTTTCTCTATACCTCTCTCCCTTCTTCTAAGGGCGAGAACTATATGCACTGCCACAACCCTAACCCACGTCTTCAGGTTCTCATCTCAACTCAGACTTTCTCGTCTTATATAGTTGTCGGTGCGACGCATGACGTACAAAGCGAAAGAAACGAACAGATAAAAAAAAAGAAGCTTGACCTTTGCATTCGAGCACGAATTTTCACTGCTGTGTAAACACGGCGGCAGCTGTGGTTTTCCCAGAGCCACCGAATGACAGCCCTCGTGCCCAACTCTTCTAATTTCCACGACCAGCAGAGAGCCAGCTGCGCTGCGCGTTTTGTACTACAACACTGAAAAGAATGCTGCATAAAACGGTGGTAATTAAAGAAGGTGCACAGATCGTTAATTTTCTCCAAGAGTGGGTGGGGATGTTGAGGGAAGTTTTCGTGGCGGTATAATTAACGCGTGCGCGCACACGTCGTGAAGGACAATGAACCTTGAAAAACTTATTTTGTGGCTTGAGAAACCGTCGCGCTCTTTTGAACGAGACCGCGAAAGTTTTGCGGCATTGTTGTTCTTACGCTATTTTGCGAAATCGTCGCAGCAGCCAGGGGTGGGCAACAACGTCACTCACTCGCATGGAATAGAGAAGAAGCACGGATGGAAGTTCGCGGTTTCACAATGCGCAGAGATGATAGCGTCAATTATTCGATACGCAGTGACATAGGAAAATGCCTGCACAAAGGAGCAATGTGCGCACTATCTGGTTGGTGTATGAAAGCAGCGCTTGAGAGCTCACTTCGCTCTGTGGTGATACATTTCACGAACATTTCGGCAGAATCAATGTGTTACGTCTCTTTAAAGGTATTAACCAGCATTTTTAACGTGAACAATGTACACTGAAAATGATAGAAAAATATGCCTCAGCTAGGTGGCATTGTTTGTAGAAACCGCCGGTTTTAAAGTATGTGGGCTAATAATTAGGGAGCCAAACTTTTAATATAGTCAACTTTCTTTCGTGTGAGTAGCGAACTCAACTCCGTCAGCTGCTCTAAGGGCATGGTCAGAAATTTGTTACGAGGAGAGGGGGTGGTGGTTAGCCCGCCTGCACATGCGTGTGCTTGCTTATATGTGTGTGACTATACACTTACGTAACGTAACTATTTAGGAGGGCGGGCGACGGGCTGGAGTGTTCTGAACCATTCAATTAACCCTTTCGGCTTATTCTAAATTGATTATAGCCGATATTTATTCCTATAGACCTATTATATTTAACTTCACCTGTTGCTTTTTTCATTCTTTCATAAGTGGGCTTCAACGTCTTCGTACTGTGTTGACCATTTATTTGTCTGTTTGCACGCTGTCTCGTTTGCATCAAGCATGTATTCGTAGGAAGCGAAGCTGAACTTTCCTTCTCTCTTTGGGAACTTTCTAAACTGTTAGCAATGCACTACAGTCGACCACGTGTCATGCGGTTCTCCCATTACGTGTCGTGACAATGAAAAGGAGAAAGTGCTGATTAATGACGGTAAGCTTGCAACTCGGACATAAGAGAAGAAACAACACAACACGAACGCCGCACAGACAGAACACGGCTTTAATGTCTTATAGGCATGTGTACGCAATGGCGGGTAGAAAGCATTACGTTCAAGTTGCAGAGCTCATCGCCACATACTCGCAATGCCATGTTTCCAAATCCTTGCGTATAGTTCAGCTTGTCTGCGTCCTTGCTGTTTCTTTTCGGAGAAAGAACAGTGGCCTGTCGCGGCGACGTCGCCATGTCGTCGTCGTCCAAAGCAAGCCGCGAAGTCGGGGCGTCTTTCTTCTCTGGTGGGCGTCAGCCGTCTCGCGGGACGCGTTCAAGGCACCGTCGTGCTGCCTCCTGTCGTATAAATAAGACAAAGCACGGCCTGCCTGCCTTTCTGTGCCGTTGCCGAAGCTGGCTTTCTCTTGGATCTCACTCACCTTCTTGGCTCTTCCTTGTCCTGCTGTCTCTTTCGTCCGGGGGGCCTGGTCGCGAGAGTTATTGCGACGAGCTTCTTCGTGGTGTGGGCGTTGCAAGCTCTCGTGCGGCCTTGATGCGTCCGTGTGGTTATATAGCGGACGCGACCGGAAAAAGCGTATACGGCTACAGCCGCAGCGCCTGCCCGAAGCCTGACGTGGCAAACACGTCTTCTCGTTTCCTTTTGTTTTCTCTAGCCGACAGGATGTCGGCAACACTTTAACGAGAGAGCCGCGCGAGGTGTATTATCAGGTGCTAAATCTGTCCACCTCGGGAGTCCGGTGAAGGTCCGGCTTGCTAATTGACCAAAGAAGAACCGGTATTTTTCGGTGGCATCTTTAAAAGGCAGCTGTAACGGCGACTACTGGAGATAAGAGTTGACGGGGAAGTTGCCATTTTGCGATTCGGTAATGTTAAACAACCCGCCTGCTAGGTTGCGCGAGAAAGAGAAAATTGTAGTTTGAATACAACATCAGGTTTTTTTCTCGCATTTTTATTTATTTTATTTTATTTATTTGACTATACTGTAGGTCTTCTGCAGACCCATACATACCCATACATTGCCCAATTGTGTAACGGTAGGAAGGCTCTGAAAATCAATGAGAGAGAAAGAGAGAGAGGATAAATCGAGAGAAAAGCAGGAAGGTCAACCAGAATTGTAGCACTTGTTTTGCTACCCTGAATTAAAGAGAGGAGGAAAGAAAGAGGAAAAGGAAAGGGAAAAAGGGAGGGTCCATTTTGAGTGGTAGTGGCCTATAAAATAGGCTACAGCAAAAAATCAAGTGATTGCTTCCAGTATATATACTGGCTGCGCTGTTCTTCAGAAGCGACGCAATGGTTAGCTCCATTCACTCATTCTATAGCAGCAGAAGGGGAAAAAAAGGAGAAGGAGGCGGGGAGGGGGCGGTTCATGACGATTCGCTGCACGCGGGATTTGCGTAAGGTGTATACGTACGAAGTTTACGCTCTCCCGATAACATGTATTGTAGAGTTGTGCGATAATCTATTTACCTGTTCACTTGTGATTGCGTATATAGTCGACGAGTACATGCGCATGTATTTCAAGGCCAGCGCAGACAATGAAGCCGTTTCCGGCTCTCTTGAAAAAATTTCCTTCGGCGAATTGTTGTTGCTCACGTCTTTTCCTTTCAACGTACCCGCCCCGCTAACCCAGCTCTACGACGCCTAAAGAATATCTCTCGCCTATACACCAAAATGTTTGCTTGTTTTGGGGGTTGCCTGTGATTTGTTTGTGCCACTGTCTGTGTTTTTCTCTTGTACACTCGGCGCCAGTGCATGTGTCAGCCTACCCGAAAGGAGTGGTGCGCTGCATTCTTGACACAGGGTCGTTTACCCATAATTCAATGGTTGCCCGAATTCATATTTCCTATGACTAAAACTTGAATTCCAAGGCATTCATTACGTGCCAAGAACATGATAGGTTTAAGAGATACACCGTATTGTGTAAATTCGAAATAGTATTGCTGACGTTTGGTTCGCCTATAGCTAACTTTGTGTGCACGTGTGTACGAGTGTACTTGCAGTTGGCACAATGACCCAGTGAGTATAGCTGCTACCATGTCAGGTGTCTTGGTTCGATACGTGAGTTTTGAAGACGATAGTCTTTCTAGGGGTACTTCGACGGAAAATTTTTGGTCTGTCTGTCTGTCTGTCTGTCTGTCTGTCTGTCTGTCTGTCTGTCTGTCTGTCTGTCTGTCTGTCTGTCTGTCTGTCTATAAATTTATATTTTTGTCCGCCGTAAAAATACCCCAAAGTTCCCAAACTGCCCCAAACGATACATCTAACAGCTAACCCAATCGGCAGCACCCACCAATAATGCTCAAGTTTAAGTGTTCATACTTGTGCGATTGTCAATTAAAAAGCAATTATTTTGTATAACTGAGGCACCATCACAACACGTCGATATTCTGTATGTGTGTCTTTATACTATGGAAGGCATACATAAGTAATCCTAAGGACCTTAGCGTTTATCACGCTGCGCAAACGATGCAACGCTATGCTCAAAAAGGCGTTTCCAACGCTTTGCTAAGACTATAGCTAAGACGACACGGTGGTGCCACCTGCCCGTCGCTTTGCGTTCTACACCTTACCGCCTCTGAGACAGGCACGCACGCCTTCCTTCGTTTTCGAAGATAAGTGACATATGGCGCTCGTGTCTAACGTGCCTCAACGAGCTCGTTCGCCTTCGCTGCACGTATCGAAGCACTCTAACGCAGCGCCTCCGGAATAAAATTCACCGATTTTCTCGCGCAGAACATCAAATAAACGTTTTGTTCACTCTCTCCAGTCGCAAGACTATCGTCTTTAGATGACATTTGCAGCGAAACATGCAGATACTGGGCCAAAATTTTTGGGGCGAAGCTCCTTAAAGCGGCACCCGTTCGTCCCTCGTTGTACTACGTAACATGTCTTACGCTTTGACTTGCAAGGTGGTGCCGGTGGGAGATTTCTACTGTGTGTTGTTGAACAATAAAAAATTCGCAGCGTGCGCGTAAACTAAAAGCCGAATTATCCTGTCTCTCATTCACCATTAGCAGGCGTTGGCATGTACATTGAGCACTATCTGACAAGAAATGGTTGCTAGTTTAAGTGGACTAGGTTATACTAGCTAGGCGTAACCTCCTTGGTTTTAGGAATGTTTAGCGAGCGTTGGGCCGCAGTGCCATGAATACAGTGAACTAGTATGTACCATGAACTCGAGGTGGATAAAGGTGGGAAGTAGACACGAACGGCAAGCCTTAAGAAAGTGTGCTTGTGGCACCTCTCGTTTAGTCCTTGGAATGTCCGCTGGATGGCGGTGCTTCTATATGCGGAATATATGATGAAAATATACGATGTGGTAGTACTTGGAGTGTTGACTAGATGGACGAACGGACACACAGACAGATATATGGACGGACGCACGGATGGCTGCACGGACGGATGGATGCATAGGCGGACGCAGGGGTGGACGCATGGATGGACGTGTGGACGCACGAACAGACGCACGCACGGACGGGCGGGTGGATGCACGGACGGTCACACGGATGGACGCTTGGACGGACGGAAGCAAAAACGAATGGACGGACGGATGCTTCGCCCAACCATCCATCATTCACCCCGTGGATATGCTGCCATTTTTTTTCCTACACCCAGAACGTTGAGGCCACACTGTACACCACGCTCTTGCAGTCATTAAAATGGCGTGTGCTGAATGCATTCATGTTGTCACTAAAATGGCCAGTAATGAACACATTCACGATGTGGAGCAATACTCACACTGTTTATTATATGCGATTTCAAAGTTTTGGATGAGGTTTGTGTTCGGAAAAGCAACTATACTCATTCTATTTCCTCGTTCACAGCCGCTGCTAGTGCTGCGCTCAACAACATTTGTATTTCTGAAACCGCTGTATGGAATCTCTTGCGTCTCATCGGTAGCACGCATCTTTTCGCAGTGACTATGGGTTGCTGTGTTAGTAAAACACAACGGACCCTTTTCGTAATTCTCAAGTGCGCTTCTCTGCATTGCATATTTGAAAAAGTAATGATGGCTCCTGTCGGGCTTCAAGTGGAGACGCGGTCCTAGTTGAACATGCTGGGGGCTTGTCTATTATCAGTGTTCATATAAAAAGAGGATACTCAATGTTTTACACGTCATTTCGCAAGTAAATCAGGCTTGAACATGCCACTTGCACCAAATGGGAGGCCGCCATTAATTGTTCAAACTGCATAGCAGGAAAGCTCACTTTACAATTTCGAAAAGGATCGATACTCTGCCCTTCTATCAGCTTTGATATGGATCGTTTCCTTCTCTTGCACAGATTTTAGTTCCACGAAACATTAGATGCGACGTATTTCATAGGCAATCGCACCCATAACCTTATACCCTGCCTGCATGCTTACCCACCAAGGTTCATTCTCACGACACGCTGTTCTGTTTGACTGTTGGCGACCCTACTCAACTTGACGCGCTCCTTGCATCTTATCAATAAACCAAACCTGCCAAGTCAGCTACATTTTGAATCATAGCTACTACGGAACGCTGGTCCAATATCGCAGCGACTTATATACTTGAAGTGTCGGCTATTTTCCCCTGAAGTCTCCATGTTCCCCTCACTTCTCCCCCCCCCCAAAAAAAAACAAACAAACAAAACAACTGGGCATCGGACTCCCAAAGTGACTCTCTATGTCTCTCTGTCTCCCACAAACATATTCCTTCATCGATTGATCATCCCCCTCCCAAACCTCGAGCCGCACTCAGTGCCTCTCGCGTCCACGGTTAACTCGGAGGGTGTGCCGTCGGCGCAGCGCACGTTAAGTCCCGCGCACTTCAGCTCCGAACGAGGACCCGCATCTCGCACAGCCCGCGGGCGTTTATACCTGCCGCCCTCATCCGAGGGGACCGACCGGTCTTCATTCCGCCTCCCATAGGAACGATGAGTGGAGGGCGTGGATGCTGCGTCCGCTTTCAGCGCCACGCGCACTGCAGTATATGGCGGCGGCGTCGTCGGCACTCATGGGACTCGTGGAAGAAAACGCTCGCGCGACTCTGTCAACTCAATAAGCTGCGACGCTGTGCGATCGAGATGGATGAGGTGTATCCGCCTCCCCTCTGGCTCCCACAGCAGAGCTCGATCCGTTTGCCGAATGGAGGGAAAAGTTTATCCACTTCTTGTTTCTTTTTGTTTAGTTTTTTTTTTGTTTACTGATCAGCAGGCGTTCTGATGTGGACGATGAGCGGCCCTGCAATCGAGGGACTCCTTGGATTGCGGGAAGTCGTGCCCTCTTTTGATGCTCGCTTACAGAACGTGCGCGTTTTGTTCGCTCTTTCTTTATTTCTTTCTTTCTTTCTTTCTTTCTTTCTTTCTTCCTTTCTTTCTTTCTTTCTTTCTTTCTTTCTTCTACAGGTAGCTTTGAGTACAATTCTCAATTCTTTTTATCCCCCTCCCTCTCGCTCATTCTTTTTTTCCATCATGTTCATTCTTCTATCTTCATATTTTTTTTCCTTTGTTCAGTGGACGAGCTGACATTTACCTGCGTGGCATTTTTCTTTATCTCCTTTCGATCTTCTACGGTACTGTTTACGTGCTTGTGATTGGTGCGGTAGCGCGCTCCTGAAAAGCGCTCCGTGACGCGTAAGAGAGGGTGTCCGCTTTGATTCGATAAGGCACGCGGCGCAGCCACCGAAAGAACTCAGAGTATAGATTGAAGGGTATAAGACGGGCCGGTATCTCTTTCCCGTCATCTACGGATGGTATACGTGTGTACTTTGATCGACCTGGAGAAACCCCGAGGTCGTTTCGACCGCCCCCGAAATTTGCTCGGCTCCATTGCGTTATACCTATTATTATTATTTACTTTTTGTCTTTCAAAATGTCGGAACGTTTCTGGAGTGTTCGAGCAGCCACCGAGTCTTCTTTTTTTTACGGCGTGCTCTCTAGAACATAAAAAGTAGCGTAAGACGAGGATAAATTGAAATATAATGATCCTCTTCTACAGTGCGTGGGACAGTTATTGCGGACGAGCTAGGGATGCGATGTGAAGCGTTTCGCCTCAGTGCGCACTACTGAAATCTTGCTTATAGCCATAGGTGTAATGAAATATCGCTCTCCAGCTCAGGAAGGTCACCATTGTGGCGTACACGTCCTTCTAGAACCGTTACGGTTTTATTAAAGCGGAAGATTTATATTCTCATGAAATCGAGATTTTCGCGAGATGTGACGATACCTTGCGAGACCTGCTAAGACGCTGCGAGATTTAGCGAGACCCGACTGATCCTTCGAAAAAATTCTGAAATAGTGGACAAAAAAAAAACTAAGTAACAAAAGTCGGTCGAGTCGCGAGTAACAAAACTAAAGGAATCGGCATATTCGACTGACTGCAGTCGATCGCTACATAGGAATGTCACACAATAGTTTAAGCGCGCTTTTTTTTTCTTATACAATATCTGTAAAGAATTCGATTGTTTGTCTTGTACCATAGCATATAGAGCCGAAACTTAATAGCTACGGTGCATTGTGAAGCGAGACATGCACATTTTTTCGAGAAGACGCCACAAATATTAGCAATATAGCAGGCTGCGGCTAGTTACATTGCTTAGTACAGGAAAGTAAAATTAGTTACGCTCTAAAATACACCATAACACAAAACAGCAACTTGCGTAAATGTAGAATAATATACCTAATATCGACCTCTGTACGTTTTTTTAAGAGAGACAATTTCAAACCCATTGACATAAATGCGAATTTAATAACCGCTCCCTCCACCTACACCCTCTATCGCGTTCAACATTTCTTTGAGACTTTCAAACTATGACGCCCATCTTCCTAATTTGCGTTTCCTTTGTGTCCGAACGACAGAATCTTAATCAGGGAGCGGCAGCTCAACTAATATAAGTATAACAAAGTATATATATATATATATATATATATATATATATATATATATATATATATATATATATATATATATATATATATATATATAGTTCTTGCATAGTGCAACGTGAGGTCGTGTGTTAAGGCTTCACCGCGGAAGCCCCGTATGCAAAGTCGCATTTAGGCATGGTACGCCTGAAGTACCGCCTGTCACCAGCTATGAACTTTCGGGTGCAGCTGTTTAGCCTGCATTGCCGTGACAGAACAGAAATAAAAGCTACATGACGAAGACAAAAAAAAAAGAAAAATGAAGCCAATGAGAAAGCTGACGAGAAAAACATAGGCTAGAAGCGCGAATCTTGCATAGAGGCAAACGACCCTCCTCCTTCGTCCTCCCATCCCGAAGACGAACGACACACCACGCAGTCATGTCCGTCGTGGCAAGGGGGCGTGGGCCGCCTCACCACGGTGTCGCTATTAAGTTCAGAGCCTTGGGCGTGTTTAATATTTTTATTTTTTCAGAAGTAACAGGCGCATTGGTGAAGCCCTCCCCGCTTGAGCCCCTGCGGCTACGCCCAATGAAAAGTGGCTGATGCATCTTTAATGTGCTCACCGCCTGCGCTGAGCGTCTCGGCCGTGGTGCAGTGTGTATGCGAACATGCCGAGGTTTCGCGATCTCCCGACGTGCACGTCTGCGCCGTCGCAAAGCGCCGCCGTGACCAGTGAAAGGTATTTAAAAATGGAAGAGGCCTAAGAAATATACGCATTGTGACAGAACGGAAATCTTAAGAAAGACGACGGAGAACAATGGACAGAAAGGCCCGTCCATGGCTGGACCGTCCGGCTCTTACGGCTGCTCGGGGTGCCTTGTATGAGGTATCGGGTTGATGCGGCGACAACAATCTTCTTCTGATACTTTTCCTTCTTTAACGCCGTAAAACGAAGACCCAGTCGCGAGAAAAAGAAAAAGATGGCTGTAGGTGGCTATAGAATTATCGCGTAAGAGCTTTCTAAGAAGGAGGCGATGAAGATGGTACTGATTGATTATATCCGGTGGCTGTTTCAATATAGGAGTGACGTAAGATCCTGAATGACACTGTGGTGTGTGTATACTTGTGGTAATTGTCTTTCTTTCTTCTCTCTCTTTCTCGTTTGCCTCGCCATTTGCCCTTTTTGTTTTCAGTACAATTAAGTGACTAACTTGCGCAAGCATCCTCGTTTGTGGGCGCTTAACGACCACAATTCGCATGACGTGACGAGAGCGATGGAGAGAGAGAGAGAGAGAGTATGTCTGACGAAAGTCTTGTTGTTACAAGACTTTTGTTACAGAATTTATTGTCATATTCTTGACTGAGTTTGAGCAAGCTTTGCGTATATGAAGGTAATGCCCATTGGAAGCTGAATATATACATGCTAAACACAATGGTTACACGTGTGTTTAGTATAAGTGTTTAACAATTTTTACTACTCCGTACTCAACTATGGGAGAGCAGTGAGCCGTCCCTAAAGTGTGTTTAGAAAACGTGGTTAGCGATTTCGAGTGCTCGGTACTCCACACGTGGGTGGTAAAGTTGCCGACACCTTGACCGTAGCTGTAAACTTCGTATTGTTTTTCTTTTCCTTTAGCATGCCGGCCTTTTGTCTCGATCGACCTTCCCATTTTTATTCTCTCTCGCCTTTCTTATTTATGTAGGGAAGCAAACCAGAACAACGAAGCGTTCCAGTGTCCTTTCAACTGCCATGCATATGTATTATTTGGCTTCACCTTTAGGGGCTGAAGCCCAATTTTAGACCGCGACAACCCATGGCGGTTTCTTGATTCTCAGTTAAAGTCCGTTTCATTACGCAAATAATTTTGTTTGGAGAATAAGAAACTACGGGACAAACATTTTAATGGTATTTATGGGCAGTCGCCGATATGATCAGGAACTGAGTGTCAGGTCGAGAGAGTGACCGCAATAGCCATAAGCATGTCCTTATCAGATTCTCGCCAACAGTTTAGCGTGAGAAGCGACTTGACTCATCAAGCAGTAAGTCTGTTCGCGCCGACAAGTAACAGAGAGTTTGAGAGTGAGGGGCCCAAGACACTGGATCCCCTAGCTGATTTGCGCTGGGTCATACGCACGGGACGCCATAAATGACAAAAAAGGAAGTCTGCTGGTCATTCTTCCCGCGCGTCTCTATAGCGTTTAAGCAGACGGATAACCAATAGATTTGGATGACAGCGACGCGTACTGTTTTTTTTTTTCACTTTATAGTCACACATAGGGTGACGCAAGACGCCTTAGAAACCCATGCTAGTTTTCAATTTCCGAACATTGGGCCAACACGAACACAAAAACTCAGAATTTACTTAGGCTCTGCGCATGCGCCCTGGCGGGTCGCAAACGAGTTGCGTCGCCAAGCTTCTATAGGGGTCCCAATTTTCAATTTCTCCAATAACTGGAGCCAGTTTTTTATATGGCAACTCTAGGAGTGGCTACGACAGAAAAATAAAAATAGAAAACATGTCTATAGCATGCGTTTGTCCGCTCGGCTGCTGACCCGCAGGTCGCGGGTTCAAATCCCGGCTGCGGCGGCTGCATTTCCGATGGAGGCGGAAATGTTGTAGGCCCGTGTGCTCAGATTTGGGTGCACGTTAAAGAACCCCAGGTGGTCGAAATTTCCGGAGCCCTCCACTACGGCGTCTCTCATAATCATATGGTGGTTTTGGGACGTTAAACCCCACATATCAAGCATGGGTTTGTCCGGAACGGGGAGAAAATAATATAAAGAAGCCCAACTATTCAACTGTGTCCTGCATCGCTCCCTCGATATATTATTTATTGCGAAGTTCGTTCGGGGTGCTGACGGGAACGACGAGACGACGTAGAAGTTGATGAAATTTCGTTGTTGACATCAGCAGTGCTAAGCTGATTACGTAATTCACGCGCACGTTGTAACGCAATGAACTTGCACGTCAGTACGAATTTCTGCCGGTTCAGCGGCTGCCGATGAGCGCTTTCGTTGACGTAAACGCTAAAAGACTGTACCTGTTCTAGTACATCAGTGCAGCTTGGTTAATTGGCTCAGAACGATGATGCTCTCTCAAGAGGTTATTACATTTATAAGGAAACGTTCATATTGCCTCCAAGGGAACAGCGTTTCCCTCTTGTTTCCTCTGTTCGAGCTTTCTGGGTGCTATTATGGCTTTCATGCTGAGGTTCCCTTATTAGCCTAGCACGGTGTCGGGTTCAAAGGGGAAAAACACAGAACAAGCTAAGACGCGTATCGTTGGACCAAGAAAGATTTCCACCGATGAACGCATATTGTGAATTCTCTGGAAAGTGCGCTCGTTTAGCGGTGCCTTCTTGAACTTGTGTGGCTCGCATTTGTATTATGCGAGCGCCTTCCAAAGCGTATACCTTATGGACTGATATTTTTTGTGAGCTGAAAATAGACGAATTTAATAATAATAATTAAGTAATATTTCGCTTATGCCAACGAACTTGCGTTAAGTACGTTTGTTTTCTCGCCTAGCTCTGCCTAGTGGTTACACACACACACACACACACACACACACACACACACACACACACACACACACACACACACACACACACACACACACACACACACACACACACACACACACACACACACACACACACACACACACACACACACACACACGCACACACGCACACACGCACACACACGCACGCATGCACGCACGCACGCACACACACACACACACACACACACACACAGACAGACAGACAGAGACAGAGAGAGAGAGAGAATGACGCACACACGTTCACGCAAACACGTATGACGTGTAGGGCTGTGTATTTTTGAAGCAAGAAAATTAGTGTACTGTGCTACAGTCGCGCATTAAAGTTTGGCTAGGTCGGCTAGAAAAGTGTAAATATTAGAAACAAATAGAGATATGATATTTGTACACGAGTAAATATCTATGACTACATGCAGTGGCAAAGTTATTTCGCTGCAGTCGAAACGGCTGCTTGGACAGTGTTGATATATAAATACAGAATATTATACTTAATTACGTTGCTCTTAACAACACTCTCAATCACCTTCTTCTCTCTGTCTTTCAGGATTCACGGCACGCTCCGACCAGCGTCTTCGCTCGGCGTGCGTTGCTGCACAGAATTCTTGTCACGTGACCTTCAAGGTGAGCACTGAAAACCCAAACAGAAAGCAGTTCGTGTGCAAAATGTGCATTGATAAACGCGCACACGTTATTACTTTATGTATTGTGTGCGTACAAGACACATAATAGACCTACGATTTTACTATAAGCTATTTTACTATAGACCTACGATTTTGGGTTCTATACTTGAGCACCAGTGTCTCTGTTTATAGCAGTTCTTAGTAAGTACTTTTAGATATAGCGTGAAAGGGGGGTGTTACACTTAGCGTTGTCTAAAAGCCGGGTGTACAGAACAATGCAAACAGCTTTGCGTTTGCACTCAAAGTTTGGGAGGTTTATTTGGTTGAGATCTACGGCTTACGCTGAAGCGGTAAATCTTCAATGGTGTTGTAAAATCCAAGACGGTCTTGGTAAATGAAAAGTGACCTTGCTCTGAGGCTTCCGGGCGGAAATTACTGTCTAAAATTAGAAAAGTGAGTAATAAAAAACATTTCACCGCCTGTTGTGGCACCATTTACCTATACGAAGTGAAAGATGTCTAAGAGTTCACCTTCTTCTAACTTAAATTCATCATTTGTTCACTTCAAGATTTCGTCGTGGTATACGCATGCGTATTTTTGGGAGACACTTTTGTCCCCAATTTAATTTAGGAACAATTGCTTTTGTCCCTAGCCTCAATTGGTTTTTGATCCTAAGTCATGACATAACGCCAATAAATTGGCACAAAACGTTTCAAGTTGTGCCACACAAATAGTGACGCATCATTGAAGTACAATAAAAAAGAAGGGAAAACGTGGTAATCGGGGAGAGGAGACAGATAGAGACGACGACTCAGTTGTGTACAGAAAAATAAAAAAATGAACAGGATCGCATTGAATTGCAGACTGACCTTACCCGAATTGTGCAATTGTGTGATAAGTGGAAAATGCCACTTAATGTGAAAAAATGTGTGCACGTGTCTTTTACTAAAAAAAAAAAAGAAAAAGGATGAAGCGCGTATACTTTTTGAACGGTCACGTCATTGATTATCAATCAATGTATAAATACTTGGGTGTAACACTTACGAGCGACTGTTCATGGAATGCGCATGTGCATGCTGTAGTTGCAAAAGCTGCCAGAGCCCTAAATTTCATTCAACGAAATCTGAGATCCTCCCCTGCTGTCCTAAAAAGTACTGCGTATATTTAATTTGTCCACCCGATTTTGGAATATGCATGTTGTGTGTGAGATCCGCGCCCAAGTCCTTGATTGATCTGATCGAGAAAATACAGAACAGAGCGGCAAGGTTCGTTTTCAGTCGGTATAAGCGAGGTGACAGCTGTAGTGAAATGAAAAACGAGCTGGGATGGGAAGTGCTCTCCTCTCGCAGAAGGAAATTGCGTTTGAAATTGTTATTTCAGATATACCATAAGAAGACTGGCATCAATAAAGACACTTACCTTAAACCACCGCATTATCTGTCTAGAAGGTCTGATCATGACCTTAAGATTCAAGAATACCGGACTGGAACGAACCTTTATGCTAATTCTTTTTTTGTTCATACTGTACAAGAGTGGAATCTATTGTCTTGTGACCAAGTGTGCTGTCATAACGAAGACTTGTTTTTTTCAAAGCTGTAAACCCCCCGCTTACACGCCTTTGGGCAAAGCAGGGTATTTCTGAATAAAGAGAGATATGAGATCCGGAGAGGTAGGGAGGTCAACCAGAGAGTGAAGGAAGCGAGCAGTGAACACGAGTCTAGGCGACACGTTCCTTCAAGTGTCCAAGTGGTGGCATCTCTACGCACCACCGCTTCACCACCGCTTAGAGCACGGCCGGGTCCTGTACGGCACCTGCTCGCTTTTAGATTGCGCGGCCGTGTACGCCGATACTCGTGGGAGTTATTTATTGAACGTTCGAGAAGGGGCGAAGGCACGTTCGAAGGAGTCTCTTCGGCGTCGTCGTCTCTTGAACGGCGGCTGTTACCGCAGAGCGGGGGCTCGCTGTTTTCGCCTTCGTCTATAATGTTCGTTTCGCTTCGATTTTCTCTCTCTATATCATTTATCCGGCTTTGTTAGAAAAAAAAAAAAAACTGCTGCCTCCGGGTCGTGTTTATACACTTGCGCGATGTACGTTACTTTTCGGCGTATCAGAAGAGGAGAGAAAGATCAACCGGCCAAGTCTCTTCTCTCACCGGCCGAATCCTTCACATTTGGCGGCACCTTTCCTGGCGGGCATCTGCCTCCTTTGTCCTCGCTATTACGACGAGGCTCGCAGGTATACTATGTAAGCGTATAAAAGGCGGCACTACACAGTAAGGGCTTTCCCGTGTGCGCTACACAAGTAAGGAAACACCACCGATGGAAGCAGGGCTTCTTGGAGGCGCCCCTTTACGACTTCGCTATCTTGGCGACTGTTTTTTTTTTTTCGGTAAAGAGAAGAGCAGCTGGACGATTTCCTTCCCGCGCTTTCTCTGTCATTCCCTGGCCTCTTACGCCCGTTTAAGCCTTTATTCCACCGCCCGTTCTTTTACATAAGGATCTCCCTTTTAGCACAGCAGAGATAGCCTTTCTTTGACGGCCGTTCTTTTGAAATCTTTGCGAATTTTATTCTTTGTTTAGTGCTGGACATGGACCCTATACACCGCCCGGCGCTGTATTATCGGTTCTTCCATGTCGCTCGCGCTTACAGCTCGGACTTGTTCGTCGCGCGCTTAGTGTGCGAAGGCAGTGTGCGAGCGCGCGGCGGTTTACGGGAAAAAAAATTCACTGCAGCAACCCCGGATCTGAGTCAAGCTAACCAGGAAGCGCGGGTTCTCAGGTGTCGTTCTACGTAAGAACAACACTTGCGCGGTTTGCGTCCCCGAAAGCGTTGTCAGAGGTGTTGAAACAGTGAGTGACTAAACTAGTCGCGTTGACTAAGTCGCGTCGACCCCCTGTTTCCACACGTTCGAACAGCTTCGTAAGATTCGTTCCGTAGCCAGCCGAGAAAGGTTGTAGCTTTCTCTGCGCTGCACCTTACTACCGGGATGGTGCCCCTTTATAAGCCAGAGAGGAGCACCGGGGTTGGGCACGTACACGCTCCCTTTACGCGCGCACGCGGAGAGTTTTCTTTTGCGGCTCTCGATCGGCACGATGCTGCAGGCTGAACGCGCCGAGATTCGCTGTGTCGGTAGGCCGCTGCCGTTTTTTATGCGACCGTGTATACGTACGCTAGCTAGATTGTTGCTCGCTAGATTGTCGACCGAGCAAAACGAAGGTGCGCAAACGGTCGCAGGCCAAACAGGCGCATAAGTGAGCTTTCGCTCGCATGTATAACACATAGAACGCGCAAGCTCGCAAAGGTACACGCACCAAACGGCCTGCCGTGCGTGCCGTTGAAAACAACGCATCCGCGACTGTGCCGCCTTCTCTCTCGAAGCCAGGTCGCCCTTTTCTATGTGGACACAGCGGCTCTCGGGTTACTGTTCGGTCGGTGATGCCCTTCCTGGGTGTGCTTGCGCGTTTGCGTATCTTCATTGCTTTAAAGCACTTCATTCGCGTCCAAGGCTTTTGTCACGTTGCATTCGAAAGTTCTGTTCTGTGTGAGAAACTGTGAGAGTGGGTAGAGCAGGGGGACGCTCAGTTACCGTTTTGTTCTTCTATTGTACCTGTTATTGTTCACTTTTGCATTGCGCTGGCTTCCAACGAATTCCCGCGTCATTTATTAGTATTTTCAGCTTTCTTGTACTGTCTTCTTTATTTCCCCGCACAATCGGGCATCGTTCATACTGCCTTTCGTAATCGGCGTCAAGTTGACTGGTGATCGAGTTCGACTGAGACTGTGTCGTGTCCCTAACGTGTAGGTGTCGACGTTTGTGAATTTTGCAGAAATGGAAAAGTGATTGTTGACACGCGTTGAAATATCGCGGCGTCTGCAAAACAAGTGCGACGCAGTTTTCTTATAACTCGAAAAGTTCGATATGACTTTGCCGTTGGCAAGAATGGGCGCGAAAAAAATTACATGCGCTGACATAATGTGCGCTGAACAACACAGAGAAAAGTGGGGCGTTTTGATTTTTGTGTTCTTCTCAAAATAAATCCTGCTAATTAGTCCCGTTTTTGTAGTGCGTTTTTCCTGCACGCAAGACAGCATAAAGTTTTGAGAAGTCATGCAGAATAAAAGGCGAACGTCATTACAAAAATGACACACACAAATCCAATGAAACATTGTACTTCTGAAGTATACATACATACATACATACATACATACATACATACATACATACATACATACATACATACATACATACATACATACATACATACATACATACATACATACATACATACATAATCTATCTATCTATCTATCTATCTATCTATCTATCTATCTATCTATCTATCTATCTATCTATCTATCTATCTATCTATCTATCTATCTATCTATCTATCTATCTATCTATCTATCTATCTATCTATCTTTTCCTTCATGACCGACAAGTCATTGACCGACAAGGTATTTTTACTTCTATTTGTGGGTTCGGAACCGCCTTGCGAAGAACCGGAAGTGTTGCGGACGCAGTCCAGATGTCTTCTGAACCTTCTCGCTTGATGGAAGGCACGAGCAAACAGAAGCAGAGCGCAGCGAGACAGCGCCTTGCTGTAGCCCATTCTATGTATTGATTCGAACCACCGTTGTGTGTGTGTGTGTGTGTGTGTGTGTGTTTGTTTGTGTGTGTGTGTGTGTGTATGTGTGTGTGTGTGTGTGTGTGTGTGTGTGTGTGTGTGTGTGTGTGTGTGTGTGTGTGTGTGCGTGCGTGCGTGCGTGCGCGCGCCGACCATTGATAAGCGTTGACTTGCCACGGTGAATAGATGAACTAAAAGTAGGTTATTGCATCTATGCACACCGTTCAATTTGTGGCTTCCGCAGACGTGGAAAGATGAAAGAGCCACCTTAAGAGGGAAGTCTCGTTTTCGGGCCATGCAGCATTTTTGCATTCGGTCTGTTCGAAGGCTCCGCCTTACACCACTGTCGTGTATGTAATAGTTGCTCTTTTCGTTTCTTTTTGTACCAGCTTGTCATCCATATTTGCAGTGCCTTTTGCTTCTATTCACTACCGGCTAGTAGCTTTCTTCCCCTTTTTAGTCTCCCACGAGAATGTCTTGGACCTTCTTAGGCATTGTGCGCTGCGCCTGCTCAGTTAATTCACAGGGCACTGAAATCCTTCCAGAAAAATAATGCTGCAAACGTACAGTGACTAAAATGTACGGACTACACTACGAGTGATGGAAGAGAAAATATGCAGTGCAACGTTACGAAGACATCAGTATTGAGCATACGTAGAGAAAAAAAATGGCAGCATATCCACGGAGTGAATGATGGAGAGTGGGGCGAAGAATTCGTCCGTCCATTCGTTCTTGCTTCCGTCCGTCCATGCGTCCGTCAGTGTGACCGTCTATGTGTCCATCAGCTCGTCCGTGCGTGCGTCTGTTCGTGCGTCCGTCCCTGCGTTCGTCCATGCAGCCGCCCCTGCGTCCGTTCATGCGTCCATCCATGCATCTGTCCATGTGTCCGTTCGTCCATCTATTCAACACTCCAAGTACCTTCATCTCGCATCTTTTCATCATATATTCCCCATATAGAAGCACCGCCATCCAGCGGACATTCCAAGGACTAAACGAGAGGTGGCACACGCACGCTTTCTTACGGCTTGCGCTTCGGGTCTACTTCCCACTTTTAACCACCTCGAGTTCATGGTATATACTAGTTCACTGTATTCATGGCACTGCGGCCGAACGCTCGCTAAACCTTTCGAAAACCAAGGAGGTTACGCCCAGCGAGTATGACGTAGCAAACTTTTTCAGTCAGATAGTGCTCAATGTACATGCCAATGGCTGCTAAGGGGAAATGAGAGGCGGAGAATTCGGCTTTTACTTTCTTACGGCTTGCGCTTCGTATCTACTTCCAATTTTTAACCCCTTTGAGTTCATTCATGGTATATACAAGTTCATTGTATTCATGGCACTGCAGCTCAACGCTCGCTAAACCTTTTTAAAGCTAAGGAGGTTACACCGTCACCCCCGGAAAATCTTTTCAGGCCTGCGCCCAGCAATCTGACGTCATTTCCGGCCGGCCGAATCTCGGGGAAGCCGCAGCGGCAGCGAGCGCAGCGTGGGCGGCGGTGGTGACGGTTCGGCGGCGTGGTGTTGACGGTGTTTCGCGTTTGTTGCTTTCCGTTGTTGTTTTGCGGCAATTTCGTTTCCGTGCGTGATGCTGGAGTGATGCGACAATGCCGAATAAGTGTTGTGTACCCGGATGCACCGGCAACTACAAAACAGGAAAGAAGATACAAGTGTTTTCCTTCCCTAAAGACGCCGACGCTCTCAAACAATGGCTACGCGCCATTCCTAGGAAGGACTTCGTGCCGACTTCGTGCACTAAGGTAAGAATTTGAGATGCTCCTGTTCTTAGCTTGTCGTTGCTTGTTCGGGTAGAAATCACCTATGATGGGAAATACTTGAGCGTGTGGCCGCCGGGCCTCGCGAAGCGCTGACGCCAGCAGTTGATGAGAATCGCCCAGAAAGGCACGTTCGCAGCAAGGATGGTCAGCTGCGCTTTGTTCACTAACAGTGCCGTGGTGTCGTCCATTCTTGCAAGCTCTCGGTGGAAGCGCTTCGTGGAGTGCGGTGACATCACGCTCCCGTGTTTCCTTTCATGTTGCTTGTACCGCTTAGCGCAGCGCTTTTATTTAGATGCTTGCGAAACGTAGGTAGACTTTGTTTTAGCTACACGGACTGTCAACACGGTCATGCAAACGGGAGCGCATTTTTTTCTTTTGAGAATTGGCGTCTCAGACGTTCTTGAAACGTTTGTGCAGGTGTGCGCGGATCATTTCGACGCTTCATGCATCGAGAAGACGACATCGTACACGGATCCAAGGACAGGGAGAGTTATTGAAGTTGCACTCCCAGTACCACGGTTGCGTCCTGGATCTGTCCCAACGGTATTTCCCGGCTGTCCGTCCTACCTATCAGTACGAGACCAGAGCACGAGAGAAACCCCTGACGCCAAGAGGAGCCGACAAGAAGCCTCCCAACTCGCCCGTGCTGTAGAAGAGTCGCTGGCGTCATATGAAGCGGAGCAAGAACGAGACCGGTTTTCGTCCCTCGAAGAACTAAGGGCTCGCCTGCAAGGGGTGTCAGTGTCTCCGAAGTGGACTGTGATTCATAAAGAAGAGTGCTCCATGTTTTTGAACATTATCGACTATCGTGAACCTTGTTTGAATGCGTCATTGACCGTGTTTGCAAACCTTGAAGTCTTTGCCTGCTATCAAGTTTCACCAATCAAGAACCTTGGTAGCGCTGTTGTACCAGACTCAGTTCAAAAAGTAAGTTCCTTGTTGGAAATTTTGAACAACCTGTCGATGCTGTCTGAGGAGCGCTGCACTTATCGCCACCTGGCTCAGGCAATACATTCCCTTCTGGACAAATTGGAAGCCAGCATTGATGAAGGCAAGAAAGAGACGGTGAACTTTATGAAGGAGCAGCTACTACTTCTTTCTGCAAAGCGCATTCAGTATAGCGCCCAGGTGATGGTCTTTGCATTCATCTTGCGTACAATGTCACCACATGCCTACAAGTTCCTGAGAAGCACAGGTGCACTAACTTTGCCCCACCCAAGCACTATTAGAAATGTGTGCTCGTCTATTCAAATGTGCCCACAAGTTGATTCTTCTGACGACACTTTCCTTCACTATGTGTCTCAGAGATTCAAACATCTGCAGGCACATGAACAATCTGTTTTGTTTTGAGTTTTATGTGGCAAGATATTGTGTTTTGTACTTTTGGCATATTTTCAGCATTAAGGGCAACATCTTGTGTTGCCTGTCGTCTGCCTGGACCGAGAACAATGCGCACTGTGATATTTGTACAGACGGCGTCTGGCTGTGATAAATAATTATGCATTATTCCATTCACGATATTCATTATTTCTTGATACCTTGATAAGTTCCCCAACCGCGGTGGCTCAGTGGCTAAGGCGTAGCGCTGCTGAGCACTAGGGCGCGGTTTCGATACCCGGCTGCGGCGGCCGCATTTCTGATGGAGGCGAAAAGCAAAAACGCCCGTGTGTACGAGATTTCGGCACACAATAAAGATTCCCAGGTAGTCAAACTTGATCCTGAGCCCTCCCCTACGGCGCGCTTCATCGCCTGCGTTGCGTCGGCGCGTTAAACCATACAATCAATCGATACCTTGAGAAATCGTGCGGACATGGTGTCAAGGCACCTCGCCCGAGTCGGTAGGCGTGAAGGGCGCTCGCGGCAAGCGCTCGCGGCTGGCGCAGCCACCCAGCGAAGGGCGGCCGGCCGGCCGGCGCGATGTGACGTCGTCGACGTCACGTCACGTGACGCGCAGGCCTGAAAAGCTTCCGGGGGTGACGGTTACACCCAGCGAGTATAACGTATCAACCCTTTCTTGTCAGATAGTGCTCAATGTACATGACAATGGCTGCTAATGGTGATCGCAGCCTGCGCGTTAACTAAAAGCCGAATGCTCCTGTCTCTCATTCCCTATTAGCAGCCATTGACATGTACATTGAGCACTATTTTTTATTGTTCAACAATGCACCGAAGAAGTCTGTCACCGGTACCACCTTGGAGGTCAAAATGTTATACTTGTTACATACTACGGGGGACGATCGGGTGCCGCTATAAGGAGTTTCGCCCCTAAAACTGGTGTAGGCAATGTTATTTCTGGCATGAACAGGAAAAGAACGATGTAGATAGTTTATGTAATGCATGTGGTGGTCTGTTAATAGTTACAAACTTGTACCTAGGAAAGGGAAGCGCAGTCAACCACGGAGCAGAAATAAATAATGAGATTAGATAAACTGCAAACGTAAAAGGATCAGCGCCCGTAGACGTATAAACACACACACGCAACACACACACACACACATACGCAACACACACACACACACACACATGCACACACATTATCATCCGGAGTAGCATGCTCACGTGTAACATAGTTGAGTAACTTAGGTACGAAGTACTTCTTGACGCCTACAGGGACCTCTTTCTAAGGGGGCAGAGGAGAAAATGAAACAGATACTAAAGAAGATCAAAGTAGTACTAAGCACACCGGGCCGAGTGCCAGAGAGGATTTTCTTGCGCTGGGGAACTTCTCACGTCGTCATTAACCTGTTCGTCTGGGCGCGTAATAGAACGTCCTTCTCCGGAGCCTGTTGTGCAGGACACCTGCTTCCGATTGTATCCTTGCTTTTTCTTGTTCCAGTTGTTCTGCTGTCCCGAGACGTGCCTAAGTCTCCTGTAGACTCTCTCTCTCTCCTACGTGGAGAATGGACCGTGGCGACGCGTAAGACGAAAAAAAAAAAGAAACAGAATAATGAAGACGTGTAAAGAGATAACCTACAAGTCCAAAAAGACAAAGAAAAGCTGAAAAAAACACACACAAACGGTAGCCTGATCAGTGGGGAGCCTGCCGCCATTAGCCAGCGAAGCCGATAGGCACGAAAGGATTCGTGCCGGAGGTAGCCATGCCTCGCCATTATAGGAGACGATGCTCCAATCACGAGCTTTCTTCTTCGTATGGTTCGCTCATTCCCCCCCAAAAAAGTTTCTTCTCGAAGTCTTGTTACTCCTGGCGTAGGGATAATAACTATGTACCATTTCATTTCACACCTTTAGTTCAAAAGTTGTAGGTGTGAGAAACTTCAGCTTAAAAGAAAAAGTGATCGTCATAACTGATGATGCGCACCTTAAGAAAACTTCTGCTCAGTTAACTTTTATTTGAGAAGTTGAATCATTCAGTTTACTTTGAAACAAGAAATTAAATGAGTTTCGGAGGAGGTGTGCAAGAGGAAGACAAGTGTAATAACATATCATACGCATTGTTACTGCAATATGCAAATCGCGCCATCCTTTACGTACGATCCGCTGCGGTGGGCTAGTGATTGCGATGCGCAGCTGCTGACCCGAAGGTCGTGGGTTCGATACCTGCCACCGCGGTCGCATTTCAATGGACGCTGAATGCTGGAGGCCCGTATACGGCGCCATGTCAGTGGGCATTGAAGAACGCCCAGATGGACAAAATTTCTTGAACCCTCCACTAGGTCGTGTCTGCTATCTTTATCATATTTTTGGCACTTAAAACCCCTGATATCATCATTATCATTACCCTTGACGTGTGGTAGTGCGTGCGTACACGTGCAGAATTAAAGAAAATATTCAGCGGAAAGAGCTCAAGCCCCCGAGTCTCCTCCTCCTCTACCCGGTTATACTCAAATAAGCGTGTGGTATCGTAACATAACGACGTGTTTATGGGCAGGGCGCCTTCAGCATGCACGGAAGCCCTAGAAGAGCCGCAATGCCGATTGGCCGCGAGCACTCCTTGCTGGCCTGACGACGCAATAACAAGGACAGAGAGCCCGAGGAAGTGAAATGGGACGTGCACGTGGGGGGGGGGGGGGGGGGGATCCGCCTATTAGCGAGCACAGGCGAAGCTGGAAGGATTCGGAAGCAAGGAAACGAGGCCTGTCATTAGTGCTGGACAGTCGCTTCCCTAGTTACGATGGACAGGCCGAAGCATTCGCATCCTACTGCAGGTTCTGGTATGCCTGTCCCTGTTCCTGCCCTTCTCTTCGCCTCTGCGCGAGAGATGGAGAAGCAAGAGCCGGAGCTCCGTATAGAGCCCGAAACAAATATTCCAACTCGCCGAGACACCGGTCATTTCGGATCGACGCACAAAGCCGGTGGTCGTTGGTGTAGTTGTGCAGCCTACGATAGCAAATAATCAATAGAACAAGTGAATCTGTGCTATCGAAAAGAACGGCCATGCAGACGCGAACTGAAGTGAAGAAAACCAAGGTCCCTATATTATAGAGGCATAGATGGACTTTTATGGATAGAGGGAGTTCAGAGGACACGCGTCCGAACCATTTTCAGTGCGAAATGCATGCACCTCTAAGGCCCATGTTCACGTACGTACCTATTCCTTATCATGCGTTTTAATCTAGATGAAGATAAGTTTGATTCTCGAATACAGGACTAAACTATTTAGTGCCACGCGGACCATGTGACACTCTCTTGTTGCGTCCAAGCATATTCGGTTTAGTATTTACTACCGTTACTTTAATATTAATTAAGCAATCTTTTAAAAACATAATCGATGTTTCTAGCTCTAGTTGAGAGCTATATTAGGTACACATGATATCGGAGCATAACTCTACTTATGGGTAGATTAACTGTCAGGGAAGTGAATGAAAATTAATTTATGGAGTCCATCGAAAGATTGCGATCGACTGTGACTGCTGCGGCATCTGGCGAAGCACATTCCAACTACGCGCTCCTTCTTTCTACGTGACCTCCGAGATCCGGTTCAGGGCAGCTGGACGCCGACGTGCGTGTGCCACCACATGTCACCTCAGCGAAAGATAAAGGCCTGACCAGACGTACGCGTTGCAAGGGGTCGCGTCAGTGCACGGCTATACTCAGCGCCGCACCCTTTCCCTATGAAGGTATAAGGTCGCGTGGTTACACGAAGCTGCGCGGCTTCTGTCTACATAAGTGCAGGGCGCGGCGCCGAGTCTACACACGACGCGTTGAAACGCGCACGTGTGGGCAGGCCTTTGGGGTTGCCTTTATAACTTCATTTTTTTCTAACGCGAATCCCGACCAACTATACTTCAACTGTGTATCGTCCGAAACGACCGAAGAATGTTTGAAACATTCTTTGTTTGTGTTATCGTTGTGCTGTTGGCCTTTGACACGATACCAGAGATTAGTGAAAGTAAGGCCACCAAAGCGACGACAACACACGCGCTGCGTGTTATCGATGTCGCTGTGGTGGAAAATAAACACAAAATCATCTCCAACCTAAAACGGTTAATTTCTTTATTGGAGCATTCGTCGACTCGGCTTTGAACTTGTACATGATACTAGAGCTGGTCATCGTTGGACAACACTTCACCAAAAAGAAGATATTGTGAATAAAGTCACCGAAGAACATCTTTCCAGAATATAACACTATGTGGACTTGCTGAAAGAAGCATCGCATCATATAATTTCAGTCTATCCGTTTCTATCAAAATGTCCAGGGTGATGACATGGCATCCTGCGTTTCAGCTCTCATTGTCTCTCGCGATATAGCAGCGGCCTGTGTTTCAGGCTCGCGCCGAATACTCTCTAGAGTTTCATGCGTTCTTTATTTTTATACCCTCTTCTGGCACTTGTCCGAAGCTCCATTTCTCATTCATCCCTAGCCGAGACTTTCCTTTCCCCACCATATCGTTTTTTATTCTTCGTTCAAACGCATTTCGCTACGTTCGTAGCGCTCGCGAAATGGCTATCGGTCAAGGCGTTTTTTTTTCCAACCGTCAAGAGACTGGTGGCGCGAAATAAGCGGCTTCCTCTGAAAATGAAACTCATCTAGCAACAAATATATACGGTGTATAAACTTTACTCGCGCCAAAGGAGATGCGAAGACGAAGTTAGACGGGGGTAGTGGGGGGTTGACGGTGACCCAGAGACACAGTGCTGTGCACGAAAGGGTCCTTTCGGGCGAACGCTTCCCCGGACGCGCCATGCCGCTTATCGCGGCGCGACAGCGCAGAACGACGCTCGCTGTCGCCATTCCTCATCCGTCCGCGAAGACGCGAGCGCGGAAATGCCTCTCTCGCCTTAGGCTTCCAAAGTATGCGCACCCCCGCGGACTGTGACGCCCCCTTTTCTCAACCCACGTTCCTTTTCAACCCCTTCCGCTAAGCCTTGCCTTTCGTCACTGGCCATAGCTGTTTTTGCTAAGCCTCGCCTTTCGTCACCTGCTATTGCTGCTTTTGTCACTGCATGCCACGGAGGGCGGTGGAGCGAGCTTCTCTGTGCCATATATAGCTGCTGAACGCGAGTTGGTTTTGTTTTTACTATTTTATGTTTGCGACGGTTGAGCTTATTTGCAACTACAATGTTTGTTTGACGTTAGTCGTGAATCTTAACTTGCCTGACAGGCGTATAGAACTATCGCTCCCTTATTTTTATTACGCGCTACGTTTTCGAAGTATTAACTACTCAAGCTGTTGCATTTAGTTGTCCCACTATTCATATTGGTGTATGGGTGAGGAATTGGCTCCAGTGCGGTAAACGAGACAGAAGGAAAGACGAACGTTGTCAGATGAGAGGCAACGCAGTGCGCTTTCTTTTTTTACTATGCCCGCATAAGCACTGTAACTTTAAATGACGCACGTGTTCATTCTCTTCATTTATAATTATTTGCTATTTTCGTTTCAGCTATTCTTGCTTCAGTTTGAACAACGATATGTGGCAAATTCATTTTTTTAACTGCCTTTCTTTTTCTTGTTGCGCTCTGAAAAATCTGACCGGAAGTTTTCCTTTTCGTTGACTGATACATGCCATGGGAACAAACGACGCTTGTTCAGTGGCTGAAATATTTCTGTTCGCCAGCTTAAACGTGCATCATAGACCAACACTTGCACAATGACTGGTATCCTTCTACATCGCTCTCACAAAAGAGCCCACGTGTTCCTCCGTTGTAATGTCGTTAGCCGGAAGTGACGAAACTGTACAGCAAGAATGGAGCTGGCGAACCTGCAGGAAGCGGAAGTGCGCAGGAACGGAACACAAGCGAACATACGGTCTAGCAGCGTGAGCTATAGACCTCTCGGCCTGTCGTTAATAGCGTTCTCATTATTCATCGTCACTGGCGCTTCCGATGCGATGCTTGCCATCATCAATTAGCAGTGACCGTAGTGCACCATGTCGTCGCTAAAAGAGGCCTAGGTGGTGAGCCGCTTGAATGACGAGAAAGATTGAAAGAGCGTTGCTCCTTTATACGTTTTATGTCGGCTGTGCTAGAGCAGCCATTAGCGTTGATCGTTGCCAGGGGCGTTTCAGCATAACGTCAAGGTGAAGGATGTCGAAGTTTATGAATTGATCATTACCGTCCTAAGGTGTTGTCTATATGTATGTGTTTTTTGTTGGCTCACAAATTATAAATGGGCCTCTTTCGCGTTTTCCTCGTCTTAATTGGGCTGAGCGTGGTCTAAATTGAAGTTATTCACTTGAAGGGTGAGAGTACTTTTTGTTTTTTTTACAGTGTTGGTCGGTTGATAAATAGCGATGGTTGAGATGTTGGAGAGTCACGAATATTTCGCATATAGAACGCCTTCGATTATTCGTTCTATCCTCCAATTTTCTCCAACTATAAAGACCTCGCCAAGCTTACTTCCGGCGTACTCAAGGTGCTGCCTTGCCGCGCCTATTTCACGCTGCGCAGCGCCCCGAGCCGCGCCGAACGGCTGAATGGCGCTTCACGTAATTGCCAACCTCAAGAATCAATCACTTAGGGCGCCCGTTTGTCTTGGAAACGGGGTATCGGCGTGCGACGTGCACGTGTCGGCGCAGTATTTGATGCACGTAGAATATCTGCTCTCAGTGTGATCGAGCCGAACGTCCTTCGTTATCACGGCTGGCGAGGCACCTATTCTTGCGACGAGTTGTTGCGCTTATGCGAGTGGCTTTTCTGTAAACTTCGTCCGAGGTTCTTAGAAACTAAGACAGGCCACGCTGTAACGTTTGCTAACCCTCTCGACACAGCGCCGTTTCATCTCAACTGGTGATGCTTTTCACGTACGCAGTGAGCCGGAGAATACTATGGGCGTCATGTGTACGGTTCCTGTTCGATCGAGTTTTGGCGCTCGTAGAAGCTGCGTCCAAACGCTGCGCACTGTTTGGGCCGCTTGAGTCAGTCTTATTTTACGAGCCTTGACCCCGCGATAGACAAGCACAAGGCTTAACAATAAGCAAGTGAGCTGACGGTGAAATAGCGTGAAGGCGCCTTTGTTCCGTCCGGATCATCGATGGCACGCACGTACATAAGCAAGAATAAGCTGGCGCGGTTCACTGTATAACTCGTATGGCAGCGTCTATATGTTGAAGCTGCACTTACGTTGGACTTGGTGTTCGAGCGTGGGCTGTGCTTATGCTTGTGCGTTTGACTGCGAGCTTTACAGTTGCAAGGTCTCGTGTGCAACGACCTCGACGGCAAGTGCTTGGCCACTTCACGTGAGGACCTTAAGTTTCTTTGCTGAACGAGTACAGGGAACGCCAAGCCAAAACCCGTCATGACGAGCTTCTTAGATTCGTGGACAGAACTGCGCGCACTTCGGTGCTGGCTTTGTACTGTTGCGAGACCACTGTGGATAGCTACGACCTTTTTCTTTTTTTCAATTTTCAATAGAAGGTAAAGAGAAAAAGGCAGTTTTTTTTAACAGAAAGGCAGATAGGTCGACCTGAGCGATATCATGCTCTAGCCTGTTGTATACTCTACGTCAGCGGAGGAGAAGAGGGGAGGAAAAAATTAATAGATGACGATGGGGAGAAGGTAAAAGTTCAGGGAAGGATGAAGTGTTCATGAGACGAAGGGTTTGTTCAAGGATTTTTCATACTTTATGTCCTACAGAAAAAAAATTGCCCGCAGCTTCCCTCGGAGGAACACTGAGGAGGATGCGGACCATATAATTGGTTAACGTGGTGTTAAAGTGCGACTTACTTGGGTCGATGGCTAAATTGGTTAACGTGGTTGTGAAATGGGGTGTTAAATTGCGACTTACTTGGGTCGATGGCTAAATTGGTTAACGTGGTTGTAGGAGGGGGTGTTAAATGAGTGAACACGTACACACGTATGCGAAAGGGCGGCGCTGGTCGAAGGGACGTCGATCATTGTGTTTGTGGATTCGTTGGAATTCATTTCACCGCGACCTTGGACGTCGACGCGCCGTACAAACCAACCGACGAGCGGCAACTGAGCGAGCGAGCGCCGACCTTGAGTATATATACAGCACGACGGCGCATGCACTGTCAGCTGTTGAATGTTCTCGAAGCGCGACGCCACATGCGCGTCCACTGGAGAATCAGGAGAATTGTAGATGTCGAACGCGGTGTGTAGAGGAGGAAGGGTGCACAGATGGTGGAGGAGTGAAGCGCGCGCGGTGTGTAGAGGAGGAAGGGATGCACAGATGGTGGAAGAGTGGGCGACGGCGCGACGGCGCATGCGCGCGCGTCAGCTGTCGAATGTTCGAGAAGCGGTGCGGACGGCGCACTACAAGGCGCGAGTATAAGATGCTCCGCATCTAAAACTAGAAAATTTTGAGTAGAAAATTTTGGGCCTCTTTTGACATGTGGTGAGGCAATCGGAAATGTGCTGACTTTCGGCCGCAGTCCCGTTCAATGCGATGCGCTACGTAACTCCACTCATTACCACAATGAAGGGCATAATTAACTTGGACGCGGTTACGCTTTTATAAATTCTATTAAATTTTCTTAATCGTTATGTATAATTGTCGTCATCTGGCGCATGGGTGTATGCTACACATAACGAAAGATCGTTTCAGAGCTTCCCGTTGATGTTGCCTCTGGTGCTGGCTCTTTTTTAAGAGAGTGACCTACAGAGGCGTGCTTCGTAAGGCTTTCTTCATCCGATGTAATTCATTTTTCAATTCTAATTACTCTGGATGGCCGACAGCGGAGTATACCCAGAAGGGGGTAAGCGCCCTCTTTCACGGAGCTTTTCCGTTTCGCCTGTGCATATACACACGCACACATACTACAAACATATATAAAGTCTGGTTAAACAGACAAAAAAAATGTCTGGCTTCCTTACTAGTCGCTTCTCCTTTCAGATTGAGTGTATACGGTGTCCTGGGAGGAAATTTTCGATAGCAGCGCTATTTAAAAGATGGAAATAGTTATTACGCAAGAAAAGGCTCCAGATTGCGACAACATCACAGAAGAAGCGAATAACGCAGCGGGTCACTTTCCGTGCGTCTTCCTCTCTTATGCCGTGTAAGTCGAGGTTTGATCACGTGGTTGCCGACCAAACCACGAATGTAGCGATGCAATCGCGCATACACTGCTGATTTGGCCACTTTGATTTTCTATTGCATCTATTTTTGTTTCGTCTTTGCGTGGCCTATAATCGAAACGAAAAAGTAATAATGTGGGATTTAACATCTCAAATCCGCGCTATGATTATGAGAGACGCCGTAGCGGAGGGCCCCGAAAATTTCGAGCACATGTTGCTCTTCTACGTGCACCGATATAAGCACAGTAAACGGGCCCCTGGTATTTTGCCTCCGTCGGAATGTGACAGCCGTGGCCGGCATCGAACCCGCGACCTTGCGGTCAGCAGCCGAGCATTGTAACCACACCACCGCGGCAGGCTCAAGCGGAAAAAAAAAGAACCACTCAAAAAAAAAAAAGAGAGATATCTGTTCTTGTCAAGCTCGTCTCCGCATACACGGTCTATACCGCGTTCAGCGTCTTGTGTCCTTGACGAAGGACGACCGAGAAGAGGTCCCTTTTTAGAGGCATGTCGTGAACAGCGTGGCACCTTGTTGTCCTCATCTTCTACTCCTCCTACATCCGTTGTTACGGCGACGAGCGAAACGAATGACGACGCCCGCATCCGGTGGCGACTAAACGCGTCCCGAAAGGCGTGAATATCTCATTATAGACGACGCGTTTCAACGACGTCGTAAAAAAAAAAAAAAAAGAGAACGACTCGGCTCGGCTTTGTCAGCGCTGATCCGCGCCTCTCACCGACTCTTATAACAACCGGGGAGCATCTCACGCCGCCAGGAACGTCATTCATTTGCGTCACTTCACGCCCGAGGAAACAACGAGCGGACGCAGCTATAAGCTCGAGATCAGGGAGGTCTCTATAGACTGTCTCTGTGCCTCTATATATAAACGCCCACGCTGTACGAGTTGCACCGCCGAACTCCCCCCAAATACCTCCGCGTGAACGGTCTTTGCCCGCAAGTTTCGTACGCGGGGACTCGGAAGGCAAGATCCAATCCAATCTCCCGACTTTGCGCGGAACACACGCGGCCAAAGCGTGCCAAACGCGGTACTTTCTTTCCTTCGGCTTAGCACGGTGCTTGTACGATGTAGTGGCAGCAATGATTGTGGTTGCATCGCTAGATTTATATCTATAGAACGTTACTTTCCTGCGCCTCCTCGAAGGTCCCGTAGCTAGGGTGCACAGAGACGTGCTTGCGCATCGCTAGTGAGTGCGGGAACCAAGAAAGAAACAAAAAATGCGCTTCGCAACGTTAGGTATAACCTCATTGGCTGCTTCTCTCTGGGAACCGTGCACTTTTCTATCTTCGATCGATGTTCTTACAAGACTAGTCCTTTCCCGCTTTGCCCGCAACTTCTTGCGTACGCCCGCACCGCTCGACCTGAAGCCTTGCTCCGGAAAACTCCCCCAGGTCTCCTATATAGGGAGCACGATGGAAAGAGCTTTCTGTAGGGAAAAAAGAGTAATAATATGAAGACTGAAACACGCAAGGACGAAATACTACTGTATCTAGGTACGTGTGGTGGGGAATAAATGAAAGGAGGTTACTCTAGCAAGCCAGAACTTCTCCATGGCTTGTTAAAAGTGAGCGAGCAGAGGAAAAGTGCAACCTAAGTTGAAACACATTGCGAGGTCGCAACGGAAGCAAAGAGGGAAAGAGTGTGCGTGAAGGAATCGGCAAGCGAGATTGGCAGGCAGCGCAATACATTTGACACGGCCAGATCGTGGGAGACGTGCGCTGAAGAACTAAGAAGTTTTCATTCCTGCTCCCGATCTGCACGGCCGCCGCTTTATCGTAAATAAATAACCGACCCAGCCGGGAACGTACGCTTCTATGTATTGACGCAGATTTCGCTTTTGAAGAGGAGCGGAAATTTCCTCCTCTCTTCTTCCTTACAGCTGCCGCTCCCTCCTCCGCTATCATCCCATATTTGCAACGGTTATCCGTACAAAGGAATATCCCGCTGCAACGCTTTACAAAAGACTCGTCCGAGTGGTGTTATGCAGTCCTCTCTTTGTCATTTATTTTATTCATTTTTGTGTACGTGTCCCCGTACCGGAGCTGCAGCAAAGACGTGCTCGAACTCGTTGTCGCGCCCTCGCGTTTGAAGATCCTCGTTCACTTTTTTGTCGCCGCGCTGATATCGTATGCACGATGCGGCCAGGCCTCGCGAAGAAGCCTTATTGGGAGTTGAGTGCGTGTCGAGCCTGCCGAAGCCATCTTTTAGTGGCTCCGATCGGAGAAAGGCGCGTGGCAGAGAACGTACCTTTAATACGCACGCACCCGCGGCTATACGTCTGCGCGCCTCTCGGTTCACCTTCTGAGCCCGTGTTACGTGCTTCGAGAAAGGAAACACTGCCATTTATTTATTTTCTCCTCTTTGCAAAGGCGGGATAAAGGCTTTCCTTGTACTTCGTGTACCCAGATAAAGACGATACTCTCCTCTGTTTTTCGAGAGAGAATTATTCATTAGAAACGTTTTTTTTTTCGATGCATGTTTTTTTTTTTGGCACGACAGATGCAATGAAGAATTTCTCGTTTCTCTTACGAACATGTATACGCCTTGGGCAGTGATTGATATCCGACAACTCTTACGTATTCGGAGAACTCTTGCAACACCAGTGCAGCCTCGCACGTTAAATTATTTGCGACGTTTTCTCGACCCTCCAACCTTCTTATAGACAACAGTACCAGTTTTAATGTAGGTTAATGGCATTGAGTGCAGCAGAAGTGTGCAACTCGGTAAGCTTCTGATGACAGCGCGAATACACAGATCTTTCGGGTAACAAATGTTTCGGGTAACAAACGCAAGGCCGGTTCCCTTCAAAAAAGGAATCAGATAAAAGACGCCGTGGTGTGGTTGTTTACCTTTGTTGTTTCTTTGGCCAGGTATGGCTGGGTTACACTGTCCTTCTGTACTCACTTCTTCCAGCACCACCGGCCGGCCTCTCTTCTTCATAACGTCCGCGGCGAGGGAGCGTCGACAGGTCTGTTCTCATTATTATCGCGTCGCTTCGTGCTGACCCCCCCCCCCCCCCTATGTTCCTCATTTTACTGGGCTGTACTGGACAGAATAAACCCTTCAGATGCCGCCAGCTTCCCGAAGTGCCTTTCTTGTTGCGAGCAGGGAAAACCTGTCCCGCGGCAACCACTTTTTTTTTTGTCTTTGGCACCGATTCAATGCAGCTGTCCACCGTTTTTATCAACCCCCCTCACCGGTGCTTGACGCCACGTGGCGGAGTTTCTACTCATGTCGTCTTCTTATATTTTCCAATATATATATATATATATATATATATATATATATATATATATATATATATATATATATATATATATATATATATATATATATATATATATATATATATATATATATCCTTCATAGGCTCCAAGCTACTCTTCGTCGTGGCTTCCACGCTTTCTGCAGCCACTGTCTCAGCGTGTCTCTCTCGATCTTTTCCTTTTCTTCTTCTTTCCCTCTTTCGTTTATGTTCCCCAACTTTCCCCCCTTTTATCCCCAAGTTCTCGAGGCAGGCCGTGTTTTTACCCCGAAGCTTGTCGCCCGCTCACCGTCGCTTCATCGTCGCTTCCAATGACGCCGGGGACATAAAAGATCGTTATTTTCTCGCCAAAGCAAGCACCGCGCGTTCTTGTCTTCTCCCTCCTCCCCCCTTTTCTCTCCCTCCTTTTTTTTTACTCTTTCGAGTACATTTCCTTGGGCACCCTTTATCCGCCTCGTCTGCCCCCCTCCTTTCTTTGTTACTCTGGTGTTTTTCTACCACACAACAGCCGCCGCACCGCCGGTTCCCTCAGTTCTCTCCGTCCTCCCGTTCATCGCGCTACATCCTTGCCGCGAGCATCGAAGTGTCGCGAGCAGCTGTTTTGGAAACGAGGCAACTTTTATGGCCAGATACGGGAAGGAAACAAGTAAAATAAGGGAGGGCGGGATGAAAGGAGGTTGCGCTCTCCTTTCTTCGTTGATGCTGCGAGGTCGTGGTGCAGCTCCAACGCATTCTCGGGGGATAGAAGAGAACCAGCAAGCGGGCGAGCACTCATCCGAGCCGGCGAGCCTCTACACCTGTAGGCAGTGGCCGAAAGCGCTCACGACACCCCTGGTTAGTGCAAGAGCTCGTTTCCGGCTGCCGAGATCTCCGATCCACGCGGCACGCCCTTCGCTTTCTCTGTGCGCCTGATGGTGCGCGCCGCTCGGGCATCTTCGCTGAACGGCTGGCGTGTATACGGGTCCCGGCAACGCACAGTTCCTTGCGCACTTACCTCTAGCGACGCACGCTTTCGCCTTCGTTCACTGTGCAACGGCAGACGAGGAGAAGTATAGGGAGGTGTACCACGGCAGAGTTAACGGTCTCGCGCTATATGCTTGAGAGCTTGCAAATCTGGCGCATTAATGTTAGAAGAAAAGCGACAGGCCCGATTTTACATCCATATGAACGTACCCAATCTTAGCACCATCCTAGCCAAGGAAGCTTTCGCACTTACTGCCTTGCCTGTATAGTATCCGTGTAGCATGAGCCACCTCCTTGGCGCGTGGTCGTATTATCAGTCTACCGTCAGTTACCCTTATGTGCCGTTATTAATTGTGTGGTAAAACGGTAATGTCGAATGTATCAGTCGCTAATAGAATACCGATAAAAGTACAAGGAGTAGTTCTAATGAAGGCTAACGTGACGTCAGTGCTACTCGCGATAGCCGCAAGTTAAGTTGTTCTGATACGCGCTTTTTACTCTAGTTTACGGTTGTTGAAGCAGCGAATGATTCACAGGCGCTCAAGGCGTAAATTTGCTTTAAGGATTGGCACCTAGTGAACACTGACACTCGTTTTTTAAGTGTCTATTGATATGAGAATGAAAAATCTGCCCTTATTTTCAAAGGATAGCCGTTACGTACAGCTTTGATATGAACGAATGAAGCCAGTAAACGTGCTTCGACTTGTTTGCGTATACCACTAAGATATTTATTACAAACACATAATATTCTTCTATTCGTGTAAAGCTTCAAAAAATCAGGAAGTTAGTGCGACCATCGTTATAGTACAAGGCAACGACACACGAGAATACGCGCACTACTTAATTTCACTCAGGTCGCGTTATTTGTAATCTTCTGGAAAAGGATTAGCCTTGCTTATAAAAAGGAAGCCTGCAGCCGCATTAAACTAGGTACTTAACTTGGAATTTCAGCTGATACGTTCATCAATTCTGAAACAATGCAGTCAACTTAAGCCAGTACGGAACCGGGAATAAAATAATCACATTTCGCGAATACTTAGGATTAAGCTTGAAACATGACCCTATACCAGTAGTTTGACTCGTATAGTTCGGCACGGCCGTAAGATAAACGCATTCACAACGTTAGTTCGGGACGTTTAGAATTATTAAGCAACAGCAAAAAATCCACCCGTCTCCACTAAGTTATTCATGACGAGTGGGCGGATCTCTGAGCATTGTTCCATATAATGTAAATTGAGTGACATAAAGTGTATATAGAAACAGAAATTTGTTTGTCTCGTTAATGCTGTTCTATCTTCACGTCCTAATGCGTACATAATGTCGAGTTCAGGGTTCCGTTTTCTCTTCAGTATTGTTGCTTTTTAGTCTCTGAAGTGGAGAGCCCATAGAGTTTCATGCAATAATACCTAAATGGCAATCTGGTGCTAGTGTCTACGCGGGCTCCTTCAGCGGCGCTTGAATCCCCATGGGCATTATGGGAAGTATAGGCTTCGGATCCGCTTCGAATGGATTACGTTCTTGAGATTCGCGACGCTTCTTTTTCGAGTGTAAAACAAATTGATATGAACTTATACTCAAGTGAAACTTGTTTCATTTATTTGTACGCCAATTTTATTGCAAAGAGTTTTCGTGACAAGACCGTAAGAATGACACTTGGGCAAATTCAACCACCAGGGTAAGCATCGCTCTGTTATTTCGTTCTAGATTTGGCATCAAGACTTAATGAATTATTTTTTACAACACTCGAAAACAAACATGCTTTTTTTCTCTCGAAGGTATGCATTATCGTTTTGTTGTGAAGTCGAGTCAGCGGAGCGTGATGGTGCGTCTACTTAGCTTCGTCATCATTTTGCAGCCGATTTAAAACGAGTTTAGGCAAGAGGCGTTCGTGGAAAAAAACATGAACTCGATGCAACATCCTGCACTGGCATGAAACGCTACATCTATGCGCAGCGGTGAGTGGAGGACACTTCGTTTGAACTGTCGAATACGACTCGTAAAGCTACAACGTCGCAGCAAATTAGGAGATCTAGTGGTCGTCAGCCTTTTCGAACAACAAAGGCACTGCTTCAACCTTTTTCACCGCACCCCACTACCCGCGCTGCGCGAAGAACGAAACTGAAACTGTAGAAAAAAGTTTATAGACAGTTCGCTAGCTAACCCTATCCAATCCGAAGCCTGTAATTCCCATAATTCCCATGGAGGTACACGATCGCAGTGCCAGATTCTTCTCTAGGTAATATTGTATGACACTTTATGGGAGAGTCAATGGTTCTTCGGGTAGATCTAATCTAAAGTTCGCGAATCCAAGCTCTATGCAGGTTGCTCTGGCGGTTGTTGGGCGTTTGCAGTCGTACGAAATGCATCGTAACGCGTATCGAGACGTAATATACGCCCCGGTCCACTCGTTGTCTCTAATTTCTGCGGATAAGCCACCGACCAGAATAAAGGGTTCGTGCTTGTAGGTGTTTTACATCGTTCCGTCGCAATTGTGATTAATGTTTATTTTGTAAACCTTCTTTTATTCATGCGCGAAGCTCATCGCGTTAACCAAATCAATCGACTGTCGCAGACGCCTTCAGGGCGCCGTCTTCTACACAGACTTGGCCTTAACCCGATATCTGACCAAGACCCTCTGGAGCCGGTACCAGAGCTCTGGCGTCAAAAGCTATGGGTGGAACCTCTACCCCGTAATATGAACCCCGACCTCCATCCTGGCCGTAGACTAGCACGCGCCGCGGCCCTTCATACGCGACACTCCGATCGTCCTGGTGTTTTCTACGTGGACGTCTCGGGTCCCTCCCCCTCGGGTCACTTCACGGCTGCCGTGATTACAGAGGGCAAACACGTAGATGGCCTCTCCTTTCGAGCAGACACAGTAACGCACGCTGAAGAGGTTGCCATAGCTTTGGCCGCCTCTCACCCTGCTTCACGCACCATCCTGACGGACTCGCGCTCGGCCTGTTCTCAGTACCTTCAGGGTTCCATTGCCCCGCTGGCGGCTAGCCTACTACAGGCAGCCTCTTGGCGCTTTAACCCTCATCCCATTCGTATAATCTGGACCCCAGGCCACTCGAGCCTGCCCGGCAACGAGGCGGCAAATGCCGCTGCCCGCGCTTCTTCTGTCCGGGCCGTTGCCCCTCCATGTCCCGAGACGGAATCTGGCAATACCAACCTGACGCGCTTTCGCGAAATTTTGGCTTATTACCGGGCTTCGCGCCGCCTCTACCCGGACCCCGCACGCGGTTTGGAGAAAGCGGACGAACGACTGCTACGCCGCCCGCAGACGAACACCTTTATCAGCCCGGCGGTCGCCAGGCACTTTTTGCCGGAAATCAATGGCACCTGCTCGACCTGTCATGTCCTCGCCGACACATATCACGTCGTAGCATCGTGCCCAGTTAATCCCGTCCCTTTCTCATCCCCTTCTCCTATCCCAACTAGAGAGGCTTGGGAGGAGCACCTGCTCGGCTGCTCTACCTTGGCTGCACAACGCTCCTTGGTGGAGCGCGCGCGGGCAGCTTCCAGCTCCACTGGCGTCCCGGAATAGGGTCTTGCCACTCTAGCACGCCGATGGGCCACGTCGACACTCTCTAGTAGACTTTTTCTGAAATAAATGTTTTTTACCACCACCACCTTTTATTCAGAAACACACATATGCTTCGACTAAAGCAGTGGTTCTGTAGCGTGACGACAACGGAAGACAAGACTATAGGTCCCTCGGAGCTTCGTCCCTAAAACGAGGCGTTATAGGCTTATTAGAACAAACGCGAAACGACACAGCGTCTCGGTTCGGCCGCACTTTCGCCACGTATCGAAGCGCCAAATGGCACGCTACCGTATACTTGTATCTACCGTTGACGCTGCGAACTAATTACCGACATTCCTCCACGCGCGTAGCAACGAAAGCTTTCGCCATGCAGGTCGGCAGCGATCGTTCTCAGTTCGTCGCCTTAGATGGCCACGGCGTCTATTCCACGAAACAGCTAGCGAGAACGCGACCTTTTTTGTTTTTGTTCTTTCTTTGAGATAGCAATTACACGTCGACGACGCTCGACCAGGTTAAGGACAGCGACGACGGCTCCTCGCCCCATCCCACGCTGTCTTCGTGCTCTTTCTCCGCCAGCGTCGTTTTCATCGGCGGCCGGCCGAATATCGCCCGCGAGACTGCTCGCTTCTTTGTTTTTATCCCGAGTACGAGCTCGGCTCGTGGGGCTCACCGTGTATTCCGCAGCCCTGATTGGAATGTCTCGCCTTACGAGAGCTACGGGATCGTGAAAGACGAGGACGCACTTATTGCACGATCGTGGATGGCGGCCGCAAGGCCTCTGTCGAGGCTGCATGCGATGAAAGTGAGCGCTGATTGCTGGATGGTTTCGCGAAAAAAAAACACAACAAAAACGAAGATTTGGTGTGCTCCGCGCGAGATGTGATGTCGCGGGGAAATGACATCGTTGAAAGTTGGGAGATCGTTTACCCCCTTCGGCTAATTGCCCTGCGTATATACGCTTCACGCGAGGGGCTTCCAATTTCGTCCGTTGCGGAGCGGAGGCTATAGCCACCAGGCGGCGTACATCGTCGGAGTTAGCGCAGCCAGTTAGAACTTATGTATCGAATATGAAAAGAGCATGATCCGTGTTTGTTAGTGTATTCTGCAGAGTTTACTTGATCTTTACGCGCGAAGCGGGTGTTGTCTTTCAACACAGGTGTCACGAGGCGCCCGTCAGACATTTTTAATGGTCAAAAACACCCTTCGGTGCACTATTTCTGCACTGGTCGGTGTTCGCGTCGGTCTGTCGGGTACACTTTCTTTCACGTGAGCGTTCCATCTTTATACTTCTATCTTCTTTTTTTTTCCATATCCTTCTCCACAGCTATGGTGTTTCGATAGTCTATATAGTTACCCTCCGTTCCTCTACTCTCTCTCTCTTTCTGTCTGTGGCTGTGTCCATGTGTGAGTAGTTTACTTACGCAAACATCTAAACGTCTGAGGATAGTTTTTCCCGACGTCTCCCACGGACTGCACGTGTCGGGATCTGTCTGCCTCGTGAAAAAAAAAAAAAAAGACTTGCGTACAAACTGGTGCACGAGCGAGGAGAACAGCAAGCTGTCTCCAGTGTCTGCCCTGCAATACATTCTCAGCCGTCTCCGCCAACGCCCTCCAGATTCCAGGCTCGTATCACGCGAGCGCATCAGGAACGACAGTGTCTGCAATCTGCGCGCGAATCAAGCTCCAAATGGCTGCAGGAGCTGTTGACATTTCGCTCTTCGACCAACATCTCCGGGCCACACGCTGCGCCTCGGCCCTTCGAGACTAATTACTATAGTTCCAGCCGTCCCGACGCTCATTTGGCCATCTGACTTTCTGATCATTGCCTGCCCGGTTTGAAGAAAAAAAAAAACGCACGAAGAACAGGAAAAATAAAGCTGACTATTTTTACAAAGAATGCCGCAAAGTCGGCGCATGCAGAGTTAACGTGGTTCTGCGGGAAGGCGCGCTACGGGGCTTTGCCATAACCTCGCTTACTGTCTTTCCTTCTCGATTCCCTTTCCCTCGGTGAGCACTGTCGTCAGTAGACCGAGCAACGCTTGAGCCTTCGATCGCTTGAAGCCCTGTGTCGTCGTTGCATACGAACCATATGTAGGGAAGGAAAAGCAAATTTATAACGAAAGGGTTCAACCCCGGCCTACCGTACTGCGCTTCGCGGAGCGAGCTTGACGCTAGGACCTTCCCTAGAGCGCCAGTGCAAAGCCCGTGGCGAAATGGGCGGCGGCAAGCGGCAGTGAGCAGCTTCTCTAGCTAGCTAATCAGGCGACGCGCTGTGATCTCTCTCTTGGGGGGCGAAAGTGCCCGGCCGCTTTAATGACCGCGCGGCCGAATGTTTGTTTATTTGGCCTCTCGGTTTTTCTCCTCCTCTCCTCTTTCTCACTCTTCCCCTCGCAATCTTTCATTCACTCGCTTCCACTGCGTGCTCCATTGTCTCCCGCCACGGAAACTTTTGCGTCATTGTTTCTCTTCTAATGACGTAGTCGGTTGGCGGGTGCGAGGGCGTCACGTCAACGACTGACGTAACGGTGGTCGCGCCCTTCTGATGGACTCCGCGGGGAGAGACCGAGGGAAGGGAAGAAAGAAGGAATCTCTGGGCTATGCTAGTGAAGAGACGCAAGGAGAGAGGGGGAGTAATGATGGCGAAGCGCTGAAACGAGAGCCCCGACAGGGCGTCAACCCGCTCGGCTTTCACCGAGTGCGTAGCGGCGATCTCCATGGACTCGGTGCGTGTGTTCGGGTTAAACATTGTGCACCTTTCTACAGTTGTCCCGTTTGCATCGAGAGCTGGCACTGGTCCGCCCGGGTAAGGTGGACAGCACTTCAGAACGTTACATCACATTGGCGTATCAGTCAGTCGGACTCTGAGGAAGCCGCTCCGACTATTTACACATTGCCATCAAGTTCCTTCTTTACGAGTGTCACGGTGATATAGATATGATAATTAGGGTGGTATGACGATGATAGAATGACTGATTGAGTGACTAGGTTATTCGTGTTACTTGAAATATTGCTATTGAGACACCCTGGCTGACTACACAGAGACCATGTTTTTTTTTTTGTGTCCCTGGGTAGCACGCGCTCGTATTTCAAGATGATGATGATGATGATATTGTATTGCTCATGGCGCGAATGTTACATATGATCAAGATGCACCAAAAAGCGCGAATCCGCTATGGCCGCCACTGCAACAACTTCCTATACAGAGCAGGGCTTTCCTGCCTCAGAAACAAAGTCTCATATTAAGGCTGACGCAGTACTCGTGCGTAGTACAGAGTATCGCACCCGAGCAGAAGCATGGGTGAGTCCGTGGGCATGAGATAATACTTATTTCTTTTTAGGGGTGAAGCTCCTTATGGCGTGGCTTGTGCGTCCCTCGTAGCACGTAACCACCAGTGGCACATACCGGAAATAGCGGTCCTTACGATTTTGACCTCCAAGGTGGTTCCGGTGAGAGATTTTTTCTGTACGTTGTTGAACAATAAAAGATAGTGCTCAATGCACATGTAAATGGCTGCTAAAGGGGAATGAGAGACAGGAGCATTCGGCCTTTAGGTAACGCGCACGCTGCGATCCCCATTAGCAGCTTTTGGCATGTACATTGAGCACGATCTGACAAGAAAGGGTTGCTACGTTATACTCGCTGGGTGTAACCTCCTTGGTTTTAATAAGGTTTATCGAACGTTGGGCCGCATAGCCGTGAATACAGTGAACTAGTATGTACCATGAACTCGAGGTGGTCAAAGGTGGGAAGTAAACCCGAAGCGCAAGCCGTAAGAAAATGTGCATGTGCCACCTCCCGTTTAGTCCTTGAAATGTCCGCTGGATGGCGGTGCTTCTATATGGAGAATATATGATGAAAAGATGCGAGATGGTGGTACTTGGAGTGCTGAATAGATGGATGAACGGACACACAGACAGATGCATGGATGGACGCATGAACGGACGCAGGCGCGGATGCATGGACGAACGCAGGGACGGACGCACGGACGGGTGGATGGACGCATGGACGGTTACATAGACGTACGCAGGAACGGACGGAAGCAAGAACGAATGGACGGACGAATGCTTCGCCCCACTCCCCATCATTCACTCCGTGGATATGCTGCCATTTCTTTTTCTACTTGGCGGTGCTCTGAACTTATACGGTACTTAGCATTTTCTGCACGTATATATTTTGCTGTTCTGCAAAACAAAGATCAGTTTTGGAAGTCAGTACTCTTTTCCTACTCTGTCCTACTATGCCTATGTTTCCGCGATGTGTTATACGCAATCCTTAGTATGGTGGGCGAGACTCTCAGCATGTGCCTGTTTAGCGTTTTGTGTTTTTTTTTTTTAACTTCCACGGCGCGTTCATCCTGTTTAACTTAGTGTGTGAGCAAGCGGGATAATGCAGATTTCGGCGGACACGTTCATGCCCGTTTCTTCCTTTACATTTTCTGCAACCAAAGAGGATTTCGCTATTTCGGGAAGCACCCCGCGGAAATGCACTGAATGCGATGAAATGAAATATCGAAGTGGAGAGAACAAAAGGGTATACAGCTATCTGCCGTTATTAGCCTGAACGTAATTTAAATTCGATATCGGACTTTTCTGGGAGCGGTACGTATGAGATTAGGGAGGAGGGGGGGGGGGCCAAAGCGCAGCGTAAACGGACGGGCCCGAATTATGGCGAAAAAGAAAAAAACAAAAAAGGAGTTTTTATCGATTCGATGGAACGCTCGCTTATCGTAAAATCTATCATGATGGCGTCCTCCCAGTTCTTCCGAGCGCGCGCGTTCACTCGCTTTGCGAGGATTTTCCGCTCGTCTTTCCTCAACATGGTGGACCTCATTATGCCCGCTTATAGGGCAGCCGCTGAAGACTCGGGAAGGGAAGTCGATGATGCCGTGCCGATGTTATCGGCCACTCGCTTCCACGGCGTTTAGCCACGACTAAGCTATAGCTGGTTCAGCGGAAAGAGCGTACAGTTTGCATGATTGGCGCGGTAGGGGGCGCAAGCAGACGCCGCGCATAAGCTTTACTTCACGCTGTCGTACACCTATAATAATGCGTTCGGCGAAGATTTACCTTTTTTTTTATTTCCTGGCGCTTTCATCTCTCCCGTTTACGGGCACCCCGCTCATCACTTCGATGATTACGCGGAGACACGATTTACAGCTGTGGCTGCAGGCAGAGAGTGGGTACGCCCATAACGTGTAATTCGGAACGCACCGTATATTTAGCGAACATCATTCTCCGTTAGCAAATCGACTAATATCGATACGATGTGATGCGGAAGTGCGTTATGCGTTTACGCCTAAAATGAGGTGATTTAAAACTGCGGCGTATTCGAAGACTCGCGCCAAACTTTTCACGACATGCACATATCTTAAAACATGGAGCTCCGCCCGTCGGTTTTGTAAGAACATAAATTAAAGCCAAAGACTCGCGCGGCAGTATATCATGCAAATTAGACCATTTGTGATGCTCGAATGAAAGGTAACTAAGGATAAAGTATACTAAAGCAATACATTTGCGTCAACCCCATTTAGGAATACATTAATGAAACATCTGTCATAGTCGTAAACTGTAAAAACATGTGTAGGCGCGAAATAAGTGGCCAACCAAAAAGGGGCCCATCGGGCCCCGTGTATCGCCCTCCTCTCCTCTAACATAATTTTGCCATGGCATACAGAACGAAACAAGACCATTTCAAGGGGGTGCCTGCCTTCTCCGCGAAATCGAAAAAATGCCCCCCCCCCCCTATCGAAAAGAATTTTACGTACGCCCCTTGGTGAAATCACTATGCATCGTAATGTACGAAGAGAAGTGGGCATGAGGATAATATACTTTATGACCAAGTTAGTTGATCCCGCTTTAAAGGAGGTCTGCAGACCATACGCCAACCTTCCCACACATGAAGACTGAAGCCATAGTGAAAATGTAAGAGCTTTTGTGCTGCTGCAGCATCGTGCTTGCCCGAGAAATCTCGCAGTCACTGGATTTATTTTCCATCTTTTTGAAGAGCTCTTATCTGTTTCAGACAATCCCAATATTTTCCTATTTCAAAGCTCCTGTGGTTTTAATGCTACCCTTAAGATGTATGAAAGCCGTGATACAATTTCTGGAACACGCATATTGCGGTGAAAATACGCTTGCTTGCATAACTAAGCGAATTTCGCAAGCTTCTGAAGGTGACACTTATTCCCTCTTTTTTCATGTGCTTACGATAATTCGCAAAGTGTGGTGCGCCCAAGTAGCATAGGTAGGGTGAATGCCCATAGGGGTTACCTTTTTTTTCTTTTAATCACGAGACGTGTGGGTATAAGTGCTCATAATAATTCGCGCAGTGTAAACCGCTGTATTCAGATTTATGCGCGCAACATGAACGTGAAACTTGATTAAAGGCTTTCAAAAAGAGCCACGTTTTTTTTTTTTTTTTCAAATCCTACGCTTGCAGACTTCACGTTCTGCAGGTTGCGCTAGGTATACCTCACCTCTCTCTCCCATCTTTCTCCTCCTCCGTTCATCTGCCGGTTCACGCTTGGGCACTGTGATTACGACAATCTTCCTCATTCAGCATGACTGAAGACTTCTTTAATCCTTCCAGGCCTCTCTTCGCACGTCTTTCCCTTTTGCGAAACAGTCGCAGCGATGACTTTGTTTCATTTCTAGAACATTTTCCCCTCAGAACTCTTTGCCGAAGGTAAGCCTTTAACTTTCCGTTTAGTTCCTGCAGACACTTCAGCCCCTTAAGTGTGTGTGCTCTTTTCTTTGCACTGTGGTCTTCCGCGAAGCACTTTCACTCAATCGAGAGCATGCATAATTCTCACGTTTGCGGACTAAAGGGAATCACACAAATGAGAGTGCGAAGTTTAGGGGTGTACCAGCAGGTGAAACTCGTCTGTCGCTTTCATATGAAGGGAGTAAAAGGAAACGCCTTCCCGAAGAAGGGAAAGCCGCAGTTTATTGCGTTCACAATTCTCAGCTTTCCTGTACTAGGAGGAGGAAAAAAACGGGGTGGCGTCGAATTTCGCGGAGGAGAACTTCGGCGAGGGGCAAGTGTCGGGGACGACCGGGCAGACGCGACAGCAAAATAAAAAGAAGCGTGAAAACGTACGGAGCAGGCTCTGAGCTTATCGCCAGTCTGGAATCCCTCGCTGACTCAGCTCTCACACCCGGCTGGGCGTACACCAGGCACGCGAGGAGCAAGACGACGTCTTCAATGAGACGAGTAAATCCCTGATAAAACACACGGTGCGTATATACCACGAGAAGAGGGAGAGGACGACGGAGAAAGACGAAAGGAGGCAACTCTGTTCGAGTGCATCGCACACAGGAGATCTTTCGGACGTGAGCTGCGCCGCGCCTGTACCGAGACAAATCCCTCCGGAACGGATCCCTGTACATATATGCACGTATGGTTGTTGCTTTCGGCGCGAAAGTTTGAGAACTTGCCGCCACCTTGCAGTTTTGCCCCCCCCCCCTTTTTTTTTTTGCGAGATCGCAAGCATAAGCTGAAGTGTTCGCATGTTTACGCAAGCAATGCGTAATGTATTAACTTGGACCTTAGCTTGGTTATGCAATAACGACGTTCTCTGAAAAAAAAAAAAGGCAGCATATCCACGGAGTCAATGATGGAGAGTGGGGCGAAGAATTCGTCCGTCCATTCGTTCTTGCTTCCGTCCGTCCATGCGTCCGTCAGTGTGACCGTCCATGCGTCCATCAGCCCGTCCGTGCGTGCGTCTGTTCGTGCGTCCGTCCCTGCGTTCGTCCATGCAGCCGCCCCTGCGTCCGTTCATGCGTCCATCCATGCATCTGTCTATGTGTCCGTTCGTCCATCTATCCAACACTAGAAGTACCACCATCTCGCATCTTTTCATCATATATTCCCCATATAGAAGCACCGCCATCCAGCGGACATTCCAAGGACTAAACGAGAGGTGGCACACGCACACTTTTTACGGCTTGCGCTTCGGGTCCACTTCCCACCTTTAACCACCTCGAGTTCATGGTATATACTAGTTCATTGTATTCATGGCACTGCGGCTCAACGCTCGCTAAACCTTTCTAGAGCTAAGGAGGTTACACCCAGCGAGTATAACGTAGCAACCCTTTCTTGTCAGATAGTGCTCAACGTACATGCCAATGGCTGCTAATGGTGATCGCAGCCTGTGCGTTAACTAAAAGCCGAATGCTCCTGTCTCTCATTCCCCATCAGCAGCCATTGACATGTACATTGAGCACTATTTTTTATTGTTCAACAACGCACAGAAGAAGTCTCTCATCGGCACCACCTTGGAGGTCAAAATGTTATGCTTGTTACATACTACGGGAAACGAATGGGTGCCGCGATAAGGAGCTTCGCCCCTAAAAAAATGGCAGCATATCCACAGAGTGAATGATGGAGAGTGGGGCGAAGCATTCGTCCGTCCATGCGTCCGTCTGTGTGACCGTCCATGCGCCTGTTCTTGCGCCCGTCCCTGCGTTCGTTCATGCATCCGCCCCTGTGTCCGTTCATGCGTCCATCCATGCATCTGTTTCCGTTCGTCCATCTACTCAACACTCAAAGTCCCACCATCTCGCATCTTTTTTATCATATATTCCCCATGTAGAAGCACCGCCATTCAGTGGACATTCCAAGGACTAAACGAGAGGTGGCACACGCACACTTTCTTACGGCTTGCGCTTCGGGTCTACTTCCCACCTTCAACCACCTTGAGTTCATGGTATATACTAGTTCACTGTATTCATGGTACTGCGGCCCAATGCTCGCTAAACCTTTCTAAAAACAAGGAAGTTACGCCCAGCGAGTATAACGTAGCAACCTTTTCCTGTCAGATAGTGTTCAATGTACATGCCAGTGGCTGCTAATGTGAAATGAGAGACAGGAGGATTCAGCTTTTAATTTCTTACGGCTTGCGCTTCGTATCTGCTTCCCCCCTTTAACCACCTCGAATTCATTCATGGTATATACTAGTTCATTGTATTCATGGCCCTGCGGCTCAACGATCGCTAAACCTTTCTAAAACTAAGGAGGTTACACCCAGCGTGTATAATGTAGCAACCCTTTCTTGTCCGATAGTGCTCAATGTACATGCCAATGGCTGCTAATGGGGATCGCAGCGTGCGCGTTGACTAAAAGCCGAATGCTCCTTCTCTCATTCCCCATTAGCAGCCATTGGCATGCACATTGAGCACTATTCTTTATTGTTAAACAACGCACAGAAGAAATCTCTCACCGGCACCACCTTGGAGGTCAAATGTTATACCTATTTCGGGTATGTGCCACTGGTGGTTACGTACTACGAGGGACGCCCAAGCCACGCCATAAGGAGCTTCGCCCCTAAAAAGAACATAAATGACAACGTTCACGAGCGCTGCACAACGTTGTCCATATTGAAGCGCCTAAATGCGAAAGTTTTCGTAAAAAAAGTATTAACCAGCCTGGCGTTTGGCATATCGCTAGCGAAATCAGTTTGCCTATGGAGACATAATGGACCTTCGAAAACGAAAAGAGATTTGTGAATTTGACCTCAATTTTTGCAAAACAAAATTGTGTCTATGTACTTAAATTCAAACGGCACATGCCTTAATTTCTCCACAGTTACGGCCTTTGAGGCTATATGTCAGAAGCATGAGGGGGATGATGATAGATGACTCATCAATAGAAGCACGTATTTTCCGACACTGCTGTGCACCTCTAGAATGATATAGGCTTCCTCCGCAATCATCTTGCGTTGTCCCTACTTAGCAAAAAAAAAAGCGTTGAGTGCGATGGCTTCGATTGCTTCTTGGTAAATTAGACGTTCACAATTACTGTCTCATCGGCACTTCAAAGCATGGATAGAATAATTCGGAACGCCAAACAGAGGCGGCCAATATCACAATATCGTTACACTACTGGTTCTCGTTGCGGAATCCCTGCCTGTTTCGTGTCACTTGCGGTCATTACCTTTATTTATTTGTTTATTTATTTAATTTATTTATTTATTTATTTTCTCAGCCAGCTATAGTTGCTATACGCATTCTTGTTTATCCTCCCTTATGCAATTCTGTTTCCTTCTTTCCTGCTCCGGAATTTCCTTCTTTCTTTTCAATACCGGGATGGGTGTGAGCGATGTTCTTTGTCAAAGCAAACAGTCCATCACGCCACAGGATCGTGTTATGTTAATTAATTCTTCTCTTAACGCCTGCGTTTTCTTCGATAGTTTGCGTGTATTCGGCGCTACATTCAAATTGACATTGGATGATGTTGATTGATATGAGAGATTTACCATTCCAAAACCACAATATTCTGACGTAAAGAAGAAACGCGTGGAGCACACATTGTCTCACAGGGCACAGATATCTTCCAGGAGAAACATGTACGACGTATACATCGAAGAAACCTTGAAGCTGTGAAAGATCGTGAATGCAAGGATGTTTCAAGAAGACAAAGTTGGACACGTTCTCAAGGGTATAGCCGAAGACGTGTACTATTTCTTAATTGGGAAAGACAGCCTGAACTCTGTGTCTGACGCGTGATGAAACACTGTCGTACCTTTGAATCCCTCAAGATGCGAGTACTGGTAGTGAAGCTCCCGTCGTTGGGTTCATCCTAGCCAGCACTTTCTATCAAACTGTTACGTATGGCGAGGTAACTTAAGGGGGTTTTAATGGGCAGTGAGAGCCGCGATCACCGTAGAAGCGACGTGGTCTTCCTTCTCCACCCGCGCTTCCCTTGTTTTTCCCGCTAGTGACACTTACTATCAATATGAGTATGAGAGACGCCGTAGTGAAGGGCTCCGGAAATTTCCACCACCTGGGTTTTTTTAACGTGCACCCAAATCTGAGCACACGGGCCTACTACAACATTTCCGCCTCCATCGGAAATGCAACCGCCGCTGCTGGGATTTGATCCCGCGACCTGCGGGTCAGCAGCCGAGAACCTTAGCCACCAGACCACCACGGCGGGGCAAATCGACATGGGAGTACGAGTATAGTATAATAATAATAGCGGTGGTGCAATACGAAAGCTGGTGGTGGTTTAGTGTCTCAATTGAGACCTGCTACCACGACGACTGAAGGTATTTTGCATTGTCAGAAATGTGTACGTCGCCGCTCATCTAGCAAACTAGTCTCGCTTTGAAAAATTGCCTGAGAAAGAAATTAAGTCTTCTCTCGTCGTTTATCTAAAGTTTTTTTGTAAGATCGCAGGTCTTGCGGGCACGCTTATGCTGGCATTCAATAAATTTATGAATAACTGTTTTCTTTTGCAGGGGGAGGGGCATTTAAATTAGTTATAGCTGGACGCAAGCAACTTTCTATGACTCCACGAAGTTTAATGTCATTGCTGTGTCTTAGGTACTTGTATAAATGTTAGAAGCGAAGCTGCATTGTTGATAGATCGCTTTCGAGTATGACACTTTAATGGCTGAGCCATGGTTGGGATTATTGTTGCTCCTGATGTTAAAGGACATATGCACATTCTAGTTCTAAATAACACAGCTAGCGTTCGCCTCTTTGAGGACTTGGCGCGTAGTCACAAAATCGCAAAACGCACTGGCGCTAGAGCTGTTCGTCAGATAAAATTCCAACCAATCCTGACTAAGCCTGACCATATTATTAACAGAGTTGACTTGTCAATAGCACTTACAAGTGAAAATTTCTCGCAAACTTGGTCACTGTATTCTTGTGCCCCTGCTTTTCATCGGGGCACTTTGGTTAATCTGGCATCCCAACACTGCTACTTTGTTCAGGCGCTAACTCTACTTTCTAGAGGCGAAGCTTCTGAAGTCGTAGGCAAGTGCCGCGTTGTAGTAGCCACCGCTAGTACTCAAAGCAATCACTAGATGGCGCTGTGGTGCTCGCACCGATAGTATTCAGATTGCTCACTAGATTGTGCTGCAGTGCTCGCTCCTCTCCGATGCGTGTTCTGGTGTGATATGAGACCATGTTCGCTATTGCGTTAAAGTAATGTGTTCGCTCTTTGCGCGCTTCCTCTTTCGCCGGCAGTATGCGTGCTTCGAGTATAAGCGGCGAAGAAAAAGCGGTAGATCGGAGGGCTCTGAAAACGGATGCAGCGCGTACTTGCCCTCTTTACATGCTGATCGACTGGGTAAGATTTACGGAGTATTCACAGTTTACCGATTTACCTCCGGAGCGTCGCCGACTCATCATCATTCACTCCGTGGATATGCAGCGATTTTTTTTTTCACTGCTTACCTCTATATGCACGACTGCTTTTTCTATATATTTTTTGATGTCCCTGAGGCACGCAATCAATCGATTCGCTTTACTTTTCGATCGCCCAGTTTTTCGACCAACCACTCTAAAAGGAGAAAAAAAAAAGAGAAATAAATCGATGTGCCTTTCGCCCACCCTTTTCGGAGCTGCGCACCGCCCTCACCTGAAGTTATCTTTGGACATCGCATTGAGACGTGCGGGTGGCCCATGCGCTACGTCGTTTGTGCGCAACTTTCACTTTATTTCGACGTCCGTTGTTTGCTCGCTGTCCACAGGCGTCATCTGCCGCTGTTCGGCTATTCTCTGTAGACTGGGCTTCGCTTTCCATACTTCCACATTTCTTTTTTTTTTGTCTTCGTTGTTGTTCTCAATTGATTCTACCTCTCTTTTGCTTTCCTGTATGAAAGTCAGAGTAGAACTGGAAGCTTGCCAGCTACTTCTGCGGATTGGAAGGAACACGAAATAGTTCGCTTCTTGAACTGGTTCGCTCGGGCTGTTTACACAGTTCCATGCATTATGACTCAACGTCGTTCACTACGGACCAAGCTGGACTCTGCATCAACTATTGTACATTATTCGTGCTTTAACGAAACTGAACCTCTACCCGGAAGACATGCGTTTTTGTTCCTATAGCTTATATATTTTACTTTATTTATTATTATTTTTGATGCATGATGGTGACAGGGCTGTGTGACAAAAATATGTAAAATCTAAATGAAATGAATTCAACTTCAGCAATAGAAGGAATCGAAAGCCAGTTATAATAAATCCAACGCACACCACGGGTAAGTTTCAGGTTGAGGTACAGTGCAACGCGCTCAAAGGTACAAAGCGCTAAATTAGGTCTTGATAATCTATGTATTGAATAAACAGATCACTCAGATGTGCCACCGTATACAGTTCAGCCACTTGTTTTTGTGGTGCATGAAACTACCGAGGCAAGAACAGCTAACGCATTACGTAATATGGCTTCGGGAAGCGCACTCTGTAAGGTTTTCCATCTGCCTTCACGGAGGTTCTGGTTTCTCTCGCGTTCTGCCGTTGTGTTTCTCTCTACCTTGGCGCTTGCTGCATTGGAACTACGGCAAAAGTGTGGTTCCTTCAAAAAAATGTAAAAATGAAACAAAAGATGAAAGTGTAAGCGGAACGCAGACTTCTCGTTGGGGAAACATGTTTGTTCTTTGTCATTACGTGGTCCTATTTCGGATGGTCATTGCTATCTCACCGTTTGAGCCTACGCACACGTGTACATTTGTAATTGTCGATTTCGCGTAATTAGGGCCAGCGTGGAAGTATTGTCTCACGACTCACGTGAAATTTTGTGCACGTGAAATTGCGCGTGAAATTTTGCGAAATTTCTAGGGAAAAGTGAGGTTATGTTTAGTTTTTAAATTCGTGTAACGGGGGAAAATATATACTGTATAAACGATGTGGTGCTCATTATTTGGCGCGTTTCTTGCTCTCTGATAGACGAAAAAATAAAAAAAAAGATTTGCGCGTTATTTCAAATGCGAGCATAATTACTTCACTGCCCTCCGTCTTGGTCTATGGCGGTTATGGCACTTGACTGCTCACCTGGAGGTTGCGGGATCGAATCCCGGGCGTCGCCGCCGCATTTCAGTGGAGACTTCTGTGCTTAGCTTTAGGTACACGTTAAAAAACTCCAGGTGGTCAAAATTCCCACCACTACGATGTCTCTGATAATCAGATGATTCTTTTCGGGCTCAAAAACCTAGTAACTATTATTGATGAACAATTTACTTACGGCAAGCCATAAATTTCGCGTCCTAACAATTTGAACGTTTAATAAATATGCAACTCATTAGTGTTTCGGACATTCTGGTGCGCCTCAGCTTGAAAGAAAAAGAAAAAGTGGCTATGTCTCATGGTGAGACAAATGAAATTTAATGAGGCGCCATTGACCGAGGAGCAAGAAAGCAATATCTACGTGCCTCCAGAACTGCGCGATATGCACGATTAAGTAATTGCTTGTTCGTTGCTTATGCGTGGTCTATCAATACCATGAGCCTATTTTTATTCCCCAATGCTTCCACATTGGTAGATGGATAGATATGTCGGGTTTAACGTCCCAAAACCACCATATGATTATGAGAGACGCCGTAGTGGAGGGCTCCGGAGATTTCGACCACCTGGGGTTCTTTAACGTGCACCGAAATCTGAGCACACTGATCTCCAGCATTTCCGTCTCCATCGAAAATGCAGCCGCTGCAGCCGGAATTCGATCCCGAGATTTGCGGGTCAGCAGCCGAGTACTTTAGCCACTAAACCAGCGTGGCAAGGCGCTTCCACATTGGCGGCGAGGAAACTTTATTTCTACTCGAAAAGGCCCGAACGGAACTTTTCGGCTGATTTTATTCTCGTAAAGGGACCTGTTTACGTCATAATTTCTTACAGTTGATGAAACGGTGAATATATGTCGACCATGGAGCGATTATACTGGCACAATGATCACTAGTAGTTAGGACATATAGGAGTGTTTTTTTTTGTGAAGGTTTGCAACATAGGAATTAAATTGCACAATGTTGTTTCATCCTTACGATATTTAGTCACAACACGAAAACGAGAGGCCTATCGAGGCCGATTTTTAGTCTTCACGGTACTTTTTTTTTATTTTTCTAGAGTGATGACTGTATCAGGATCACTTCAAGGTAGTTATGTGTTCGGTATTTATTAACACATGATTCGAAAAGGACATCATTACGAGTGCTGATCACACACACACACAAAAAAAACAAGAGCTGCTGTGTGTGGCATAAGTGCCACCGGTGCGCTGGCATGCAAATATCTCGCAAATGCACCCCTTATCAGGGTTAGAGTCCTCTCTATCGCCAGAAAAGCATCGCCAGCCTTTCTGGCGATATTTTGCACAAGATACATTCATAAATTTCGTTAAGGCAAGTACCACTTAGGAAAACCCAACAGCGCTTTCCTGTTGCGCATTGCACAAACGCTGCTGTTTTCAATGTCCCTGTGTGAGTGAATGAGTGCGTGGGTGAGTGATTGAATAAGTGAGTGAGTGAGCAAACTACATGGTCCGCCATCAAATACTGTGAAACTATATGAGCGCACAAGGTAGAAGGAAGGAAGCACTTGACAGGAATGAGTGTCTTTCCAGTCAAGTGCTTCCTTCCTTCTCCCTTGTGCGCTCATATATTTTCACATTATGTCGTACCAACTGGCCCAGCATTTCAGTTTATTTAACTGCCATCAAATCTTAATAATACAAGTCATGCCATGACTTTATAACTTTGATTCTATTATATACATCATGATCTAGAACTGGAGGGGAAATATTCATAATACAAAGACGTTTATTGAGCGCGTATATAAGACCCGAAGGGTAGCTAGATCAACGGCATAATTCACGGAGCCTGGGAATGAGCGGCATCCACTAGCAATGTGCGGTAGAGACAGACCTACGTGATGTTCCTGGACTGTAGAGGGTTACCCATTATAGCTTTCCTTCCTCGTCGCTACTATAGTGCTATTCTTGTATATTTTTCATTGGAATTGCAACATGCTGTTTAAAAATGAATGCTTCTCTCCGCGAGTGGCCAAATACGTCTCCTCTCCCACGTGAAGCGTCAATATCTCTCAAGAAACACGCACAGTGTTCCAAGACTCCGCCTCCGCTGTTGCAGTTTTCCAAAGCCCCTGCACGCTCTCATCTCTCTACTCGAGTGCGCCCATTTTCAGCCAGAAATCGTTTTTCAATAGTGCGCGCGTCGGCCAAAATAACGTCGAAATAATATGTGCGCACGCCTCTGAAGTCACAAGACCGAAGAGGGGAAAAAGACAGAACAATGCTTGAGAATGCGCATTGGAGACGCCGAGGGAGGGTGCCAGAGAGGGCGGTGCTTGAAGCCCCGTTGTTTGTATCGAAAACTAACTTCAATGTCGAGTGTTTTCACGCGCGTCTTTCCTTTCCTCACGACGCGAGCTCCGGCCAGCTCTGAAGAGCCGAGCGTGCCTCGCCGACTTGTTCCGCTCGCTACGGCAAACAAGGGAGTTTTATTGAAGAGCGACCAAAGTGGTTCTGCCGCTCGTTTTCGATTGATTCTTTTGGGCCGTGCTCCCGTCTGGCTCATGTTTTGCCTTTCGTTTTCATTTGATATTCTGTCGTCTTTGTTTCTTTAGTGTCGGATTTCGTTTTCATGTGCTTCGCTTGAAGCCTTCGCGCTCGGCGTGAAAGAAAAGCGCGTCGGAGTGTCTTCATTTGCGTCAATATTTCTCGGTTCAGCACGGCACGCACTTCTGCCCGGATGCTCTTGCTAGAAGAAGAAGAAGAAGGACGAGAGTTCTCGCGTAGTGGTGCATGCCTCGTTCTTTTGTCTGAAGCTAAGCAGCTGTTAGTGCGTATCGTCGTTAATTTCACGCGTCGTTGTCGTCGCATTCATAACGTCTCGTAAATGTCGTAACGCTGCTTTCTGTATCACTGTCCTAAGCGTTGATGTGCTGCCTAATCAAGCAAATAAATGCAGTCATCAATATGATACAAGCGACTGTAAGTTGTGGCATACTTTATATTTGCATGCTGATTGCGAAACGTGCGAACGGTGATCGGCTGTGCGGGACCACAATGGCGCACCTTACGTTGTACGTTGTTTTCATTTTTTTCTGCCATCGCTATGACGTTCGTGTAACGGAGCGGACTTATTTTATTTCCTATGCGTTCGTAAAGCGTCCCCGTGCATTATTTAGCAGATTATGAACGTGCATCCCTCTGACAAGCGCTCGTGAGCTCTGGCTTCACCGCAGTATGACTCATAGTGAGGAGAAGCCCGCTTTGGCAATTTCTATAATTTTTCAGGGAAATCGTCATCTGATGATATTAACAGGACAGACGGATGATGTTATATAATTTAAAATCCCGTGACATAGTCAGAAGTGTGCACTTTACCTGACGTGATATGGCAATAACGTCAGTATTCGGAAAAACCATGATGGTTCAACATTTCATGCGCTGCAACCACACACAAATTTCTATCTCGAGGTGACTCGGAGAGTTTAGAAAGCTACCGTGAAAGTACAGCGAGATAAGGTTACAAAAGCAATAGATGACGGAACACTGTGGCATCACTCCAGAGACATCAGAAGGTAGACCTTGTGCGATCTCGAGAGGAAAACGCCGCTCTCAGATCAAACGGAGACAGTCACGCGGTCGGGCAACCAACATGTGTACAGCCGTATCCACTTCTTTGTAGAGCACGTGAGCAGCCGGTTTTTCCTCTGCAGGGTGACGCCTTGAGGCACTTTCGTGTTCTGACATGATCTGTAAGGAGCACGCGTGGCCGAGTAGTCAGGCTGACCTCGTCGGAGCCCAAAAGGGCCTTAATGCGTCACGCCGCAGGGCGAAATCCGGCTGCTCACGTGCTTCCAGACAGACGTGGCCACGGCTGTACATTCATTTAGTGCTTTAAGTAAGCAGCGAAATGCGATAACAACCCACCGGACTGTTATACCAAGTAAGGATAAGAGATTTAGGGTTAATACGAAATGTACTGAACACGGTCGAATGTGCGAAGCTGCAGCAATATTCGCACGTGCGGCAGCGCGTTCTTCCTGTGTCGTGGCACGTATGCGAGCCCGCCTTGCTTCAGCGCGACTAGCATTTAGTTGGAGCATTTCCGCAGGTGTTCGTACGACACAGGGTGGCATCATAAAAGGCCCAACTACATTCAGCATTTTTAGAGGTGTTTGACCGGCGTTTCCTTCCTTGGCGTCAGTAGACGTCGACGATGCCGGTGACAGTAGCGAAAAGTGCATTTCCAATGCACTTCACCAAAACGTCCACATCAGATTGTACCAGACATTTCAGTGAGGGCGTCGACACCGGAGGCAGCTGGATGGTGGGATAAGCTCGCTTGCTTCCTTGTTCTTCGATATATAGCTCCCACCCACCATGGGGGATTGGCTAGTTACATCTTTCGATGGAACTAGCTGTCTTATTTTTCGTGCTACATAGCGAGGTATAAACGCTTTGTTCAAAAATGTTTGTTTTAAGTTCATTCACAGTGAGCCAGTGGTAAATGGTGTATATGTATAGCTCGCCGTTAGTGAGACGAATAGCAGTAGTGGCGTGAACTAGTTAGTAAACGCTGTGAGCTAAGGAGCGAGAAATCGCTAGCTCGTATCCCCGGTGGGTGCCTTCTTGCAATGTTTGTTCTGATTGATTACTTACTCTTTGCGTCTTGCATATATATATATATATATATATATATATATATATATATATATATATATATATATATATATATATATATATATATATATATATATATATATATATATGGGACATGATGGCGGTGATGATGACAAAATCAGCCCACAGTGTCATATAATTCGCCATAATACACGCTAATTAACCTCGTACAATATGCCGCTATAACACACAAGCAAAATCAACAATGCAAGAGACTCAGGATGCGCCGCCGCGGACGTTATACTTACCCCGAGGGGTCCACGGAAAGTGACCGTGGCGTTGTCCCCGTGGACGCACCGCCGGACCCACCGTCGCCACTGCTCTCTGTGTGCGTCAGCCTAACCTCTCCAGGTAGTGCTTCTGGCGCCACTGCGCTGACCGTAATCAATGCTAGCACAGCGCCACATCTGACTCGGCGGCTGTTAAACCAAACCAGGGCTAATTTACGCGACAAGCGTGTGCCATGAGACGCAAACAACTTTACAGAGAGTGATAGCATGGCCACAACGTTAGTGATATATCCACCCTGTTCAACCACTGTTTTTCATTTCAGGTTTTCAGTGTTTTTTGTTATGAATTATTTAAAACCATACACGAAATGGTAATGCACATGCACCTTTAAAGGTACAACACCCGCGCCAACCTTCCTTGCGACGCCTCTTTGACGAAGCGGATTGTTGCATAGTACTCGCAAGCACGCCCAAGAAGTCATATGGTGTGCGAGACTATTAGACCATAATCTGAGCTACTTATAGCGTAAAGGACTGTACGTCTCGTTTACATAGTCGTGCTCATCATAGAGAGGATGAATTGTGTTGAATAATTCACGCAGCCAAGTTTACGTGAACTTTTCTTCCGAGCTCAAAGACCGCTCTCATTTCTTTCTCGCTTTTGCATAGGCGATTGTTGCTGCAGTAGCCGTCCCGTGATCTTACCCACGTCAACAATCCGCGCGAAAGTGAAAAACACTTTCCGGGAAACTTTTCGTTCACCACTCTTTGTTCGTCTCTGTTTAAAAACTACCCAAAAAAGTTTTAAGAAATCTAAACAAAGGGGCTACAGCATAATCGTTGCATCTTGCTCGTATCGCCCTTTTCTCTAAGGACAACAACCTTCCAACGACTTTAGGGAAGCTCGACAAACAGTAGCGATTCAAGTCCTGCACCTAAAGCGACTGCGAGTGCTCGCTCGTTTTTATTGCACTATAAAGAACTACACCGCCGAATTTCGGGGCGACTGAAGTACGCAGTGCAGCGGCCAAGCGCGCATCCGACCGAGAAAATGAACTACGAAGTGCGTCAGGCAATTGTACCTTACCGTGTACATACATTCAGTTTTTCTTTTTTTCCCCAGTTCCCCACAATATTTCCGTGCCTTCGGGCGTTTGCCTAGCGCTCTTACCGTCAACAGATTGCCTACGATAGTCTGTACAGTCTACCTGCTTTTTGTATACCGTCCCTTCTTTCTTATAAGAAAAAAAATGATTCCGTTGGTAACATGTAAATTCTTTCTCTCGTTTGCATATATCTGTAATGAAATGCGTGGAACGAAGTGAAAGCCGTATACATGAAACGTGTGTTCATGAGTCTCGAACGAAAACATTTGCTTTCTCTTAGCGAACCTGCTGTCGTGTTTTATGTTACTTTAGTTCGCGTTGATTTATTTTCCTTTGTTCTTAGAATGCCTTGGTGCACTGTGTAAAGGCACATCATGTAAGCTTATGCGTGTACTCTTTTTTTTATCAATTCCACAGCGCGTTCTTTTGTTTTCACAGCTTTATCGGCATGTGCGTACAAATGTGTACAAAAGACAAAGTCTTTATGAATAAGCCGGAGAGAGAAAGCCTTCTTTATATTTGTTACTGTAAGAAAAGAAAGACAGAAAAAAGAAAGAAAGAAAAAAGAGAGAAAGAAAGAAAGAAAGAGAGAAAGAAAGAAAAAAAGAAAGAAAGGAAGAAAGAAACAAACAAACAAAGAGCAGCTACATGGGTTTACACTCATCACACTGGGATAGTTTATTATATATTAACATGTGGTTAGCATGTACACTCATGCAAATAAGGAAGCCTGACAGAGATCTGACGAGCTTATTTTGTTCTAAGATTTTCGGCTTGCTGATAGGACATCCAAATTTTAATGTTTCATTCCGAATTTTTTTCTTGTTTTTCGTTTTGATATTCTTTACTTTCCTTGTTTGACGTTCAGTCACTGTCTCTCGGTGAAGTGAAATTGCTGTCCAATGAACGAACAACGTTTCTCGTTATTCTTACGCTTTTGCAGACGCAACGAACCTGGCGCCGCGTTGTTCAAGTAACCGATGCCTTGGAACAGAAACGAGGAGCACCTTCGCTTCAGTAACAACGTCCTCATAAAAGGTGTGTACTGCGCACGTCATCTGCGCATGCCTATATGCGGTCATCCACATTCGTGTTTTGCACAGTTATATGTTTTGACTTACAGTTCATGAACAGTAAAAAAACGAAAAAAGAAAGAAAGAAAGAAAGAAAGAAAGAGAGAGAGAGAGAGTTCGGAGAAACCATTCGAACAACTGATGCCTTCTTGTTACGCTTAGCTCAAGCGAAAGTTCGTGCTCTGCGCCCTTGTGTCAGTAACATGTGCTTGGTATTTTTGTTTATTTCATTCCTTTTGGTAAGTTTTCGTGGATAATATTTGTACCTCCAGAGCTCAAGGGCTGAACTTGCTGAATTTATGGAGGCGTTACGTCGCTGTGAAAACGACTCGCACGAAAGAAGATATGTTGAAACACTTGACGCAACACTGACTGCATCGTTGCTCTCATCTTGCGCTAAATTAAAAATAAATTCTTCCTTGTGCTTAGAATAAGCTATTCTTCATTAAATGAAGTTCAGGGTAAAAGAAAACACTAATGCTCGAAGTACGAAATTGGATTTCACGTCACTTTTGCATAGTTATTGATCAGTATACTGTAGGAATATACACTGTAGCGCTACTATACGACGAGAGTGGACTCCCGGAGAGCGTAGGCTTGTATAGTCGACTCCAAAGAATAATAAGACGCGTTTAAACTCGGAGATTCTTTAATCGCCGCGCCCTTTTGTAAACTGCAATCCCGCAACATTGACAAAAGAAAGCAGTACTCAAATTGAAAATGCCCACATTCTCTCTTACTTTTCGCGATGCTTACGCCATTGTACCGCTCACCGTACGTCCGCAAAAGCAAAATTTTCAACACTAGCTATTTCAGCTGTGACCTGAAAGGGTTGTGCTCCTTTCCTGCGCTCTGCATCTTACTCAGCCCGCTTTGTAGATGTCTTTGCGCACTGCAACGAAAAGCCATAGAAATCCATGGCGTCGTACGTAAATAGCGCCGACGTGTGAGAGTTTCGTAGCAATCTAGCTCCATCGCATGCACTGTGCACTTTCTTTCTTTCTTTCTTTCTTTCTTTCTTTCTTTCTTTCTTTCTTTCTTTCTTTCTTTCTTTCTTTCTTTCTTTCTTTCTTTCTTTCTTTCTTTCTTTCTTTCTTTCTTTGATCATAGTCGGGAAGAACTTATTTTCAGGCTACGATGACATTCCAGCCTGTATACGATGCTTTGTCTCTTTGCGGGTGAAGCGGTCAGTCCTTGCAAATTCGTAGGCTTTCGTTGTTGTCATCTCTGTTGTTATTTTGTCGCCTCTCCGCATAAATCTTACTGGTGACATCCGCACACAACTTCAGTGCGTCTATCTTTTTTTGATTACTTTGGCGGAGGGGGGAGAGAAATTTAGTTTCAGCGAATCGAGTGGTAGCCAGAGAGAAACAGCAATGTACGGGAAGTGAAAACGGAAAAAATGTCTCAAAATAGAATCTACAATGCAAAAAGTGAGAACTCCAGCCTATCATTCAGACGGAAGGCTTATTTTTTTTTTCTTTCTTTAAAGGCTACCATGCATGACGCCAATGTTACAGACCACTGTTCAGGATGCGTCTTGGACTTATGGCATATGCACGTTATTGCGATACGGAAATAATAAAACGAAATATATAGTGAACGATTGAAACAAAGAAAATGTGACCATGATGTACATCAAGACGTGAGAGAATCAAATGGCAACTCGTAAAATATTGCAACCAGGAACGTGTATACATAGAGGAGGCTAGCGGCAATGCACTCATGCGGCATTTCTGAGGATGTCGTCACGCAATTTCGCATCCAGTGGCATGACTCTTCCTCGCTCGCCCAACCTCGGCCTATGCGTGTACACAGTCTATACGCGACACGGAAATGGCATCACAACAGCCGCATACGTCATTTCCGCTCGTTTGCGTCAGGCGGCGTTTTACCCCAGCGGGTGACGGAAGGGAGTGGATGTCTAGACGGTGAGACGCCGCCTTCGTTTTGTGTGCTGAGGATTATGAGAAATAGTGTAAGGATAGAAGGGGAGAGTGAACGTGATGTTTTGTGCGACCGAGTATCACGTAGCGCGTCGCCGTTATGATTTCTGGCTCGGTTCAAAGACCTTTCTAAACCTCACGCTGCATGCCTTCTGAAAGCAGTTTTTCTTGAACGCGATGTTATCTTGCTGATGGGTTTTGAGGTTACGTTTGCTTCATCATTTCCTTTCTCTGTTCTTTCTTTTTTTATTACGTGTACTCGCAATGCATTCGGCTTCCAGCATGCGAATAATAAAACTACGCATCATTTGATTGGTTTATGGATTAGACATTCGTTTCACTATGTATAAAGAATATAACAAAATCGACGGCTTAAAGCATTATGTACCACAACACTGAGAAAGTGTATGTTTCTTGCACAACGTGCATTAACTGTTTGAAACACTACGTGTGTGCATGCGTGTGTGTGTGTGTGTGTGTGTGTGTGTGTGTGTGTGTGTGTGTGTGTGTGTGTGTGTGTGTGTGTGTGTGTGTGTGTGTGCGCGCGCGCGCGCGTTTGTGTGTGAGTGTGTGTAAAAGCGTCACGTGAAGCAGTGGGCGTGTATTTTGTTACATGTGCTCTTTTCTACATCGTCGCTGCCTCATTGAAACACAAACAGACTTTTGAGAAATCAGCAATCATTCATTGACACATGCTGGGGCAGTACACACATCGTTATTCACAGTGCTTGCGTGTTTGGGTCTAAACATTCTGTTTAGACCCAGTGTGCCAAGTTCCAGCACATCGCAGGTTGTTAACTACAGCCGAGTGATCGCTTAACAAACCTCGTTGACCTGGAACATTTCAGAGTGCCGCCGTCAAAAGCTGCTTTGAAATATTACGAGATTGAATTGGAACTTAACCTGTGCATGTGTTCGAATACAAACGCCGTAATGCCCTACCTCTTCCACTCGCCTACACTATGACATTTTTGTGGCATAGGGGAAAAAGTTTCAAATATAAAAGCTATCGCATTTATTGTCACGTGCCAAAAGTATGTGATGAAATAATCGTAGCGGCTAATTCTACGTACTGGATTTCTTGCTTGTCTGTCTGTTTGTTTGTTTTTTCAGCCACTAATCCACGAGCTTAATTATCCATTGTGTGTCTCTTTATTCTCCCTCTTTATTCTAATTTCTTGCTAGAATTAAAAATTTAATCATCTTAATCATAAGTAGGGCTTGGTATTTTAACTTTGATTGATTTATCTTTCAAGTGCGCTCATGAGCTTTCATTTTCACAGACAACGGGCGTCAGGTTCACCAGTCTAAACAAAGAAAAAAAAACATGTTTTCCAGCGTGTGAAAAAAGAACTATAAAGAACAAGTACCACGTTTCTCGCCACCATGGTAGTAATATCAGCCATCTACTTGGAATGATATTTACGCTATACTTTCATAACTCTTGGCCAGATGCGCAATTCCTGTTCAAAACTACCAAAAATTTGTATGTACAACTTGTGCATGTCTACACCTTACAAAGTTTAGCGTATGTTTCAGTTACCTGCATGCACTTAGTTTTTTTTTTTGTCTTCCCTCGCTTGCCTATTTTCGTTGATGCGCATGCTCGGATATTCGGTCGCTATTTTCACCCATCGCTTATTTGGTAGAATAAATCTAAACATAGTAACGGTGTCACTGAGCCGACGGAAAGACAAGAAAGAGCACGAACAAGAAGATTTACTCTCTTTGTAGACCGGCAACAACAAACGAAACCCGCAATAAAAAAAGCTTGCATCTTCGCATCTACGCACTCCGCTATAGATGTTGTGCTGCTCGTCCAACCAGGACCTCTCTGTCCGCGCCGGAGATGGATGGCCGTATACGACGCCAGCGTCCACGCGTAAAGCATGCAGAGTTTCTGACGTCGTTCCCTCTCTCTCATTCTCAATGTCTCGCTCTCTCTCTTCTTTGCTGCGTCTCCATCTGCAGGCTGGTACCCCCATCTGTCTTCCGTGAACGCCAAGCCAAATTAGACGTGGCTCCACCCATTTCTGCTATAGTGAAGTACTTCAGTTTCAGCTCAACCGGGTCCAACCCTCTCGCGGTCAATACAGTGTGTGCGAGCACGCTGAGACAGCCACGAACTTTCGCGGCATGCGCGCACGTCGGCTTTAACGGACACTGTCCGCTGCCTCTGTGGCCCCTCGAGCCGACGACGTTGTTGTGCTGCTGAGTTACGAGGTCGCAGCAGTAGCTGTGTTGGGGCCACAAATAGGCAACGGCCTTTGCGGGCGCATACTTCATTTGAAACCACAAGAGGTCGAAATTTATGGCAATATTATGCGTGTTCACCACACACCGCGTCTCTGAAACTGTATGGTTAGACCACGTTTTTTTCGGCATTATTTATGACGCTGTAGCGTTACTGAGGAATTTCCGAGAACAAGTTTCATCTTTCTTTTGCATATATAACGCTCGTACAACTTTATTCACCGCAGAGGCAGCAATACGAGGTAATGTTTGATAACTAGTGCGTAATAAACAATGCTGTAGTAATGGTGTGCTAGTTGAAACGTGTTCTAAATTTAGTTCATATCAGTGGCATACATATCCACTTACTCAGCTTGCTTTTTTTTTCTTGAATTTGCATTTCTGATAATACTGTTCCTTGCATTTAGAGTCCTGCTAACAAACCCAAATTGAGTAATGCCTATCTTTCGGTACTTTCACTGTTTCAGCGTTGAAACAAATTTTGGGGGGGGCTTTCATTGCTCAAGCGTCACACGTTATAAGTCACTTCCCGCATTGTGGGCCGGCTTCTAAGCTTCAAACGTTACATCACATCTATTTCGTGCACGTTGTAAAATATCTCCTCCATTGCGTACATTTTACATAAAATCTGCAATGCTGTCGGGAGCCCAAGTGTGACACGTTACAGGACATCTCCCGTTTTCCGACGCTATCATCATCTTTCTTTTTCTCAAAGCATACAACGTGTTTGAATATCGCTGCATCCTTCGCAGGCATTGACATATATCTACATTGAACTCTTTATGCCGCAAGTGTGCTGAACAGAAGGCGTTTCTTCTCGGCGCTGCGTGTGCTGCGAGCATTGCGCGAAACATTTAGCCGTTTCTTACAGTATAACGTTGCACATACTGCACTGCTGGTCTGTTTAGCCTCACAATAGATAGGCATCTCTGGGTGTGTGTCATTTCAGTACTCGCGTATACCTTAGCCCTGCTGACCGCATCGCAGCAACATTCAACGAGTGCCTTCAGCGATGGTACAGCAAACGTGTTCTTCTATATAGGTCCGTGCTCATACGCTGCCGAATCGACAGGACTGCTGCGGAAGCGGTGTGTTCTCCCGGTAGGCGTGTGTTCGCGTAACTCTTGCCTGGGAAAGCGAGTTTCTCAGAAGTCGGGGGAGGCGCCCTGGCGCGACGGCTTCCGCGTCTTTCCCAGTGATTGCCATTTTCCGGCCCGCGCGACGATAACTCCGCGTTACTCACGCCGTAGTTTCGTTTCTCGCATCCAGGGGGCCGAGGTGCTTCCGTGTCGTTGACCCGCAACCCTGTAGCCCTACGAGATCAAACAACTTTATTCTCGCACGAAAAACGACGGTTCTTCCGACGTGCTTGTTTTGGAGCCTTAGTTTCGCAGCTAATCCTGTTCTGGTCGAATGTTAGCGAGCCATGCGACCATCAGCAGAATTGAAACAGAGGTACAACTAATCACTTCCAATTTCGATCTATCTAAGACGCTTTTGGGAAATAAAAATGTTCGTGAAGCTCCTTAGCTTTAACCTACTCTGAGGTGAGGCTGCAGTACTTTGGACATTTTTTTGCGTTGTTTTACGATGCCCAAATGCCTCCTAGAGCCTGCTGTATTCAGTCTTTCTTCTCATTTTTCATTGCCCTAAAGAAGTCTGCGTGAATCCTGATCGTGCATAGCACTTTCGCATTACGACCTGTCAGAACAGCAACCCACCAGGACGCACCATCAGGGCCCTAATCCCGGCTGTGTGGCTGCATTTCCGATGGAGGTGGAAATGTTGTAGGCCCGTGTGCTCAGATTTCGGTGCACGTTAAAGAACCCCAGGTGGTCTAAATTTCCGGAGCCCTCCACTACGGTGTCTCTCATAATCATATAATGGTTTTGGGACGTTAAACCCCAGAAATCAATCAAATCAGCACCATCAGGGCAGCCCACCAGATCAGCGTGATTGGTTCACTGCGCTAAAAGTTATCGGCTATGCGCCAAACGTGACGCAAACATCCGTTACGTGCAAGTACAAAGAAACAATGCCGCAATCGTCTCATAGGGAGCGGTTCCGTCGCCGTCGTACAGGTCAACATTACAGGGCGCGAGCCGCTCGGACCTTGAATGCGGGTCTCCAGGAAAGGAAACGCGGAACTTGACGGGTGCAGCCGAGGACGACGCGTAACCGAAGGTGCACGTAATGTACGCAGCGCCGCCGCCTGTACCCTTCGCCTTGCCACTCGGTGAAGCAGACTACGGGCAGAGGTGGGTCGAAGTCGATCTGAAGGCAGAGGGGGGCAATAGACGACGCGCTCCGGTGCCATCGGACACGACTGGAAGCTCATCAGCGCTGCGACACTGCCGCGGGGACAACAATCGATCTCCACGACAACGGCATCGCCGCTGGCTGTTCCCGTTGTCCCCGTGGCTGCCGCTGTTGCTGATGCTGCTGCTGCTGCTGATGTGCGGTTGCTATACACAAGAACATGCCCCCTTCGCAGTGGCCCGGGACGCACTCGCCTACGAGCGAGAAAGAGATAGCAATCAGTGGGGAGGCCGCGCGCGCGCGCTCAACAGCGGAAGCAGCCAGCAGATCACACGACCGTCATTAATACGAGCGCCGCCACCAGAAACACCCGCCGCTGCGGATGCTGAGGGGGCTGCGCCGCTGTACCCGTCACAGCCCTTCACGAAGGCCCGCTTTTCGGACGCTGCTTTTTTTGTTGATGATGCTTGTTTGTATGTACATACTTGCACCCTCGCGCAGCAAACAGTGCACCCCGTAGGCCGAAGTGGCGTTAGTGGTTTGTGTTGCGACGAAGTTGAAGCTTGTGGAGGTCACTGGCCTTTCCGGCCGGTGCTAGTAGCGGCGATGGCGTAGAGAGGAGCTTATATTAAATAGTTACTCGGCCGTTATGGTTAAACGAGAATGTTGCAGTTAGAAGAACTGAGAGTCAAAATTAGGCGGCACAAGCCAACACTGGTCAGCGTTCACCATCGTTTAGCCAACGTTTAGCCAAATTGGCCAGTGGTAAGAGTACACAAGTAAATACAGCACTTGGATTTGGTCAGAAATCGAATCTATCTTGCTACAAATGCATACAAAAGGAATTTTCTTCAATACTATGGCAAGATATGCACACAACAGTTGGGTTACATCATCATAATTATGTTTATGATCACACCGAAAAACTGACGTCGATGGCAACAAAAGTCCCGTTAGCAATAAAGAAGTGGACTGAAGTGTCATAAAGTGACCGTTGCAACATGAGGCTGCACCCATGTCACAACTCGAGGCTTGCGGAAATGTGACGCCTGTAGCGCACGGGACCGCGTCATCACTTAGCATTGATGCCATCCTAGACGTGAAACCGGTCTCTGAACCTCTCATATTTTGGGCTGAAGGCCACCGTAGGTGTCGCAAACGAGAATTACGAAATGGAGTAGGCGTAAATCTTATGTTTATATTATTTCCCACGTGTACATTAGGATGTTTGCCATAACACTAAACTAGAACAAGTTATATCGTGCTGGTGAAACACCGTCGCCATCTTTGCTTATTTTGATGTCTGCTTTTTTTCCCCTTTTATTGCTAATCCCTTATGCGGTACAAGTGCATCAATAGCTGAAGCGAGACGCGGAGCCGCTGCATCCGGCAGATAATCCCAAGCTTACGCTGCATGTGTCGCTCATTTCACCTTTCAGAAAAAAGAGAAAGAAAACGTTTATTAGGTGGTCAATAAGTGAAAGTGGGAGGGTCCTTTATTTCAGGAACCTGTGGCCTCTCAAAATAAAAAAAAAATAAATTTTGGTATAACTCGATTATTGGTTAAAAGTGCATGGAGACAGCGCTGTTTGAACAACAGTGGATAGTCAAGAATTAGTCATTGAACAGCCGATGCCAACTGAGTCAGTAAACAGTAAACGACGCCAGCAGTAGAAAAGTGCGGTAGTTGAATTCGATCAGAACTTATTACCGGACATCATCATATACCAATTTGAGAAAGTTAGTGAAGGGGGCCTTAAAGAGACTGTACTCAGAATGATGCCTTAATTTAAGACAGTCTGACTTCATAAAGGCATTTAATTCCGTTCGCCAACAAGCGACAAAGGCACGTCTGTACCGTGACGTGCAAATATGAGCTCAGTATAGTACCAGGGCAGCGAAGCTTCTGTTTTTGCTTCCGTTTTATTTGGCCCGGCGTCATAACGATGGCGTCTACATCCACGCGAAAGCACGTAGCATCCGCCGACCGACCACAATTCCGTCCGGTTATGATGTCATATAAAACCAAGGAACGACTTCTCCGTACGCGGTGGGGGCAGACCCCTTTGCGGGGCGCTGTCTCGGCAGCTCGTCCGTCTCTGCACGGGAAAGGGGCGTCCAATTACGCCTGCCGCCCGACGCCTGCGTCTGTTGTTGGGTTGTGCGGGGGGCGGGCAGGCACTCCGAGTTTGCGAAGGAAATGATGTTCGCGCGACGGATGGGCAGGAGGCCGCTGGGGTTGGTCGAGCGGGGGTTGTGTACTTACGCAGTTCGCGCAGAAGGCGAAGCGCGCGTAGGAAACCAACAGCGCGAGCGAGCGCCCGGAATCGTGGAAAAAGTGTCGTGAGACGAGCGTGTTGCATCGGAAGATAGAGGAGGCTGATAGATAACCGCGCGTGAACGACTCGTATCAGACCGCGCCGAGAAGACGTTGGTGATGATGACCATGGCTTCCTCTCCGCTTGTGGGGATGTCTCGCGGCATTCAACAAGAACCACGGTCCTCGGTGAACTCCTGCGTGGAGTTCCGAGCTAACTGTCCTCAACGACGTGCCCTTCTCGCTATAGTGCATGTAATACTTTTATATCTATCTGGAGGGATTCGTGTAATACTACGCACGTCGCCTGGCCTCACTCACCCCTCTGAACCAGCCATTTTCGGGGCGACGTTTTCCCATCTGACGGGTGGTGGCAGCGGGAGAAGTCGAGCGCGATGGTTGATAAAAAGCGCAAGGAAGTTAGTGGGACTCTGGGTCGCGCCGCGAGGGGTGCCGGATGCGATTACGGCAGCGTTTTTGTCGCTCGCACCCGTGGCACGTCCGCATCACCGTCTGTTGGCTCGCTGTACTACGTCGCTCGAGACCCGGTCGTTCGTTCTGATACTGCCTTGATCTTCAGCCTCACGTACATGGCTTTTGGCATTTTCTCTGAGCGGAATATACCGCGCGAATTGGCCACAGACATCGCATGTGTGAACTGGCATGGTTGCGTCTCTTTACTATAGCAGCTAGCTCTGTGAACAAGGACGGTATGCGGACAATTGCGAACTGAGAATTCATAAACGCGACATATTTTGTTTGCAGAGTATAACTGCGCCTGCAGCGAGCAATCATTAGTTGGGAGGCTTAAAGTGATGACTTCGGTAAATTGACCCACAACGTGCTCGACTAATTACTGCAAAGAGATTATCTTCGAGTCATTCCGAAGTTAAACGAAACAGCTTAAGACTGCAATAAATGTTTGTTCGTGTTATGGTATATGCATTATTGAAGTCATTAAACATACGGTTACTGACCCGCAGGTTGCGAAATCGAATCCCGCCTGCGGCGGCTGCATTTACGATGGAGGCGGAAATGTCGTAGGCCCGTGTGCTCAGATTTGGGTGCACGTTAAAGAACCCCGGGTGGTCTAAATATCTGGAGCCCTCCACTACGGCGTCTCTCATAATCATGTGTTGGTTTTGAGACGTTAATCCTTACATATCGATCAAATCAGTTAAACATACGTTCTTGTATTCTTATCTTGATTATGGCTGATTATTGCTGCAGTATTGCGCTTAGCTGCGTCGTCGCTTTGCTTCCCACACTGTTTCTCGTGTTATTTTATTGTGTTTTTGACCTTTATCGACAAAGTGATAAAATCGAATCCAATTGGAGCAGTCCCCGAGAGCTGCTCGTGCTTTCTGGCAAGACGCCATCGCTTATTTACACCAGCAGTCTTGCGAAACTGCAGATGTGCAGATTGCGAAAAAGGGGGTTAAACTGGAATGAAAAACAAGTCGATTCCCCCTCGCCGGCACGTCGAGCTTGAAGTGTTGAAACACCGCTCTTTCGCAAAGAGCACGCAAGCGGTTCTTACGCGTCGAACTCGGTTGCCACGGCTACGCATTGCGTACAATCGCTGAACGTTTTGCCGCAACGTTCGTTGTTAAACTATTTCGGGTTCGCTAGATAATGTGTCTTACAGTTCCGTTTCTTCTGACGTGAGACAGGGCGCGAAATTCATAGCGATGTTGGTGAAACGCCTTTCTTGTCCAACTCTGTTGACGAAACACCTGCAACAGAACTCACGTCTAGATTTATACACCGTCTAAGAACGGCTTCAATGTCGTTTACATTTCTGTGAAATGTCTCAGAACGACTGCTCGTTAAACAAGATTTTTTTCTTTTTTTTTTCTTCTGAATTCCTGAGTTAGAAATTTTTATAGGCGTTCAACATTCTTCAACCGGCCGATGCTATAATTTTGCTACGGCACAGCTCACGCTATGCTTCGAACAACCGCAAGGCGTTTTAAGGGTGAACCAATGGTCGCCTTGTGAAAACCCAACACCTCTTCATGCAAGAACAAAAAAAAATGAGCAAGACAGAAAATAAGTCACATTCTCTGTCATTCAAACAGCCCTTCGCTCTCGCGGGGTTTCTACGAAACGCCGTCTGGCGCTTGAGTCCTTCTGTTTAAGCGAGGCGCCGCGTCCTTCTTTTCCGCGGGAATTGCCCCCCCAACGTCTGGTCGTCTAGCCGCCTTTCAAAGACGCGCATCGCATGCTCTTCATTCCGAAACGAAACGCCCGCCCGCCAGCCAGCTTTCTTGTGCATCGCGTGAATCGTCCTGCATAATTACGCGAGCGGCGCGTCGAAATCCGGCGCAGTTGGCGCCCCGCGCGGCTTTCTTTCCTTCATTCATTCATTCAACTCGGAGCCGTGGACCTCCCAGGCCCCCTTCCCCCCGTGCATCTCATCTCAGCCTGCACCATGGCCTGTGCGTGAAGTTCACCGTGCATATTAGTCCACACGAACCCGCGGTCGTATGCGGTTTTCTCTGTATTGCTGGGCGTTCGGTGAGGAAACGCATACGCCACGAGAACGCACGACAAAGAGACCGAGCATAACGCGAGAAGCTGCGAGAATAGAGGGAGAGGGGGGAGACAGGCAATGGCGAGCCTGCTCGGGATCGCGGGAGATTCCGAGTAATGAACCGAGGGTGTCTAATTTCGAAAGTTTCCACCTCATTCTTTTTTTCTTCTACCGACCAAAGAAAGAATGTCTCTGCCTAAACCACCAACCGCCTGGTTCTCTTTCAGTTCTTTATTTTTATGCCTATAACACCCTTCCCCCTCCTTTTTTTTTTTACTTGAAAGAATGTCCTTTGACATTGGGCGAGCCGTAGGGCTTTACGAAGTGAATTAAGCGAGGACACTCCCCACGGCTGGGCGACGTGGAACCGCATTCGGTGCTGCTCTGACGGCATCGTGCTGTGACACCTTTGCTTGGGTTTTGGTATTGCGACGTTGATTACTGGTGTTTATGCGTTATGCAAGTGTTCATTGCGATATCTCGCTCACAAGATTGTTGCCTGACGCGTTGTAGCAGACTGTTGCGCTGTACTCTACAAATTACGTTGCTGTATTGTAGCGGGTGGTTCTTACAAGAACGGAGACCATGCTGCTCTCTGCTCGCGTCATGTAAGATGACCTTGAAAGTGGAATGTGTTGTAAGAATACCGCTACAAAATTGAATGCCCTTCCCCCCCCCCAAGTGATGCCCGGTTCTCGCGTTCTTGGCACTACAGCATCAAGTTTTGGGTGGAGTTACTTGAATGTTATATGCAGAAAGGTGCCAAAGTAATCAACTACAATATATGAAGCGAAGATCGACGATTCCCAGCACCTGCCAAAATGTAAAATTCGATCGCTCTTTAACAGCCATATGTTCTATTTAAGAGCTTGCTTGCTTTGAACATCATGGCTACAAACTCGCATTACGATATATGATTTCTATAATATTTGCCTTAGCAAGGACTCCTATTTACTGTAGCAGACGCCCAGTCTAGTGCGAGAAATCGAGCGAAAAGTAAACACGAACATACACTTCTTACGAGCTGTATCAGTCTTGGCTAGCATATATTTCGACTTCAAGTCAGCGCAAATGTTCCGCGAAGAACTTAAGTGCTTTTAGCGGCTCTGAGTCTAATGAACTGAACGCAACGTCGCATGTCATAAAATTAAAAAAAAATGAGAAGAATCGCGGATACGTTAGTCATTCTTCTTGCTGCAACAGAAATAAAGAAGTATATGTGACAAACCACCACGAAAATGACAACGAAAAAAAAAGAAATTTTTGATGGCTTTCAGGCGTTACGTAGGGAGGAATAAAGTAAAAAAAGAACTGGTTGGAATGAAAATGAAGCGCGCATGACGAAGAAAGAAAGAACGAAAGAAAGAAAGAAAGAAAGAAAGAAAGAGAGAAAGAAAGAAAGAAAGAAAGAAAGAAAGAAAGAAAGAAAGAAAGAAAGAAAGAAAGAAAGAAAGAAAGAAAGAAAGAAAGAAAGAAAGAAAGAAAGAAACGAAAGCGTGCGTGTGTGCAAATTAGAAGGGAGTTGAAACAGTCGTACGGCGGCTGGCCGCCCGAGATATACGGAACGGAAATACGCAGCCAAGCGGGAAATCCTGGTATGCTGCAGCAGCGAACGTCGTCCCCCTGTCCACGAATACGAGGAAAGAGTTAGGCGGTCGCACAATGCACACCCGACGGCACGCGTCATTAAAACCTCTCACGCGCTGCGTGCGAGGACCGCGGCCGGCCTCAAAGAGCGCCCGAAATCGCGCGTTTATCCCTTGCCTTCCGCGCTCTGCCCGGCTCCCCAGAGAAGGCAATTACGACCCCCGAAAAGCGGGGTTGCCCGCATGACTTGGCTGTCTGAAGACGGAGCCTACCGCCACAGCCACCAGCTTAGTACTAGCGTTGCGGAGGGGGCCGCAAAACAAATGTCGAAATTCTTACGCCACCTGGAAGCTGGCGCTCAAAAAAAGATACGGAACGTTTGAGTACCAGCTTCGGAATAATTTGAGTAGCGTGGAGCCCCTTACACGGACATAAATATTCGGTGGGGGCGCGGATGAAATGCATGGTTGTCATACTTCTCTCTCGGATTTCTCGGGCACTTTCACTGTCCTCGAGAATGGTCGTCGTGAAATGCGACTTGTTTTGCGCTAGGATTAGACGCCCAAGCTTTGTCTTGCCCGCAAATGTGGTTTATCTGAATACGCAACGTTTGTTGGCGAACTCAGTGAGGATACAAACCTCGTGGTTTAAGAAGAGTCAATTACGTACAGTGCGATTCACCGAGGCTCAGAGTGTGTTAGGACGTACACAAGCTTTATGCAAGACTCTTGAGAATCTTCGTTGTACTTATAACTGACAATCTTAAACCTTTTCGAACTTCCGTGGTATACAAAACGAAGTGCCACAATGCCGCAATATCATCAGCTTTCACTGCAGATTTGTGAGAATTTCTGACTTTCTCCGCTACTTTCGTTAAGTGGACGTTAGCAATTCATAACTAAGGCCCTGCAGCGTCAGTAAACGTAGCAGAGTGCTTACTGTTTTTACAGAATATATAACGCACGGTCATAATTTTCATCAAATAATAATAATAATAATAATAATAATAATAATAATAATAATAATAATAATAATAATAATAATAATAATAATAATAGAAAAAGGAACAAGAAAATGAAGTAGAAAAGGAAAACGAGGGAAAAGGAATTATATTGCTTTTATTTAAAGTTCTACACTCATTTCTTTTGTTTGTAATCGACAGCAAGACCAGTTCCCGTCGTGAGTACTAGCTAGCTTTCTCCAGGCGACAAAACAAAACAAGGTTTCTTGATAGGAAAACGGGTTTAGATAATTAGAAGATTGCGCCAAGTTTTCCGTTATAAGCCGAACCAGTTTTTTTAAGTTTGCACTTGTGTTGGTTGTCCTCCTCGGAACAATGCTCGTGCATGCCCAATGCAAGGGGATTAGTAAGGGGTACGGGTTCGTTTCTAGTCTACTCCGTCAGTTTTCGTGGTACTGACCAATAATGCTTTCGCATATCGTAAGCACAAGCAGCTGTTTATCTTCTATTTAATGAATCATGAGAAAGCAACTTCAAAAAAAATTTCTCAGCCTTTATTATAATATGCACAAAGAACACGCGAGAAAGAATTTCAGGTTTTTTGTGACTGTGCTAACGAAGATACAAGTTTGTGCCATACATGGCACACTATATATGGGCGAATGACATTTTTGCTATGACTGAAAAAGAAAAAACAAAATTGCACTGATTGTCACATTTTTAGCCCGATGTGTGGAATAAAGCAAAGGAACTCTTTTCTGGGTTCTGGCATAATTGAACACTTCACTTTGTGCATCTCACCACCCACTTCTATGTTCAAGATGACCGCCACGTTTGCATGTTTTATACTTTTTTATATACTTTCCTGCCCAAATAACCAACCAGTAACTTGCACTTGGGAGCATTCGTTGCTGTGAAAGAGCTAACTATCACCCGAAAAAAAAACTACGTATTGACTAGAATTGCTCGGACCTCGCATCATTTTTAATGTACCCACGTTAACAACGCGAACAAAAAATAACCAAGTACAATTGCTGGCACCGTGAACTTGCTAGCATGTAGTGGCTTTTTCGACTCTATAACGCGTCGTCATTTGGGACGGTGTACAGTGAGCGTGTCTGACGCCAGGCGGAGTACATGTTTCTCAGTCTAGACGGTGTGCAAACGGAATGGTGTCATGTGCGAGAAAACATGTTATGTAAACAGTAACGGCGAACGCACGCTGTCGCATGTTCGTGGTAACATGGGAAACTCCCACATGTATAACATACATTGGTACAGGACCTTTCACGTACGTTTCTATTCATGTTTTTGGAAGTTCGATCAGACAGAACACGTGTCGCCAGGACGTTGCAACGACTCTTCGGGCGTGTATAAGTAGCGCTCCTACTAGAACGCACCACGCCCAACTTCTCTGCTTGTATATTGTTTATTGATGTGTTTACTTTTTCTTTCTCTCCACCCGCTTCCTAGCTGGAAAAAGCAATCGTCCCATTGCGTCACGGCCTTCTCAACGCAGGCGCGCCCACGCGTCTTTATTTGCTTCTCATTTTCTGTTTTGTTTGTATATGCGCTTTCCCGAAACTCTCATAATTGATTCAAACTTATTCAGGCGCGCAACGCGATTCGCATTCTGTGTCAGCCGCGCCGCCGATGACGCGAGATGGCGCAGCGCTCTCGCTCGTAACGAATTCCGAGTGCAGCTGGTCTGCGTGTTTTCTTGGCCCCAACAGTGAATCGAAAAACAAAAACAAAAAAAAGAAAGGTATGACGTAACAGCAAGAGAACGTAGATTTACTTGCGTATCCTCTTTCAACAAGGTTTCTCGGTTTCTTTCTTTTTTTTTTCCCCTCGGACCGGTGATGAGAAATGGGCGTTGAAAACTGCCAAACGGTTTTCCCTCCTTCGGTCAACCGTGTCGTTGCTGAATTTTATCGTTCCGCATTTCCGAACCCCTTTTTCTTCCTACGGCCACTCGTATACCATTCAGAAAGCCTGCGTGCCTTTACTTCGGATCTAGGCTAGGCTGAGCGGGGTGTGGACGCAATGCTTGCTTCTGGCGTCGTCGTCGTCTTCGGTGCGGTGATGTTGACGGGGCGTTGTTGCTCGGTGTGGCCGCGGGGTGATATCCGTGTGGAAACCGGCGAACTGCATTTGTGATGTAAATGACGACTCGCCGCCGCTCTTCTCTTTGGCTGCCTTGCCATGCCGGTGGCATATATCGAGGCACTGTTTGCCATTGCGGCGCCCCGAAGGGGGGAAAAAAAAAGCAACAATCTTCGATCGCGAAAGGGTTTTGTTAGTTTTTCTCTGTGGATTTTTTTTTTCTTTTCTTCTACGGAAATCTATCGCCAGAGCGCCATCTGCTGCGTGAAGGTAACCGAATAAAACGCAAACAAGGGAAGAAGAACACATTGCCTTTTGGGTGACTTTAGACTCGCCGTAGGAAGGCGATCTCCTCTCGAAGCGCCCGCGGAAAACCTGCGCCGCCCCAAATGCGCACGCATTCCCAGTACGAACACAAATGCACGTAACGTACAACTCGGCGTCGTCTGCGCTGCAGGGGAGCAGCGAGGGAAACTTTATCGCGATAACAAAATACACAAGGACAAAGTAGAGAGGATACGTGGAGACGAAACAGAATTTTACGTTTATAGAAAGGAATCCTTGCGGGGAAAACAAATGCGAGGAGTTTCGTTTGCTTTTCGCTCACTCTTCCTCTCTTTTCCCTCTTTTTCTTTATGCTCGACCTGCTGGGAGTAGGGTGCTCTATCGAGCCACAGCGGCTGCTTCGGGTTTGGGTTTTGTAACCGGCGCGTCGTGGCCCAGTGCGCTGCATGCGCTGCTGCTCTCAATTTTCTCGGTAGAGAATATGTTTAGCCTTTATTTTTTTCGTATTCTTATGTTGATTGGTGTCGATAAACTTATACGCTACGCCGAGTAGCGTATAGAGGCTCGCGCGACTTCGACGCTTTCTTCATACGTGTTGGAGTTATTTTTCCCGTTTTGATCGAATAACTGTGTGCAGCGCCATCGTGCTTCAAACAGCAAAACAGCGAACAACGCACAAAACGCAAGCAAACAAAAACGCTGGGTCTTTGATGTAAAACGAAAACAGCCCATCCGTGTTGTAGCGAAAAGCGGTGCACGAGCGCTTCGCACTGCGTAACTAAGTTGTGCAACAGAGAGACCCGATGAGCCGCTAATTTCCGGCGCGTCACCAACTTACCTCGAGCCGCTGTTTAATAAGACCGCCGAAACGGCATATCCACTTGCACCCTCCTCCTCTGAACGCTACGCGACGCATGTGAGGTCAACGCAGAGCAAACAAGCTGAACGCGCGTGTGCAGAAGTGCACGCCTCTCGTGTCCACAGAAGCGAGGCGCAGCCCGTATGGTCTATAATGCGATACGAGGAGTGCCTATTAACGCTTAGGAGCACGCTCTTCAGCCGCGTGTGCCGCGGTGTGTACTGCATAGGAGAGACACGGCGTAACGGCGCCGGCGAAGCGGGTAAGATGGATGGTCTATACGGTCCCGTGCGGTCGGAAATTGCGCCAACGGAAATTAAACGGAAGAACGCCCCGCTGTGGTTCGCCGCAGTTACGCGCATGCAGCGGGGGTAAGACTGTAGCCTGCGTATCGCACACCGAGTGATGGAGATGCAAGGAGATCTGAGTCATGAGACACGGGGGCTTCGCAGGTCTCTTTATTTGCACCAAAAAAACGCAAAAAAGCCTCTTAAAAGACAAGCCAACTTCGTAAATGAGCCAGTTATCCTGCTAACGGGAACACAAAAAAGTTACTAGTTTAAAAACATGACTTCAAAGAGAGTGAACAAAATACGCGTGGCAGTTATTGTGTGATAGCGCAAGCAAGACGGAGAGTTGCATTAACCTGACCGGAGCATGGTATATATATATACAACTATATTTTAATCTTGCTCCGTCATTTTAACAAATCTTATTCAATTCTTTACGAACAAACTTGTAAAAGCAGAGATTAAAGTTACGTACGTTTTTAATTTGAATAAAATTAGAACACCCCCTCAAAGGAGTCCGAGTGGCAATATTCCAGAACCAGAGCACCGAAATTGAGTGCTATTTTTCAAGTCAAGTTTGCCCCTGTTCTGAAAAGCCGCATAATGAGAGGTCTTTGTCTTAGCGAATATTGGTGACATGATGAAAAAGCGACAGATCCCACATACCTTGGGAATCGATGTTATACGAAGCCTGCATGCAGAGGGAAGGTGACCTTGTTGTAATTTTTTTTGGCGGGAAATGACGCTAAATGTGTGTACAAATGTTGCACGCACAAGCATATGGTTAACAGTCGCAAATGTTTATACGTATAGCCAGTTTGCACTTGCGCAACGATGCCAACAGAAATATTACTATTAGCAACACCAGAAGCAATACGCGGATATGAAGTACTGGTGCTCGCGAGGATGGTAACCCTAAACACAGCTACATAATTCAACTTCAGTGGGTGGCACCTAGTTACAATTTACGTTAACCCAACGTGACGGCCGTATCATATGTGTACATTTGTAATGATTATGAAATTGGATAGCCAGCCCTGCAACCGTAATTGATGGTTCACAAACATTAAGGTCTATTTGAAAAGTAGTTCCGAGACCTGGCGTGGCTATGTGTAAAAGTGCTCGATTGCCAAGCGAAATGCTTGGGTTCGATTCCTGCTGAAAACCTGAGAAATATTCTTTGCATTCGTGAGGTCACCCCTGCTGATGTCAACTTTGTCTTAACGCTCAGCGTTAAAATTATCCATGTGTGTTCTCGCCGTTCCTGGATATATACTAAGTGCCGGTCACCTGTGACACATACCTGCATACTAGTGGCGCATACCTGCCCACGAGTATGTGCCATGGTGTGGCGGGAAGCTACACGACGAGATTGTGACACTATATTCATGTTTTTTAACGAGCGCGTCATATTTGTCAAACCACCTTACCATCCGATAATAATTTTGGTTCACGGCAAGTTAAGGGGGTGATCACGACAACACCCAGAGGTAAGCGGCTAGATAGATAGATACATAGATGGATAGTTACGCAGATAGACGCCAAAAGTGGTTGCAGTATACGCAAAAAAGTGCTTCGCATTTAAAACGCGATTCGGCGTGCGGCTTTCCAGAAACATTCGTGAACATAGGTTTAGCAACGTGCTGAAGATACCCACATTAACAAACTTTATCTTGAGTCGCCTTTTATGACGTGTCGCAGACACGTATTGTAGTTTTGGCACGAAAAAAACATCTAAGCTGTTAAGAATGAGGATTATCGACGCAAGGCTCTACCAATAGTAGCCGTAGTGGTAACAGTACTAGTGGTAGTAGTAACTAATAGTAACTTAATACTAGCAACACTAACAAGGGATTCAGAAAAAAATAGGACTGCAGATTTGAGTCGCTGGATACGGTGCGCTGTGGTAAATAAAACTCAGTACTGACGTGAGGGACGAAGTCAATAAATAGCGGCACTATCGCCCTTTTCGTCAGTTTATTCCTGTCGCTTTTATTAGCGCTGAGTTTTCGCGGTGGTTTTCATTTACTGCCATTAGAAAAGAGCAACATGAAAGAATACGAACGTCAATGGCAAACGAGACTGGGAAGTATTCGAAAGCCGATATCTGCCGCAATATAAAGCGAGCCCGTAGTCAAGGACAAAAGTTTTTCTAACTCTCTTTTTCATAGTTCTTGGGAAATAAATATGTCTCTCCAAGTTTCTCTTTATGCGAAAAAAAAAGAAGAAAAAATGCTCCGTCTCTGAACCAAGAAGTACCCAGATACGCCACGATGGACGACGTTTAGGGAGTCGCTTGTTTGTATACTCGCATCTGCCCTTTCTTTTTTTCACGTGTTCCGGGTATTCTGATCGCGGTTATTGGAAGGGTAACACGAGTCGAAGCAATTTTCGTAGTATTCGCGGGGGTAACTTTATCCCCTCGAGATTGCCTGCGGTGGACTGATCGCGGACGAGTCAGGTTCGTCCTCGCTGATAGGCGGGCAAACCGCGCCTGGCGGCGCGTTATTACTCCCTATTTCGATTTCACAACGTATCGTGTGCTTAGCCGAACTAACTCGTTCGCCCAATAATGGGATCTTTTCAAACTTGCTGTGCACTTATGCAGCAGAAAAAAAAACATTGCTGTTGGCTTTATTGCGTTCAATGTTTGTGATCATGGTGATTCTCCCAGGACAGTTGGCCCCTCCTTCCGAGACACAGTCGTTGTTTTCGTTGTTCAGTAATTGTAAGCGTGATGGGGTAAATCAGAGGCGGCCGTCCTGATACGTAGTGAAGAATTTTTCAGCTGCTTGTTCCTCAATAAATACGGCTATTCCGATGCTCGAACAAACAACACAATGTCTATAAGAAAACAAAAAAAGAAATAAACACATACTGAACGGCTCAAATGAACCAAGGAAAGGCTACCAATACACGCATGTGATTAAGTTCGCATAGAAGTTAAATGAAAAATACTGGTGCGCGCGGAACAAACTGTTGCAATTGACCGAGCAGTTTCCTGCCCTGAACGCGTGGCACACAGACACTAAAAAAAAAAAATCTACACGCCATTGCCTTACTTAGGCTAATATGTATACGGAAATTCCGGAAAGAAGTTAAATATTTATTTATTTATTTATTTTATTTTATACCACCCCAAAACGTCAGGTCACTCCAAATGACTTTCACCTTACGTGGTTTCTTAACAGATGCTAATTTTGACGTCAGTATCCTCTTAGTGCAACCACTTCAAGTGCGAACAATGCTAATGGAAGTTAATGGGACTCAAACAATTGATGTCTGACGTTGATACGAATATCTTGCGCCATCTCTGCTTATTTCGGACTGCATGGTAGAATCGTTCACCCACCTTTTTACGCTTCTTATACGAAGAACTCGGGAATGCAAGGATGTTCTCGGAAATTCAATGATGTTCAACCATGCCTATAGCGTATATTTTCTGACAACTATAGTTATTTGGGTAATGGACTCATTCCTGCTTTCCTGTATAATAAATTAAGGGGTGAAAATAAATAACGCGGAACTTTTGACAATAAGCACCGGTTTCGTAGTGTCCCAAAAAAAGCCAATGCTTCTCGCGATTTCCCGCGCCGTCTCGCATCGTCTTTAGTTTACGGCTAGGACGACGCAGATATCGATAGTTTCTCAAATCGCACTCGGGATACTGGTGGCTCATTCGAATAATCAAGGCGGACTGAGAGGGAAAAAAATTGGCCTTGTCCCTCGGTCTCTCTCTCTTCAAATGAGACGCCCGGAATTCTGGGTCTATACACTTATCAGAATGAAGCGACGGGTGCGTCTTCCTTACTTAAGATGATTCTCCGCTGTTTCTATTCTTTCTCGCTTGTTGCGTGATTTTTTTATTTGTTTTCATTTTCGCTTTTCGCACCACGTTGCCCGTTCTATTCTCAGAGGGATCACACGGACGGCTCCCTTGAAATCCCTCGAGTGCACGAGGAAAAGCTCAGGACCGCCGTGTCTCGCGTCCCAGATCCATACAAAATGACCGTTGGGGGGTGTGTGAAAAGCGCAGAGAGCGATTACGTCGGCGCGCGAAGAACTCTTGCGAGAATTCGAAGTGGGGCGGACGCCCGTCGCTGAATCCAGACGATTCCGTACAGGAGGTTCGTGAACCGGAATGTGTTGATTACCCGGATAATCCTCGACCGTGGAAGCGAGTCCAGAAGGCCCTCAAGAGTGCGAAGATTGCTTTGACAGTTGCACTAGTTTCGAATAAAAAAAAAAAAGGAGTAACGAATGATTAGACTTTCAAGCTCGTTTTATTTTCTAGTATGTGTGTAGATATTTCATCTCAATTTCTATAGACAAGTTTTTTCATCGTTTAATTTTTTTTTCGTTTAATATACGCCACTGAGTTTGTGAGAGTGACGGAGATAGGAAGAGTGTCTCTTTGTTAAGGAGTCGAAATTTCGGTATGTAATATGATCAGCGTCTGAATTGAGAAAAAAAAATCATTCATGCTTCGTTCTCAAAGTATCAGAAATCTCAGTTCTAGTTATTTCTCGTTTGCTTTTTTTTTTCCTCGCTCAGGGTGTTCTTTCACGCCGAGTTAGCGATGGCTCTCCTGAATGTTCGGGCTTTGTGCACCAAATGCAATTGCAGCATGCGCCTCTGAATGATTCATGATTACGACAGAAATTTCCGGAAAGGAGCTTATCTAACGTGAATTCCTAGTCTCTGCCGCTTTACATTCGATATTATTCCATTTCTTTTTCATTCTCATTTTCAAATTCTGTTTCAGTGTGTACAGGATTTACGCCTCTCTGGCGATCTATGCTAGAATGCTACATGCGCGACGGAATCTTACGTTTAGAGCGTCGAGAAAGATCCTGACGTTCTTACTTGAGCGTGAGAAAGACGCTTATTGGAGTATGTATGTCAAGATAAAAAAAGAAATCTAGCGAGATGTCGAAGAAGACACGGCCTGTGTATGGATGGATACATTCTGTCCAACATTATCTCGCTTCTCCGGTCTAGCTCAAGTTATTCAGCGAGCAAAAGAAAGCGGCGTATACAGAAAGGTTCCTCTAACGGGCTTACCGATGACGACAGACAGACGTCAGTTTTTTTTTTTTTTCGTAGCAGACGACGGGGACAAAGCTCACAAAAAGGGGTAAACGTGCGCAATTCAGTTTCCAAACTGTTCGCGAGACTAAGCGTATATCTATAGACCCGGAGGTTTATCGTTAGCGCTTCATTGACATTAACTTCTTCACACGTCACTGATGACTAACGCTGTAGAGGCTAAGCGAACGTGAAGAAAAGAGATTGAAACGTCGGAGCAGATGGAGAAATGAAAGGCTCACGAGACGCGAAGGAAGTTAAGCGCTCCGAGGAATAGAAGGGGACGCCCAATAGACCATTGCTGCTCTGTTTACTTTAGTCTCTTTTGCAAGCTCAGGCTATTATACTGAGACTTCGCCGAGCTACAAGTATAGTATACGGACACGTTAGCCGGGCATCTTGACTCCTTTGTTCCAGGACGTAAATTTCCATCGAAGCGCAAGGACACTCGCCGGACCGGCAAGCCATAATTCCGACGAGAAAGCGGTGTCTCCAGAGGAAACAGGCCTGGTCCGCGATCACCCGTGGGCCGCGACAGGAAAGTTCGTTTTCGCTCGACCCTTTCCTTGCTCGGGCAAGCGCGGCCGCTGTCCTTGCGCATTGTGTCGACGTTCCTCGCTTTGCTTTCTTCGTTTCTTTCTCCATCGGGTTACCCGTCTTGTATTTTGTTTCGTGTATACGAGGGCGCTACGCAAGCACACTTGGAGGAACTGCGGAGTTGTCGAAACCGCGCGTGCGGGCCACAAGAAGAGAAGTAACGGGCAGGGTGTAGCGAAAGGGACAGAAACAACAGCGCGTGAGAACTGCCGGAAGCTAAAAACGAAAATCGCTCTCGTCAAACCAAAAGAAAGGGCTGGGTTCGGAGTGTCTGCTCTTCTAAACCCTGTTTGCTTCGCGGATCGTTCTTCAGGATACGAAACTTTTTTATGGACGCTTAGCGAGCTTTGCCACTTAAAAAAAAAAAAAAAGGGACTGACCACGCTGACGGCTAGTCGGAAAGGGCCTTGCTTCCGTCCTTGTCGCCGAAGACAAAAGCTTCGAGATGGACTCGCGAACAACGTGGTTATCGCGAAGGAAATGTGTCTCGAAAAATGATGGCGGAGCTGAGGTGTGAAAGCGTTTGTAAAGGGACGGTGGCCTTCCTTCGATGCAGTCTTCCCTTTCTTCATCATCTTCTCTTTGAAGGACTTCTGCGAGAGTTATGGGTTTTCCTTTTCTTTTTGTTTCTTCGGCTCCTCTTCCATTTTGCGGCGAATACGAAGTTAAGCACTCGGCTTGGTGCGTACGTACTACGTGCTCCTCCGCTTGACACTTTCATTACAGAGTCCCGGTAAAACGACGTGTTTCACTCTGTTTCGTTCCTTCGTTTTGAAAAATGTATGTAGCGGATAACAGCGTCTCGCTGTTGTCTTTCGCTTATGTGTTCTCTTGCTTGCTTCCATTGATGGGAATGAAGAAGGGAACTTTTAACTAGGTTGACGCCATAACGTTTTTTTTTTCTCACCGTCTCTATTTTGACGAGGCTATTACCGGTGCTTGTCCTTGTCGCAATGTTTTGGCCCTGCTGTAGTCATCGTACTGCGAATTCATCGAGAATGCCCGTATTTCAAGTATGCGCGCACACAGCCTTGATGTTCTGGCGAGCACGCTCTGATCGCGACCGTCTCTACGCATCTTGTTTTACGATACTGTCGTACAATTGAAGGGCTAATTAGCAATTCATTTTTCTGGCTTATCCAATTGATCGTTAGTTATAACTTGCGGTATGTAGAAAAGAGAGAGAGAGATGAAAATGAAAAGGCAGGGTGCTTAGCTTGGTACAAGTAACTGGTTTGCTACCCTGCACTGAGGAGGGAAAATAGGAATTGGTAATAGGAAAGAGAGCGATAAAAAAACTAAAACGTATGTACACATGCGCGAGCATGTGGGACGTTCCAGTATAAAGAAAAATGTTTGCTCTGTATACAGGGTGCCCCAGCTATTTTTACCCAGAGTTTAAAAATATGCCGAGACACGCAATGATGACGCGACCAAATTCGTGTTGCTGACCGTTGCCTGGACTTATTCAGACATTTTTTGTGTTCTGAAATATTGTTTAATCACCCCTGTTTAATTGACTAACTTTTGAAGGAACGAAGAGGACTGAAAATTTTCAATGAGAAAATATTAGATCGGTTTGCAAAACGTATGATTGAACAGTTTTGAACTCTGTATCCGTTAATTATTAGTGTTTTTCTGCTAACTATAAATACCCGCGAAATACAAAAGAATACCACGTGACAAACCCGCTCGCGCGCCAGTGCGCATGATGATTCTAGTGCTCCTTAACGTTCCGCGTGCGAACGGCCACAGACAGCATTTGCCCGATTGTGCTGTCTCGACAGGGCTGCAACGAAAGGGGTGGCTTTCCGATGAACACGCCTTGCTATCGGCCACAGAAGCGATAACCGCTGTGGCTGCTTATCGCTATCATGAAGTGGTGCGAGGGAAACGTATATCGTACGCGGACCCTTAGAGAGCACCAGAATCATGGCGCGCGTAGGCGCCCCAGTGGATTTGTCACGCGTTTTTTTTTTTTTCATTTCACGGGCATTTGTAGTTAGGATTGATTGATTGATGTGTGGCGTTTAACGTTCCAAAACCACTATTTGATTATAAGAGACGCCGTAGTGGAGGACTCCGGAAATTTTGACCACATGGGGTTCTTTAACGTGCACCCAAATTTGAGTACACGGGCCTACAACATTTCCGCCTCCATCGTAAATGCAGCCGCCACAGCCGGGATTTGATCCCGTGACCTGCGGGTCAGCAGCCGAGTACCATAGCCACTAGAAGTTGTAGTAAGCAGAAAAAACACTAATAATTAACATATATAATTTTTCAAACTGTCTAACCGGACGTCTAAAATCGGACGTCTACAAAGCAATCTACAACTTTCTCATTGAAATTTTCTATCTTCGTTCCTTTAAAGGTTAGTTACTGTACAGATCAAATTAAACTACATTTCAAAACACAAAGGTAGTCTGACTAACTCCAGGCAACGGTAAGCAAGATGTATTTGGTCGCGTCGTAATTGCGTGTGGCGGCGTATTTTTAAACTCTGGCTCAATATATCTGGGGCACCCTGTATATAGAATTCGGAAGGTTGGCGTAATCGTGACACGCTTATCTATACGATTATATTATTTAAATAATTTTGCTTCATTCGGTTATTAATTTTACGCTTTGTCAAGGCGGAGACAATGCTCGGTGCCGTAAGCAAGGTGGCTTGGGAAGCAATTGTCGCACCGTGATTTTGATCCAGAGACGCATTTTTTGTATCTATCATACCGTCATCTCTTAATCGGCAGAGATCTTCACGGTGGTGTAAGCAGTGGGTGCTCGTGGAACTCACTGTCGAACAAATCTAATTCATATTAGGCTACTCTAGCAGCATTAAAGACGAAAATTGGGCCAGTTGATGCGCAATAATGACTTGAAACTTGGCTCATTATAGGTTAAATATGGCGAATGGATAGGCGAAGGAAACGGACAAGACGCAATCGCAGGACACCGTAAATTTAGCGCTGTGTCCTGTCCATTTATTTTCTTTGTCCTTCACCATTCTTGCGCTAATTATAGATATGTCTTAAGGCGGCTAAGCTAGTTGACACAAATTTTTGTTTTGTCAGTCAGACTTTGAAACTGATAACAACAGTTGGTGTTAACGGTGCTTGTGGTTAACGCGTGAAACCCACGATTGTTATGAGGCACGCCACTGGACGGTTCCGGTAACTTTGACCATCCGGTCTTTTTCAACGAGCACTGCTATTGCACGGTACATAGGCCTCCTGCATTTAGCCCCCCCAAAAAAGTGCAGGCGCCTCTGCCGTGATCGAAACCAAGACCTTCTAGTCAGCAGCCGAGTACCGTAACCATACCGCTGCGGACAAACTTCAAAAGAAGTAGAGCATTCTCGAGGCGCACCTTCCTTGCCTCTATGCCACCCCTTCAGTCAGCCCCGCTCTATATTTATTTACAGGCATGAAGTTATAATTGTGCCTGCTTTTTCTAACTCTCTTTCGTCGTCTTTCTTTTGTATGTGTCCTCCCATTTTTGTTTGTTTGTTTCTCTTTCCCAGCGTGAAGCAACTATAAACGCTTTTCCCGTTTTTTTTTTTTTACTCTTTCTTTCACTTGTTTTGCCCGCTGTCTCCTTTTGTGCTCTTGCAGAACAAATAAAAAAATAGAAATAAGAGTGCCGCAAGAGTCCGGGGCGATATGAGTTGTCACGATGGGACGCCGGCAGTACTCAGGCACGTTTTTCAGAGGGAAGCAAAGGCGAAACCCTGAGAGAGAGAGAGAGAGAGAGAGAGAGAGAAAAGAACTCGATTTATTGTTGGAACACGAACGCCGGCGCACTAGAGTAAACAGCGGCCCGCTCGCCAAATAAACAATCACGCGTTTAAAACGAAATGACGGCGTGCTGCAGAGTCAGCACGTTAACAAGCGCCGGCGCGTGCGAAGGAACGGCGCAGCTTGTTTTTCAGACTCGCTCGCGACAACAACGGCCCCGAAGCCGGAGCTCGGTCCTAAAAGGTTGTTTACTCGACTCTTGAATGGCTTCTGCGGGAGGCGGAGTAGCTACGTGGTGCGTATTTACTGCTGCGTATGCGCCGTATCTTACGTTCCGATTCTTCTCAATCGTTAATGACACTACTCTTGCCTTTCTCTCGTTCAAAAAGCGGACACTACCGATAGTGAGATGGATGCGCGTAGCACATCTTAATACAAATGAAAAGAAAAGACAGTCTATATTATAATTTGGGTGGTTTCACGTCCGAAACCCAAGTAAGATATGAGAGATGCCTTATTATAAGGTAGGGCTCCAAAAATTTCGCCCACCTTGGTTTATTAACGTCCACCTAAAGCTAAGTGCACGGGCCTCTATACTTTGGCCTCCATCGAAAATGCGGCCGGGGTTCGATCCCGCGACCTGCAGTCGAGTGTCGTAAACACTGGACCATCGTAGCTTTTTTTAGGGGCGAAGCTCCTTATGGCATGGCTTGTGCGTCTCTGTAGTGCGTAACCTAGCTGTGGTACATACCAGCATACCAGTGGCTCATACCCGGTTTCGGGCACATATCCGCATGTCCACATGTTACGAAAAACGTATCACGGCGTCGTTACCACGCTCTCGGCGTTAAAAAAGCGCTGACCGCAGAAATGTGGTATATCCCCTCGTTTAGTCCTTGGATTGTCCGCTGGATGGCAGTACTTGTATATGTGATTATATGATAAAAAGAAGAGGGATGGGGGTACTTGAAGTATTCACTAGATGGACGGACGGACGGACGGACGGACGGACGGACAGACAGATAGACGGACGGATGAATGGACGCACGATCAGACGGACGCACGAACGGGCGCACGAACGGGCGCACGTACAGATGGATGGACGCACAGACGGAAGCTTGGAAGGGTTGATAGATGCTTCGCCCCATTCATCATCATTCATTCCATGGATATGATGTGATATTTTTTTTATTTATTTATTACCGGACCACCGTAGCGAGTTAGTCAGGGAGAGAAAAAAAGGGCATTCTATACGGGCGTGTAATGCTAAGGCAAGATTACCGCTGGTCATTAAGGGTGACAGACTGGATCCTAAGCGAAGGCAAGCGTTCGAGGAAGAGGAAGAAAGATCGGCGGGCAGATAAGATTAAGAAGCTTGCGGCTATAACGTGGCCGCACGAAGCACAATATCGGGTTAATTAGCCAAACATGGAAAGACCCTTGCCCTGCGTTGGGCCCATAGTCAGCAGGCTGCTGCTGCGGTTGCTGCTGCTGATGATGACATGGCATATACGAAACCTTTAAACACCTCGTGCATCGCGGAAGGTGGTGTAAATATGAGACTCGATCATTAGAACAGATTTAGGTCAGTTGCACCGAAGGCCATCGACAGAAAATATTATCCTGTACTGCTAGCCATGTGACGTTAAACCCCACATATCAATCAATGCTAGCCATGTGACGCGGTTCGCGGTACACATGCCCAAACTGTGAAATGTAAAGTATTGATTGATTGATTGATTTGTGGGGTTTATCGTCCCAAAACCACTATTTGATTATGAGAGACGCCGTAGTGGAGGGCTCCGGAAATTTTGACCACCTGGGGTTCTTTAACGTGCACCCAAATCTGAGCACACGGGCCTACAACATTTCCGCCTCCATCGGAAATGCAGCCGCCAGAAATGTAAAGTATGCTGTTTTTCTTGTGTGCATTATGCTTAGGAAATTTTGTCATTCTAATACAATAGGGAATTCACGAGTGAATAGTGATTGTGCAATGGTACCTTGACATTTTATTTAAACGGCAAAATGTGTAGTGTGTCATTAGCGCTAAAACAATATTTTTTTTATAAATCGCTAAGTGCAGCTTTGTATATCGTATTTCAAAAAAGACAAAAAGATATCTAACTGATTATATTCTATCCTCACGACAGTTCAACAGTCACTGTGTAACTTCCGAATGTAGGCCATCGTAAATGCACTGTCTGTTTTCAACGCGCTCCAGCGTATGTTCAGGAATTAAAGAGCATCGTGTTAAGTGCTCTGTCCAGAGCCTATGAATTATTAATAGCACCCAACGTCGTATTTCGTGCCGTGGCTCATAAAAAATCCCAGCTTATTTACTGCGTAGACGTTTAAAAGTTTTTCATTCGAAGATAAGGAGCTTCCAGTTTTTTACATTGGCTTTTTAAAGCGTCACTGAAGTTGAAGGTTCAGTGCTTCAAATATTTAAATATGAATACCTACTTTCAGTTTTGTTAGGTTCCTTTTCTTATTTACAATATACTAAACGCAATCAGAAGCTTTAAGTGGATTTAATGCGACCAATGTTTAAGAACACAGCGTGACAGAGAAGACAAAAATACGTTTTAACCGCACGAACACAAGTGCCGTAGCAAGTACAGTGTCGTTACAGGCTTTTATTGAACGTTGCATTGGGCAAGCCTGCCCGCAAGACAAGAATTCACACGATATAATGTGTCTGCACATGTATGTGCATCTGTGTAGCATCGTCAAGTGAACGCTTGGAGTCACGTCCAGACGTTAACTAACCGTATCCTTGTAACCTTCTCAGCACGTACTCTTTTCCCCTGTACGCAGAAGCGCCTATGTGGGCTCATGTTTCCGCGTCCCTTAAAGAAGTACTGACACGAGCTTTGAAAATTTTCGGATTTCTGCTGTAAATAAAAGCACTGGTATCGAGGACCCAGGAAAGAATATTCTGGTGCCTCGAAACTCATCGAATATATTTTTAATGTCGCTTTTTCTAAACCCACTTTCGGTTTCGATTTCGAAGGAGCGGCTTCACGGCGACGTAGCAAGTCATGCTGACGTATGTCTCATGCAGTGACGCGGGGACTGAGACATTCGCAGAAAATCGTGACGTACCGATGCAGCTCTATCGTCTGCTGGAAACAGAGACGCTTGCGTGTGGACTCTGATGCTGGATTTGCACCGCGATGTTGTGCTGAAGCAGTGTAGAGCGTGCGCACAGCTTCTGGCTCCAGATATCGCTTCTTTGGCAGCGCGACGCCGAACTCAAGAAGGTACCGATGGTTCCCGATCCGATAGCAGTCGGGGCCGAAACGCAGCGAGCGAATCCGGCCTCGCTCGGCTGGCGTTCAGTCGCAGCTGCAATCGCGACGCACAAATTCTACCCACACTTGTCTCACCGCTGGGTCGTTCGGGAAACTGCATACTAACGTTGCCCCCGGTCTTCCAATCACAGCCTTTGACGGCACAAGGTGTCATCGTGAAACAGGGATGCGGTGATCGGAAAAACAATGAAGCCGCACTCGCATATTTTCGCATACAACAGAGGTGTCTCAGCGCTTGATCACTGTCCACGTGACCACGAAGCGTCGCAGCAAAATGGACAGCGCACAGCATAACTACGAATGACGCCGGTCGGCGGCGCACCGCCAGACAGGCAGTCGAGATTGTGCGCCGGTCGCGCTTCGTTGTATTTTATTTTAGGGGCGAAGCTCCTTATGGCGTGGCTTGTGCGTCCCTCGCAGTACGTAACCACCAGTGGCACATACCCGAAATAGCGGTCCTTACAATGTCTGCTGGATGGGGGCACTTGTATATGATGAATACATGATGAAAAGATGTGAGATGGCTGTGCTTGGAGTTTTCTCTAGACATATGGACGGACGAACAGACTGACACACGCACGGACGGACAGACAGAGGGATGGCCGCAAAAAGAGACGGACGGACAGACAGACGAATGAACAAACGGACGGTTGCACCAAGGATCACACAGATAGGCGGACGCAAGAACAAATGGACAGACAGACTGACGAACGCTGCGCCCCACCAATCATCATTCACTCCGTGGATATGCTGTGATTTTTTTGTCGTTACCCCAATGCGCGCGTATTGACATGACGTCACCATTTTCTGTGAACCTGTCTTGAAACGTCAAGCGCTGTGCCTGACGGTGGAGCTGCCTTGTAGGAACCAGAAATGAAAACTTTAAATTAAATAAAAATGTTTTACACGTGTTTCCCGGTTCCGGTGTGAGGAGAACGTTAATACTACATTCCAAGGAAACGAAAAACGTCTGTTTTGCCGCACCTCAAAATTGTGTCAGTACCCCTTTAAGTTCAACAATGTTCCGCCTTTAGTGAATAACTCTTCACTGCTGAACGACGATAGATTTACCTCTCATCCGCTGTACTAACGTCTTGAAGTATTTCCTTGTCCTGGCCCCATCTTTTCTTAGCGTGTACACCAGCTTTTCGTATGCGCGGATATTTTCGGCAGGACATATGCAACTTGTTCACTCACCGTAATTTCATCATTTCATGCACGCGATGACGTCGTCCTGCAGTTCTCCAAAACAAAGTCCGCTGATGCGGTTATTCGTCCTTCGTGAGGTCGCTTACGGAATGAGCGATTTTTGTTTTGCATCGGCAGAGTATAATTCTTCCATCGTTCGAAATTCTAAAAGGGGTGTTTAAGCCAATTTCATGTGGGTTCTGTCAATTTTAAAAAGATGAATATATGAGAGAGAACTACGGGATCAGCTACTTCCCTGTACCACTCCCGTTCGGCTCGCATAGAGTGACTGTGTAGGCTCCCTGTAGGCTCACATTGCTGGCTGCGCCCGCGTTCAATGTACTTGCGCTTAACTTCGTAAAACAGCGGGTCCAGAACTTCCTTACCCCCGTTTGTCTCTCAGAGAAACGTGCAGAGAAATTTGAACTCACAGATGGTGCTCGCATAATCGCATAACTCCTATAGGTTCCCCCTTTTCCGCCGACCGTTATTGACTTTGTGTATACCATGCACAACCACCTTTATGCCGGCCTCTTCGTTTCCAATTCGTCTCTATTCGGAAAACAGTGATACTGAAGGGGTTGCGTAGGGTATAAGAATAAAATGCTGAAACTCTAAATTGATTTTGCCCGGCACACGGGAGAGAAGAGGCGGCTTCCGTTCAGCGTATTTACGTAACGTGGATGCCCCGATCTACCTCGCGAAAAGCTAAATCCCTCGAGACCGAGAGCCGCAGTTGTGTCGAGTGCTCGGCGTCTAATCCTGGCTGCGGAAACGTCGAAGCGTGCTTAATTTGTCCATCGCATGCGCTTTGGCTCCGTCTGCTGTTGTCGGTTATTCTTCGTCGAGAGCTCTCAAGAGGGCCAGCTTGCAACGTAGGATGGAGTTTTTAAAACCACATTACTATATGGGTTGCATTTACATCGCCCTCGTGCAAGCCTAGTATCAAGCTGTAATTATGAACCGTTGTATTTGTTTGTAAAGCCACTCCCCCATATATGCTTTTGCAATACCAATTATATATGGAAATTCAGTGAACGTTATATTACGGGCTGCATTGCGCTAATGGGTCGAGCCACGTGTTCCTTATACCGCCCAAGTAGCTGAAGAGCATCGCTAAGTGTCGCTAGTTTCAATGTTTGAAGCTTCGAACAAACCTGCTATTTTGTTTTTAAATCACATATGTAGCTAGTTACTCAACTCTATAATACTACAATATTACGAGTAACTAATATGTATTTGGTACTCGGACCTGTAGGCTTTCGTGCTGCGTTGAAAATAAATATGCTAATAACCTGAATGATGATAATTATGATGATGATCTTACGTGTATAAGGCTCAGGCAGTTACTATAATTAAGAAAGACATGAATGAGTCTTTCTCTTGTTCTTTCCTCCTCAACTATCCCTCTTTCCAATTCCCTCTTTCTTTCCCTTTGTAGCTTTCTCTATAAAATAACTATTTTGACGTAACCTTGACGTCGCTCAGTTTGCCTTTGCAAGTTTTAAGGATAGTTCTTCAACGTATATCTCCCTGGCACTTGCTGTTACCTTACAGAGGGCTGTCATAGCTTTGTATTTCTAGCTTTTTCCCGCTTATAAACCGACGTTACCGACAATTGACGTGCCCACATAACAACCAATCGATTCCACCAAGAAGAGCAGTACAGCTACAAGAGGAACGAATGTTAAAAAAAACTTATAAAGAAAAACGTCGTGATGACGGAATAACATATGTATTGCTGCCTCCGGCAGAAAGCTCCGTTTTTTCGATGTGCCTGTCGCGTCCGAGTCCGTCGTCGGCAGCTGAATCCTGTCGTTAGCGATTTCGCACCACGAGGTTTTTCAGTATTTGTGACGGCGTCGAGGTTAAAAGGGGAAAAACTAAAAAAAAAAGTTGAAACGAAGCATAAATAGACACATACATACGGAAACGTCGCCTGTGAGAAACGTAACTGGCGCACGTTTCTGGGTTTTTTTTATTTATTTTTTTCGCGCTCATATTTCATTCCGTTTTTTAGGTATGGAATGGAACGTCGATTCGGCTGTGTACTTTCGAAGTCGGACGAGTGGTGACACGCCTGTCGCGCCATGCACGTTTACCGCGGCTTCGTGAAGCCACGCGAGAAGTAGCATGCCGTATACGTCGTGCGCCGGTTTTGCTTGCGCGTACAGAAAAACTGCAATCGTGTCGAAATTCCCGACGAAAGCGCGTTTACTTCCATACATGCCTTCTGTATAATCGTTTTTTTTTCTTTTTTTTTCTACTTGCTTGCAAGCCTTTCCCAACAAACCCGGAAACGCATCAAAACAAAACGTGAAAAGATCAAACTGACTATAGGCACACCTGTTTTCGAAATCTCTCGTCGTCGCCCGTGTTTAATCGTAAGTTCGAGGTCGATGCATGCCGCGTTCCGGCGGATATTTTTGTTTACAATTGCCAAGGTAACCATTTCGAATGGATTAGGTTGTGACGTGGAGCACACACGAAGTATATTTATCAGGTAAAACATTTATCAGTTAAGCAATCTGCCGTTGTAACTAAAAATAACTGAAAAGTGAAAAAAATGCCACTGTATGCGGTTAAGTAATGATACGAGAACGTTGATGAAGAAACAGAGTTTGATATGGCTTGTCATGTAAACAATGAATAGGTATTATGTAGAGCGCGTGCAACACACGGCGCTTCTATTCCTCTGTGCAACAACAAATTTGTGGACCGTTGGTTGCACGTGGCATGGGGAAGGTTAAGCCACGATTTATGCTATCTTAGCCTACTACCATATGAATTTTGTTTTGTTGGGCAACGTAGCACCGCAACACATCTAACATGCCCTGGTAGCCACCTGGTATAGCCTAGCAGGTAAAGTGTTGCGCTTCTAACATCAAGTACACGAATACGATTCCTGGCCATGGCGGCCAAATTTATAAGGGGAAGAAAAGAACGCCCTTGTACCTATAGGTTTAGGTGCACGTTAAATGCCCCCAGCTAGCGCGAATCAATCCGCCGTTTACGAAAATGTCGTGCCTCATAAGGGTGCCCGAGTTTTGGCTTGTAATACCTCACAAAGTTAATTGAATAATGTATCTCACCTGGTGCTGCGTTGTTGGTACTGCTGTAAATAAATTGTTTGTTCGACGCACTGCGCTAGAATTATCACGTCCCACAGCATGCACTTCAGGAATTTCTGGCGAATTGTGGATTACATCGCACATACGTTTTGCCGTATTATAAGGTAGTTGCATCTTGTTCCTTTCTTCGTTTGTTCGTATGTGTTATTGCTGATTTCGTAATGTTGTGTTTGCGTCGTTGTTGTGGTTCTTCATCGGTTTAGACTCACAATCTCTATGTAGTGCGCGCACAGTCTGTGTATTTTTCTGTCACATTGATGGGACTGTATTTTGTGCATCTAACAAGCGCAGTTCTTCCCCCCCCCCCCCCTACCACTTGTTTTCTCTACGTACACCGTTCGCAAAGAAACATACAGCAACAACAATAACTCGCGCACCACGACGAGAAGGCCGGGGAATGGTCGTACTTCGAGTCTCAAGGGCCAGCGACAGCTGCCGTTATAGCGCAGCGGACGTCGAACCAGCCATCTCGGAGCACTTGCTTTTACCTCGCACGCTGTATGGCTTCAATACAGAAAAAAAGACGTCTCTATAGAGGGGCTGTTCCTTCGCTTCTGTCGGCATGCTGATACCGCTTCCACGTGAAGACTGACCTAGTATATATACACATAAAACCGTTAAGTGTATAGACGAGGATAAGAGAGCGGCAGACATTTCGAGTTTGTCGATAGCGTGGCGCTAACGTGTGCCGCAGAAATCCCGCTACCGTCCGAACGTCATAGCCGCTTTGACGTCGGCGTTCATGTTTTGTGTTGTTTTTCTTGTTTTTTTTCCTCGTAGTTGTTTGGAAAGCGTTACGCCTGCTTTGTGTCAAGAAGTGCCGGCGTTCAGTGACGTGCGGACGCCGTCCGAGATCTGTCGATCGTATTCGACCGTCTGGAACGTAGAGTCGCTCTTTTCGTCCGCCCTGGAATGTGCAATAAAATGGCCGTTCGAGCTGTGGGAGAGATAAGCTGCATCCATACGTGGCAACAGTTCGATAACTTCCTAAATCCACATCGTCTCTTGCACCTGCCTTCTGACACGGTGGTGCTCTCTTTCTAGAACATTGCCCCCTTAGTTTCATTGGTGTAAGCGTTGTTGTTTTCGTTTACTGTTGTCAGCGGTCACTGTTCACACTTTTTTTACATGTTACAGTGCGACAAAAACGAGAAAAATAACTAGAGCACACATATACGACAGGAGACAGTGCCGGCTTCCGTCTTTCTTGTAGTCGTTGATTATAGGATACCGCACCTGCCTGTTTTGAAGTCTTATCTAAATCGTCATGGTTGCAAGTATAGGGACCGTAAAAGATAAGTGACGAAGTGGTTGTAGAGTCGTCTATAGACATAGATGTCTCTTGGCGCAACTATAGCATTGCCAGGCCGTCCAGTACGCGTTATAACGCGTGATGCCTCGTTCAAAATCTGTCGAAGAATCGTATAGATTGTTCACTCAGTCATCGAACGTAATGTGACGTATACATCGCATACTTTGTATTGTCTATAGGGGTAACTTGCAGGAAAGAAAGAAAACAGAGTAACTTTATTCGTAATGGTTTCATAGTTTGGGACAAGGGGTCATAAGCTGAAAGGAACCTTAGGAGCAGGTACTGGTCGAGATCAATGCCATCTGATAATGATAATGGGGCTAAACGACTATGCGAGAACGTGAAAGGCAAGCTCGCATGCTACAAAGATGCCTAGCTTCTTCATTAGGTATTTTATACATCAGAATATACGATTTTTGTATTGAAAGCGAAACGCCCACATAGTGTATACAGTATACGCGCAATAGTGATCAACATGTTCTTTACTTTATTATGTTTATGGCAGCAATAGCCTTGATATACGGTGGCATGGAATGTGCGTTTGTTAAACAAGTTGTTCGTTTATGTTCGAGAAATGGGAGGAGAGAGAAAAGGGGGCTTGGAAGATTATGATACGTTTTTGACCAGTGTTGCGCATGTCGCAGTGCCATGCATGCTTCAAGACTACGTGAGGAGAACATTTCATTCCAATATTTCGCTTTTAACGTTTTCCCTCGGTGTTCTTTAAACGTTCTCGTGTGTGCATTATATATACATGTAAGGTCATGCAATACGAATGACTTGCTTGCACCGTTGTACATGTACTTTCTTTCCCTCTTTTTTTCTTCCTTTCCCTGCCCCGCCATGGTGGTCTAGTGGCTAAGGTACTCGGCTGCTGACCCGCAGGTCGCGGGATCGAATCTCGGCTGCGGCGGCTGCATTTCCGATAGAGGCGCAAATGTTGTAGGCCCGTGTGCTCAGATTTGGGTGCACGTTAAAGAACCCCAGGTGGTCGAAATTTCCGGAGCCCTGCACTACGGCGTCTCTCATAATCATATGGAGGTTTTGGGACGTTAAACCCCACAAATCAATAAACCGATCTTTTTTCCCTCTTTCTTTCTTTCCTTCTGAAATTTCACACTGTCGTTCACCTTTACGGGCAGCTATTCAGAAGAAAGAAGCGCTTTAGTTTCCCTTGATGTGCTACATATTTTTTTTCTTTTCTATCGAACTGTTTTCGACATCTACACACGCGCACAGTGAAGCGACCGTTCCGTCGTTACGCCACGCCAAATAGATTTCAAAAAAAAAAAAAATGAGCGGGTTGGCACGATGTAGCGGACCTTCTCTGGAGAGGAAATTTAGGACGTACACGCCTTTTTTCTCTCATTCGCTCGCTTGGTCGTTTACCGCTTTCAGAAAACGTCGTTGAAATACCAATCCTTAGCATTCATTTCGTTAACTCTTCGCTGCACCAACGAGTCTTGTTTCTTCTTCTTTCTTTATGTCTTCCTTTGTACGTATTGAAACGAAAAGAAAGTGGCGGAAAAAAGGTAGAACTAGTAATTGAATCGAAGCCCTTTCAGGGAGAACCCCTCGCACTTTACACTAACATTTTGTTCATGGGTATTCGTGCTTATTCGCCTGAGTTCAGCTGCAATGACGGTTGTTTCAACCTCTCTCTCCTCTCCGCAGTAGTTAATTTACGAGAGCACAACGATTGTACATTGGATCTATCTTTAGTGCGTGTTGCCAGCAGCTATCGCTTTGTATTTTACGTAACTTTCTGTCCCATCTTCTTCTCTTTTGCCTTCTCTCCATCATTTTTCCCCTAAAGACCAAGAGGCACCCACATCGTCATTACCCGCTCCGGCTTTTCTACACTTTGTCATCGTTTTCATTTTTTTTAATTCACGCTACGGAGCGCAACATGCGTCTCTTGAAGCGTAACCATTTTTCACAACCCCGAAGGTATCTATTTAGCTCGCCGTCCGCAAGCACGTATCATTTTCGCTTCACTGCCTGGATTTTAGCGTGGCTTAACCGTGTCTTGGTCGGAGCCACCATGTTCCGTTTTCATTTTTTTTTTGTTGTTGTTGTTTGTTCTCTTCTTATAAGAAACCAGCTTCATGTTCGGAATACCAGTAACACCCATTTATCCCAGTTTCACGAACATTAATTTTCCTCCGTGGCACCATGATAAGAAAACTATAAGTTATTACCTCACTTTGTGAGCCACTTACCTTACATAATGGTGAAGCCCCTCATGGCAGAACAGCGTGACCGTAGCGAGCGACGAAAATGTCGTATTGTCTATTCCCGCGCCACCACCCTTTAGAGTAGGTTCCTGGAAAACAAAAGCAGACCTGACTACACTCAAAGGTGTAGTCAAAAAAAGTCAAGTCCGTTAATCAGTTTAGGGCGTTCAATGGCTTGCTTCAATGTTTATGAATGTTCGAGGTCTGGGAGCAGTGCTTAAGGGGAAAAAATGGCATAACAATATTGTTCATTAAGTGGTCAAACTCGCTAGTTGGATGGATGGACGGACGGACGGACGGACGGACAGACAGACAGACAGACAGACAGACAGACAGACAGACAGACAGATAGACAGACAGACAGACAGACAGACAGACAGACAGATAGATAGATAGATAGATAGATAGATAGATAGATAGATAGATAGATAGATAGATAGATAGATAGATAGATAGATAGATAGATAGATAGATAGATAGATAGATAGATAGATAGATAGATAGATAGATAATTGGTCGCGCGGATCGATGGGTGGATGGGCGGACGGTCAAGATAATTCTATCTATCTATCTATCTATCTATCTATCTATCTATCTATCTATCTATCTATCTGTCTGTCTGTCTGTCTGTCTGTCTGTCTGTCTGTCTGTCTGTCTGTCTGTCTGTCTGTCTGTCTGTCTGTCTATCTATCTATCTATCTATCTATCTATCTATCTATCTATCTATCTATCTGACCTACGAAGAGCAATAATCTTTTGCACACGTCAATGTATCAAATCTGTGAAGAGTGGAAGCCTGTGACAAAAGAACGTTTATTCAAAAAAGGAATGTGTATATACAGAACGCTGAACGATAACGACGTGTGGTCATTATCTAAGATTTGTTTCGTTGGCGGTGCCGCATGCGCGCGCATGGCTTACAAGCACTGTTCGATCGTTACAAGTCAAGACGTCCGCGTGATAGCGGAGCAACGTTTCTATAATATTGCGCAAGGCTGTGCCGGACAGTTGGGAACACTGGGGAAAAAAAAATAAGAGGCATAATATATGGAAGGCATCCGAGAAAAGTCGAGAAATGAGCGTCCGCACAAGGCAAAAAAATAAAATAAAAGGTCCCTCGACGATTTCACTCGCGTTCACCGCTGGTGGCAAAGCGCCGCTAGAGAGCGGTACAATAAAGCCGCGCCGCGCCCCGCAGCTTTATTGTACCGCTCTCTAGTGGCGCTTTGCCGCAGCGCGTCGACGTTGAACGTTTCCTTGCGAGCCCACACGCCCGTAAAGTGGCGCTTTAAACGACGTAACAAAAAAAAAATCTGTATATGAAGAAAAAAACATCTTTTCACTTGAATCGGGAATTAAATGTGCAGCATTTTGTGGGGAAGACGATGGCGTATAGGGAGCGGGTGGTGAAAAAAAAAAACTAAGCGAAACGGGCTTTTCTTTTTCTAAATCCCAGTGTAGTCTTTTGTTTCGTAGCTGATGTTGCCTAGGTGCTTATCTGCTCGCATGTGCTGCCCACTCGCTTTATTAAGTTCTGATTCTCTCGCTCTCTCTCTCTTCCTTGCTCTTTTGTATTGTCATATTATTTTTGAACATGGGAAAATAAGCTATTCAGCGAGCTTGGATTCGTGAAGTGTTTACAATTGTAGAATCACATTTCGCTGTGAAAAAACATTCTTTTTTCTTGCTGTCGACATTAAATGCTTTCTATGAATGGCTGCGATGGGAAGACGAATTTTGTGTCATACTGCTGAATATTTATTTCGTTCTAAAGCTTTTTCTTTCACTCTATTTTTGCGACACTTTCTGCCATACAGTAATTGCGTAATTAGGCCTTGCTGCTCGGGGAAGCCTTTGGTGCAGTAGCGGCATCACATTTGTTTGCTTGTTTGTGTGTGTGTGTGTGTGTGTGTGTGTGTGTGTGTGTGTGTGTGTGTGTGTGTGTGTGTGTGTGTGTGTGTGTGTGTGTGTGTGTGTGTGTGTGTGTGTGTGTGTGTGTGTGTGTGTGTGTGTGTGTGTGTGTGTGTGTGTGAGTGAGTGAGTGAGTGAGTGAGTGAGTGAGAGAGAGAGAGAGAGAGAATTGCGTCAAGCGCGTGCAGTATAGCGCATTTAGTAACGCTCTCAAAGCTTGAATAAGCATGTTTGACAACCAAAACTTATTATCAAAATGGGCTAACCAGCTATAGTCACCGTTATTTTTTCTCGTTATATTTCATTAGACGGACTTCATGACCGTTTAATTAGCAGCAGTTTTCAGGAATTGTTTCCAAGTGTCGTCTAGCGCAATTTCCTTATCGACAAACTGTTGGGTCGTCGTAATCGCAGTGTATCATTTCTTTCGCGCCGTATTCGGTAACTCTATTCTAATTATGTATCTGCATGAGCGTCGGGGTTGATGAAAAAAAAAAATTATTAGGCTGTGGGGACGTCTTTGCCTGCAGCAGTCTTGTGAGTCAGAACAATCACTTTGGGAGCTTTAAATTTCTAGGGAAACAAATATTTGTGATCAGCTGTAGTCGTTTGGACTCAATGTCCTTTGGGTTTCGGAAGATAGTATACAATGTAAAATCAGTATAGTGACATTGTCACGACTGGCCTCCCCAGACAGGATAATGGGGATTCCGGAGCCTATAGATAGAGGCGCAGGGGCCGAACAATACAGCCAATCTAGGTGTATACGTTACCAAACCCGTCTTGACAACGCCACATTATCTATTTAACTGCCTTCCAGTTGTTTCCTTCCTATCTCACCTCAACCCGCCCGGAAGGACACTCTTGTGGTTTGCGCCTCGAGCAAGTTAATTGCTTTCCTGTACGCGTTGAGGTTTAAAAAAATGACAGTGAAGTAGTAATTCATCGGGCTCGTTGTCGAATAACAATTGCTCGATGAAAGGGAGCGACCGTCGAATCAACCCCTTCGAATTGTAATGCGACTATAGCGAGTGCGGGCAAACAGCCTTCCCATTTTCTATAACGACCCGGAGCGGCTGCCTGAAAACGAAACGGGTGTTGTAATGAGCCAATCAGGCCTATAATACGCTATCGCGCCTACTATTCGTGAAACAGAAGGGGTGTACACTGTATCGCGGCTTATTCACTCTGCACTAACGGTACAGTAGTATGAATGGCGCTTTCTTCCTGCTCAAATAAATAAATCGCTGTGTGCAACTATAGACGCGGTCACGGTGAGGTTTTCTTTATATTGCTTTGTGTTTTTCATTAACTTTGCGTAGTGCACAGTAAAAAAAAAACAGCGGCTGCAATAAGTAAAAGGCAGATACTTCTTGCGTTCAGCACTGCGAAGCTTACGGTATACGTGTAGGTAAGCAGCGACTGCGTTGCGCTTGAAACATCGTCGTGATCGAAAGGGGGGAGCTGCGAAGATGAAAAGTGCATTCGACAGTATATAACGACGATCCTTTCTGTTCTCACAGCGAGCCAATGTGTATGTTGTGTGTTATGATGTAATGAATAAAACATTTCGTAGAGGGAGAGACAGTTATGGTCGAGTAAGATCGAAAATGACTTCGTTCGGATCTCATAAATTCGCTCCGACAATGGCGTCCGGCGGGCAGTTTCAGAAAGGATCCGCGATGTATGGGAAAAATGCTTCGTTTGTGTTTATATACTGTTACCACCAGAAAATATCGACTCACCGAATGTCGATTCACTGAGACTGGGTTAACTTCGGTCGTAAAGAGACAGAAAACAAAAAATCGATCAGTTTTTCTGCGCAATGGTTGGAAAGTATAAGTGATGCTCGCTTTATAGATGAGTGTATATATAGGGCCGATCGACTCAGTAATGGAAACAATTCTTCGCGAGCATTTGACAGTGCGTTGGCGCAAGCGCCGACGACAAACGAGTCACCGTCATCGTCTCTCATGTACGCGGTGAAAACGAGAACTTTTCGTGCAGTGTCGAGAGTCGGGTGCAGTTCTTGTTTACGTATATTTTTTTTTTTTCGCGTGAGCGATGGCATCGTCGCGGCCCGGTTTTTTTATTTCGTTTAAAACAACGCGTCTTTCTCATTCGGCTAAAGCCACACCGGCTCACTTCGCGCTGCGAGTGTGCGTAGAGCGCCTGAGCCACTCGGTGATCAATGGCGACAGGTGGAAAATGTCGACGACGTATGAGCCATGTACACCAGAGCATAGCGTATACTTCCCAGAATAGTGTGAAGTGAGCCGCTCTCAAGCATCAGAGGCCTCCGCGGAAAGAGTGTCGCATTTGTTGAAGAGTGTTGTCAGTGCGAAGCACTTGTCGTATGCTGTCGTCGTCTCACGTCACGTGGCGTAACGCAGGCAAAACTATTGATAAAAATAGAATAAAAAATAAGAAGCAAGCGATCAATATAAAAAGAAATAAAGGGACAAACTGAAATACAAATTGAAATGAATAAAAATAAAGAGAGAAAAAAAGACAAGACTGGAAAATAGAAAAAGGAAGAAAATAAAACCGTAGAGAAGCCAAGAAAATAGACCAACTCGGTTCTTCCTTCATTCTTGGCACGCACATATAGTGTGGAGCTGCTGGTTTTTTTTTTTTTTTTTTTTTTTTGCTGTTTGTCAAGAGAATACTCCGTCTCGATAATCTTTAACCGTAGAACACCGACACACCTCTCATATAAGACCCGGATCATAACGCAACTTCTTTGTCGAAACAGACGTTCAAGAGACGTCGGCGGAATTGATAGATGAGCATTCTTGCCACGAACAAGGCAAGACCGCTCGTTAAAACGTTGGCTTCACTAACATGCATGCTCAACAGTGTTCGTTACTTGTTTGACAATAATGAAATACTCGCTTTAGTGCAGTATCGGGGTCCGGCGTCGTTCATTTGTGATATATGGACGGGTTTTCGTTAAGCGTAAACTTAGAGCCGAGAATTATGCTAATTTTATGTGCGTTGTGTGCTTCAGCGTCATTTTTACCGCTGACTTAAAAACAGAATCCCATGCTACAAGTGTTTTTTTTTTCGTCGACGACGTTGATTTAATCAACGTCGTTTCTTGTTGATTTAATCTTTTCTTTACTTCGACCTCTTCGTTAGGTCGTTTTAAAATTTTGTGAGCAATGTGTGTGAGTTCAGAACAATGACTAAGCTGTCAAGCCGAACAACTGAAATCGAAGAGCACGTTTCAAATACTCACATGTCGCGTACATGCCGGTTTATCTTTTCTTTATTATTATTGTAGCACGTACAGTCTGCCACGAGTACACACCACTGCTCTGCACGGCGCCTTCAGCTATTCGGAACACAAGATCAAAAGCATAAACAGCCCTCTGAACACCTTTCGCGCCTCATCACACCTGCATGTTTCGGCACTCACAGAAGTACTAAGTTATACCCTTCACTATCCCAGCGTAGTTACAAGCATTGCTGGCGCGTGCTGTTTTTAGTGGCCTAATCAAAGTCAGGTAGATTAAAGAGTTCTGTGCATTCACTAAACGCTTTAATGTGCGGCATTTGTGGGGTAATATATTTTGTAAGACGAGCTAATTGGTCTGAATGCATAATACCTTTTTCTTAGAGCACATTGTCAATGTGCGCTAAGGAAAAGTTATTGGGCTGCTTTCGCCACATCTGGGAGTCTACATCAATGGAAATGGCGTTTTCACACACAGAGTCATTTAATGCTCCCTCACTCACTCACTCCCTCACTCACTCACTCACTCACTCACTCAATACTTTCGTTTATTTACTTTACTCTCCACCGAAGAGAGAAGATATACATCACTGAACGCGCAAACTTGCTTGTTACTCTGCGCGCATTGAGGGCAAACCCTCTGCACCGTAGCACCGACTGTTAGCATATAGTATTGTTTTAACAGCCACTCCGAGATTGGTGCCAGACAAGGCTTGGTAAGGAGCGGTTCCTACAATGCCGTGCTACATGGAACGGTTCTATCCATGCGCGGCTGCGGTTCCGGATACCGCAGATCGGAGGTTGCCATCATTTCGTTTTATTTATATACTTTCGGTGCAAGCGCTGCGCCGAGTAGCGCGCTGCAGCTGCGCAGCGTCAGCGCCACTGCGGTGGCGTCGTCAGCTACGTTCAGCGCGGGAACGCATACGTCATTTTAACTTCGAATCAGATCCACGAGTGTTCGTTACGCTGGCAATGCTCTGGTCGGCGTGGCGTCCAACGCACTGAGCGATTGACATCTCAATGTGAGTTTTCATTTTTTTTTTCTCTTTCTCGACCTCTAATTCTCGGACTGTATTAATTCGCTATAGTTTTACGTAAAACGTAACAAGCCATGTTGGAGCTCGTGTCGGCTTGCACAGTGGATTCTGGCCTCCTTTTCGGAGCCTTCGATGCGCGTATTGCAGCCAAGCCACCGTGTGCGCGCTCCATGCGAGTAATAACTGTGGCGCAGTCAAATACAGTTATGGATCGATATCGTGCGGCTATAGGTTCGGTAAAGAAAATAATTTATATAGACTCTATGTATCTACAGTCTCTTCTCTTCTTCTTCTGTTTTTGTCATCGTTAATGTTGTAGAGCTGTTGTTTTATAAAAAGAAAGCTGTAGCACCGTCGTGTTCCCCAGTTATGATCAGACTCACCTAGGTATCGCAGCACATACGCAAGCATCACAACGAACACCACGTCACGTGTCTGGTGCTACGAATAACAAAAAGGCTTCGCGGCGCTATAGATCTCTTACTAACGCCACCTTGTGAAGTGTTTTCACTGCACAGTTACTATCACGCCCAGTGTTTATGCGCATTTTTTTTTTATTGATAACTCTGCTGTTCTTTGTTGTACGTCACTTTCTTATCAGGGTAAGGCTATATGAACACCTAATTAACTTGCGAGGCAATGATAATTCTCTCTTAGCATAGAAAAGCGCTATAGGTAAGGGAAAAGAATGGTGCACATATTTATTTATTACTCTGGTTTTTGTTATTAAGCCCGCTTTAACACTCATCGTGTCTCTTCGTGCTGTGATGTTCTCTTTGTTCGAGTGTGTTTTGTTCACATTCTTCAATGCAGTGAGTGCATCTATCTTGTGGCAATTCGTCATTCGTAAACATCTATAGCTACATTTTTGGTCGACTAGACGAGGCTATTGTACTCGGAAAGCTCGTGTCACGACTTTGGATTCTCCGATACGAATAAAGTTGTGAGTCGATCCGCTCAGCAGGTTCTACGCATGTTCGATTAGACCCAATTGTGTTTTCGCGCCCGGCAAGGTAACATATATTGTTAGGTGATCGCCAACCCTTCGATCATCGTTTGTAGCATTTCCTATAGTTTAGTTCAGGGCCTCACTGTAGATACAATGTTAAAAACAAGCAGTTATCTAGGATTCCACAGATAATTGCGCATTTCACAGAGGGACCACATGCGCAAAGCTCTTTGTTGCAAAGAACCGCTTTTGATTGGTCGGCTGCCTTAGCTAGTGTGTTTCTGTTTTCGTTGATTAGCTTTTGTCCTTACGAAACTACCTAGCATGAAAGACTGCTTCGTGAGTGCGGAGTCATACGCTGCTGCACGCAACAAGATTTGAATTAATTTCGCGCCTACGTGCACGACTCGTCTGTCGTATACCGGCTTTGAAGAGCTCTGTTATTCGCGCGGCATACCACACAGTGCACTCGCACATGTCGGGATGGCGCTTCGCAGCTGTGGCGGCCTCATGCGCCACTGCAAGCAGGCAGCTGAAAAACTCAAAAGAAAAAAAAATAAAGGAAGGAATCACATGTGTCGCGCTCACTGGAAGTGATTTTCAATGCTCGGCGCTTAGATTTAGCCGTCCATTTCCTATTATAGAGATGGAGACCTTTTATATAGGTAGGTGTACATAAATACACAGCACAACACAAACGCCTAACAAGACAAATGAAGTGTTCAACGCTTGTCACTTATTTCATTGGCGTGTAGGCGCGATAATCACGTGCTTGTCGTTCGGTACTGTGCGTATAAGCATCGATTTTTTTTTTTTGATCGCGATATGGAAGTCGCGTGTGAGTTGAGTGAAAGGGCTTTAATATAAACGTGTTCACTTTCTGTCTGACGTGGCACTTGATTGACGCCTCTCACTTGGTCTGCTCTGTCGACACATCTTAGTGAATGATGCCAGATAAGTTATATGAACAGCGTTAATACTAGACGGGCTCTGTTCTGGTAACAAACAACTCCTTTTTAACCTGTGTGGTTCACCCTACCATAACTGGTTTTACTCAACTCTCTGCTGACCGGTATAGCTCGAAACAACCATTATCGTATGATTTTTGTTTGTTTGTTTGTTAATTCGTTTGTTCGTTTATTTGTTTGTTTGTTTGTTAATTCGTTTGTTCGTTTATTTGTTTCTTTGTTTGTTTGTTTGTTTGTTTGTTTGATACGTAACGCTCGCAATGTCTACAATTTCCCGTCCCAATTTTCATTCCACAGCGGCGATGGCACGTTCGTCCACATAGCGTATCAATCGTATATGCATTTGCACGACACGTAAAGTGGCGACCTATTTTTTTTTTTTTACTGCCGCCTCCATAATTTTGCCATCGAAGCACACGACAGCATTTACTACAGCCACTTTCAACATCCTTTCTGTTGCCAACACACGATCGCCCGTATTTAGCCGTTAAACGTTACAAAATAGCATTTTGGTATATCTGTTGTCAACGGCGTCTCGCAACAACGAGTACAAAGTCGCGCCGGGTTATAGGGTATTGTAATACAAACACAAAAAAAGAAACCTAAGTTGTGGCGCAATAGAGATGAACAGCGTAACGACTCTTTTTATCTGCGTAATCGCCGAACACGCGGTCGCAAGTGTATTGTTGTTTATACGAGCACGTGCGTCATCGGCTATTCGTGCAGCCACAACGCTCTTTTTACGACGCGCCTCCTTTATTCTGATTTCGAGGCACGACAGACGGAACGACGAGGAAGGGGAGAAATAAAACGAAAATCGCTGGTATAAAAAAGATCGAGCAACCCCCTTCCGTCGCTAGCCTCAGTTGTTCTTTATGGCAGCCTGTAATATACGATCGCGGAAGGGAAGAGTTGACCGCTGACCCTGATTTAGCGTTGTAACCTAACCTTTTCTCTGTATACTCGACGCAGCATTTTCGAGCTAACATGCCCGTGGAGATATATGACCCATGCGAAAACACATACTCTATTTAAAAAGATTAAGAGAACTTCCGCTGCCGTAAAGACGGAAGCCGAACCGCCACGATGGTCTAGTGGTTACGATATACTCGACTGCTGACCAAAAGGTCACTGGATTGAATTCCAGCCGCGGAGGCCGCATTTTCGGTGCAGGTCAAATTGCTCGAAGCCCATGTGCTTAGATTTTGGTGTACGTTAAAGAATCCCCCCGATGGATGGTCGAAATTTTCGGAGCCCTCCGCTACGGCGTGCCTCGTAATGACATCGTGGTGCTGCAGCTATTAAAAAACACAAAACGTAACGTTTGTATTGTGCTTCATGACACTGTAGGTGCACCGGCTGCCATCATAGCTCGTTATAATCTCTTTTCGTAATGCATCACGTATGGTGTTTGAACAACAATAATGGAATAACTACAGCGATGCGACAAGTTCTTTTCGGGACATTTAAGTTTGTCACTGAGTCGTGACAGGGATGAAGGGAGCACACTGTAGGTCCGAAATCAAACTGTTTATTGGGCCGAACTTGTGGCCGGTGAACGGTAGATCAGGTTGAAGCGATACACACTGGCAGTGATGACTATACCGTTGAGGAAGAAATGTGTAAATGTTGCTGAGTTCTATGTGGCATTCCGAGTCTTTCAGTGCAGTGAACTTAAGCTACTATTATTTCTATAAAGGTCATATAATGAATGCTGCTTAAACCACAATCTCACTTTGCTACCCAGCAAATGCCGGCAAGCACAGCGCATTGTCGTTGGAGCCCACTATCACCGGACGTCAGCGCTTTCCCCGAACAACAAAGAAGAACCAGCAGGAATGTGTAAACATGCCTGTCTAACCGGGGTCACGACTATTTTAAAAGTGATTAACCTTTTGTGTGAAACGCAGCTTAATGCCCAGTTCTGCCGCAATGACGTACACAGGCAAATCACCAAAAATCATTTCTTTTCTCTGTCCATAGCGGTCGCCCCTCTTCCCCGTAACAAATTTAGACGCTCCCTAAAAAGTTGTCTACAGCACGCATCGGTACCATTCGCTGAGTTATGTGCGAAAGGGTATTTTGTAAAATTGAGATCTGTGGCACGAAAAAACCCGCGCAGGTAAACCTCTCCCCATGCTGACGAACTTATGTAGAGCAGTGCCCGGCAGAACACTGTATTTTTGTAATACGCGTCATGCCTGTGTCGCTCGGGCAGGTAGCATTAAAAGTATACTCATCACATTTACTTTCTTTTTTTTTTTTTGAAGCTCAAGTCCGCAACTTCATTTCGTTATTACGCGCACAACCGGCGTTCCACATTTGCGGTGAAGTCTCGTCGTCATTTTGACAACGCTTGTCTTTTTAATAGCTCAGATTTTAATGCCAGTTAATTCATTACAAAAACCGGATGAATGACTCAAGCTATATGCGTCGAACGTATGTGTACGGGGCTTCGCTTTTAAGTCCGTGGCTGTGGCAGTGCACCACAGCTCATTAAAAGTTACATTTAAGTGCCTAATGCGTGCAAATAACTAGTTAGATGGCGCTCACCATCGTTCATCTCAGCATATAACGTCAGTGTCGTGTCGACGGGAACTCAATTATCTATGAGCTATACCTCGCGCAATGGTTTGCCGATGTTGTACAACTCCCCAGGTACCTCCCTAAATGAGTACCTCTACACCACTATCATTCTTTTTTTTTATATTTTCAAAAGACTGCCCTTTGGCACAATAAGCATAGATAAAAATGGCACAGGTTCAAGTTGCACTCATGTACGATATGAGTGTAACAAGTTACAATCATGTCACAACCAATCATGTCACTCAATTACAATCACGTCACTCGTGTCACAAGTTACAATCTGTTATATGTTACAATCATATCACTTGTTAACATGTTAACGAGTTACACTCATGTATGAAGTTTAGCAAAGATCGGTGAAAAGGTCCTTTTATCCACTCTTGTAAGTCCGGAGGGCGACCGGGATGGTAACCCGTTGTTGTAAGATGGCGAAGGCGCGCTTGCTCTAGGCTTGGGCACGACCAGAGCAAGTGTGTCACGTCCACGGCAGTTATGGGAGCGTCACGAAAGGGGCAGGTGGTTCCAAACGCTGCGCGGTACTGATGCGTATACTATTAATTACTTGTCTCATGTTGATGAAGCTTAGAACACGCTCATGGCATGCTTTAGTGCTTTTAATACCATTTATTTTCATAGATAAAGTCACTGAAGAAGTTACACGCGTATCTGTATTTTTTTTTTTTTGTGAAACCAATAAAGCAACAAGAAATGGACCCAGTGAGGCGCATTCGTTCCTGACTTTTACTTCGTCTGAGGCAGCTTTGAAATATTTCTAATAGTAATTTAATTCAGGGCTCTGTTCGAGCGACTCGCGAAGAATTTGTTAGGAATTTATGGCTTGTTGTTCGCCTTCAAAGGTCACAGTGTCAACACAAATTCCTAGCACGCCAACGCTATTGAACTCGCCACGCTCAACATCGGTTCTCGTTTTCTTTATGTTGTTTCGTGACGCCCGCAGAATCCCCTCTTCTTCGACCTCTCACCTCGTGCTGTACCTCTACATAGAATGTATTAATACGTTCTTTATTGTCCATCAAATAAATTTGTTGTGCTGATACTTTCCTCCGGCAGCATTAGCTTACCTTAAACTGTACAACAAGGAACAACACATTAATTCTTAAGCAGCGAGATGATGATAATGATGATAAGTGGTTTGGCACAAAAGCCATACTTGACCAAAGAGCGCCATTAAGTAGCAAGAAGCATGTTTCACATATGGTGTTTTTCGTGGCTTGATTTTTGTACGGTGTGCGCAAGGTCGTTCACGATCACCAAAAAAGCGCGTTGCATTATTTTACCACATCTAAACGGTAAAGAAAAAAGCAAGTGCTTTTTTCGAATTCCTTCAAAAAAAATGTTCAAGATGGCTAGTGTTTCTTTTTCTTTCTTTTTGTGACATGCTTTTGCATAACACATGCCTAATGAACAGATTTACCTTTTTTTTTCTTTTTTTCAAGTTAAGTGTAGTATTAGAGATTCTGATTTTCTTATTATTTTATGATGCTCCTAAATATTGTGAAACTTTGATGAAAGTTCAGATCGAAAGCGTAAAACGAATGTAAGACGAGGATTTTATTGCTAGACGTATGGCTGGTCACGTTTGTTTCTTTTCAAATGTTTTAAAGGCTCCCCTTCTCGATTGCGTGGGGGGTTTCAATTCATGGAGACATTGTGCGTAAAATGCACAGACACAGACAGAAAATATTACGAGTGACTAGCTCACGGAATCCGGACCGACCTTGGTGCAGACGTCCGTTCATTGTCTCCAATTATTTATATTATTTTTCGTTAAGTGGCCCTATGCTCAAGCGCTGTTGTACATTACGAAAGTAATGCACAAAACAATCTCGGAAGAGAAATGCGCTTCGAGACATGTAAAAGTTCACTTGAAGTTGTACAAGAGTACGTCCACTTAGCACAGGTAGTAACCGCAGAGCCGAACCACGAAATTGAAGAAACTAGAAGAATAATAATGGGGAGGAGCAAATTCGGCAAGCATTCTCAAATCATGAATGATGAATTCTAGACTGCCGCTATGCCCCAAGAGGAAGGTATATAACAGCTGTATCTTACCAGTACTTACCTACGGAGCAGAAACCTGTAAGTTTTACAAAAAAACGTACAACCTAAGTTGAGGATGACGCAGCGAGCAATGGAAAGGAAAATTATAGGTGTAATCATACATGACACAAGAAGAGAGCAGAGTTTATCAGGGGACGAACGGGCGTTAAGGACAGCATAGTCGAAATCAAGAAGAAGAAATGGTCATGGGCAGCGCACGTAGTGTGAAGGCAGGACAACCGCTAGTCATTAAGGATCACGGACCATGGACACCAAGAGAAGGCAAGCTGGTTACGGGGAGACAAAAAAATTAGCTGGGTAGATGAGATTAGGAAGTTTGCGGGTGCAAAGTGGCAGCAGCAAGCACAAGACCTTGTAAACTGGTGGAACATAGGTGAGGCCATTTGTCCTGCAGTGGGCCTAGTCATGATGACGATGACGATACTTAAACGCGATACAGTATGCTTTGGTACCACTATATAGAAGGAATAGGGCACCCAGCTAACTGCATAACTATCAAAGCCTACAGAGCGTTTCACAAATATTTTCTTACATGACGCATCTATATATCTCGTTTTAGCAAGACGCTTGAATAGAGCGTGTGATACTAAATTACTCAAACACTGAATTCCTTCAAGCAGTTCCTTTATGCTCATTTAAAGTCCTGCAAAGAGCTCGGTCCAGACTGGCGTAGGGGCTTGGTCTACACAGGAAAGGTCGATCTACACAGTGGCGTAGCCCCTGACTACGCCACTGTGTAGATGCGTTGCGTTTCGCTTAAGCTTATCAAAATTTTCTTGCAAGCCAATAAACTCGCGTACTTTCAAGCCCCGGCCGATTAGCGTGTCGCCAGAGAGTTAAATAACACATTTTACAGAACAATTCAGCCGATAAGACTCTGATGTGTTAATGTGGGTAAACGGCTTATTAGTCCCACACCTTCCAAAGTACCGACGTGATAAGGCATCTGGCTATATAGGTTAACCCTTCCACATCTCAATACAGAGCGATTCTGAAATATGCGATAATAGATACGCATACGGAGGCACCTATTTTGTACGCTTGAATTATGTTTGCATATTACATCCTTTCAGGTGGCGTGATTGCGTAGTAGAGTAAGCGAGACTTAGGCGTCGCGCGACAGAAAAAAAAAAGATCGACAAGGTAAAAAGGCGTGTAGCCCTGCAAGCCTCTGGCTTCCGTGCCTACGTGGTTTATCCCCACGCTTAACCACACACTGATCGGCTAGAGCGTAGTGACACCACGAATACGAGTGTAATATGTGCTCTCTCATCCACGAGCCTTCGTCCCGAAGAGGTGTACTGTAACTCTGCATTACGATCGTCCACTACCGTCCATCGAGCATTTTATTCACCTGTGCGTGCCTAGACCCGAGCCTCCAAGGCTTAATCCTGGCTGATGGTTAGACGCATATCCCCCACAGTGTCACTGCGCTCCCTGAGCTTATTATGCAAGAGCATCTGGCTGCTTAAGCACGCTATAAGGAGCATGCCGTTAACGCACGCAGGAGGGTGCGTATCGAGAGGGAGATAGAAGGAAGAGAGAGAAACCATGCGTCCTTTCTTTTGTCTTCGATCTTTTTATGGGCACTGTCCTCCCCTACACCGGCATCCCCGACACTTGGCGCATTTACGACGCGCCTATCCCATGTCCTCCGTCCCTCGTCGGCCGTTACGAGGACGCTGGGCGAGAGGACCAACGCGTGGCCACTACGTATACTTCCCTCTTCTTTCCCTTCTGCTTTCGTTTTCGGTCAGTTTACAGCCGCGGCATTATACCTGGCCGAACGAGCCTGAGCCGTAAACAGCGCCCTTCCTGCGCCACAGCAGGCTTCGCCTGCACGTTTTTTTTTTTTTTTGTCTCGTTTTGCGATCGTTTCAGACGGAACCAGCCCACCATCTATAACTATTCACCGGATAACGTTCTGCCGCTGGCTCATACTATCCCACTCTTTATCTAGCGCGTGCGGGCTTATTGTATCGTCTCAATGTAACCGCGTAAAACCGTCTTGCGTAATAACGACAAAAAATGGAAATAAACGCACAGAGCGAGGAGAAACATCGAATTGCCCGTTGCTACGATCGCATTTATACGTGCACAATGACATATGCTGTGTATACAGCATATGTCCTTGTGGCCGTCGGGCAAAGAGTCTCATGGGCGCCGGATGGTGGCGGTAGATAACTATTCAAGTATTCAGATAGCTGAGGGAAGCGTAAACGTCTCGCATGCGAAACTATAAGGAAAGATATATTTGATACTGCTATGAGACATTTCCTTCGAGATTTATGTGACTGACTTTTTTTTCTTTTCTCTCTCGGAGTGTATAAAGAAGCTCGCTTTATGATTTCTTTTTCTCGTTCTTATAGGCTGGTGAAGGGTTTCTTTGCGGTATATGCACTGGATTTTCGCCGAATGCCCCACCTCGGCACACTCTGATCAAGGCATTGCTGCATTTGTTGCAGGCAACGTGGTCTCGGTGCCTCACTATCTTGAGTTTGATGTTGGCCATTGGGCATGCTCCGAATCAAAACAGCGCTGCGAATTATTAAACTTTGGAAGAATATTATGTTCTGCAATAATTAGCAAGTTTTTGCGCTTCTATTTATTCAGTGTACGCGTGAAAATATGCACGTTTCATCGATACATTTGTGGCAATGGAGTACTTGACCAAATTTTGTCCCAGCTCACGAAAGCATGTGTGGCTATTATTATGCGCTGCGGGACGATTTTTCACCAAAAAAAAAAGAACCAAGTGCAAAGAAGAATGGATTTGTTAAGCGACCGTGTGCTTGAAATATGCTTGACATTGTGGATAGAGAGAGAGATAAGGACAAATAAAATACAGAGAGGCTAGCCAGAGGATGACTCATGTTTGCTACTCTGTACTTGAGAATAAAAAAAAAGGGGGTGGGGGGGGTGTAAAATAATGAAAGAGATGAAACTGTTGTGAGACCACAGGAGAAGAACAGACAAACACGTATAATGACACCTGCTGCGATTTGACCCGGCAACGTGTGACCTACACACCTTTCCTCAGTGTCAGGTCGAGCACGTCGTTACATTATTAATGTACAATCGACGAGTGAACAAAAAGGGCTCACTAAAACGTGATCTTTCGTTTCCGCTTTATAGCCTGTGGGCCTGATGTCAGCTCGATTTGGGCTTGCTCGTTTACTACGAGGCCTAAAGTGACTATGTAAACCGCATTACTGCAGCATGGTGAAATATGGCGATTTCGAGTTGTCGCAGGTGAGAGCTGTTCTACTCTGTCATTTCTTGTCCAGCTTTAATTTTAGCTTTGATACGGCAACTATTGGTATAATAAATCAAAGTGAAGGGGGAAAAACGAGCTTAACAACTCAGTTTCTTCGCGTCTCGTCAAAGAACAAGCACCGGCAAAACCTGCTGCGCCTGCATCTTTTTGTCTGCACCCGCATCCCTCTGTCTCGGTCTGACGCAATCACGTTGTCTGCGCGTGTTGCAACCTGTGCACTTTCATTCGATCAACGAGATAGGGAGCGTCAGGTTACGACATTACACCCGGGGTCCCGGGGCTCTTTTCACCACACATTTGAGCGGCCAAACACCTGCTCATCCTTCTGATTCAGCACGTCTCGCAACACATCTACGTATATACTTGCGCGCATTCCCGTTTCACTATGTGTAGCCCTGTTTCTATGTTCCCCCATTCTCCTTACGCTGACGACCCCTCCACGTCTTCAGCCGTAACTAGAGAAAGGTCATGGAGCAGTATAAGGACCAACAAGAACAAGTGTAGCGCGCTCACACGTGGCTTTACGAGGCCATTACACACGGTGCAGTTAAGCGCATGGTTACCGTGGCGGTGCGGGATGGGAACACGGCAGAAGACGCGCCTCTCATTGGCTCTTCTACTGTTCTTTCCTTTACGGATGCGCCTGATTCCCCACACGCTTTCCCGACGTACGGGTTCAAGAAGGCGATGTCGCAACTCGCGAGGGCGCCAACCTCCGCGGCTCCCGGCCAATTGCGCACCAACCCCGGCGCACCCCTTTCGTCTGGTCTCCCTGGGGATGCTCATTCAGCCCGTATACCCTTTAGAGCGTTTCTCCTTCACAGCCCCCGATGCGCCCTGTTAGCTTTCTCAAAGCCTGGCCGCATCCCTCTCGAGTCAGCTGCCCATATTGCCATTCCAAGGAAAGGAGGCTCGAAGCGATTGCCGACACATTTAAGTGGCGTCTCCGCGCGGAGCTATACCGCCATCGACGTGCCGCCCACACGTTTCCTTGCAATGCTTCCAGCTTGCAGTGCCCTCCAGTGTATCGACGCGTGTACGCTCGCAACGGTTCTGCACCCGAAATCCTTAACTCCCACATACACGGTTGCGCCTTCGAGCGGCGCAAACAGCCGTCTTAATGACGACAGAGAGGCTCCGCGTGCCGCGGCAGCTGAGCGTGGCGAGACGTGCGAATCGGCTCCGCAGTTCTTGGTGCGCGTTCGCGTAGACACGTGTTGACGCGACGGCTGTTGCGTAGGCAGCGTTGTTGCTTCGAGCGAGTGCAAATTAGGTCTGCAGGTGCAACGAATGTATCGCTTGATGATGTCAAGGTTGCCTTGATTAGTGCGTCTGCCGCGAGCAAACGTCAACCCTTCTTTACGTAACTTACACAGGGGCCGTTTGAATGCGTATGTCGATGCGAGGCTTTGGCAGCAGCTTTGGCTCCTACGCCAGCGGTTGCGTCGCCTGTGGGAGTTAGAAGGTAGCTATAAATAAATGTTACAACTGAAAGTGCAACCTAAGCGCATATTAGACTCATAATAGCAACAAACCAGGTCTCCATCTGTACGAATGAGGACGCTGTATGTAAAACAAAACAACAAAGTTAGCACCGACTCTCTATTACGTCGTAGGTTATGAGTGACAATCGCAGAGGCTGGTTAATCATTTTTCAAACAGCGTGCTACAGGTATACCACCAGGATTAAAAGCCACTTGGCTTTCCCTTACAATAAAATAATAATACGTCACTTAAGCGACATTTACGTTCCTGTAATGATAGCAATGTGGCTTAATAGATTCGCACGCACACCGTGCCTGCTGCGTCAGGTTCAGGCGCGTCACGCCCCCCATAGAGGTCTTATCTAGACATTAACCTAACCAGGCGCGCTTATCGGCCATCGCTTCCGAGTCGGACCTAAACGCGGGTATTATCTCGCGCCCGCTATAGGCGCCTCATTGTATAGTTACGCTAGCATTCGCGTCACGCAGCTATCAATCAGCGTCTACTGTGAAGCGATAAACTCCTCGCTGACACGTGACTATACACGCCTCTTCTCGGCCTCAAAAGCAGAGTCGGCCACCTCGCTTGTGCGGGTTAGCGAGAGACTTTTTGCGGAGCTTACTGCACACACCCACCGCGGCGCAAAAACCATTTGCACAATCAGGCGTACACTTCGCGTGCAAGCAGCCGGTGCCACGAGCGTATATCAGCGGAGCTGCAGCGAGCGACTCAGTGATATCCCCCATTCTTCTCGGGCGTGGAGGAATCCTTAAGCCTGTAAAAAGTGCAGAGAAGCTATGCGTGTGTACGAATTTGATTGCACCCCTCGCATTATAGGAACGCCGCCGAGACACCCTACATACACCCCGATAATTTGTTTTCCTTTGGGATCGCAGGGATGAATGGCCACGCTCGAAGCTGCCGTATGTAGTCGTGTGCGTATATATATTTTTTACAGATATATATCTGCGACGCCTCATGAACTGCCCGTCGTTTCTGTAGCGCGGCCCAGTCGTCCCCTGCCCTTTTGTTTCAGCTCTCGTTTGTTTCCGCTCGGAGGCGTGAACACCCGGGTCGAGGGGATTCGGGATTTTGAAGCTGGTAATCCCGTCACCGCTTTCAAGCCTCGACGCGTGATTGGACGCCCCCCTCCCCCCCCCCTCCTCCTGTAATCATTCGGATTTCCCGGCAAACAGAGCTGGTCGTCTTGTTGTCGAAACGAATGCAGCCGCCTCGCGACGCCCGGTTCCACTGCTGTACTGCGCGCTGCTCTGGGATAATACTTCGTCCAGGTCCCTGTAGCAGCCAGAAAGTACGCATACATGCTTCACCTCAACCAGGCAAAGGACGAAGTGCCTGTCGACCCTCTCCAATATGGAAGTGGAATTGTTTCGAGACGGCCATTAGGCTAAGAGGTGTACAATGTAACGCTGTCAAGCACTTAGGACTAGTGAAAAAGCAGATGGGGATGTCGTCCGCATATAAGCATTAACGTTAGATATTTAATGATTTCATCTTCTAAGTGAAGATTAATTTCATTGCGTTCAATAGACGGCCTGATGAAAATAAATGCGCAACCCATGCGTGCACTCTCTCTCTCTTTCTCTTCATTTATTTTTTTTTTTGCGCAGCTTGATTCCCTTGAAAGTGAACTGGTGGTATCGTCACTGCACAAGTGTCGTAATCAATGTGAAACTCAACGTGTCCCTGTGCGGTGCGCGCGCTCCCTCGAACTGTCTTCCAAAGCGATAAGTAAAGCTTTGCATTGCTAGATTTCCCACTTATTGTCTTGAGCCTCCCCTTACCCCAACACCCCTTGATAAATGAAGTTCTCAGTCACTCACTCACTCACCCACTAACTCACTTACTCACACCCACTTATTAACCGGTGAAAGCCTTCTGATTGCTGGGCTGACGGACTTTCAGGGAAATGACAGAAGCTTCTTTTATGATTAGACGTTGCTAGTATCCGCAGACGAGATAATGCTGTCTACGAAAACGCGACTAGGGCGTCGCTAGGTTAAACTAGCACGACGTGCTATATCTCCACTCCTAGAGAAATAGTAGGAGGCGTTGCTCCCCTCTATAGGTGGCACTTGTCAGCCTCCTTCATCCCTCTTTCCTCTGTGTCCTTGTGTACTCGCGTGTACAAAGCATATAATAGCGCATATAAGACCTGACACCTCCCTCGTATACTACAGTCAAGTCAAGTTTATTAAATAGTTCAGTTGAGTTACATGGTTAGCGTTATTACAGCAGGAGGTCCCAAAGTTTCAGAGAAACTGACAGGGGGACCTCCTATGACTACATGAATGGGGTAATTACAAAAAATACAGCAATAGTATACGTACTTGTGAGTAATAAGAATAAGCTTCATTAACAATGAAAATACGATCAATGCACAACATAATGACAATACTCACTATTGAAAAATAACAAGGAAATAGTGAAAAGCATGTGATGACAAAAAACAATATTAATGGACAACTCTACGTGACAAATGCAACACGTTTCATTATCAGTGTTATCAATTATACAAAGGCAAATTAAAGTAGTAAAATAGCACAGAAATGTGGAGAGCTACTAACAGTTAATTACACAAATCGGATGACTTGATTAATTCCTGAACGTAATATTTCTTGCTGCGCGAAGTGAAAATAGGGATGTTGTGCGATGAATTCAATTCGAAAGGCAATGAATTCCAAATGGCTATGCTAGTAAAGAAGGTTGAGAACTTGCCGTAGTTTGTCCTTACGGCCGGCAAAAGAAGATTATTGCACTGCTTCTAGCGCGTAAAATATCTTTACTTGCCGGCAGTAAGCTGCGAACGCTTTACAAGTATTAAGACGACCTCGCTCGGCAGAATGAGTTAGTGGCCTGATATTTAACACCAATAAAAGTTTTATTCATTTATTCTGTTCAATTTTTTTTTTATTTAGCCACATGCAGCTGGTGGCGCCCGCACACTTTACAGGTCAGTGCTCGCACTGGTAATTGAGGGTGCGCAGACGTGCAATGAGAGCGAAAATGCGCGAGTGGCCATACATCAAATGTGCATGAATTATTTTCATGAAGTATATAGGGGCTGTGTTTTGATTGATTTGTGGAGTTTAACGTCCCAAAACCACCATATGATTATGAGAGACGCCGCAGTGGCGGGCTCCGGAAATTTCGACCACCTGGGGTTCTTTAACGCGTGCACCCAAATCTGAGCACACGGGCCTACAGCATTTCTGCCTCCATCGGAAATGCAGCCGCCGCAGCCGGGATTCGATCCCGCGACCTGTGGGTGAGCAGCCTAGTGCCTTAGCCACTAGACCACCGCGGTGGGGCTATAGGTGCTGTGTATATGGGCAAGAATTTTTTCAATACAGATGCCGTTCCAATCTAAATTTAGCAACACCACATTAGCCATGTTGTAGGGGCAGTACATATAGTTTGCACGATACAAGGCTCGTCTCTGCACGCACAAATCTAACAAGCGCGGTTTGGCCATTCGGAAAGCCAGATAGCGCTAACCACAGCTTCGGTTCAGTGTCGTCATTTAATTTATTATGGTGCCTCTCATATTAGTAAACTTCCTGTAGACGTAGTATGCTACGCACGTCACCAGCTGGCCGAGAGTGGCCTTGAGACGTATTTGTTCTTATTTGTAAGTGCGCCGACCGCAATATTGTGCCGAAGTTGCGTTCAGCACGTCGCCTGGCGTCGCACTTCACGTGCTCACGAAAACGGGACAGTGCTCGGTGGTTTAGTCATTTAGCTACAACTGCATTACTTTTTTTCTTTAATGTCTATCGGTCTTCTCTTTTCCGTTTGTTCGACCCCATGCATAAAAGATACACTGTTGAGACGTAGTGGTACAATAGAGCACACTACGATAATGTGCACTGGGGACACGGTTCAACAAATGTACAAAGTCGTGGTTTGCTCGCCTCCTCTTCTCATTCATTCATTAATTCATTCATTCATTCATTCATTCATTCATTCATTTGACCTGCCACGGTGTTCTAATGGACATGGTGCTCGAGTGAGGAGCCACAGGTCACTGGATCGAATACAGGCCTCGGTGACCGCATTACGATGAAGACGGAGTAGTATACTTCGATTATCGAAGTATACTACTCCAATTGAAGTATACACCAGTATACTTCGATTTGTGTGTATGTTATAAAAGAACGCCAGGAGGAGGTCGAAATTTCCGGAGCTGTCGACTACGGCGTTTCTCGTAATTTTAACGTGTTTTCTTTTTCTACGACTTGAAACTGCGATATTTATTCGTCAATTTATTCTCATTGGCCTGTTTCTTGATTTGAAATGTGGAACTTTATGTGTACAGTTCTGAAAATGTTCGATTTCACTGTATTTACACGGTGGCAACTAGAACAAGCGCACCCAGATTGCGAATATCCGTGTGATTATGCGTACCATTAGCGTACCTTCCGGGAAAATTATCGCTCCGAGCGAAAATACGCCTTCCTGTGCCTCACAGGCGGCCTCTATAGAGAGAGAAGTATATAGAGGCATAGCCCTCTATTGATAGGCAGGGAATCCACCCTTCGTATACTGGTCTAGTCGATGAGTTGCTACTCTGTGAAGAGGAGTGGGGAGAAAATTATGGCAAGAGAGAGAGAGAGGCGAAAAAATAAAGTTTAAAAAATGTTAAAATAGAAAATACATTATATGAGAATTGGCGTGGGGAAATTTCTGTTCAGATAGTTCGGTATATACCGAAGTATTGGTCTGCTGGACACACAGTCAAATGCTTCACACCAGCGCAAGTGCCCCGTCAAAAGCGGCCAGTGGAGCACGTTGCTGGAAACTAAAACTCGGTCGATACATCGCCAGTCATCGCAGTTTCCTCGCGCGGATCCGGCGCACGCGTCGACCCCTTTTCCGTTCGTGGCGGCATCGGTGTGTGGTCGGTGCTGCAGCGTGGCATGCGCCGAATCGGCGGGCCTAGCGGAAATTGCTTCTCGCGGATGACTTCCTGGCTCTGGCTGGGCATCCAAGACTGCACACCTGCGTTCCGGTCAGGTAGCCGCGAGCGCCTATTTTCTACGGTCGGAAGCCACGCCGACCGTACGGCGCTCATTTTCCCGTCAGGTGCCCCCATAGACAATCACACTGCAAGAGCAGAAATCTTTGCCCCAGCTGCTTCGCCTGTTGCAGAAAAAAAAAAGGGGGGGGGGGGGGGCTAGACCGCGGCAAACTCCGCTGTCTCACGCTTGGACAGGCTGGTCATGCGTGTCTACCACTTCCCTCTCCTTAGCACGTGTTGTCAAAGGGGTATTCGGTTACCCTCACCCGCCGCTGTGGTATAGCGTAGAAGTGCGGCAGCTTGGGCTAGTTGGTATGGCATGACGATAGTTATAGCGCGAGAACAAAACGACGACACAGAGACAAGAAGGACACGAAGGACACGAGCGCTTTCTTATATAGCGCTCGTGTCCTTCGTGTCCTTCTTGTCTGTGTGTCGTCGTTTTGTTCTCGCGCTATAACTATCGTTGTGGTTTAGCGGTTATGGGGCTCTACTGATGTCGCTTGATTTAATTTTATTTGATTAGATGAAAATAACCTTGATTTGACGTGACCCGAAGGTCGCGGGGTCGAATCACGCGACTGTTTTGGGTGCATTTCGATGGAGGAAAAATGCTAAATGCCCGTGCGCTTAGATTTATATAGAACAGATGCATGTTAAACGAACCCAAGGTGGTTTAAATTTTCGGAGCCCTCGACTGCGGCGTTTCTCATAATCATAATATGGTTTTAGAAACGATCTTGCGAGCATGGTCTCACAGTGCATGAGCGCAGAAAGCCACACGAGCCCCCTTGCACTACTTGAAGGAAACATCACTGAGCGACGGCCAGGGAAACCCTGCACTGCGTTTTTGGGGTGTGCATTGTGTCTCTTCTCTTTCTCTTTCTCTTTCCTATATACCCATCCCCATGCGTATACGCAGCAAACTGGACATAGCCTTGTTAACATCCTACCTTTTCTGTATTTTTCTCTCTCTTGCTCTCGAGGATTTGAAACCTCAGCAATTATATCATTTCTGGCGTTCTACCCTGTATTGAGGAGCTATAGGCATCGCCTCCTTGAGAAAGCGAAGCAAGGAGTTTCCGAAGTACATGCACTGTTTTGAGATGCCCGTGGAATTTTCTGCCCTTAGCAGGTATGGGGCCCAATTAACAGGACTTTCTGTCTGTGAGTCTGTACCTTAAAATATACCGGTCGTCCTTTAATAAGCTAAGCATCGTAATTGGCTTGGATTTGCTCCCATGCGAATCATATCAGCGTAAAGGATTTTTCTATGAGCGCAGGAGGTTCTTACCTTTACGAGCCAACCATAAACACCTCAGTGAGGAGCACTTCATTGACTAATGAAGGATAGAAGAAACAAGAGGAAAAGCTGGGAGGTCGGCCCGACGAGCGTCCGAGCTGCTGCCCTTCAGTACGGCAAGCACAAATAGAAAAGAATGATGGCATGCTTACTTACATCCACGCAACTAATTAACCATATGTATTGATGAAGGTTCCTCTTTTTACTCTGATAGCAATGTATAACTGTTATACATCGCCACAACGCTTATGCGCTTCGGAACCCGGCCGCGATGACTCTTTGAAACCGGGTAAGCAAATAAAGTCTACAGTTTATACTATACAAATTGCCCTATTCTTAAGTTTTACAATAATTTCTATATCAACTGAATTTTTGATCAGTTTCATCCAGAAAAGGTGCGCCGCAGTTTACGAGTGAACAAGAGCAACAAGACTTCTGGCATGCGCATGCAAAAACAAAAACAACAAAAAATAGTGGCTTGCATGTGCCGCAGCCTTCGTCAACGTTGATTAAAGTTTGAATTGTAGCGTGTGCAAAATTCAGTGTAAGCCAGGCAAAATCTGTCTTCTTTGTGGGTGAAATTCTTTGTACTGCCCCGCCGCGGTGTTCTAGTGGCTAAGGTACTCGGCTGCTGACCCGCACGTCGCGGGTTCGAATCCCGGCTGCGGCGGCTGCATTTCCGATGGAGGCGGAAATGTTGTAGGCCCGTGTACTCAGATTTGGGTGCACGTTAAAGAACCCCAGGTGGTGGAAATTTCCGGAGCCCTCCACTACGGCGTCTCTCATAATCATATGGTGGTTTTGGGACATTAAACCCCACATATCAATCAATCAAATTCTTTGTACTGAACTTGCAACGCTAGAATCGTAGTTTGCTAGAATCTTAGTTCGATGCCTTGGGCATACGTCAGTGGCGTAGTCAGGAAGTGGGGTGGTTCAACCACTCCCCATTGCCCAAGAAATCTTGCAGTTGTGCATGCGCATATATATACAGGCGCACTTGCAAACACAAACGCATGCACGCACAACATGCATTAAGCATTTTTCAACCCCCCCCCCCCTTCTTTTTTTTTTCTTCGAAAAATTTTGTGGCTATAGTCTCTGATCCACGTGTAGGCTTTGGTACATTCGCCGCTCAGCACCATAAATACGTGTCACTGCCTACCTTCTTACAGTGCCCGCTCTCTCGCTGCCTTCATTTGCTTAATGTATTCACTAACAGTTGATGGCGGTGATGAAAGCGCGTGTGACATTTTTAGTGCTCAAGTGCAGGAGGAAATGAGGAAATGTCCTTAGGACGCTCGCCTAATAGCAGCCCGATTGATTCGTTCTTCGTTAGTAGTCCATGTTCATGCTAGAAAAAAAGAAGGAAGTGCGAGAGGTACCGAATCTTCACAAGAGCTAGCGACAGTCGATGAAAAAGCCTCGCGCGCAGTTCGGAAATTGGCGGTTTTGCAAGCGTGATTTCTCGGAATCCACAGGCGGCCGATGGGCCACTTAGCGCGCTGTCTCGAACGGGAAACAAGAAACAGGAAGAAGCCTTTTTCCAAAGCAAGTGGCTTCCTTGCAGAGAAGCTATAGCGTATAATTAGTCAGCGGAAATTTGTTTTACGTTGTGATTATCGATTTTGCTACTGTTTGTGAATGGGTGAAAATTAGCGGCGAGGCTGCAGTAAAAGCCCGATGTGCGGGAGGACACGGGGGGACTTCGACTAAGTAGTCTGCTTCGTCAAATTAGGACCTGCGCGTGCGAAGACTGCGCCGCAGTGATAATTACTTGCCGTTAATGAGCTCGTGGACCGGAAATTGACGCACGTCTGACGAAAGTTGGCAACAGTGTAGCGACAGGGATGCGTAGGCGGTGTGGAACGTTTGTTTTCGACCAAACCCACGCAGAGATGTCGCCGAATGGCTTTCTACGTTATGGACTATAGCGTACTACGTCATAATGGTGTTATTACATCGCTGTGGTGTTGCAGTATTCATCACGCGTATAGCTTCTTTTTTTTTTGTTGGCGAAATGTAGCGAAAGTACCAGTATAGAAGAAACTACGACGGGAACAATTATGTGAGCCTACAATAATATCAACTAAAGTGTCCTAGTTACACCTACTGTCGTAAGCAGGGAGTACTCAAAACACCTAACCTGAAGTGTTCTGGAGAGGGGGGCACCCTTATATATATATATATATATATATATATATATATATATATATATATATATATATATATATATATATATATATATATATATATATATATATATATATAATGTGTGTGTGTGTGTGTGTGTGTGTGTTTCCCTCACAGACATCACGCAGTCCTTTTGACCTCATCTTTTGTAACCTTACCCCATTTATATGCAGATCAGCCAACGGGACAACTAAATCTTGATAACCTCTCTAAATTTCACATCTTGTTTTCCGTCCCTTGAACGAATAAACTGTCATTAATCTGAAGCTGCGATGATGTCAGGAGACCCGAGCCTCGCAGGTACGACAACAAACCGTAATAATTGCAGATTTTAGCGTGAAACAAACAACCTTCGAGAGCCTCTTCAGCGTCGTGAAAGTCGGTCAGCTTCTCGAGGAATTCTGTCCCAGTGGACGAAATCGCTAATGAAAGAAAATCGCTTTTTTCGTTCCTTTCACGAACGAACATGGTTCGCAGCCGTGCATTCTCATTACGGGCGCTGATTCGAACGTGCGCAATGAGAGCGCCATTCGCTATTAGGTTAATTTCAGTCTGTGCTTATCGCTTCGGAGTTCGTTGCGGTTTCTCTTTAATTATGTCAGTCACACAGAACAGCCTTGAGTTTCGTACGCATATAATGATGCCGTAGTTATAATTCAGTCATTTTATTAGAGACACCTCGTAAATAATCCGAAAATATCGCTTTAGCGAATTAACTGTGCAATTCCGCGGGCGTGTAAATATTCACAAAGAGTCGATACCATGGAATCTTAGAAACAGCATACAGTTTTGAAAGCATCCAAACTTCTTTTTAGATGTTTTATAAACGTCCCTGCCAATGTCTTTGTAAATGTCTTACACAGAAGGGGAGGAGGGTGGGTGCGCTGTTTACCGCGGATTCCTTTAGTTGTGCTGCAACTGCATGCACGATAATGCCGTCGTTCGTGATGATATTGTTCTCTGTTTTTCCCCGCCCCTTCATTCCACCCTCGTCTCTCCGTATTCAGTCATTAATCTTTACAATTTTTAATTACAAGCGTTTCTCGTTGTCCACTAACGTTGTCACGAAGGCGAGATCTCCTTCTCTAATGACAGCCGAATTTGAGCGCGTGCCTTGCTCTCAACAGATGATGACGAGACAAAGTATACTCAGATAGTTTCTCATGCATTCGCCCGAGACAACTAGAAAGTGAGAGCCATCTTATTTTATTATCTTCTCGGTTGATCTATTTATTAGTCCTTCCTTGCCCCCCCCCCCCCCTTTCTGAACCTGACGTGGTTCTGCACTGTCTCCGGGATGGGATTCATTGCGACCTATGTACATCTCACTTCTGTGACTGGCCCACCTTCGAGCAAGTGACCATCTCACGTCATCATGTGTCACAGTATCATGTGACGTGACATATGTCGACCTATGACGTCATAATGCCATCATGCGGGACGTCACGACGTGACGCAATGACGATTCTTTCTTTTTCTTTTTGAGTCACATCGTGTGGCCGCCTACAGTCAATTTTAGCATTTGATGAGGCGTCTTTCTCCTTAACAGTGTCGAAAGCTGCGACGTCAGTCACCGGATCCTGTCATTGAAAATTAACCTTAATCGGCCGTATACCTCGCGACCCGCGTGCGATGGCGGCTGAACGGGGACATGCCTCTCTCCACTGCGGCGTTCGCGATTGCGCGACGCATGAGACCAGGTCATTTGCCGCAGCAGAAAACAATGAACTTCTTCCGAAATGCTAGGGGAGGGGAGGTGGGTCGAGATTTCCTGCTGCACAATCTTTCCCAAGCTGTATCGTAAGAGGCAGTGTGTGTTACGGGGCAAGGGCGGAGGAGGCGGGGAGGGTGGTGGGGAGGGTTATACGGAGAGAACAAAGGAAGTTAGACCCTGCAATGGCCCTTAAAGCCAGAGGTTGGCCATCTTTCTTGCGTGAAATCGCTCTTTAGACCCCTCCCCCATCCCGAACGCCTACTAATGGTGGTGAATGGAGGGGGGTGGGGCGAAAAAAGTAATAACATACCCGGAAAACACAATGGGCGATCAGCTCAATCTTCGTCTTAGTGTCTAAGGCCCGGGGTTTGGACGCCGTATCCATGCTCTAGTATAGCTCAAGACGGTAGCCGGGGCTCTTCACTCGGAGTGGAAGCCCTGCTATTTGGGTAAATGGCAAGGATCAGTATGTGTAGCATGTCGACGGGCACATAGCTTTTTTAGTTTCGTTTATACCGGTGAGGTTTGTTTTGGCAATATATAAAAGGTACTACTTATAACTGACAATATTCCAGAGCTCTGCGTGGGCTATAGGCAGCTTTAAAAATGTATTTAATTTACGAGAAGCCTCATGGAAATATTTCGTAAAGTCTCCGTATACTGTGTGTTCTGATTTGGGCTATAGTGCCCCGCTGCGGTGTTCTAGTGGCTAAGGTACCCGGCTGCTGACCCGCAGGTTGCGGGTTCAAATCCCGGCGGCGGCGGCGGCTGCATTTTCGATGAAGCCAAAAATGCTGTAGGCTCGTGTTCTCCGATTTGGGTGCACGTAAAAGAACCCACGGTGGTCTAAATTTCTGGAACCCTCCACTACGGCGTCCCTCATAATTATATGGTGGTTTAATTATATGGTGGTTTCGGGACGTTAAACTCCACATATCATCATCATGTTTTAAGCTAGCTATAAAAAACGCCAGAGACAGTATATGGGAGATGCGAACCGTGATTTCACAGAGGTAAGTAAGCCTTGTACTGGTGCGACTGCCTTGGCGCCGCTTTGTCCTATAAAAGCTTTCTAGTCGCTTTCAAGGACGCGCGCGTGTAATTTCTGTTGCTCTTGGTAGCTGTGTACGTTGTTGCCGGCTTGCATCAGCCTGACACACCAAGCTGGCGGAAGCCAGCTTGGTGAGTATAGGCAGGTTCCCAATGAGAACCCGTCTACAGTCATGGAACTAGACTGTAAAGTTCCATAGGTCGCGCAGGCCCTAATAGTTTAGTTTTTTTTAGTTATGTAATGCAATCACACTAACGAACTGACGTTACTTTCGCCACTGGCTAAAGCAAGCTGTATTTTAACGAAGTGGTAGGTAAACTCTATTTTACCACGCTTTTCCTATTTCACTATACAATTACACTGCGGAACGGCAAGAAAACACGGACCGAATCTCCCACAAACCTTTAATCTTGTGGGCACATTAGTAATACATGCTCATACGTATAAAAAAAGCTCGAAACTAACTCACGAAAAGGCACATAATACTCACAGATACATTGCATGTTGTGTTTATGTGTCGATGCACATTGATATGTATATTTATAATCTGTTTCGTTCGTTTTCGATTGGAGATTTCCTAAGTGCATTAGCATTCAACCCTTTGTTGTTTCCCGCGATTCATTGACCTCCGTTCGAATGTTTACTCGACGTCGAGCTTTTGTTTATCATCGCCACCATCAATCGTCCTTTGCTGCTGCCGCTAGAACTGGAAGTGGCAGTCACTCGGAGCTTATTGGCCGCATGCCGACTCTCCGAAACAGTGCGCGCCGATCGAGTGCTCGAAGAAGGTGTTCTCTCATTACCCTCCGAGTCGATACAACGCCAATGCTGGGCAGACTGCACTTTTCATTACCGGAGGTTGCGGAATAGAAGAGCACGGTCGTCCGCGAGGCCGTTTCCCGGGGGCCTCGTTAAGGAGCGGCTCGACGCTACGCCAGGCGACCTCGGGCGCCCATTCGATGACCTCTGCACGCTGCCGATGTGTCGAGTGCTAGAGAGCTGCGTAGCTTCTGAAAAGGGGTAAATTGCCGGCTCTTTTCAGGCACACTTGATAAGTTTCGAAGGTTTGTACGATTGTGGAAGTAACGTGACAGTTAGTCGGCACAGTCTCATCTGGAGGTTCGAATATTGCTGATTCATTGTACATTGTACGATGAATCTGGTAAGTCTGGACTTGATTTGTCTGGCGCTTTATTTCTTCGGAGAATGGTTCCTCTTTTGGCTTTGTAAACTTTGTTTTCTTGTCTGGTTGCTTAGTCAGTTGGTTATTGTTTGTTTGTTTGTTTGTTTTCATCTAATAGTTCATCTTGATGTGTGCGTGATTTTGCACAAGTGGGCATGCGTGAGGCGTAAGTGTTATATCGCTTTCCTGCCGAGTACGCCGCGCCGCAGTGGAGGAGGAGAAGGAGGAGGAGGAGGAGGAGGAGGAGGAGGAAGAAGAGGAGGAGGAGGAGGAGGAGGAGGAGAAGAAGAAGAAGAAGAAGAAGAAGAAGAAGAAGAAGAAGAAGAAGAAGGATGAGGAGGAGGAGGAGGAGGAGATTAAGTGGGAAAACAGGGAGGTTAGCCAGTTCTTAGACCGGCTGGCATGGCGGTCATGGTGCTGGGCTGCTGAACCGAAGGTCGTGGGTTAGACCTTGGCCGCAGTGGTCACATTTCGATATAAGCGAAATGCTAGGAGCTCTTGTACTGTGCAATGTCAGTGCGCGTGCGTAAAAAAACAGATTGTCGAAACTCCCGGAGCCCTCCACTGCGACGCGAATCATAATCATATCGTGATCTAGGAACGTTAAACCCCTCATGTTATTATTTCCGTGGCGGTACTCAAAACGCAACTTAGTTAACAGATGTCTGTGAGTGCAATTAGGCCCCGTTGATAATGTGCTATAGGGAACACATTAAACCAAGCAATCTTAATCAGAACTGCAAAAGATTATAGCTTTAGGTAGACGGGGCGCATACTATAACCTGTTCGTAATGGTGCGCTAGTTATAGAATCAAACTAGTTGCGCCCTTATGTGTAATTCATTCATTTTTTTTTCCTTTTTGTTATTGTATCGTGTTTAGATTATTGTTTCAGTATCTTTTTTGTCTACCATATTACACGGGAGATGTGTTAGCTGTGTTCAGTTGGCCGGATAAGCGTACTTTCGCGTCGGCGGCTGGTGTTGAGTACATGGCACAGTTCATTTACAATACCACCATGAACCTCTTTCCCTGCGAGAAGGCAGCATCTAAAGTCTCATCGTTTGCCATCGTCACATACAGCAACCTGCGAAAAAAATTTGTGCAGCGTAGGTGTTGTTATGTGGGTTGTTCGGAACACATGTAGCAAGATGAAGAATCGTAAAAGATTAATAGATTTATTTTTAGAGAATCAGGAAATGCGCAATAACTAGCTAAAGACAGATGGTTTATGCAGTGCACTACTTCACCACATGCTGCACAGAGCATAACTGCCAAAACGTCTATCTTATCGTTATGTTTGTATTCTTCATGGAAGCGCATCAATAGAAACTAACAACAACCAACATGGCAGAGGAAGCGCGTGTCATGCATGATCGAACGATAAGCTCCACTCAGCAGCGAGAAGGAAGCTGTGCCGTGCTGCATTTGATGGCTGTTTGTGACTACGGTGGTACCTCCGTTCCATCAACGACATGCCTCCTCGGGGTGGTCTGTGGTAGATGAATGAGCGTCATTTGAGCCAAGCCGGCTCACGCAGCTATAGCTGCCACCTTCAGGAGCTGCGAGTCGGCCATAATTGTGTCGAGTGGGGAAAGCCCACCATGGTCGTTATTATCACAGCCGGGTCTCTGAACCCAGGGCGGGGAAACCCCAGGCCGTAGCTATATCCCAAACGCGACCGATGCGGGGTGTCTCCTCTGCAACCATTCACGGGTTTGACCCGCAACCCCCGTGGTGAACTGCAGCGATGTCTCAGAGGTTCGGGAGACGGGGTACAGGCGAAGAGAGAAATAGAGAGAGAGGTCACGTGCCCGCACTCGTCAGATGGTGCAGTTTAGAAGCAGGGTGTGGAAGGCATCTCGTTTCCAAGATATATGGTGGGAGGGTCCCAATATCACGGCTCTCAGCAAAGCATGGAATGCGTGGGGTGCACGATTTTCTACACGGGGATCTCCAAGCAGCCTTATCGAAAACCCCTATCTTCCATTCTTTACAGTCTTTAAAAGTGGCTTTCGATAAAATTGCTTGTTGCGAGAATGTCTTTCTCTTCTTTCTTTTTTCTTTAGATAAACGAGACGCAAATAGATAGGTTTCCTATAGAGAACAGAATTGTTGCCGTTAATAACGGTGAAACAATTCTTACAAATTGGGCAAAATACTATATTGGGAATTAGAAAATTAAAAGTTTTGTTCCCATTCATAAAATAAGAAATGGTTCGAATAGAGTGAAGTACGCGTGCGTATATAGAAAGGTATGCCATAATATAAGGTGTTTTGCACGCCAAAACCACGATATGATCGTGAAACAAGCCGTAGTTGAGGGCTCCGGAAACTTAGATCATGTGGTGTTCGGATAATGTGCACTCACATCACACAGTACACGGTTCAGCATTTCGCCGGTATCGAACCGGTGACCTTCGGATCAGCAGGCGAGCATCGTTCTCACTGCACCATCGAGGCAGACTGAAAAGGCTAACGATGTGACAGTTAGAAAGGTGAAAGTCAAGCGTGAGAATTAAGCTCATAAATCACTGAGTTACTGCAGTTGAGATCACCGAGTTTATTTGCAGCTATAACGCGAAAAAAAGTTGTGCTGTACGCATCAGTAGCGAAAGAGGCAGGCAGGCTGAGCGATTGCCGGCCCACATAGCCAATATATAGTTTAGAAGGACTCGTTCTTGCGCGAAATGGTGCATCGTCACAGAAAAAAAAAATTTACTAAACTGCACAAACCAACGACCCACCAGACACAAGGACTGCGCTTGTCCTTGCGTCAGTCCTATGGAGTCGTTAGTCGTCTGGCTTGTATATCTTTTGCTCACGGAGCGAAGCAAACACACAAACCAACTAACCGATCGTATAACTGGCGTTATTGCACATTTAACGTTCGAGTAGATCAGCAGTAGAAACAGCTGCTGAGATAACCTGCACAGCAGTATGGAAAAAAGTGCGGCGAGATGGGTGCTTCGGGAGGAAATATATCTTCATTTAAGGAAGAAATTCGAGCAATTGAACTGTCGATGCGTTTCAAGAAAACTAAAGCAAAATGAGGCGCGGGTCAGAGGTATACCTAAATCCAAGATTTCCGTTGTTGTGCTTATTGGCGGAGATTTATAGCTAAGATAGAGAGTCTGACGTGATCGAGCTATAACATGAGATCTAGCCTTATACCAGAGTCATTCAATACTTTGAAGGACCCTGCCTTATACTTTGCAGTAACGATGCGGATGCGACTATTGTAGCTTCAGGGGTAGCAATTAGGGGAGATGGAAACAAACTTTGTTGGTTATAATGGGGGAATGGAACCCACGATCGGGGGAGTAAGGAGGTCTTTGGGGGAGTCCAGTTGATTGCGTCTTTCGCTATCCCAATTCGCCAATCCGGCTCAGGTTTGAGGGTTAGTGGACTTCGGTGCTGCGGAGTCACATGCCTGCCTAAACACCCTTTCTAACAAATGCTACTGCCTGTAAAGTATTTGTAGTCATTGAGCAAGAGCAGCTCGTTAGCCTACCGACCATTGCCCCAACTCCCCCCCCTAACCACACAGTTATATGATTCAAACATTTTGTATCAGCTTCACAAACGGTGTTCGCAAGTGGCCGCGTCGGCTTCTCAGCCAATTTTCATATTAAGCTGTGCAGAAAACCGACAGCCCGCTCCACTTATCGTCCCTAACCCCCAGTGAAAAAAAAAATAGTGGCTGTCAGAGCGGTTTCCCGTTGCCCAGCAACACCGAAACATTGGCTTTAAATAGCAATATCCCGGTCGACCATCGTGCCACGGCAATTCATACCACAACACGCTTCGAAGCGCTGAAGCCAATGGAAGGACAGGAATTCGACAGTCGCCAGAAGCCATATAAATCTGGTTTCTAAGAGGGATATGAATTTCAGCTATTAAACTTTCCGGCACGCGGCGCCCACATGAGTTCGTGCGAGCTCGTCTCGAGAGACAGAGGTGATTACGAAAATGAATATAGTCATAAAACTCGAGTACGACCACTCGAGCGAATGAATTCTTCGTTTTGTGTGCGCAGTACGGCATATGGCGCTTCTGACTTCAGCATTCTCATGAATTATTTAAAATTTGCTTTAACTTTTTTGTCCTTTCAAGTGCTGGCTAGACTGGAGAATATACGCTCAAGTGCGCTTTCTCGAAGCGACTTTCTCAACACGCAATCAGAGGCTGATGATGAGTACCACAGCATGCGGGCGTTCAACTTGATAACCTTTTTTTTTTCTGTTCTTAAAGGCATGATTATAGGGCTTTGGGCACACAAGAAATGCACTCGCGCGTGCGTGCTTACAGTCGAAAGCGCTTTGCCCATTTCGGAGTAATTGAAATGCGCGCCGGATGGGAAAGGCGCGCCGGTACACATTGCATGATGGTCGCATTATAAGGCGCGATGTTTTCTTTCTTTTTTTTTTTTGCTCTGAACGAATGAGGAGATATAACTCCGAAACGTTGTCTCTATAGCTCTCTTGTTTTTCATCGGGCACTCCAAATGCTTTCTTTGCACATACTATAGAATGTCATTTTGAAAAGTGGAGCTATAGTTGTTTTCCTCGTGTCGTGAACTTTTTTATTGAGATCCTCATTGTGGTCGCAGCTTCAAGTACATTGATTACCAGGAAACCAGAGCACTATAAAAACCAGGTTATCGAACATTATGAAAGGCGAATCTGGCTTTCGGGATGATATTTCATTTGACACAGACACACAATTTAGGTCGTGTAGTCTCTATGCACACAGAGATCACCTTTCCAAACAAGGGTATCAATATAGATTCGTGGATGCGGTGGCTGCATTTTCATAAAGGCAGTATGCAAGGTCCTTGTGTATCAATAATCAGGCGCAGAATAACGCTCAGGTGATCAAAATTGCCTAATTCAATGAACCGTTTTCATATGTAACTGTTAGCGCTCCAGGTTTCGGAACGCTAAGCCCAACAAATTAGTGACCGCCTTCTGTCTCCGATCTCGGCACTTTTATCATAAAAGAGTACGTAACATCACCGTGAATTCACGCACAATGACTATATGCCCAGCAACAGCTGTGGCGGCACGAAAAATAATAAGAAAGATTGGAAATGGAAGGTATATGAAACGTGCACGAAATACGCGCCCTCATCCGTACTCAAGACAAGAGTTGCTGCTATACGCATATTCGCAACAAAAAGTGTGAGCACTAGCTGTCCTTGTGGTGTATTATGAGTAGGCGCGTTGCAAGCCTTAAGTAATAAATAGCAGAGAATATTCGAGTGAAGGGATAGAGGGTAAAACCGCGTTCCTTTCGAAATCTGAGTTCGTCAGTAAGTCGTAAGGAGGTCGTCAGTGAAAAACTCGCGGCCGGAAATTGTGGACACTGGCCCGCCCTGCGTGGTGATTCCAAGTGCAAAAACAAGAAAAAAAATGAGCGCGCATTTCTCAGCGCATCTGCCCCTTCTGTACAGACACGCGCACATCAGAGGCGTGCCGCTGCTACGTGACGACCCTGCTGGATTCGACGAAAAAATAATCATAAAAAAGAGCGAATTGTGTAGCAACGGCAAAAGTGAAACATGCAACAGCTACACAGGCAGCTGAGTTGCTGCAGGCACGTTCATTCGGATGTGGCCGTACAGTTTGCGTAATTTAAGTGCGAGAAGCGGAAGCAGCGCTCGTCGAATGCCGCGATTCTAAAACTTTTCAACTTTCAGCTGTCGTTTTTTCGTTTGCTTCTTTCTTCAAGCGCGAAATTGACGAGCTACGAAGGTTCACGTATACACGCGGAAAGACGTAGACGCGCAAGAACGTCGTTCTCTTCTTCGTGGCGTTGCATACGCTGAATTCGCGTCGAACTGCGTCCGAACACGGCTGCAGCGGCGCCGCGGAGATGGAGAGATATCGTGCACGTAGCGAATTTGCTGCCGCGGCCGCCTCACGGAAACGAGATGAGATGCGCTGCGCGTGGCATCGAATGTGCAGTCATTCGACGATAAAAAAAGAAAAGAAGGCTTCATAAAAGAAACACTGTAGTGACCATCGAAATGCATCGGTGCACAACATGCGCCAAGGAAAGCTTGGTGGCCGAACACAACATAAGATACAAGGAAGGCTAGTCTCTTCGTTAAGCCCTTCCTTGAGGAGGGTGGGGCAGCGCCGGAACGCGCTCTTCGTTCATGGTTGAATACAAAAAAAAAAAATGCGTTTCGGGGCCATCAAGGAAGGAGGCTATAACGGAAAGTCGTGCTCTTCACTTTTGACTCGCTCTCTTCGGAAATTGCGATGGGCGTTACGTCCGTGTAATCGTGGATTCTTCTTTTTTTTTCTCTCTCTCTCTCTCTTTATCGTTCGTGTTCTCGTTGCTCCTGGGTCCACGTTTCGTGCCAGCGCACTTTGAAAGAAACGATCGCGGTTGTGTACAGGGAAAGATGAGCGAAGAGAATATGAATACTGGATTAGAGTAACTTTCTTATCTTTTTTGTTTTACGTCTCTGCGTAAAGTCATGATTGCCTCGCCTTATAATGACATCTGCAATTTAAAATTGCGTACCTTACATTTGGTCGTGTAATGAGCTTGCTGGGTCCGGTAGCGAATGGCAAAACTTGAGGCATAATAGCGTAACCTTTTTAAAGACTCGACATCCGTAGTTTGATTCCACGATTGAACTTAGGCAGTGACACAGTGACACGAGTTGCGAGAAGGTGATTGGCGAGAGCGGACATAGTATAGGCGCTTCTCACGGTGCATCTTAAAACGAACGGAGTTCGACCAGTCGCCAAAACTGCAACCTATAACAAACGGTCAAGGGGAGTCGATGAGGCTACAGGCGTGCACATAACCTGAACCTGCATTCACAAAAATAAAAGTTGAGGCTGCTTCGATCCAAGGGTGCCACCCACGAATTAAGCAAGCGCAGAGCTGGACAGTGATCTTTGTTTTTCTTGGGCTTTCTCTTTCTTTTCTCCTCTCTTTCTTTCTTTTTCTGTTTTCTTTATTTGTACACATTCCTTGCTCACTCGTTATGTATTTCTTTCCATTTACCGCTTGCATCCGTTTTCTCTCTTTTTCTTTCTTTTTTTACGTGGTTCTGCCTGCGTTATGCCAAGCGATGACAGCATACGACTGTTTGTACGAGCAGGTTCTAGCCGGTCATGATAACGACTTGTACAACAACGTATACGTGTCTGTCAAATAGCATAAAGCGATTCCCAAACCAACAGAGCCGCGAATTCCAGTCCTCTTCCTCGTTGTTCTCACGGTGACGAGCGAACATCAGGTAGCGGTTTTGCGTTGATAACCGTTGACCCGGCTACCCAACTCCAGCGGACCATAACGTAAAGCATCCACTTACGGTAACATTCACGAATGCCCATAGGCGTTTGCGAGGTTCCCCATCAAGAGGGGAAGGGGGGAGACGAGTGTTCATCGCAGTGCCCTCCTCCCTCCATATGAGTCATTGTACGGGACATATTTTGTGCGCTCCCCTCTTTTAAGCGACTTGAGAGGGGGGTGACCTCTTACCCCTCCCCCTTGCCTCCCGTTTGCACGCCTATGTGAATGCGTACTCCTCGTATGTATGTACGTACGCATGTGCTCGTACCTGTGACCACGTGCATATACCACTTGCTTTGTGTAGCATCTGTGGAAGCCAACTACACTTCCAAGCCTGTTCCTTCCGGCTCTCACTGTTTATAGCAGAGAAAGCTGTGCGCAATCTTATCAGATGGCAAAGCAAAAGAACCGTCGACAATTGAAACAAACGCTCTCTTAAGCCCTGTTTCTTACAACCTCAGCATGAACGGATTTAAGGTATATCTTTCTTTTTTTTTTTTTAAACAACTACGCCGTGTGACATGTTGAGACCTTAGTCACTCGCTCTATTAACCCGATTGGGCAACGCTTCTTTCTTCTTCTTGGTCTCTACTTTCTTTTCTTGTTTTTAAAAACTGTGAGCTGCCCTACTTTAGATCGTTCCACCACCCTCTTTGTACGGAGCCGTGCGATATCGTGCGAAAATATAAAATAAATGCTCGTCCTGCGAGCAATCTAAATGCAACGCTGACCAGTCGCGGTGACGTGCCTGCCCAGTGGCAGCACAGGACTGGGTCACCGACGAATGCATTTTTCTTGGCCGGAGTCGCAATTCCCTTTTGGCGAACTTGCGGATCACGTCCTCTATAGGTCCCAAAAATAACGTTCTCGATTTGTCAGTCTTTCTTGAACTACTTGTCCTTGCTTTCTTTGGCTGATAATAATTTTTTCCTTATATTTTATACTACCTTGTTGAGAGTTTTGTGGGCCAGTCTTGTTTGCGATGCTTTCCCCGTTTTGAAGAATGTCGGAGCTCGCTCAATATCGCTTCCGAATAAAATGTATCTCGTACGTACGTGTACCCAGTGAGAATCGTGTTTGTTCTGCAGATCAGTCGCGTGCACCGAAAACAAATTTGGGTGTTTCTCCGCGCTCTCAAATCAATAAGTTCAAGCAAATACGAACGCGAGGAACGTAATGAAAAAAAAATTGAAAATAGAAACGAACGTGGATGCTGCGATGATTACCTTTGGGTCGCGCAGAATACACGGGCTGTCAGTGCACATCGATAGCAGGCTAGTACATGGATTCAGGCCGACCTCTCAGATTTTCTGTGTCAATAAACATATCTCTCTCTCTCTCTCTCTCTCTCTCTCTCTTTGTAAGTTGTTCTCTTCTGGCATGCTTGCATCGGCGACGATTCTGTGATACCATGTATACGCTTTTCAACATGTCGATGACAGGTAGCGTCACCATGGTATAGACAGCAGTTATTGTCGGCGAGAAACGCATTGAAGGTATTGACTCCTTACTTTGTAAAGTTAAAACGGCAATTGCAAGTTAAAGCGGCAGAATGCATGTAAGGTAACTCGGTGTGGTGGGCTACGTTGAGCCTGTTGCATAACGCAGTTGGCCGATACTGCGTAGGCCTAGCGGCACTACTCTCGTCATCAAGATATGTTTGAGACAAGCAAGTTGTAGGCTGTTTAAGTTTCTTCGTAAAACGAGATTGATACGTCGGTACAAGTTTACTAATGCTGATTTCCGAGAGTCGTCTGAAAGAGCGAATAGATGAAGGTCTATGCAACATCGGTCTCTGTACTTTTTCTCCTGCCATTGTGCGTCACACGTAGACTACGTTCAATCGTTTACGAGCACGCAGCTTCATCCGTTCTCTCGCAATAGCGCTCAACATCCGTAGACGTTCTCCTGAGCTTTTGATCCGCTTCTTAGGATTAAGCGACCGGAAGAGATACGCGCCCGTAGCATTCCTGCCGCATGTTATCCATCCGCTAACGACGACGCTGGAGTGTCGTGCTTGGCTTAGGGACGCGCCGCTTCAATCATTTGCGTGACATGGCGTCTCTTCGCCGTGCACTGCTGCGAACGAGAGCTCTTGCTGCGGGAGACACTGAGCCTAGTGCACGCGAAGGGGCGGGACCCTCCGTGCTGCACTAACGAAGCTGGAGTTCTCCCGTAATCCCCATTGTACACGGTCTCCCATAGCGCAACTCCATCCTTTTGCCGTCAAAGGAATCCGAGAGCTGTTTTATTTCGTTCCGTTCGCTCCTTCCTTTGGTCGCCACCCCTACATTGTCCTTCATCGTCTCGATGCTCGTACGTACACGAGTGTTTGTTTGTTTATGCGCCCCCATAAGCGTCACCCACGGGGCAAGATTGCGCGCAGCGCTGGTTAAACCTGAATGAAGGTTGCAACGATGCGCGCTTCTTGCGGCCACGCTGCTACGTAGGGACGCGTATCGTGGCTCGGCCGTGCTGAACGAAAGTATTTTACGGCAAGGCGCAACCGCCTATGGACCTGTTCGCTGACGTTTATGCAAGTACGCACACGCAAAGCAGACGCGCACGTACGTACGTTGCAGCAAAGACACGGTGCTGAAGGAGGCAAGGGGGTTTGGCTAAGCTGAGTACGGTTTCTGTGTGTTTGTTGTGGGGGTGGTGGAGGGAGTGGTGGAAAGGGGGGGTGCAGTTAGCAAGACAGGCCCGTCCGTTCTGAAGGAACAGCAGGCGGATCTCTATGGCAGCTAGATGGAAGCACCGACAGGAGGGTAGGTGGTCTACGCCCGCACCAGCCATCCCTTGGCGATTGCGGCGAACAGCGCCGGACACCCCCTTCTCCTGCGCTAATGGTGCGCTCAAAGGCCATACAAGCTGGCTGGCAGCGTGTCGTCGTGCAAGCGTGTCTGCTCCGTGTTCGTTTCCTTTGTTCTCCGGCGCTCACGCGCGCGGATGGGTGGGCGTTGCTGCTTCCCGACTTCCAGGGAAAATGACTCGCGCCGTTCTCTCGGCTCTGTCGTTCCGTAGCTTCCTCTGCCAACTCTTGCGTCTATGCCTTTTTTTCGCCATTGGTATGAGAGAGAGGGGAGGGAGGAGGAGCGCGAGCCTGGCGTGCCTGCCGTCGCTATGCCGGTGGCCCCCTCCAGCACCGAATCCGTTGCCTATACGTATGCTATGGTGGTACATCGACGCTATAGTGCCTCTGGCGTGCGCACGCCGTTCCCCCTTGACTGGAAACGCCATTCCTTTCGTAATTCAGAAAAACGAGTGCATAGCAAGGAAACCGGGGAGCGTGGCCGCCGATTGAAGACGTAGAAATGGACTAGGAGGGCTGAGAGGGGGGGAGGGGAGGGGGCGGGCTCGGTGAATCGGGGAGGGCGGTAAGCAATTGAGTAGGTGGCTGCGTTTTACTTCGTCTCTCCAGTTCGAATACGTGGTGCCTTTTTTTTTTTCAAATCGGTGCATCGTTCATTCGTCGGAGTGGGTGTCCCCAATCGATTCGGTTTTATAGGTAGCACCAACAGACTTGAAGTCCCGCTGTAAGGCGCATTGAGGCTTTCGATGCAGCCAGCTCGCGTGCGAGTGTTAACCCAGCTCGCCGCCACGCGCACCTACGATGGACGTCGCGCGTGCGGGGCCGGTCGTTATATTCGAGAAATTTGCTCGCTCGACGAATTCGCTCGACAATACGACCGTCAAATGCGTTGCAAAGCCCGCCGGCTACACCGTCGCCCCGTGAAGTTGTACGCGGTTAAGTAGCTGCAGTGGCGCCGTGCGGGTAGCAATCGCCGCAGTAACCTGTTGCAGTGCATAGCCTGTTCTGGTCGTGGATGCGTTCGCTTTAAACCATGCCCGCCATTCGTCTCCCTTCGTTTTGCTTTCGCGGATTCGTTGTCTGCGCTCATGAACTCTTGCAACGGGTGAAGTGGCGTGATTCAGTTGGACTGTACTTAATTTCCCGTTCATTATTTCTTATCTAATTAGTTCAGGGTTTCGAAACTTTTTATTTGGTGCTCAGCTAATTAAAAATAACGAATAAGTACTTGCGCTTAAGTAAAAGTCGTAGTAACCACACTTTCATCGTCATAAGCGCAAAACATAATGACATTATTAACACGTTACAGCTGGTATGTCCTTACATACGTTTAAGAGGAGTTATTGTATTGAGACTGTATAAATGGTATCTGCCCTGTATCTCTTTGAAATCGCCTTTCCTTGTTGAATGTCAGCAATTATGATGACTAAGTGCACGTGCTACCGAAAAGATTGTGTGGGCGCTGAAAAATACTTCTAACGCACACCGCTGCAGCAGCCGTAGAAATCATGCTGTTTTCTTACAGTCACACGTTTAGCCAAGTAAACAAGCACACTCGCTTACGTTAACACTCACGTCTAATTTTAACAATGCAATTCTAACGTGCCTAAATCGCGCACTTTCACAAAATTAGAATGTGGTCTTTGCTAGTCGAGATAAAGTGCTTGGTCGAGCTTTCCGAAATGTACAAAAAACTTTGGCAAGTGAGTAATATATAAAACTACGAAGAGTCATGCATGCGGTGTTATCTGTTGCCGTCATCAATGCGTGTTGCACCAATATTCTCCGCGAAACTTCGCCGATTATTGACTTTATTTACATGATACATCACTTGCACCTACATACTTCTACAACGGCTCCTCCGCGTGTTATTTGATTTCCCGCGTGGTAGGTCATGTTAAAAACTGTTGTCGAAGCCCGACAGAATAAGACGTAATACATGATAAAGTATAAATGACAACTTTCAGCACATGACGTTGTAATAGGACAAAAGAAAATGGGAACACATCGTGAATCACGTTGACCAAACCGTCGATGTTGGTCGCCTGCGAGACATGTGGCCCACCGAGCGTGCACTCCGTGTTATGTACAGGGCCGTTCGATAGAAGTTTAGCTGTGACGACGCCCTTCCTTCGGGTCGACGACCCTTCCTGCGTGAGCTCAACCCTTTAGAAGAAACCCGAGGTTCGCACCCCCCTCTGCACCCCATTCCGTTTGGACACAGCCGCGGCTCTCCCACTATACGCTAACGCTGTCCAAGAGCTGCGAACCCCACTGCGACGTACGACTCCAGTCGTGTCCCGTCCCAGTCTTAGTCTTTTCTTTCGTGACTGCGTGTCGTAAAACGCACACACGTATCGACAGGGGGAGCTACGGGTGGTGAGACGTACGTGTGGGTGGCGTTATCAACCCACACACGCGAAAAAAGAAAAAAAACAAGGAAAAGATGAGAAAGTGTGATGGACGCGGGAAGTATGTTGCTAGTGGACAGAACAAATATCACAAGCACGCTGGGAAAAAAAGTGTGCGCATGTGTGTGTGGGGGGGGGGGGGGGGGAGGAAAGGCGGCACATAGTGTCTATATAGCGTGCAGAGAAAACGGACTGGTCCACGCGTTCCACAACAAAGCAGCGCGAGACGTCATCGGCAACACAAACTGCGGCGCGCAGACCGTGTTACACGTATCTGTGCCGACCTCCCAGTTTCATGTATACACTACGTACGCCCCAAATTCTGTTGTGTATACCTATACCGTGCACTCGGGTTGCACGGCACTCCAAAGAGAGTGCACTCTGGGTGTCTTCCAACCATTGTGCGGCTATAGTACGCAGTCCCTCGCTTAACGTTCTGTGCTTTGGTTTGCTTTGCTTTGTTTTGTCCTCGGTGCGCCATTCCATCTTTCTCTTTTTTCTACTCGTCTCATGGCCAGCCCTCTCGACGCTTCCTTCGTCTCAGGTCGCCGCCATTGCCAGATATTTCCCGTGTCAATATTTGATCCCGAAATAAGATTACGTCCTGTTTGCTAGCGCGCGTGCGTTAAACGACGCCGGCACGGCTGTCAGATAAGTAAAAAAATAGAGTATCATACTAAGATACTACTAATAATAAAAGAATAAGAACGAAAGACGAATCGGAACTCAGTAGTGTGCGAGCATCTGCACCGAGTGCCCGGTTTGAGACAAAAGGCGCGCCACCGTATGGAAGAATGCGAGACAACTAACATAATATGCGCGTGTTATGAAATAAAAATATCTAGGGTCTAAGTAATGAAAGACAGCGGGAGAGGGAGAGGAAGGGGGAAGCAAAGAACGGGACACGCGAAACATGTGAACTCGACGGCGTCAGTTGTCACGGGCACGGAACGCGGTCGGCACCCTTTCTCTGACGATGACCTCAAGTTCGCCATTCGCGAGGCACGCGGTATAATTAAACGGACGCCCGCAATCTCCTCGCAGTTCACTCCCAGAAATTAACGCCAGTCCCTGTCACGTCTCGTCTTTCTCTGCCTCGCTTTTCGTTTCGGTCCCTTTCCCCTTTAGTTTTACTTCGATGCGTTTGTTGTTTGCCGTAAGAATGACTCGAGCCCAGAGCCACCGTCTGGAAGCCCTAGTCATTCCTTTGTTTATGTTGGTTTTCTAGAATGTTTTGTTTTTTTTTTTTTTCGTCTTTTCTTTTCGCGCAATGAAGAAGGTCACACCTGCCAGGCTTCTCGCAAATGATAACACCCCGGTGCACTCGACTGATTCGCTGAAAAAAAAAGGATATAGAACCGTATCTAATGTGCCGTGGATGATTAATTCTGAATTAACACTCTCAACGAAGTCTGGCTTCGTACATATTACAACCTGCTGCATGATACGCCTCAGAAGCTCAAGCATTTTTATTATTACCCTTTTTTGCGCATGAAACTGTCTTCGGTTGAACGAGTGAGAACTGGTGAGAAAACGATACGTTTTTCTAATAATGAAGTAGTGCGCATCAAGTCTGTTTTGTATTGAAAAAATAAGGAAGAAATAAAACCTGTTCAGAGCAGAATTAAAATGAAACTCGAAGCAAAAATAAATTCATTTGAATCGTAAGCAATAACTCCATTGTTACATTTATTGGCCGAAGTCTTGGAAACCTTTGATTAGTTCAGTGCATTGGCAGCGGTTACGAGAATAGATTTAGCAGTACTGTTGTCTTCGGGTGTACTTGAAGACAGGGGGCGTTGTAAAAAGAAATATAATTGACTTATACTCTGAAACTATCATGCCAAACAGGCATACAGTTTCTCGCAAAAATACCAATTTTGTGAGAAACCTTATGCACACAGGCAAACAGCGCGGGAGTCTCTTCGTCAACCTGTTCATCTTCCTTCATTACCTACAACAAAAGTACGCACATCTCGTGCCGACCCTGTGCCAGCACTCGGCAATCCTGAAAAGCTTAACGTCCTCATTAAGACGCTCTTGGTTAAGTTACTCAACTGATTTACCATATATGTGTTCGGCAATCCTCCTATTCAACTGCTTACTAAGTGGCACATGATAGAAACAAGATGAACAAAAAAAGGTAGAGAAACAATGCTCAACGCTGACGCCCCAAACTCATTACGACACTGAAAAATTGGCCAGTTTGTAATTTTAAACTCAGAATAAAAGTCATATCTTCCGGCCTTCTTGACTGGCTTGACGATGCGGAGAGCCACAAGAAATAATGAAAAAAATAAGAACTAAAAACTTTAGTCATCATTAGAACTTAGAACGATGGAGTTTTTCAAACACACTGGCAGACAAACAATATCACGACACGTAGTCTCAGAGCATGGCTGGTTCTATCCGTTCTGAAAATGTTGTCTTCGTGGCGTCCTTGAAGACACGAGACGCAGTAAAAAAAAAAAAAAATCACAGCATATCCACGGAGTGAATGAATATGAGTGGGGCGAAGCGTCCATCAGTCCGTTCGTTCTTGCTTCCGTTCATCCGCGCGTCTGTCTGTGTGACCGTCCGTGCGTCCCCTTGTGGCGTATGGAATGTTTTTCAATATGAGTGGCTCTATAAATTAAATCTGTTACACTGCCATCTTACTACAATTTTCATACGTGAAATTCTGTCTCTGTTGATGCAAGCACGGCTAAAGAAGGCTGAAGGCAACAAAACCTTTGACTCATAAATAACATGCTCTTTTTTTAACTATCTAACAGCTTATAAGTGGTCTTTCTATGCCGTTTTCAGATTGGGTGTTTTTTTTATAGTTTTCGTTCATCGCGTGGTATACACACGCAGGGCGCTATGCCTGAAAGATATCCATCCACCCATCGTCGAGGGCACCTAACGAGCTTGTAATAGAAGTTGTTTGTAGGTTTATACAGAGATAGTTATAGTGACCCAGATTATCGCTCCTATAGAATGCAAGACAAATGAACGATTAAGTAGACTGAAGCAGACGTTTTCTTCTCACTGCGTTCTGTGTTTGCCGCTGATTTTTTATTCATTTTGACAATGTACCAACTAGCCCAGCTCAACGCCTTGGTGTCATTTATCTTCGACGTCTCGACGGGCTGGTGTGGTAACTTCTAGTTGGCCTCGGGACCACCCTATACTTCGTTTGTTTCTCCTTCCTCCGGGTCAACAAGATGGCGAGTTGGGCTAGTCGATAACTCTCGTGTTTGAAGATGTGTTCGAAACGCGCTAAAGATGCGGATAATGGAAGTGAACCGGACTGTGTTTGTATCTCACGACTGATTCTATAGTAGTCGGAAAAGCCATATATGAAGCAGATACGTGAAACTACACAGATGCGTAGTTTCGCCAATCTGCGTAGGGGGCGTTGTTGCGCGTCTGCGTTCACGCATCTGCATGCGTAGGGGGCGTTATGTATGTTGCGTCCAGCAAAGCAGGACGCAACATACATAGCGATTGTATCTAACAGCGCAAGAAAGGACAGGAAAGAAACACAAACAAGTGCTTGTTTGTCTTGTCCGAAAAATTCTATTGTTAAAATACATTAGGAATCAGGTTTACCACAACATTTTTACGTCACATATTGTTTATTAGTTATTGCTTTTACAGTTAGGAGCCTTTGATTCGCATTACCGTAGCTTATTATTTCAATAGCGAAGCTTGCTGGGTAAGTTAATCAATCATGATGCTAGGAACAGCGCGAGCTTGTAAAGAACTGGACGAAGAAGGAACACACGTCGTCTTATGTGTTCCCCGTGCTTCACGTTGTTCCTTGTTCTGTGGCGTCCATTCGACGCACGTCGCTTTCAAAGACCGCCGCTCAGCGTTTGTTTTGCGCAGGCGAGGCCTCGGCATCGGCATTGGTGGCGGCAGCTTCCGCGGCTTCCTGCTGCGGCGGCGGCGATCGGCCAAGGAAGGCGCGGCGGCCAGTCCCGGCGGTGCGCTGGCTTCCTCGCGCCACCCGCAGCAGCCGCCCGTAAGATGCGCCACCATGAGCAGCATCGGCAGCGTGGGCCGCAACGCAGGCCCGATGGCCAACGGCCTGCCCGGAGGCGTCAAGAAGGACAACTCCTCGCCGGCCGTGGCCTCGGCCAACGGCGGCACGGCCAACGGGCCCCTGCTCGAGACCACCACGGTCAAGAAGGGCCTCCTGTGGCAGCAGTGGGACAAGTTTTTCAGTCGCTGGAAGGAGCGCTACTTTGTGCTCACCAAGGACTACTTGGCGTGCTTTAAGAAGGAATCCAAGGTCGGAACCTCCGAGATGGGCGGATTCCTTTACAAGGTATGTAAGCCTATCTCCGAGCAATGCTGCGGAAGACGAGGTACGTGTAACTGACTACATACGTACGCCTCTCACTGGTTCAGGTGAACTTGGCAGACGTGGAGGGGCTGCAGTGGGCCGACAAAAAGCGGACGGGAGTTATCGCCCTTCGGGTGGGCACCGAGGGCCAGCTCCTGCTCTGGACCAACTGCGGCCTGGACGACTGGATGTTCGCCCTTAGAGACGCCATCGGTCGGAGCAAGGGGCGCAGAGAGGCCCTCCGCAAGGCGCATACGCTCGGTCCGCAGTTCTACGACTCGGGACTCACCAAGAGGTCAGTCGCCTTCACAATGAGAACGCATGCATGCGGGTTCTGCCCGTCGGGATGAAGGTTAGAACCAAAAAAAAAAAAAACGGGTAAACCTAGCGACAGGCATGCGCGATTTCCTGCGCTCTATGTTACAAATATATGATATATGGGTATGACGACACAACAGTGCACGTAAGGGATGAGAGAGGGAACCTAGCAGTGCATATGAGTGGTTTGCTATGACCTGATCTCTTCTAAGATTGGTGATGCAATGATAACTAATGGTATAGAAGAGTAATGAACTGTAAATTGAGTGCACAAGCCACGCGCACTGAATGAGATGTACATCATTAAGTGTTCAAAGCAAGAACTTCTCCTCTTTCTCGTCAGTTTGCTATTCGTTTGCCCTGAGTAATTTCTATCTCGCTCTCTCTCTATCAACTTTGACTTAGGAGTTTTGCGAGAATATGTACACGCGAAGTGTCAAATATCGAGTAGCTCAATATGAATTTATTTTCTCGGGGTGAGATGGGGCTTCAGCCCGTATACGTCGCACCATAAAGACTCGGATAGGTCTATCCCCATTGCGACATCATTTTCTATGCCTCGCAAAAGCTAGAAAAGTCCCGACAGCTCGCGTCTCGCGAAGCAATATGCTCGCTCCATGCCCCGATGCATGCGAAATAGATTGCCAGTCGAGCTGGCGCGCGTCACTCACCCGGCATTATAGGGTGCGTTAAGCTCTTTTCTTTTCACGAAACATTCAATCCCGCACTGTTAGAGCCATATATCCACGTCGCTAGCTACTGTCACAGTGGGGGCTTTGTGAGACTCGCAATTGTAGCGGACGTCTAATCCATCCTTACCCTGGGTCGCCGACACGGCCGGGTCAAGAAAACATGTTCGTCGCCGCAACGCTACCTTGCAATAACGTTGCAACATCGCGGTGGGGTATTCCATACAGGGTGGCTGCTGCGTATTGCGAGGAGGGACGAAAAAGCTCGTAGGTTGAAAAAGAAAGAAAGGGTAAGAAGAGAAGCACGACGTATGGGAGTTTGCCAACAAGGATTGCGCACTGTGTCGCCATCGCGCCTCTTCTCAATCCTTCTGCCAAAACCGCGAAGTTCCAAACTCGACAGTGTTGCGACATCGTGGCTTGGGAGACGGAGAACGAAACAAAAAAAAAAGGGGGGGGGGGAGAGAATGGCTTGCATGATAAGAAGGTTGTGCCAACATTGCTGCAAGAGCTTGCGACGCTTTTTTGCATCGCGTATTTTTTTTATTTTATCTCGAAATACAATCTGTGCTCCGAACCTTTTTGTTCGAAATTTTCAAGCAGAGCTTTTTTGAAAAATGCTGAAAAGATAACCGGATGGCACGACGTGTAATAGTATACATCGTTTTGTTGAAGTATAACCGAGCAAAAGGGACGGGATGAATCGGGCCAACAAGACTTATGGTGTTCTCGAACTCCAACCTAAGCGTTTTGCTTTTTTTTTCTACTTTGAATGCGTATGAAAGGCGACATCAATCACGTAGTTAGCTAACCGGATGGCCTTTGACGTTTTACTACGCAACGTACATTAACCATGCGGAATTCGCACGCCACGAGTAAAAAATATCTGACGAGAGTAAAAAAACCAGACGCGGCATATCAACGGGATGTCGACAGATAGCATGCCATTATCAGAGGTACGCGATGTATGCCGATGTTATTGTATGCAGGCCGCTGTCAGATGTGGCGACATCTAAATTTCCGCGTGTCGTTTCCCGGTAGCGATTACAAATGAGAAGAAATAATTCGAAGTATAGGAGTCGACACAATTACAGATAAGTCATTTATCATATAACAGGGACACAATATCTCCAAAACTGACGCTGCCCTTGCCTCGCAACGTCTCGCTCGATCAGACAGCGAACAGCATTTGCATTTCTGGCTGTGTGCAGTGAAGTGCACGGCAGAGCGTGTTCAGCGTCAGCTGTTTTAATTAAACACGTGTCTCAGCGCAACTGTTCGCAGCGTGAAATGTAACACTTATGCATCTGAGCGCTAGCTATCGTTCAAAAGGGAGCTATACGGCCATTAAGAAAAGAATCAACTGGTTGTATTCCGAAAAGGCGGCTTTACTGGCTGTTGGCTCATACTCTCGCTTGTCTCGCAACTTCGCATACGACAGCTGAAAGGGTTCTTGGCTCATGAGAAACTTGTGGATAGGGCATCGCTTAATGGGCTTGTGTGCATGTATTCTTCTTTTTTTTCGTTTGTTTGTTTCCTGTCTGAGTGTGTGTCTGTGTGTGTTGCGTCACTCCAGCAAACGTAAACGTGCAGCCATCTCGCGAGAACAATAGCTTTCCAGAGTAGTTAATCACTGTTCGCGTGGCGGTGCGTCGTCTAACGACATGCGCAACGGTGCACTTGGACCAATGTGCGCTCGTGAAACAGCGCCTGTTTTGAGCTTTCAGACGTCACATGGGAACGTTTGGCTGCTGAGACAGGACACATCAGCGTTTTTTTTTTCTTGCTTCTGGGCTTTGGCCCCATCTGCGCAAGCCGCTACTCTCGGTAGAATACCAACTATCCCACCAAGCCATCCTCGTGAATGTTCCGATGATGATGTGCACGCTCAAGTTTTGATTCTATATATATGCTGGAGACGTCTGATTGGGGGTTTCGGTAATAAAAAATACTACTAATTATTGCGTGCTGGCAATTAACGCTTTGAATGCACTTACACTCCGCAAGTCGAACGTACAGCTTTCAACATCTATATATACGTCATAAGGCAACAACGTATATCTTTCAACATCTCACGTCATAAGGGAATAAACATCTACAACACTCACCCTGGTGCTGTATATCATCATCATCATCATCATCATCATCATCATCATCATCATCATCAGCCTGACTACGTCCACTGCAGGACAAAGGCCTCTCCCATGTTCCGCCAGTTAACCCGGTCCTGTGCTTGCTGCTGCCAATTTATACCGGCAAACTTCTTAATCTCATCTGCCCACCTAATCTTCTGTCTCCCCCTAAACCGCTTGCCTTCTCTGGGAATCCAGTTAGTTACCCTTAATGACCAGCGGTTATCCTGTCTACGCGCTACATGCCCGGCCCATGTCCATTTCCTCTTCTTGATTTCAACTATGATATCCTTAACCCCCATCTGTTCCCTAATCCACTCTGCTCTCTGCTTGTCTCTTAAGGTTACACCTACCATTTTTCTTTCCATTGCTCGCTGCGTCGTCCTCAATTTAAGCTGAACCCTCTTTGTAAGTCTCCAGGTTTCTGCTCCGTAGCTAAGTACCGGCAAGATACAGCTGTTATATACCCTCCTCTTGAGGGATAGTGGCAATCTAACTGTCATAATTTGAGAGTGCTTGCCAAATGTGCTCCCACCCATTCTTATTCTTCTAGTTACTTCAATCTCGTGGTTCGGCTCCGCGGTTATTACCTGACCTAAGTAGACATAGTCTTTGACAACTTGAAGTGGACTATTGCCTATCTCGAAGCGCTGCTCTTTTCCGAGGTTGTTGTACATTACTTTCGTTTTCTGCAGATTAATTTGCAGAAAAGTACTGTATATACTACAACGTATACCTCACCTTCCATCCTAGACTTTTACAACGCTACCGTGAGAGCTTTTTATTTGATGTTGCGACCCACCCAAGTCAACATCGTTACGTCGCCTTCGTTCCTTTGTACGCTATCGCGTGCGTGTTCACGCAGGTTCGTGCTTGCGCCTCGCTCCGCTTTTCTCGCCCCAACGGCACGTCATAACAGCCGCCTCCACATCCAACGGCTCGACGACCTCGTTCATCCACCGCTCATTCGGCGGGCCTTGCACAGTATGCGGTGCTACGATGCCGCACGCGATGTGCCGGCTTTAGCAAGATGAACCTCTGTGCAAGCACGGAAGATCGAAGCTGCATGCGCTGCCGTCGTGTCAGAATGGATGACGCACGTTCACGATGATTTTTTGACTAACCGACCGACCCATAATTAAGGCAGTGCATGGCTCGCCTCTGGTTTCCTTATGTGCTTCCAAACGCGTGAATGCGAGGCCTCAGTGGAAACCCTGCAGCTGCAGCTTTAACATTCCACGAACGGTGTCTACTTGAGTACGCAGTGAGAGTAGATGAAAGAGATAAAGAAGATAATGGAGGCTTGTAAATGCCTAATATATGGATGTTTTCGTGTGTGTTTTTTTTCAGGTTAAACAAAGGGACCTAGCGATAATAGTAAGCAGATTCAACAATAGCATAACCTCGATCGCATAGACACGACAGTACGCGTAATCAATAAGTTTGTAAGCGGTTATTGGTACGCGCTGCTATCGAGAACGTGGTGCCTGCTTTCGTTGACAATCGTCAATTAACTTCAGCTCACTCTTTATGCAGCCGAGTGTCTTAATATCTTTATATCCTGCAAGTTTCATCCGCTTGACAACTGCGAACAAAACTGTTACCTCTGCTGACGCGACACTCGCACCCATAACTAAAAATTACGCAGGCGATAACAGCGTTAGAAGGTATTGGAGAGATAGTTGGTTGCACACGTAATCTGTGAGACAGAAATGAGGTGAATCGGAGCAGAACCACGCGCAACAAAAGCGCTGGACTTCAAGCGCTGTAGTTTGTCCATCTTTGTCTGTCAAATGTGCGTTCCTGTTTTAAAGCAGATGGCAGCTCGGTCCATGGAGAACCTTGGTGGCTGGTTAAGCGTCATGCAGCTTCCCCTCGTTTCGTCACTTGTCTGTTTGCCATGATATCGTAACCCGATCTCGCTCCAATGGTACCGCTCACAGTGTTTGAACATTGTATAAACATTGCTTAGACCTGTCTTGTATATACAGGTCTATGAATGGCATGCAGACCTGTCTAAACGTTGTGTAGGCACTGTGTAGTCCTTAATTAAGTAGACGTTGTACAGGTCTGTGGACCATGTAGTAGACAGAGCCAGCTATTAGCGAAATGTCTTGCGCTAGAATAGTTCGAAAGAAAAAAAAACTGAGACAGTCAGTCCTGGTGCTAGACATCTGATTTTAGCGAAGCGAGGTGGTTAGACAACGGCGAATTGTAGACGCGAAAAAAAATTTTCGTGTATGTGGTCTTAGAATTTCTTACCGTCGCGCAAAGCGTCTATAGCACGTGCTGTTCATCTCGACCTCATTCGCTGGCCATCCATGCTGCCCGCACTCGGCTGTGATTACGAGAGAGCCGACGACAAAGTCATGGCGACCGAAGGATGGCGATAAGTATACGTGACGATAAGGACAGGCTAAGAGTCATCGCGGCTGATCTTCAATTATTTCGGCCACTTACCTCAGTCCCGGTCAAAACGTGGTCGTCCCCGGCGTAGGTTCAGTTTTTTGTAGTGCATCGCCAGAAACCCAATTGACGTGTTCCTAACATAAACATGCAATCGATGACTTCACGTTCTCGCCACCATTGTCCCGTAGCCGCAAGTTTGTCGCCTCTCTCTCTCCCTCTCTGTACTATCTCGCCCTATTACCGTCGGGACCGTCCCGCCCTTCGTGATAACGGTCTCAAACTTTTTTTCCAGTTCATCAAGATCTAATCGCTTTATACGCACGTGATGATCGTCAATATCAAGACCTCATCCGTCAGCATAGTCACTATACAGCGCTTATCAGGCAAGAATGGGGGGCTCCGGCGTGGTATTACGTGTTGCTCTTTGATATGAGCACGCGTGGAAGCACGCAATGCTGAATTTAGGCGTGTACCAACTATATATTCTGGTCATCGCGTGATGCCGCACCAGAAAAGCCGGGCTCGGCGAAAATTTTCTATAAAGGGCATGGGAAGGTCCTTGCCGTGCGCTCGCTGACGTCGGGGCGGGGATGAGTTCTCGTGCGCAGCTGGCAGTTCTCCCGCACCGAGAGCGCACACGGCATGTGCGACGCGTTGCGTGAAGAACGGGGTGTGAACGTCCTCCCGGCGACCTCGCCGCAGATTTAAATAAAGATCACCGCGGACACACGTGTGCAGGGCCCATTTAGCGTCGTCCGGAAGAGAACATCGCGGTATGCGGCTGAGGAACGTATCCCACTTGCTATATATAGTCGTTCCATGCTGAAGTGTGTACACTCGGGCCTGACTGAATCGGGTCAAAGTTTTGCCAGGAGTTTGCGTGACGCTCGCGGTAGGGCGGAGCCGTTACAAGCCTGACGACGATGCGGTCAGCGATTCCTTTCGTTTTCTTACCGTTATCTCTCTCTAACTTTCGTGTCTTCCTTTATCATTTCTCCGGTGAAGCGTAGCAAACCGCCGAATCTTCTCATTAGCATCCTTGCCTTTCTTCATCACATTTATCTATCTCTTTCTCGTTTCCCGCTCAACAAATGCAGCCGTGATCAAATGGAACCTTACTGAAGCTGAAGTTTTTGCTTCAATAGGCGCTTTATTGAAATAAAACGGCTACCACTCCTAATACTCCGATCCGAACTATATGCACTGAAGAGCGCCATGTGTTCAAAATTAACATGTAACCAACCATGAGGCATGCTCATTGAATCCGCGTTACAATGTGTTGTCGAATCCAAATAAACTAATCTCTTAGTCAAACAACTGGTCGGTCTTTCAATCAGTCGGTGACTCAATCCACAGAGCACTCGTACCACCCCTCTTTTTCGCCCGTGTCCCAGTTTACGCTGTTTCTATTCATACTGTGGACGTTTTTCAGGCCCATATTCATTTTCTATACATGTTCCACACCATTAGTGTGTTCTTCGTCATCGGTGGTGGGTACCATTTTGTTTTAAAGCTTCCCGGCTCATAGTCAATCAATCCTCCAGCTTGGGTGTGTCGCGCGTTTTCAAGGGTATATATGTACTCTACTCTGTATTCTACACTAAGTCTTGAGCGTGATCTGCGCCTTGGGTGTGCTCGCTTCGCCGTGTCCTCGGGGCCTAATATAGGTCACATGAATTGTTGCGTCAGAAGTGGTAAAGGTGGTGGGTATGCATCTAAATGCACCAACATGCCCAGCTGCACGTACCGCTAACACCAATCAATGGATCACTTAACTAACCAATCAGATTTCTCCCGTAGCCAGGATTTTTTTTTTCGGGAGGGGGGGGGCACTTGTTGAAAGCGTTTAAAGACTCCTATATTTATTATTTGTGCTGGACAACACACCCCTCCCCCCATATGAATTTCAGGGGGGTGATTATAGGGCTCCCCCTCCCCTGGCTATGGGCCTGCCCCGGTTAATTGTGTGTCGCGAGTACTCGAGCTCATATCCACACCCCTGGGCACTCGCAGGCAAGCGTTGCTGCTCCAGCACACGCTGACCTCGTCGGAGGCGCAGTCCCCGTCTTCGTCGGTCCGCACGTCCACCTCGTGCGAGCTGCGCTCCCTGGGCGAGCGCACCCCTACGCCCAGCCTCACGCGCCGGGCGCAGAGGATGTCGGTGGCCACCGAGGCCAGCGACAGCGGCGGCAGCGTGGCGCCCGGCTCCGCCAGCGTGGACTACGACACGCGCTCGGTGCCCTGGTCGGCCCCGCTCGGACCACGGCCCACGGGCTCCTACAGCTCGCTCATCTCGCTCGGACAGCGCTCTCTCGGAGCTCACCGGCCCTCGCCACGGTCCCTGCAGGTAACATGGCCCGAGGTGCCTCGGACGCGTGCTGAGTCTTATCCTTCTGGTAAAGCCAACCGAACGCTGCCTGAAGCAAAGCTTACGTGATACTCTGGTCAGGGAATTGTAGCCACACAATATAATGCTGAATTGGTCAGCAGCGCCCTAACAGGGAAAGCCACATCATATTAAACCTTACAAAGGTTCCGTTCCTTGTTGGAGAAATTCTTTTTAAACGTCCCTTCCTTTCGCGTTACTACATAATGACTCGTGTTCAAACGACCTTTGAAAGTGCGTTTTCAGGGCGCAATGTCCACAGATCGTGACTGCAAAAAGCGTTTGAAAAGAATTATGACAATGAACATGATAGGCTGCACCACTTTTTGTAGAATTCGAATTAGAAGCAACTTGTCAATGATAGACATAATTTTCGAGATATATCTGAAGCATTCTCTCAAGAGGACATGCGTAGGTGTCGTGCCTATAGTCAAAACTACGTATGCACTTTAATTAATTCTCTCTCCTATTCTCTCAGGTGTCTCCGGCCCTGGCGCAGCGCTCCCTATACGCGCAGCACGTGCTCAACTCGCCCGAAGTGGCCAACGGCCGCAACGGTGGAGTCCGGTGCGGCGGCGGCGTGAGTGGGGCCACGGCCTCCGCGACGCTCGAGTTCGCCTACATCCGTCCCGACTCGCCGGTCACCCTGACGGGGCCCCGGCGCAGCACGCTCGACAGCGGCCACTGCCAGCGATCCCAGTCGTCCTGCTTCGGCGGCGCCAGCCCGTTCCTGCAGCTGGGTGAGCCGCAGCAGAACCACAAGCTCCTCCAGCAGCAGCAGCAGCGGCACCACCGGAACCACAAGCACCACCAGAACCACTACCCCGCCGCTCCCCCGTTCGCCCTGCACGACCTGCGGGCAGCCCTGCCGGGCGAAGACGACGAGCCGCGGCCGTCGTCCATCTACGGCCAACCCTCGCTGACGGTGGTGGGCGACCGCGCCGCCTACTCGGTGCAGCCTCCCGACGTGGTGCCCAACAACCACGCGCCCCGGCCGTCGGCCTCGAAGCTCATGAAGCGTGCCGTCAGGGCGTACACGCACTCCAAGTCGGACTCGTCTTTCGTGCTCAAGCAGAGCCCGTCGCAGCTGCAGGGACACTTGGCCGTGACCTGATGCGCCCCCCTCGAACCATCGTCGTCGACGTGCTCCATCTTCCACGCTCCTGGTCTGCCGCCTCCTGTCGGCGACCGCCCGCATCTCAAAGTTGCCAAAGGGCGACGTTTAAGTGGGCTCTGTGTCGGGGTTCGCGGAGTGGAGTAGTGCCCTGGTGGCGACGCTGCGCTGTTGGTGACGGACGGCGCAAACTGCGCGGCGAGCTATGGATGACCCTCTGCGGCACGTCTCTTCGAGACGTCCCTCTACGTCTGTTCTGCCTGGCTTTGTCTTTCTGTTGGTTCCTCTCCGCACAAGCCGGATCCGCCGTGACGTACTTTTTCTGCCTCGACATGTTGCGCCGGTTATTACTATTGTTTGTCATCGGTGTCCCGTGCACCTGGAGGAACTGTCTTTCTAAAGAAAAAAGAAACTTTTGTGTGGTGATTATGGTGATTATAATGAGTGCGCTGTGTTCTGTATTTGACATGTCGTTCACCAAGTTTTAAGTGACTGCTTTCGTGATCATCGCCGCTGGATGACCAAACGAGAGCAACGAGAAAGTGTACAAGCATATTAACTTACCTAAACACCGACTTGAACACCGCTGTGCGGTGCAGTCACGGAATGACTTGACTATATTGGTCGTCTTTCTTAATCAGCCCTTTATTTTCTCTTTTTCTACACCAGCGAAGTGAAATTCGGCAGTTGACCTTCCGCGAGTATAGTCTTTGTGATAAGAATCTCGAATATCAATATGTCCCACACAAGGTATGAACTTTGCTATGTACACTTTTCAATGTTACGTTGAGCGAGAGAGCGGGCTAAGACGCTGGATGACGCGCCGTTAGAAACTCAACCCCCCCCCCCCCCCCCTTGTGCAGCAACAAACGAATCAGTTGTGGAACACGAAACAGCCTGAACGGAGGCGGTCTGACGAGAGGATGAAGCTTGATTACGCCGTTTTCTGTGAGTGAGCCGTTTACCTATAAGCCCTGAACCTTAACCTATCCGAGGCTAACTTCTTTCCTGCTTACGCGTTGTTGTGGTGTAAGCACGATTATCCGTTGAGTTAACGACGGATTCGGTCAAAGGACGCTGTGAAATAACTTGGAGTGGTGACACCGGTCATTTTCATCTTGTCGATCCTGGCCAGTCAGTCGGCAAGCCGTTGCCGTATAGTATGTCCCGTACCACTCCATTTCGATTGCATCGTACACACTGTGCGCATATCTCCGAGTCCCGTTCGATTGTTGCCCTATAGACGGATCTTATAGAGCGATGAGACTATAAACACGTAGCTGCTTCTTTAAGACTTTTTTTTTTTCCTCGGCGGTCGCGAGTGTACGCGAGCGAAATGAACCACGAGGATAGAAAACTAAACGCGTGTACACCGAAGAAAAAAAGAAAGAAAAGCGTGGCTTTTTGGCGTCTGCATGGCCCCTGCGTATATTGCGGGGAGTGCACGACGTCGGTCGCGGTGTCGATTCCAAGCGGCGCGCGCCCACTGTTGATAGAACCCCAGTCCAAAGAAGGCTTAATGAAATGAATCTCGAAGTGGCCTGCACCGTCGTGCCCCCTAGTTCGTTTTTTTACCACTTCTTTAACCAATCCCGCATTCGCTACGTCTCCGAGACTTTTTTTTTCCCCTCAGTCGTATACACACAAACTGTACTATCACCGTACCCTGTATAGCATAGATCCCGCTGTAATTCACCCTGCCCGTTTTTGAAAACCTTTCTCGTAGAAGTCAACCAACCCGTGCGAGTCCACTGTGATATATATTTTATATCGTACGCGTGTAAGGCGTTTCGTGCATGTAAATCGTCTGTGAAACGCTGGTTGTAAAATAGAGCGCCGTGAGCGCATTCGCTTTTCGTTTCTCTCGCTCTGTCTGACCCTCTGACGACACAAAAGGAAACTAAAAGGACTACCACCCAGTTAGGTTAGGACGGTGACCGCCATCAGACAGTAGTACACACGTGATCACACACACAGGCGCCGCTTAGCAGATATACTTGACTATAATTGTGGGAGGGATGAAGCTCGATTTGACTGCCACAGTTCGCTGGATCTTGTTGAGATACCTGTGGGTGTATCATCTCTCTCTTTCTATCTTTATCTCTTGTACTGTGTACTATGGAACAGGCGTGAATGTACAAAGTGTAGTAGTGCGCACCTCGTGCACCGTTTAGTCACGGCGCCGTTCACCTAGTAAGGCACAGGAGCACTGCAGTTGCGTGCAGTGCACGCCCTGCATGCGGGCCTCGTGATAGAACCTCCGTTCCGCTCCGGCCAGGTGCATTCAAACCTGTGAGATCTGCGCGCACTCCGTCTCTTCAGCTGTGCAGATAATTGGCTTGCACGGACCTCACTGAAGCCGCCTTGTCGGAATGCCGACAATGGTCTGTGATTTCGCGTTAATGCGATCAGTAAAACGCATTCTTTTGTTGTTCATGCACACAGGTCGAAAACGTTCCATGGAGCGACGTTGCTATCACATTGAAACAGGTTAATTGTCACGTGATTAACACTTCATTGATGTCATCAATGCAACCGTGTCGGAACACCAGTACGCTAGGAGCCTGCGTCGATGACGTCAAGTGCGAGCCATTAGTACAAACAAAGCTGCCACACACCGAGCTCGTGAAACATTATTTAGGTCCCTGAACTCCTGAGTGTCAAGCCTGGTGAATATCAAGTCAATTGCACGAGCTCGGGAACTTGTCAACCCCCGTGCAACAAAGTACAGGTCCCCAGGTCCCTCTGTGTAAAGAGCTCATTTGCGAGATGACAAAGTTAGCGAAATTTGGCTATTTAGAACTTTATAGAACTCTGCAACGACAAAGTCGTCATGCTGACTGCATTACGTTCTTCTTCCGAGTTGGCTTAATGCCCTCGTCCTGCGAAGCTGCTGAGATGGAGCGCGCAAAACTACACAGTGTTGTTCTTTACAGCGCATCCTTCCAAGAGGTTTGCATTGATTATCCTCTCTGTAGTTTCTACGGACAGTTTTTTATTTTAAAAAAAGGAGATGTCCGTAGTTACGTCAGTGCAGACTGTTGTTGCGAGGTGCGATCGGTTGGCGAAAGGCGGTTGCTGCGCGCGGACAGCACACGGTATACTGCGGCCCGTTTCTCACTGCCAAGACCTGAAAGGTGCACCTTGATGAAGGTGTCGGCGCATATACTGTGACTTTTTTTTCAAAGCTCGACTGCCAGACAATTTCGATTACAAGCTTTGGTTTTCTATCTCCGGGATTCTCGAAAGGTTCGAGGGACCCCTCGAATGAAGTATCCCTTAGCCAAAGTTAATCAACCCCTGCTGGTATTTCACGTACGCGAAACCACGGAGTTATATCAGCTCTTTTTCGAAAGGCTTCCTCTTCTTCTTCAGGGCTATCATAGGCAACATCTTGATGTAAGCGAGCGTGTGATAGGTTGTGAGTCGTCGTCGCTGCATAGGCGCGGAGTATGTTCCGCGAACGTGTGTGTGCGTGTGCGACGTGGCCTGCCCTTGTATAACGTTATCGTCTTGGCGAGTCCCCTCTTCGTAAGTGTCAATAACTTGGGACGTGTGTTGAAAGTTGGCATGATTTAACCGTGCTTGTGCAAATGTGTGCTTCTTCGGAATTTCCAAGGAGAGAAGAAAAAAGAAAAATAGGGGGCTGGGCGGAGGAGGGAAAGTTAGATACGGATTCCTCGTTGGCTTCATACTCACTTCGTCTCCTTCCACAACCGTTTCACCATACGCAATGTTCGGAATGGCGATGCCACATTCCCGCGTGTCGTCGTTCTTCGCAACGCCACTTTAGCTCTACTTAGGTTAACCAATTTGAACGGTGCGAGCGAAGGAAAAGGAATATGGGTGAGTTCGATCACATGCATTCACTGGCGTATTGCTTCTGTCGCGTAACGCATGAGCAGCTTGTGTGAGCACGATTCTCTTTCTTGGTAAGGGGAGGTTGCCAGCGCCTGACTGTTCAAGCCGTCTAAACAGCGCACAAAGAAAGACGTTGCGATCGATGGGCAATAACTACCGATTTAAGCCAAATGTACTTCATTTGACCTTTCTTTTGTCCAATACGCCACGTTAACAAAGTAATTGCTCAATTTCATTCAGCATCAGTCCTTCGTGAAACGGTGTTGCCTGCACCTTCTTTGATAAGCATCTCTTTCTACGCTGAGTAAGCTCTGATGACCACTGCGGCGTGCACTTGGTATACGTTATAAAACGTTACCAATTGCGTTATAAAACGTGTCATTCCCCAATGGAGACACCTGCAATCAAATGGACTGATTTTTTTTCTTCATTAGAACTGTTTAATTAGCGGATACCACTGGCCTCTCGCTCAAAGCTACCTAATCGTATATTCATCAGCATCTACACATTCAGTTGTATAAACAGCGATGACATCCGATGGGGGTCAGTTCTTACAAATTTTACACCAAGCACGTCCAGTAAAGTGTGATACTTTTTGTTTGAAGCAATTGCGCAAAGCGACCAGTTGTAAGTCCCCGCTTTCGATAAGCCCAGACGCGTTCACTGGTGGCTACTATGATACGGCCCTCGTCTACATTGTTTCTGGGATCTGATGAAAAGCTTCGAAGCCTTCGCTAGACTGCTTGAAAACAGTCTCTCTCAAAATTTCAATTTTCTCTCTTTTTTCTTCTTTTTGCCTTGAACGTTCAAGCTAAGAAGGACAAGTTTTAATATGAGGGTATGTATATACTCACACAAGAGCACGTGCTATTCCCAGAAATATAACGTGGCAATACATTGCGCTTTTCCATATGAGCGCTTACATCGAATCGAGTGAGTCCTCCGTCACAGATAGCTACATATTCTTCCTTGCTGCGTGGATGTTTATGGCACGAAATTATGTCATACCACGCTGCTAGCGAAGAAAGATAAATAGGAGAGGGAAAAAGCAATCATCGCAAGCTAGGCGTGTTCTACGAATGTGGTTTTAAAGGAAAAGACACGTAAACGTATTTGATAAGCAGGTTGTTCAAAAGGCGCTTGCTTCACGTATATACGGTCTTCGTTCGCGAGTACACGTACGTATTTGGCGATGCTAGAGTGCCGTGAATAGAAACGCAATATACAAAGTACAATATGAGTCGACATATTTTGAGATGACGCAGATAAACGGCACGCAAGCCTTATCAAAGAAATAAAAAAAAATAATGATACACGATCATTTAGTTTTAACCCAGCAGCGTCACACCCGTCACGATTCTGCAAATGCGCCAAAAACGTGTGCTTGCGTAAGAAACGTGTTCAATAGCTCTCTAATTTCTAATAAATGTATCGACCGACATTTCGTTGACGCCTTCGTCGACATGAAACGTGTGTCAGTGGTCGGTTTTTTTTTTGTGTGTGGATTTTTCTAACTTGCGCTTTGCGGACGCGTTTTCTTGTATTCACTCGGTTATTTTTCTAGCTCTCTTTTGTACTATCTTTGCAGGAGGAGAAAAAAATAACAAAACACCGCGGAGGTCTGTAGTTCTAGTCATTCAACAGTGTGTGCTTGAGTGCGTGCGCGTGTGTGTTCGTGTATTTTTTTTTAATTTTCTCCTCCAGTTCCTAAGCAACCTCCGGGGATGTGCATCCATCTGGTAACATAGTTTAACCGATCAAAATATATATAAGAAGGGAGAGACTTGGACACGCGATCCGGGGAGATGAACTCTTTGTCTGTGAAACTATTTATAACCCGTGTCGAACGAATCCCCTTCCCACTGCTTTCTGTTTTGTCTCTCACTTTGTGTATAGATTTTTTTTTTGTAAAGAGTTTGACGCGCAGGTGCTACCCTTATCCACATTACCGCATTGGCGATGCGCGTCTGTTGACGTCAGTGTCTGGTGGCGACATCTCGAGTTCAACTACACAGTATGATAGGAACCGCAGAAACACAATTGCTTTCGCTTTGTTCAACTAGGCCTAGTTAAGCCGAGTTAGCACTACAAAATGTCGCGCTCTAAAAAAAAATTAGCCACGCGTTTTGCTGCTGTAGCATGTGGAGAGGTGCGTTGGAGAGATGCAAGGCAGCTTTGCGTCGTTGACATAGCAAACGAAGCAATCAAAATGGTGCACTGTCGATAGTTGTTGTGCTGCGCTGTTTTGTTTGGGAACATTATCACTAATGTACGAATGTCGATTTTTTAGTTTATCTCCGAACATGACAAACAGTACAGGCAGCGGAGTATTCACGACACCGAGTATTCACGTAAGGCCTATCCAGTAAGTCATCCACCTTCCCGAAGTGAAACGGCTAATCAATTTTTATCGCGTAATACGCACCCTTCGTTGAGCGTTTAGAGATCAACAGATCAAGGTGCAGGTAAAATTTTCGCTGTGCTGGCTGTGCAACAAGATAGCAGCCTCGAATACGTAAGGCTGCGTGGGGGCGCTACCTGTTACCACGAGATGTCGCTACTTGGGCTCTGGATCTCTGCGTGGCGGTAATGCAGGGTGACAGTGGCACACGCGCGTTACGCCGAAACAGTGTAATGACGTCGTCTGACCATTTTTATATCACTGATTTTGACTCCGATGTTTTTTTTTTGTTTCTTTTTTTTCATCGTCTGTTTCCCTCTCTTGCGTGGTGAGCGGAGCACACAATGCCTCTCCACAAGTTTGAGTCTTCTCACATTTTCTATGGCATGACTGAGTGTCATTTCTATTGTTCTTTCTTTCTTCAAACTGAACTGTGCATGAACACACAGGATTATGCCTAGCTGTCGGTCTTCTTCTTTTGTTTCTATTTTTCCTTTCGAATATATTTACAAGGCCTCGAATAAAAGCTTGTATACTGTGCACCAATGATCCTTTCTTGAACTCGTCAGTTCACGTGAGCGCCGTTCGTCTGATGTACAGATGATACCGGCGCACAAGAGTACAGCCAATACACCGTATGAAATTAATCTGAATCGTCAACGTTATGATTATAGGCCGCTAACACGTCTCGACGAATTTGGTAAGTATATATTATTTGGCGACAGCATGGAAAATCTTGTTTCACCGTGCTCGCGCTTCCCATTACGTTACAGTTCATGTTGTGGCTAACAGTTTTTTTGCACAGGATTAGGTCTATTTACAGATAAATTTTAATAACTTCCTCATATTATCCATCTAGCCTAAACACTCACCCGTCTTGGGTAATGCGCCCGCCTAGAATTAAACGTTCTTTCTTTGTTCTTGCTTTACAACTCTAAATCCGCTTAATCACATTGACGAAGGAAGAGTGCAGTGAGTATATGAGCTTTTTTTTCAGCTGCACCGAAATTCTCGGAAAATAAGACATCAGTAGGGGTGTTCCAATTGATTGATTTGTGGGGTTTAACGTCCCAAAACCACCATTTGATTATGAGAGACGCCGTAGTGGAGGGCTCCGGAAATTTTGACCACCTGGGGTTCTTTAACGTGCACCCAAATCTGAGTACACGGGCCTACAACATTTCCGCCTCCATCGGAAATGCAGCCGCCGCAGCCGGGAATCGAACCCGCGACCTGCGGGTCAGCAGCCGAGTACCTTAGCCACTAGACCACCGCGGCGGGGCAGTAGGGGTGTTCCAAAACAACCTGCAGCTCTTACATGACCCCATCTTCGACACATTGCACCCACGCGCATCGGGGCACCTGGCTACTATGATGATTGCATGAAATAGCAGACCAAGGTGTGATTTCTTGAAGGTACCGTGATTTGTAGGAAACAGCATTAAAAGATTATTTAGTTTTGTTATTATTGAACAAATTTCATTATGAATGTGTGGGCGGAAACAATTACTTATTTACACTGCTCATCACGTTCAAGTAACTGGACACCTATAAAACCTCGGAGCTTTCGAACAACCAGGAACGGATGCTTCAAGTTATTTGAGACGAATCTATCTATCTATCTATCTATCTATCTATCTATCTATCTATCTATCTATCTATCTATCTATCTATCTATCTATCTATCTATCTATCTATCTATCTATCGAACAGACTTTCAGCAACTATGTTGCGGACAGCTTAATTTCAAATATACAGCATGCAAGAAAAAAGTCGTGCGCTTATTAATGCGTTTGCATAAATAGACGAGTCATCGCAAGTTTTCTGCACGTCACGTGGCTTCACCGTGCTTCCGGGATTCACCCTCCTTTGACCAAGGAATAACGTCATGGGATAACTTCGTCATTTAACGTCACGTTATGCGACGTCATAGTGACGCCATACGTCGCGACAGTTTGGTACCTCTGACGTCGTGGTGACGTCACACGGGTACATCATGACGTGGTGATATTCTGCATCACCAGTTGGACGCCGATGGTCGCTTATGGCGTTTCGTGGGGCATCTCAGGATTTCGCCCTAATAAAACTCCCGCCATCCCGGCGAAGCTGATAGTTTTGACGCAACAAGCGTCACACGGCGGGCGCTAAGAATGGCACAGGCGCGACAAACAGCTTCGGTGACGCGGAGAGGCCGTTTGTGCCCGGCTGCTTCATTCCGCGCTGGTCTCGTTCGTATTTTCTGTGGGTTCGCCGGCCGGGCCGATAATGTTCCGGCGACATTTACTTTCTTGTCGCTCACAGATAGCATAGTGCGACCGTCCTTCGCCAGGCGTCACGCACTGCGACAGCCTGCCGCCGCTTATCGGCTCCCGTTGAAGCAATCGCTTGCCATGCCGGCTGCTTTCGCGACCCCACGAGAGGACCTGCGAAGCTAGCCCGTGAGTACCGGATTCCTACATTCCGTTCCCATCCTGTCTCGCCTCGGGTTCGCGAGGTCGACCTTATAGAGATCGGCTGGAATATATCTCGATTAAAGTTGTGGTCGTGTGCGAAGGCTATCGGTTGTTTTTTGGGAACGTTTACGAGCAACGTTTGTGCGGACGGACAGCGAATTGTTTTCGCATCGAATGGGGAGGTGCCGTAGTCGCATCCGCGTCGTTCGGTTGTTTTCAGGTTTGAGGTCGTGGGCCTACAGTAGCATTCTTTTTTTTTTCTTATTTATTCTCCCTTCACGACCTCGCTTAAATTTGTGGCCGATGGATGGGTGGGAGCATTCTGCGGACTTGCCAAGCACTGGCCTGTTCGAATCGCAGCACATCGGGTGTTGACTTGAGGTGAAGTTGATTTTGCATGCCCACGGCTACACAATACGGCCCTGAGACAACTAAACAAACGAGAAAAAAAACGCGAGACCAAGTGTTTTAAGCATGAAAGCTATAGTTTAGTGCTTAGTGTCGAATTCACTGCGTGCACCTCGTTTCCAGCTTTGGCGTTGTTTCAAGTGCATAGCTGCTCGCAGAGCTTCTTCTGGCTTACTTGAAATGGCAAATGCTTGAGCATTTTTTTGGCAATTCGTGATTACTTGCATAAGTTATAGTGCACCAAAAGAACAAGGGCTGACAGGAATGATGCGGGAACAGAGTTATTTTGCTTTTACGCGAACGCTTTCTTTTTTCTAGGGGTCGTGAAATCGATACTTAATCTTGGTAGCAGGATTTCCACGGAATCGGTTTACTGCAGAAACATCAATCGGGTGACATTACACAACGCTAAACGACCCTTCAGTGAATCCATAAAGCCAGTGAATAGACTGCATGCTATGTCAAGCAGCGTTGGTGTTGCGTCGCTAGCAGTCGTCTCAATTACGCTGCGCTTTTGGCTCAATGTCGACCGCAGCACTGTACCACGCTGAGTAAGAGCGAAAAACTCGTGCAAACGCATAGCGTAACATACTCAAACGTTTTCATGTATCTGACGTTCATTAACTGCGTTCAACTTTTACAGCGAAAGCTGATATGAAATAACAACTCGGGTTTCGCGCAGTGCCTAGTTGCCCGCCGTCGCCGGTGTCCGTAAGCACATTGCGCGAGATTAGGGGAAAAAAACAAAAAAACTAGTACCTATGACACAGTGTTGCTCAAATCCGTTCCGCTGGGTGCCAGCCCAGTATTCTACCACTGAGCCACGCCAATGCTTGGAACTTGCCTTGATGTTGCGAAAGCAGCTGCGTTAATACGACTTATAAAGCGTTGTAAAACAGCGAAAAAACAGGCAATCGTCGCACAATGCGAATAGCGTAACGAGTAGTGTGCAGTCCAATGCTCGAACCTATTACAAAGGCTTGTTTTTGTTCAGCTATTGACTGTGGCGCATAACCACTTCAGGCATAATTCCTCATCGTCGTCAGCCACTGCATGAACAATTGGCACATAATTCCGCGCAAGTGTTTGGTGGATATTACGTTTCTCAGAAAAAAAATGACAAAAAATAGCATAGCGAATGCCGGCCTACTACCCTAAATTTTTTATTATTAATGCCGTAGTAAGCATCAAGCAAGTGTGCTTGCAGCAGTCACCCAATGAGTGTTTAGAAAACAGTCTGAAAGGCCGCTCTTTCAGCTTTGGCTGTGATTGTGCTGTGATTTCCGCGCAGGTCTGGCGTTTTTTTTTTTTTTGTATACGTCACTACTGACATGACGTCCTTTAATGCATGATCAGCTGCAACAATCTTTTGGGGAGAATACACGCTTCCTTAGTGCATACCAGGCGCCAATTTCTTTTTTTTTTCACGCTTATCTACTGGGCATTGTTTTCGGCTTCAGATATACGTGCTTGCACTTCATGGCAAGTTGTTGGAGTTACCTTAAAGAAAGAACGAAAAAAAAGCTTTCAAAGTGGAAGTTTGTCCAGACTAAGGATAATACACTAATTGCTGTTGGACACCTAATTTGGCTGATTAACCTTTTTTTCTTTAGTCTTCTCAATGGACAGTTTGCAATAATCTGCAAGTCTGCCTTCATGTAAGGCATGTTTTCCAACCAAAAACTCTCGTTCACAGACTGTTTTTCTCGCTCATTGTGCAGCGAAAACACGCGAGTACAACAAAATGTCACTTCTACGAATTCCACCGATGGCACGCGAGTACAACACAATGGAGCGAGAAAAGCAGTCTGGGAACGAGAGTTTTTGGTTGAAAACAAGCCTTACAGGAAAGCGGACTTGCAGATTACTGCAAACTGTCCTTTGTGTGCAGCAGACATTAGAAGAATTCTGCTGCTGAATGATAAAAATAACGTAGATATTTGTATCTACGCTTTCATTGATATGATTGATATGCGGGGTTTAACGTTCCAAAACCACCATATGTATATACGCTTTCCCACGCTTTGACAGCGTGGCAGCTAGGACTCAACGCGAGCAATGCGTTGTAGCGCATGCGTTGTAGCTTCAATTGTCCTGTCTCTTCGTTCATGCTCTGTCGTGCTACTTAAGTGTAACCATGCATCCTCAACAATTTAACCGCCTGCCAGTCATTCAAGAAAAACTCGCATTCCTGAATGATTCCCGGTGTCATTTGCTGCTACCAGCATGGCTCTGAAGAAAAAAAAAACAGCTTGCATCAAGCCATGCAAGACTTGAAACATGGAAACTACGATTCTGGAGACAGATTTACCTGGTTGCTTCTGGGTTGCTTCTAGGCCTATAACCCGGGTTGTGCAGATCGTTTAGAGGTTGCTGCTGTATGTCGTTGCTAGGATTTAGCTAGGTGATGCTACAGGTTGGTTCTACGTTGGTTCTCAGCGCAGCCAGGTTTGAGGGAAACTGTGCACCGGCAGGTTCCGACGCAACATGGATGTTCAAAGTATATATAGAGAGAGAAACGTTTTTGTTCACAAAGACATAGAGAATGAGGGCGTGGGAGGGACCCCTAGTCCGGGGTCGTTAGGACGACTCCAGCGATGAGCCGGGCCCGCTGTATCAGAGCTTGGAGGACCTCGGGAGCTCCATCGCAGAGAGCATCATCTAACAGCTCCTCGTTACGTAAAGGGGAAAGGAAAGCAGGTAAGGGAGGAAAGATGTTCGCAGTGCACTCGATCGAGACATGGAAGGTCGTGGGCGAGTTTCCACGGTCGGGGCAATGGTCTGCATAGCACTGCGGGTAGAATTTATGAAGTGATACTAGATTGGGATATGTTTGTCTGTAGCTGACGTAACGCATACTGCCTCCTCTCACGAGAAAGATGGCGGTGGGGAGCTCTAAGTGCGATGGACGTTCCTGTAGTGACGAAGAATGCCGTTGTAAGTAAGAAGAGGATCCCCCACTCCGAAATGGTCGCCTCGCCTTGCCGGGTCGCCTGGACGAAAATTTCGCGGGCAACAGCGTGTGCGCGTTCATTGCCCGGCAGAGGCATGACCAGGAGTCCAGAGTAACTGAACGCGAAAAGTACTGTTTGACTCAACGGAATTTGATTCAGAATTTGGTGGGCCACTCTTGGGATGCTATGTCCTGATAAGAAGGCCCGACATGCTTGTTGCGAGTCCGTCGATATGTAGACTTCACTGTGAACACGGATAACGTATCGTATCGCTTGATTGACTCTAAAAATTTCGCCGTGAGCGGCATGTGTCCCACGCATTGCAGCTGAGTCCTGAAAGGAATCGGTGCCATCTAACACTATACCGAGGTGTAACCTTTGCGAATTCGGGCTGTGTCCATGTGAAAAGTATGCGATTCCGGAATGTCTTCGAGCATACGGCTGAGGTATCGTACGCGGGATTTGCGCCGGCCCTTGTCATGTTGGGGGTGCATGTTACGTGGTAAGGGATCAACACTTGATATTTTCCGTATCGCAGACGATAAGGGCGTGGGGCAGGTTTCAATCTCAAGTGGTGGGACGGGATATCCGAGGCGTGAGAGGAGATTGCGGCCAGTAGGTGAGAGTATGAGGCATTGGCGCTGATTGACCCAATCTGCCTCGATCAGCTCGCTTAGTGTGTTGTGTGTCCCCAACTCAAGAAGAAGACATGTAGAAGTGTGGTTTGGAACGCCATGGGCCAGCTTTGTCGCTTTGCGGATCATGACGTCTATGCGTAGTTGTTGCTATTGGGTCAACCGCTGGAAGGGCAAGTGATATGTCAGCCGGCTGATCACGCAGGCCTCCACCAAGCGCAGCAGGTCTTCTTCAAGCCCTGAGCGCCGATTTGAAACCCACCGGATCATGGACAGTATTTGGTCAACTTGTCGAGATAAAAGGCCAAAGGTGTAGTTTGCTTTGTCATCCGCTTGAACATGTAGTCCAAGGATGCGGGCACGAGGGACATGTGGTATGGGTATGCCATCCAGGTGCACAATAATTGGGGGAGGAGGGCTACTGCTTCGGGAGCGAAAGACGATGAGCTCTGATTCTTTAGGAGCACATTGCAAGCCTCCTTTTTTAGGGTACTCAATGACAGTATCCACTGTTTTCTGCAGTCGGTACTGGATGGCTCCATCAGAGCCCCGTGTCGACGAGATAGTGATGTCATCCGCATAAATAGCATGAGCGACATCGGGGATCTGGTCGAGCAAACGGGGAAGCCCTGCCAGTGCGTTAATAAATAATGTAGGAGAAAGAACGGAGCCCTGTGGTGTCCCACGTTCTGCAAGGTGAATCGTACGAGACCGATGCACAGTGGCCGTTCGAGACCATTTACCGTTCGAGACCATCTCGTACGACCATCTCGAGGCCGTTCTCGAGACCATCTCGTACGAGACCATTTGCACAGTGGTCGTTCGATCACGAAGAAATGGTCAGATGTAGTTATACATTCGAGTTCCACAATGCAACTCTGCTAGATTGCGAAGGGTGAGGTCGTGTTCAACATGATCGAAGCCCCCCCCCCCTTCAAATATAAAGCAATGAATGCTCTCGTTTGTCAAATATAAAGCAATGAATGCTCTCGTTTGGGCGCGAGAAGGAGGCCCTAGGACTTCCTCCCGTAGCTGGAACAATCAATCAATCAATCAACCAATCATTTTATTTCCTTTAGATAGGGTGGAGGATAGGACTAAAAGCTCAAGAGCTTCACGAAGTCCTGACCCCGTTCACAAGTTGAAAAAGTAGCAGGAATGGCAGTCAATCATGCACAACAAATATTAAATAAACATATAGGTATAACATCACAAAAAAGAAATACAAAAAGGTTGTGAATACAGTGCTAATATAAAAAGAAAGTAGTTCAAATGTATGGTCATGAAGTAACATGAACATGAAAAGCAATAATAAAAAGGAAAGAATGGGCATAAATTCTGAGAGATGTATCATTGAGGATAATGTATCAGTTGGGCGAAGTGTTTAATCTGACAGTTTTGTTTAGAGGAAGGATCAAAATCTTCGCGGTTTAAAAAGTTTAACAAAGAAGGTAGTCTGTAGGACAATGATTGTTTGTCATAAAAAGTTCTTAGGGTGGGTACAGTCCAAACTTCTTTGTGCCTGGTGAGTCGAACACTTGTGTTCACGCTAAGTTTAGAAAGATTTATTGTGGTATTGGTACCATGTTTGACAAACTCTTTATAGCATAACATCAGCCTGTAATTGTACGAGAAGAAAACTGGAAGAATATCATATTTTATAAAAAGAAGTTTTGTAGAGGACAGATAGTGTTCAGCCGCAATACGTCGTACGGCCCTTTACACCTTTGGCCGATAGATGAGCTCGGTATCCGAATTGAGAATGTGCAAAGAAGGATTGCTGTTCTAAGAAGGGCTGGAGACGTCGCAAGAGTACATGCTCCATCAGCTTGCCAATTCAGGAGGTTAGGGATATGGGACGCAGGTTGTGAACCTGAACTGGTTTGCCGCCCCGCCGCGGTGGTCTAGTGGCTAAGGTACTCGGCTGCTGACCCGCAGGTCGCGGGTTCGTATCCCGGCTGCGGCGGCTGCATTTCCGATGGAGGCGGAAATGTTGTAGGCCCGTGTGCTCAGATTTGGGTGCACGTTAAAGAACCCCAGGTGGTCGAAATTTCCGGAGCCCTCCACTACGGCGTCTCTCATAATCATATGGTGGTTTTGGGACGTTAGACCCCACATATCAATCAATGAACTGGTTTGCCCGGCTTGGGAATCAGTGGCGTGTCGCCACGCTTGGGGAAGCGTACCTTGGCGCCAGTATTCATTGAATATGCTGGTGAGGTGGTTGGTATCCGTATCACTTAGGTTGCGGAGTGTGGTGAACCGAATGTGGTCTGCTCCCAGTGTCGTGTTACGGTGTAGATCTTGTAACACTACCCGTACTTCATCAACCCTGATATGTGCATCCAACAATTCATTTCTCTCGCCCACGTGCGGATAGTCAGGGTAATGCAGTGTTGGGCCTGTCGGAATGAAATGTTTTTCGAGCTCACTGAGAAATCTCGAGGGGTCGTCCCGATACTCGTGTATTAGGATGCGTAACTGTTGAAATGATTTTGTTTTCGTGGTGGTGGGGTCTGTGAGGGATCGAAGAATTGACCATGTTTTTGCGGTGCCCAATGTTCCTGAAAGCTGGTTGCAGAATTCTCGCCAGTTATTTCTCGTGAGGGTCACTGTGTATTCTTGAGATTCCCGCGTAATTTCATCTATTCTTTTTCTCAGTTTACGATTGAGACGTTGGCGTTTCTATCGCCGTGTCAGCAGTCCTCTCCACGCGTCCCAAAGATGAAGCAAATGTGGGTGGATGTCTGGTGTTTCGGTGGTAGTATATAATGTGCGCGTGGTGGCCTCTATATCTGGAATAAGAGAGTCAAGCCATCGCTCGTAACCTTGCCCCTCGGGCGGGTCCCAGCAACGTTCCCTGAATTTGACTCAGTCTGTAATGCGTGAACGTCGCTCGGTCCTCCGGGCACCATTAAGTGGTAGAATGGTCGCAACAATATAGTGGTCGCTGATGAGGTGCCCCTCTAGAGGACCATGCGCTTCCACTGGGCCCGTATTGCGTACAAATTGTGAGGTCAGGACAGGTGTCACGTGATTTACTGTTGCCAATACGAGTGGGGTGCTCTGGGTCAGTTAGTAAAGTGTATCTCATGTTACAAATGTAATACCACAAGCGTGTTCCTTTGGCCTGCGATTTGACATAACCCCAAACTGTATGTGGAGTGTTACAATCCCCGCACACCACACGAACCCGTCCAAAACTCCCAAATTCTGTGACAAGGCGGAGAAAGCAGTGCGTACGAGAACGGGGGAAACTGTACACGTTTAGTAAAAACAAGCTTTCACTGCTTGAGCTTTGCATAATTATTTCGATTATTTGGTGAGGGATGTCACTACTAGTGGTATGCACGCGACATGTGACATGTTTCGAAACTAGGGCTTTCACAAGAAGAGAGGCACTTAAAAGCGTGTTGTAGCCTGATAAAGAAGGCGGACAATTTGGTTCTTGCAAGTGGATAACATCTGGAGTGTCAGTGGATGCGGCTATACGTACTGCTGCAGGGAATTCCACTGTTGGTGGAATTTCCTGCAGTTCCTTTGCCACACCACTAGTCGTGGTGTGTCACACGACGCCATCTTCATCGCGGGAGGAAACGGACTCGCATTGGATGTAGACGGCCGAGAGATTTGATCAAGTTTAGTCTCGGTAGTTGGCACGGTGGTGGTACGTGCGAGCGTGCGTTCTATATACATGACCGGACGCGCTCCATCATCTCAATTTGAAGGATTTCTATGCGGCCTTCTATTCTGTCGAGTGCAGCCTGCATACTGGTGCCCATTTCTGCTACCAGCGCGTCCATTTGCTTTCGCAGGCGTTAGCAACGCGCCTCCATGTCTCGACGTAGGCGTGCTATTTCCGCGAGAGGATCAGGGGTCGACGATTTAGGGATCTGAGGGGACGCGGTGGGGGGAGTGATTGGAAGGGCGGAGCAAGCTGGGGGGGGGGGGGGACCCTCTACCTGACCTACCTCCCGAGGAGCCACCTTGGTTGCGTTCCGTTCCGGGGCCCGCTGCTGCTCGGAGAAAGCGTGTACCTCCTTGCCAACAGGTTTGCTCTGCAAAGCATTCTTGTGGGATTGTTGTGTAGATGGGGAAGGAGCGCGTGTCTCCGGTGGACGCCGTGATTCCTTGCAGGAGCAGGAGCGGGACTTGGAGCAGGAGTGGGACTTGAGGCGAGTACGGGATTGGGAGTGGGTCTGGAATTTGATGCGGGTCCGGGACTTAGAGTGGGTCTTTGACTTACGACGCGATTTGGATTGGCTCTTGGAGCGCGAGTTTTCTGCCTTCGTCGGGTGCGCGAATGGTGGGACTCGGCTGTCTTGCTTCATACGGTATGGTCACTGGATGGTTGGACTTCACGCAGTTCATTTTCGAGGGCTTTCCGCACCCATGCATGCCTTGTTGAGTGCCTGCCTCTCACACCGAGGGCAGTTTGGATCCGTCGTAGGGTGAGATCTGTCACAGGATTTGTAGTGGGGAGTGCACGGATGCGACTGAGTGGAGTTATCGGTGCCTCACGTCAGGCATATGACAACGTCTGGTGTAGGACAATGGTCATCCCAATGGCCCAGCTTGTGGCAAATCTTGCAAACCACTTGTAGGGGGCGATGGGGGTAACAACGCAGTTAGGCCCCGTAGAAGCGCACGTAGCGAGAGACCTTCAGTCCTTCGAAAGTGGCCAACGCAATGTTGGTCTGACCCATCATGCGTGCTTGAAGTTTTGGGTTGCAGGAGCCACAAGTTCATCTACTAGCGCGGACGACGACGTACAGGGCACGATGCCAGGAACAATATCCTTGCAAGAGCTGTCCGGAGTCGCAAGGTATGCTGTGATGGGATAAACACGCTCACCGAGTCTCAGCTCCCGCATCCTGTATAACACGTCGGCCACATGATACCGGGGCGTGCTGATGATCGCTAGGTTTTGCAGTGGTCACAGTCGAAATATGATGTCTGTTACAAATAAAGGAGGAAGAAGGGGTTGTGGGAACGAGCACGAGTCACGGGCGCTGGCTCACTCAGTTGATCCCTTGACACTCAATGCAGCCAGACGATCGGGTCTGGGTCCCCGTCTTCGTTTCTCACACTTCGTTCTGGTGCCAAAACCCGCCCGGTCGTCTGGCCCTCGACTTCGACAATGGGCCAACACCGAGTACAGCGCGGCTTCTACCAGACAGCCATAACAAAGGACATTTCGATGCTCTTTCGATGCTCGACATCCTTCTGGTTGACTCCACGACCCCCGCTTCCAGACTCCAGGAACTCCTTGCAATTATCGTCACAAAACACGCCCACATAATGAACCTCGAGAGAAAAATCCCGGCTTACCTTCACTAAGAGGACTTGGAAGCGGACCTGATCACAGCCAGTGATTTTCGAGGATAAAGTCTTTTGCGCTTATGGAAGAGCCCGTCGCGCAACCAAGTCATGGCCGCCAACCCCACCAGCATCAGCTGCTGTCACTACCACTGCACTTTGTAAGCCTCTCACATTCACGTCGACCCCACCACGACGTTGTCTTCGATCAGCCTTTCGACCCTTGTCGCCTCGACATCGATTCCGGCAGCTACTTCGTCTGGTCTGTCGACTCTTTGCGCTTCGACGTAGGAGCAAGCCGCAAGTTCACCTTCGACCAGCCTCTCGATTCCTCTCGCTTCGACGTCGCAGAAAGCCGAGACTCCACAGTCAACCGCCCTCACAACCCTCTCGTCTCGATGTCGCAGCAAACAGTGACTTCGTCTTCATCCAGTCTTTCGACTCCTCTCGCCTCAACGTCGCCGCAGGCCGCGACTTCGCTTTCGACCGGCTTCACGACCCCTCTCGTACCGACATCGCAGCAGGCCGCGACTTCGCTAGCGACCAGCTTCGCGGCTCCTCTCACCTCCTCGTCGCTTCAGGCTGCGACTTCGCTTTCGACGGGCCTCACGACTCCAACTACAACAAGTTTGGGGTACACACTGAAAAACCCATCGCTTTCCACGTGATACACGGCGCTTCTTTACAAGGACTTGTTACTAAGCTATGTCGTAGAGAGTTCGATCGCCAATAAAAACCCCGGATTCATCTTGTGCATAGACTACAAGGACCCGGTTTCTCACGGCCTGAACCACAGCTTGCGAAAGCAGTTCCACGTCTCAGACAGGGCAAACGCATAAACTATCCCTCACGCGGCACCATGAACTTCCAGAACATGGCTCATGAACAACACGTGGAGCCCTGCTACTCGTCCTACACGCGCCTGAGACCTGATCCTGGTAGTAGGGTCTCCAGTTAGTCTCCCCTGAAGCCCAAGGAAGTCGGCGATCGGGAGTGCGAGCGGAAGCGCTGCTACGAGCCACACTCAACCAGGGTCATCCCCATGACAATCTACGACGCCACCGAACACCACAAGATGATGGCACCTGACGCCTGAGACCTGCGATGGATGTACGAGCACCACACCGAACAGCTTCAGCACTACGCTACGCACCTCATGCAGGAAACAGGCGGAAACGAGGATTCTCGCGAAGCGGGGCACACTGTGATCGACAAGTCGTCGGGAGACTCCTGCAATGATGCCCCACGTACGCCACCATGGCTGAGAATCTCGCGCCCGTAAACGTAAGCTCATTGCATGCCGTCGTCCGAGATGCCGTACTGGACACCAATAATGTGCTATCAGCAGCAGCCCACGTGGACGAACCTCCGCTGCCCTCGAAAGTGGACGAGATTCCTATTCTTGGAGAAATCGCCATGCGAAGAAACCAGGACCCATAAGCATCATCATTGTTCTCGTTGAGCGAGGAAGAAGAATCGTCGCGGATTTCGGACTCTTCATTCAGCTCGAAAGCACCTGTGAGCCAGGCACGCGATCAGGACCAGCTGACAGCCGAAGTGGTCAAGCGGAGCATATTCGTGCAGCACCTGCGGAGGCTCGACATGAAACGCCAACAACAGCCCAAGGATAACGATGATTATCAGGAAGCTTTCCAAATGTACAAGAGCAGACTAAATTCAGACTCGTTCTACTACAAGCGACGCAAGAAGCGCAAAAGCTCCCAGTATGACCTGAAGATGGCAAATAACGTGACGGTGATGTCATCTACACACTACATATTGAAGACACGGCTTCCCCCTCAATACAAACCACCACCTCGATTAGCTTCATCGTCATTGACAAGGCCCTTTTTTATCGCTGTGTCACACCTTCTGGTGGATTCACTTAAAGCCTGACATGGACAAGCACTGACGGATCATCTCTGGAAACGCTGCCGAAAGGAGTGCTTGTTGCTTCCACGTTCGGGCCACAAAGCGGCACTGAAGGCACCACAGCGACTTCAGGTCAGCGACGTTGTCCTGGTGCACGACGACTCACCGCCAATATTGTGGAAGATGGCTCGCGTAACCGAACTGCTTCCCTGCCGCGACAACATCGCACGAGCGTGCCGCCCGAGGTTGGCATCCGGCTCCATAATCGGGTGACCGGTGCAAAAAACTGTGCCTTCTTGAAGCAGGCAGTATAAGTTTTTGTGTGGCCGCGGGAGTGTGTTGTAAATAAAGGAGAAAGAATGGGCGGCGGGCACGAGCCACAGGCGCTGGCTCGCTCAGTTGATCCCTTGACCTTCAACACAGCCAGACAATCGGATCCGGGTCCCCTTCTTCATTTCTCAGAATGTCTTCGCGGTCTTTGGTAGTAAAGCCAGCAGCACTCTAGAGAGCGCTGACGCGTTCAGGGCGCGTCCATCTATCCAGGCAAAGCGCTCTATGAGGCCGTTTAATCTTGTATAGGAGGTCGAGGCAGATGCTGGTTCGCACTCTGCTTGCGCTGAGAGACGCCCGGGATGCTCTCGCTTGGTTGGGTTTCCATGTGGGTGTTCATTTTGCGGGCGCGTCGCTTCTTGATGACAGTCTTCCAATAGCCACTTGCATCGTCGTCATCGGAGTAGTCAGCAGGACAGTTCGAGGTAGCATCGTCCTCCATTCTTTCCCCAGTCAAAATGTCATTTTGCTGTCCGGAAGGAGAACTGGTAAAAGCTGGATCAGAATGTCGGCCCCACGGTGTGCGTCTCGGGCGTTGTGACTGCCGCGCAACGCCCGCCGGCGTTCTCCGTCGCCGACGACGACCTTTGCTCATTGGAAGACGGCGTTGTGGTGGTTGGATGCTTCATCGACACAGAGTCGTGAGTTGGCTGAGAGCCCTTCGCACTGATGCCTGCTTCAGGTCCGTAGTATGGGACGTAGAAACCAAGCCACAGTAGCAGCAGCCGTGGGGGAGCCGTCTCAGAGCGTCGGACGGGGTCCCACGCATAAATGGATGAAATATCAACTCGCTGCGACAAGCTTAACTTCGGTGATGTCACGGCCACTTGCTGAGTTGAAAGGTACCACCAGTTAGGCGAAAAGTCTCACCGTCAAAAAATGCCTTAAAGTATAGAGACTGTTATGAATCGGAAGGAAGGTCGCTGATGGCATCCCACCGCTGCCACCAGTTGTTAAGGGTCGGAAGAAGAAAGTTGCAGATGCAACCGGGTGGAGGAACTGAACGCCGGCCGACAAGAGGATACGAAAACAAAACAGGTTTATGGCACTATTTACACATATTTACAGAAAAGAAAGGTTAGGGGTTTCACAACCCACGAGCGTCGTGGTGGAACCGTTACATGGTTCAGAGCGACGTCCAGCACTCTGCGGCGTCGTTTTAAGCCCTGTCGGGCTCCTCTTCTCCGAGTGGAACACCAATCACACACACACAACAGGTGAGGGGGACGAACATGCACGGTCCACGTGAACGTCCAATATTGAGTTGTGAACACTGCACTGCAAGGTGGCGCCAGCAGGGCTCTTCCTCGTCGTGTGTGTGCCGCTAGTCGAGAGTTCCCACGATCCGGACAGCATACATCAAAGGGTCCGCGATTTTGTTCGCTCAATTAGCAGGGTGATTTGTGGTGGCCGCCGCAGTCTCTTCCAGGAAGATGCTTTCTTTGTTGTCCTCTCTGGAAGTGTTTACGATGTCGTGGCGACACGACGTCTCATCCTCCGGCTAGCAGGGACAATGCCTGGGGGGCATAGGCAGTCGGCCGGTCGGCTACTTGATTGAGGATTAAAAGAGCGCCGTTCTCCCGTCAGCTCTGGCGCCGGTCACGCCAGCTTCCCCGTCGCCCGACGAGTCGCCGAGGGCATCAGTCACCGCTTCATGGCGTCTGCCCAGATGAATTTCCAGGCCAAACTTAATAAGACTCACGCCAAAATCAAGCGTTCGCACCTCTCACTGATCTACGGGCACATCGTCGGACCAGCGTTGAATAGTGGGATATCTGTGGCACATATATACCTTTTATGATGATAAGTTCCTGCGATCGGCTCACACGAAATGATGATGATGATGATGATGATGATGATGATGCCCTCGTATACATGCCACTCGCCCACAAAGAGGGTTGGAACGATTGACTAAACAGCTTCGCTCAATTCGAGTTGTTCGCTCTACTTGCGGTCACTATTTGTAGTGTTCGTATAACGTCAGCCCAATGCGAGGTCAATGTTGTTTTTGTTTTCTAAAGATGCTGCGTTACCTATACCTACATATCGTGGCCTGCAGCTGCCACAATCCGCTGTATAGTAAAGCTCGACAAGTGTAGCGCTGCAAAGCTCCAGGTCGCAGATTCTATTTCTCTCCACTGTGGACGAAAACCAACGGAGAGGAGGCGGGGATACGAGAACACTCATGTACCCACATTAAAAGCCTTGTGCTGTGGGAACACCCGTGAACCGCGGAGATTTAAGACGATTTTTCGCGCATGAGTAAGTGCCCTTTCAGAGTCCCAAAAAGCGCCATTCTTACTGCGAGACGAAGCCACCAGAAAACGCTGGTGGAGACGCCACCTTGAGATTCTCGCACCAAACACCGTGACGCCCTGGATTTTGACGGTGTCTACTGGGTCCTATAAAAAAAGCTTCTAATAAATAAAAATTAATTTACATTGTCATCTGGACGCGCCATAGGCCTGATCATATGAAATTTCCGAATATTTCATCGATCCCATGTCGCGAAAACTCGAGAAGTACATTTTAAAAATGATGACGTCATACGGCAAAATTTTGGCGCGGAATTTAAAAATGAAACTTTGACATTGACGTTCTCTGCAAATATTAAACGTATGATATAGTGAAACATATAGGCGTTAGAATTCACAGAGTACACTCTAAGAAAGAAACGTAGCATTCGGGTAGTAGTTTTCCTACAAAACAATAATTGTCATCCGTCATCTGATTTACGCGCGTTTCCTTTCTTGAAAAGCAGGCGCTGGCCACTTTCCTGTCGGGAATGCCATGTCACACTGATAACGAGCACTCCATTCGCGACTGCGAAGTACCGGAACCGTGGTGATAGCACGAGGAAAGTACTCGAAGTAGATGACGATTATTGTTTCGTAGCAGAAACACCCCCAAAGTACTCGATTTTTTTTTCTTATTTTAGAGTGTACAGTTCACCAGTCTACACCAAGGCGTTGTTTCACTTCAGTGTTCCTTTAAAGAAATTGCACGCGGTCAAAACTAATTTCTAATGTCATGATAAATGCTATAGTATATTGCTCACTGTTGGGCAGGTTGGTGGATGTTGTAAATCAATCGTCAATTTCGCGCCAAAATCGTGACCACACTGCAAACGAAGCACACACACATAGATACGCCCTGTTTATGTGTTTTCATTGTTTTCAGTGTGGTCGTGATTTTGGCGCGAAATTGACGATTGAATTCACACTACATGACGTGCCTCGACACATGGAGCGTGCGGCGGATTTCGGTAAGATAATGGTAAAGAGCTTGAAGGACGCTTCAACTTCGCATTCAAGCGTGGAACGCGATAACGTAATCGGACCCCGCGCACGTCTCCGGATCTCGGTTCTCCATCTCAGTGCGTACCTCAACCATGCCTTAAGAAAACCTATGCCTGCGCGCGTGACGTTGACAATTTCAAACTATCCTGGAATGTTATACCACAAGTGCAGTCGTTAAGGCCCGCTACGCCATAATTGTTCCTTCTGAGAATCGGCGATGGGCCCACTGCGCGCTCTTATAGAAACACACGAACATACGCAGCTGCTCATTTAGTTGATGATTTTACAGCTGATGATCGTTAGATTTCTCTCAGTGCTTTGTTATGAGCGAGTCTTTCAAACCCTCACTCGTCGTGCCATGCACGTGTTTGGCACCTTTTGAAGGCAGAACATTCACATGTTTGACGCTTCTACCATGCAATAGTACATCCTTCCACCGCACGACATTCATATAGCATCTTGAATTGACCGTGCCTTTGATTGACATTGTAGAGAAAAGGACGAGCCGCCGTGCCCATGGCGAAGCCTGCCCGTCCACCTCTTCTTTATTCCGAATGCACTGTTCTCCTCCTAATGATGACAGTGGCACTCTTAGTCGTTCACACAATATTTAACATCCTCCACACCCCCACACTGGTGCCTGACGATAAAGAAAACTCAAGGCTCACACGAATTTCGAGTATAAAATTTTCGTCAGTATTAGTAAGAGTTCTGCGTCAGTCCTTGTAGAGTGTCCTCCGAGTCTCCTGCGCTTGATCTTCCAGCGGCGTTTTCAGTGCTTGTGCTACTTTCGTTCTGTTGAGTGCGTTGACATCAATGCACCTGTGTTCTCGCTGAGCAAGTTTCCTTGACATGAAAGCTCGCAGATAAAAATCTTCCAGCAGGATCTTGTGAAGCTATCTCTGAGAGACCTCTTGCCTGCGGCATTTACCTTGTAAGCCTCGGCCTTCTGGCTCCGCTTTCATCTGGTCCGTCTCATTCGCAACTGTGACACTGTGCGGGCATTTCACGAATTCGCTGAAATATGTGCTATGCACAATCCTTTGAATATTGGCTTCCGCAGCTTTCTCGAAGAGCTGAAGCTTTCAGCCATCCATGAGGCTTGATTTTGTGTCGTCATGGCCTTAATTTCTTCTGTTTCTTCTCGGTTTGTGAGCTGGCCTTCTTTTTCCTCCGTCGGGCACTTGGACACAGGTTGAGGAGGGCTTTGTAGCGTCCGAGTCTGCCAGATTTCACTTGGACGCATTATTAGTATCTCGTGAATGGCGTTTTAGATCTACTAAGTTTTCTTCGTTCTCAATCATGGGAATACTTTCCACCTCGAACACCGCAGTTGTTGTAGACTTCTTGTCAATAGCTTGATGGGTGCAGCACGCTGATGACATCTCTAACGGCGCGGAGGAGGAGGCCTTCTCTGTAGTTGAAGTTCTAGTTGTGTGCTGCCATTTTCTCCGTCTATTTGGCCTGTGGTAGTTCTAGCTTATGTGCTGCCATTTTGTCCCTCTATATGTGCTGTGGTACACTCATCCAAGTTCTGTGGGACAAGATGGCCGTTGAAGACTTAATTGTTAGATTGCGGTGACAATGTCGGAGAGAGTACATTCTTCTGGGCCTCCGTTCTCATACGTTGTTGTATTAAGTCTAGGTGCGTCTGCCGAGCCTTTAATGTATCTGCGATCTTATGTTCTGCTCTGACCCTTACTAGAATAATCTTGTGCTCGTAAACGTCGGCTTCCTTCATCTTTGCTTCCAAGTGATCGGTGTCAACTGCATCCTTTACTTCTTTGTTGATTCTTTTGACTTCCTCATACAGCTCAATCAAAACTCGGTGAATACGTCGTAACTCTCAGATTGGTGGGCAATCCGATTGGTGGGCTCTCAGATTGGGTGGACGCAGGTAATCGCAGACGTTCGACGTCTGCGATTACCTGCGTGACGGCCTTGCGTGTTTGACTCCGCCTTTCGTAGAGGGCCTCCATTATCCGGTCCAGTGTCGGAAACGTGAGAAGTCACTGACCGGCCGTGTCACGAGGCGAAGTCGGAGTCAACACGGCATCCATCGCAGAAGGTTCACACAACGAATATCCATCACTTGTCGGGCTGTCGTTCTTCACGATCTAGTGCATATCAGGCCCTCGTCGTGAAGGGCGAGTCAGTACTGAGCCGGAGAAGACGTGAGGGCTCCCGTCTCGCGAGCCTCCAGACGATGCTTGCACTCACGGGGCTGCGCTGTCAAGGTGTACGTCGTTGACATATGGACTGCCTTCACTTGTGAACGTCGGGCCGTCATCGTGAAGGGCGAGTCAGGACGGAGCCGAAGTAGACGTGAGGGCTCCCCTATCGCGAACCTCCGGACGATGCCTGCACTCAAGTCAGTCCATGGGTGCTCCTAGTAGTCTTAGTTGCAACCGGAGTCGTGCTCCCGGGTCACAGCGGTGGTTAGGCCTCGCACATCAGCTTTAGCCTCGGCTGCTTCACAAAAAGTCCTCGAGGCTACGACTGTGGTCAAAATTCGTGAAGTCCACTCCGTCTCACCTCCGAAAGTCCTTCCTCCCGGGTTTCGGCACCAAAATGTGGAGAAAAGGACGAGCCGCCGTCCCCATGGCGAAGCCCACCCGTTCACATCTTCTTCATTCCGAATGCACTGCTCTCCTCCTAATGATGACAGTGACCCTCTTTGTCATTCACACAATATTTAACAGACATATTCGGACAATTTCTAGCCGATAGTGCCAACAGGTAGTAGATTACTTGCCTTAATATGGAGCGACATACTTCTCAACTACTAAACTTTTCTTTACTATAGTGGGTCCCAAATACATTCTCCTATGACTAATCGAAGATGAAAGCTATCTCCTTTTTAGGGGCGAAGCTCGTTATGGCCTGCCTTGTGCGTCTCTAGTTGTAGTGCGTAACCACCGGTGACACATACCCGAAAGAGTGGACCACCCCAAAAATAGTGGTCCTTAGAATGTCCGCTGGATGGCGGCACTTGTATATGATGAATACGTGATAAAAATATGTGAGATGGCTGTACTTAGAGTTTTCACTAGATATACGAATGGACGAACAGACGGACATACAGATGGACGGACTGACTGACGGACGCACGTTCGGGCAGACAGACAGAGTGGTGGACGCACGGACGGACGGACATACAGATGGACGGGCGGACTGACGGACGAATGGATCTATTAATTGATCCTTCCCAGCTCTCGTACGAAAGTTTTCCGCACCTAACGTGCTACTGAACTGCCTTTAGCATTGCAGGCGTCGAAAACCTCCTGCACCTCACTTGGATTTGCAGTGCTTCCGTGATCGCAAACCCCCCCCCCCCCTTCTTGGAAAAGCGACTATGTCATGTCATGGCATCATTGTGCGTCGCTACCTTATGTCATCTCATGATAATTTCCGAAATTACAGTGATATGTGACATTAGGTAATATTTAGCGCAATGTATCGCAAGGACGAGTTGGGAGGACACAACACGTGCGCTAACTTTCAAACGAAAATTCTGCAGATCCCACAGACCTTGGGAATCGACGTTACGTGAAGCACGCGAAGGTGTGTACAAATGTTGTACGCGCAAACATATTTTAAGCAGTCGCATGTTTACTATTGCGTGACGATGCCAACAGCAATATGGATAATAGCAGCACCAGAAGCGGTAACTTAATATGAACGCTTCCGCCGGTGAGAATGACGGCCCTGGACACTGCTAGATAAATTAGCTTTAGTGGATGGCGCTTCACTACATTTGCCGTTGGGCCGACGTGAGGGCTGTATGATAGGAGTACGCATGTCGCATCAAGACGTTGCAGCAGTCACTTTCAGCTCTTCTTTTGTCGATAGTTATAGCACGAGAACCGAACGACGACACAGAGACAACAAGGACACGAAAGTCTCTGTGTCGTCCGGTTCTCGCGCTATAACTATCGTCATGTCATACCAACTAGCCCAAGCTGCCACACTTCTTTTGTGTTCGACGCTTGCCCCATTTCATGTGCTCACCCGTTTAATTGAAACGAAACTCAACCGAAGCTCCACGGAGCATCTTTTCTGAATTAGAAAAGATGTCTCGTGGAGCTTCGGTTGAGTTTCGTTGCAAGTGTCAGCCGAAGACTGTTATCTCGTCGCATTACAAAAGCAGAAACTAATCGCCCCTACTTCAGAGCGGTATCCGTTCAAATAGCGTCGGCGACGGGAATTTCAACGCAACTGCAGGGATCCTATAAACCAAGGACGTCAGTATTTTCAGCGCACATTTCTGTTGTTTCAGGACACGCGTTTGTCGCGAGTACGAAACCGGCACTGAGATAGTTCTAGCAAGACAATGTGGTCCACGGGCCGACAAAAAGATAAATGTAGGGGAACAAGAGGACCATCGACAGCGTCGTGCAACCGGGGGAACGATAAACCAAGCTGCAGTCACTGCTGTTGAACGATAAGAACTGTCTTACTGACGTATGCGGTGCTGCATGTGTGTTTCGTTCTCTTTCCATAGTGCGCCTATTATATTCTTTCATATCCACTTTTTTATTCTCTCTCCTTCATCGCTCGCTAGAAAGTGTGTCACGAGTCCTAACAAGTGGGAACAAGGCTTTACATGGATCCATGTTCAATCACAATATCGCACTCCTTGGGGCGGACCAAAAGTCCTTGGTCTGCCCGAAGCGCTATTGCCTGATTAGGCGAGTAGCTCAACTTTCTACATGTTTTGAAGAACGCAGTCCGGGACAGCTGTGTTTTAACACGATAGCGTTAATAGCTATATAGCTATATAAGGGAAAGAAGTGTATACTTAAGGGCTCGTTTTTCCGTGCTTTGACACAATAATAATGAAATCTAACAGGCAATAATGCCAAGGTAAGTATAAAAATGTTATTACACCAAACTGTAAGGTAAAAGTGATGAAAAGTGAGTATATATATATATATATATATATATATATATATATATATATATATAATTTGCTTCATATGTTCGTTCACTTACGTTGTCGTGACTATAGAAGGGCACACCAAACGATTTCTCCAACTAGCAACATAACGCAAAATAAGAAACGCACAGAATGAACAAACCTGAGTAGATATGTTGTCTTGTCAAATTAATGACAATATGAATAGTAACCACAATTTTTTACAAGAAATGAAATAAACTCTGTGCAAGCAATGTTTCACGCAGCAAACAGTTGACTATGTTTTTCAATTGCCCCGCTTTCGAATCAGTGCAACCTTTAATAAAAATAAGGCATCGCTCATGGTCATGCAGCAACGTGTTCACAACTCACTTGACAACTAGACTGCAGAAACGACGAAAATTGATTCACTGGAAGCTTTTGTTCTTGTTCACCTTCTCTTGTGGATCATACCCAATGTGGTGGATTAGCCAGGAATTGAGCGGTCTTATTAAATGTTATGAAACTTCTGAGTAAGGCAAGTTATAAAATTGAAAAAAAGAACACATTACAAATTTTAAATAAAATTTTCAGACCCGCTAAAATGTATAGGTAAAAGTAAAAACTCTCTTTCATCAGATATAAATAATAAACTACGCCAGAAAATTATATTCAAGTGGAATTGCACATGTGTGTCTGTGTGGTGGCCGAAAAGCATGCCGAGTGTCGAATAAAGAGTGTAGGTCTGCAAAGTGAGTTTACACGCAAATCGTTCTTGGGTTAATTTTTCACCTAGAGAATTTTTTTTTTCCCCCTAGAGAGCGATTTCTCAGAGACGTACCTTCTGCGAATATTTCTTCGGGATCTTTCATAGACTCCAAAACTACTGCTCTCCCCTCCTTCCATCTCACCCTCACCCGCGCATACCTTACGGCGAATCTTCGTGTCGTGCAGTTATAGACCGGCCATCCCTCAACTCTTGTTGTTTCAACACGCAGGTCGCGATGAAAAACCCACCGCAGCGCGAGCACTTGTACAAGATCCTGGTCATCGGAGAGTTGGGCACCGGCAAGACCAGCATCATCAAGCGCTACGTGCACCAGTTCTTTTCACACCACTACAGGGCTACCGTATCCTACTATACAGCATAATGCATGAATGTTTTCGCAGCCTCTGAGTACGGGACGTTGTGTCTGGTGGTTAAAGAAACGTCAAAATTCGTCCGAGTTTCAACCTGCTGACCTATTATTAATCATGCAGACAGCTTGAAAACAGAGTAAGACGACGCCAACAGATTTTTTTTTTAATTTTCGCTTTGTTGTTTTTGCATTCTCCTCATTCAGAGATTGTAACACAATGCAAGCCCTGCTTTAACCTTAGGAACTTCTCTAGCGCTTAACGCATAAAATTTCTACGAAATGAACAAAAGCCAAGACAGGCGCAATCTTTGTCCGTTTTTTTTTGTGTGTGTTTCTACACAAAGTATAAAGAAAGATGTGTCTGAAAAGCGGAAACCTAACCACAGCTAACGTATGGCGGTATTAGCTCTATTAAGAAATGCACAAGCACCCCTCCTCCCCCCCCCACACACTTTCCATTCTATTTATTTATTTGTCGCACGTCTTTTTTTTTCACGTTTCCATCCAACGTTATTGCCATCCTTCCAGTGCATGGGTTAGCAAACCAGGAGGCTCTCTGTTCGAGTTAAACTGGATTTCCCTTCGCCCTTCATTCTCTGAATTTTACGCATTGTGTTATATTATTGCACTGTCTTTCACTTCCCTGATGTTCCACGCTTTACTTGCTTAAATATGCTTGTCTCTTAGACAAGGTTTTGCTGCCGCACCGATATTCATTATTCAGTAATTATTTGTTTGCTCAAGGTCATTGTGGTATTTTTGTCGCATATCAGGCATTGTTGATTACTGCAAAGACTTCACGTCTCTGCGCTGGTTTGTTTATCGAAAAGCTATTTGCGGCTTTTAACAGTAACTGATAGCAAACGCGCTCCTGACTGCTGTCCTCAGTCCTTGACCCGAGCTCCGTTCAGATTGGCGTCGACTTCGCTCTCAAGGTTGTAGAATGGGATGAAAATACCCTCATTCGTCTTCAATTATGGGACATCGCCGGTAAGTTGTTTACAGGTTACCCGTGAAACGTGTACTCGAAAGTAAGAGCGGTTTCTCTTAAATTGAAGCGTAATAAACTGTTTCATTTAAGAGTGATGAATGGCAGTGTGTGAAATGCATCATGAACGAAGAACAATGTGCCCCGTTGTCCCGTACTAAACGAGTAAGTATGTGTTCCTGAATAACATGTAAGCTGCCCGCAGAGCCATACGAAATCTCTCTAAAGAAAAGGTCAGATTATACGCAAAGGCGAAGAACTGAACGCGATCACAAATTGGAATGGTACAGGAAGTAAGGCGAGCAGCTGACTCCCTTAGGGTCCAATCAGGCGTAACTCAACATACTCAAGATTTAGAGACAATAGTTTATTATGAGAAACTATGTTGGAGACATCAATATCTGGCGCCATCTCTCGGGCACAGCAATGGCGTCCTGTTCATAACTGAAAAGTTGGCTGGAAAGCAGGCACGGGCATCGGCAAGGGGTTGTAAAAGCGGCGCCTGCCCCTCTCCAGCCTCATCAGCACTTACATCATCTAAGTTACACCAGTGCTCTCTCCCTCCCCCACCCGCGATGCAATACTGGTTTGCACCACCCAGGAGAAAATCCTGCCGACGATCACATGGAAGTAGACAAAAAAAAAACATTATCTGACGAAAAGACTAGTTATCGGAAACGATTGTCGATTATATGCAACAGAGACCAACTGGAGCATCCAGATTAAATTGCAGTGTCACAGTAAAAGGCGCGTGGCTTCCCACACCTTCCATTGGAAACAGACGGGGTCCATGGTAAAATACTAAACACTCTGGGGATTCCACGTGGTTTGTAGTGCGACACTGCATGTAGGCTTACCAGAATGTACCAGTCAGTTCATGCGATACATAACCGGGAGTCGTTTTTTTTTTTGTAGTTAGCTTTTTCGCCAGATAATTTTTTTTTTGCTTATTTCCCATTCAGTTACGGCAGGCCACCACTGTCACCGACGAGAGATGGCAATAAATGCACACGTCCCAAAATACTGGTCAGGAAAAGACGGGGGGCTATAGATCGAGACCCAGGGGGCCGCCGCGCTAGCAGACCAGTCCACTAGCTTGATCATGGCTCCCCATTCGCACTACAATTTCTAATAAATAAACTTTATTCCTTTCTGCTTATGGAAACACTAGGGTAAGGGAATGCGGCCGCTTCAGCGAGCTAAGCGCTTTTCATGTCGTATGCTGCTTCAAACGTTAAGTGAGAGCGCTGCAGGACCGTAGCAAGGAGTTTTTTTTTTTTTTCAGAAAAGGCCCACTAGATGAGTCTTTAAACTTTAAAAACATATTTTTATTATTTGTCATCGGTAAAATACCCCCCTCCATCCAAGTTTCGGGAAGGCCCAAGCCCCTAGCCTCCCCACGGCTACGAGCATGGCAAGTACGAAATCTGAGTCGTGTATACTGACCTCTGTCGCGACCGCGTTCGTTTGATCAACGTTCGCAGTTTCTACCCGAGACGCAGCGCTTCCACCGACAACCCCTCATGCTCCTTCACCTGACGAAGCCGGCCTGCACAATTCATCTCTGCATGACCCGCTCCCGCCTGCTGCCTTCACAGAGTTTTCAGTCGCACGTAGAACATACGAAGAATCGATTTTGACTTTATTATGAACATGAAGGTGAATACGGAAATGCGGCTCAAGTGTTCATATTGTCAATATCGCAATACAATGCTCAAAAACGAAACACTGACAATGCTACGTGCACGGAGACTCGCCTTGGTGGCAGGCCACGGCGGCCGCATACCGAAGTGGCCGAGAGAGAGAAACGGAGAGGAAAGACACGGAGGTTAACCAAGCTTGGTTGATGTGCAAGGATCGCCCGTGTACTTACTTATATGAACGAGCGCACCATTATATTAGAGTGCTTCGGCACCCTACATCATATCCACTACCCCCCCCCCTCTTGCCACTAAGATGTGCCTGATAATATACCATTTGTTTGGCGCGTAATATCCCACAATCAAGTTTGCAGATGCACACACGCACGCGCAGTGTTATAGGCGGAAACGTGCGTGTGTGCAGACCTTTTTGCCACTGCACCACATTCCGCGTTGCCTGAATTTCAGGCCAAGAGCGGTTCGGCAACATGACGCGCGTCTACTACAAGGAGGCCGTCGGCGCCTTCATCGTGTTCGACGTGACGCGGTCGCAGACCTTCGAAGCGGTGAGGAAGTGGAAGGCCGACTTGGACAGCAAGGTGCAGCTGCCCGAAGGCAGTTCCATACCCTGCGTGCTGCTCGCAAACAAGGTACGTTTACACGAGCGGCGCTTTGATATGTTTGAGTGCGTCCGCGTCGGTGGATCAGTGGCGAGGGCACTCTGCTAATGATCCGAAGGTTAAGGGTTCGATCCCAGTTACGGCGGTCACATCACGATGGAAGCGAAATGGTAGAGGCCCGTGTAGATCAGATGGTCGAAATTTCTGGAGCCTTCCACTACGGCGTCTCTCATAACCATATCATGGCTTTGAGCGCGAAAAAGTTCACATAGTATTGTTATATTTAAGTGCGAAGCAAATGATCGCCTCACATGAATGCTCCAGAGTTGCCGTTTGTGGCTCTTATGCACCGATTTGGCTTTTTTTTTTTTTGCGCGATTATTTCTATCGACGATTTCTGGCAGCCTCCATTTCGTGCAAACTCAGACTTCCATTTCGGCAGTAAATTGCAAGATGCGGCGCCTGGGAGTGGATCGAGGGGAGGGGTCCTGATTTTCCCCTCTCCCAAGAGCAGTCAAAACACGACCCCTCCCCCAATTCTCGAATAGTCCTGGCGCTGCACCTGTAGAGTGGCTTCCAAAATGTCTCATCATGCAAGCTGATGTTTTCTTTGTTTTCTAACTTACAAATTTATTTACATAAGTACAGCGTGACCTTATTTCTTAGTGATAATTATTCGATACTTATTAATTACACTAGATAACACCACGCAAATGACGAGACAACGCAAAAACACTGGTTCGCGCATTTTGCATAACAACGCTCTTTCGGGAAGCCATTCTGCCCCGCTGCGGTGGTTTAGTGACTAAGGTATCGGCTGCTGACCCGCAGGTCGCGGGATCGAATCCCGGCTGCGGCGGCTGCATTTCCGATGGAGGCGGAAATGTTGTAGGCCCGTGTGCCCAGATTTGGGTGCACGTTAAAGAACCCCAGGTGGTCGAAATTTCCGGAGCCCTCCATTACGGCGTCTCTCATAATCATATGGTCGTTTTGGGACGTTAAGCCTCACACATCCATCAATCAATCAATCATAAGTCATTCCGGTCTGCCTTATGCCTCGAACATCGTTTTTATTTCCACGTAGTTACACAAAAGCGGCATTTCGAGAAATATACCGTTATGCGTTACATATATTTACCGCGTATGTAGCATCTGAGCTACACGTTCTAAGCTACAAGTGTAGTCGTCCAGATCAGTCAGATCTTCATCCTTACTTCACCTTGAAACGTTACTTTGCCACATAAAGCGCAATCGTGCGGGGAAGCATACTCACACAAACTGTTGATGTTTTTATTCATGTCTTACCAGAAGCGGTGCACATTAATGTGTGCAACGATCGATCCTTGTAAGTTATGTGAATTGGTGGCTGGCAAGCAAACACACACATTGTTTCCATCCCCTTATGCCACTTGTGCAAGAAAAATGTGAACACGTGCAAACGTAGCTTTGGTTTAAGGGGGCAGACTGCTCTTTGGGACCAAAAAGTGACAAAAATATTCATTTTTTAAAATTGACATACTTGGTTTCTGCAAGTATTTTTCTATCTCTCTGCAAAGTTTCACGCACCAAGAAGTAGTATATTTTTGTAATGTCATTTTAACTGTCCAGATTCTTGGTGCTGTTAACATGCAGAACCTGCAAAAAAATGGGGAAGCGACTTTGAGGCTTCTTTATAATTTGCCAGCACCTTTGTCTAAAGCTCTACTACCAATTTATGAGCGCCTTCGTGAGGATTGCTAAACATGCGCACCATGATCGTTGCTTTTTCAAGAAACTGTGTGTTTTCAGTTTTTTTCCATTTTTCTCAAAAAAGTAAATTTGTGACTATTCAATTTTGAGGCCTCAATATCTCTGCAGCTAGGGCAGGTACAACAATATTTCTATTTGCAGTGGAAACCTGCATGTGTGTAGAATGCAAGGATGGGAGCAAAATTTGGAGCACATGACCTTTTAATTAATTACTAATCGAAATAGTAACACAATTCCAACTGCTTTTGAACATGCATAGTTCATTTTACTGCAAAATAACCAATAAACGTCTAAAAACAAAAACCTCTTCCATACTTTCACTCTATAGTCATTAGTCTACGTTGGCATATCCTAAATATCACTTTTAATTAAGCACTTTTTTTTCTATGGTGGCCTTAAACAATAGGGAGTGAACTTAAGTTATCTCAGCAATAAAGTGAGTTACAGGAAAACTAATTACATATTTGAAATCAGCAGAAAAAACTGTATAACCCTGTGCAGCCACTGAAGCTCCTCATGTGCGCGGTATTTCAGGAATGAGCCCAAATGTTTTGCGAGTGCGGACTCTGTCAACATAGGCTGAATATACACGCACCTTCGAGCTGCCTTTAACACCATGCACATCCCACAGTACATTGTTCTGTCTAACTACGAATACTTTAAAAGAATAAGACTCAGTCTCTAAGCCTCGACATTGAGGCCAACATAGTAGTGTAGCTTTCCCTTTGTTAGACCTTTGTGTTGACGAGCTAACTGCCATTACCACTGCAGCTAGGAAATCATTGAAATCTGACGTAGTAGTGTCCTTTCTGCCAACGTGGCCAAGCATGTACAAACCAATGGGCTTTCTAAATTGAAAAAATAAATTGTTAAACATCCTGCCCCTGAAAACGCAGTTTCTATGCGGAAAACAAAAAAGTATAGCTCCCAATTTACCCCCTCACGCAAAATAAAACTAAAAAATAGGTATTAAAAAAAAACTAAGAATATAATGCATACAAAGAAGCTTGCTGGAAGCTGGGAAAAAAAAAAAGACACTAGCAGTTCCATGTGCCATGGTATGTGTGCGACCTCCTCATGCCTTGTGTCCATCCTTCTAATAGAAATGAATATATTTCTTGCCACCTGAAATAATTTAGCGATCGGTATGAATATGCCCAGTTTTTCTTTCACTTGTCCCATTTTGCTGCATACACACATTTACCTTTCCTCATGTGTGTCACTTCCAGTGCGATATGTCCAAAGAAGGCATTGTTAACAACCCAGCCTCCATGGATGAATTCTGCAAAGATAACAACTTTGCTGGGTGGTTCCTGACGTCAGCCAAAGATAACGTGAACATTGAGGATGCAGCCAAGTTTCTAATATCGCAAGTACGTGCTGCTTGACTGCTTAATAATGGTTTATGTCGTTAGTATGCACACTTACCTGAATGTGAGAATAAGCAGTAATGTAAACAAAATAATTTATACATTTTGTAACACATGTGCTTATATAGCAGTGTGGCAGCTTGGGCTAGTTGGTAGGGCATGACGACAGTTATAACGCGAGAACAGAACGACACACGTGTCCTTCTTGTCTCTGTGTCGTCGTTCTGTTCTCGCGCTATAACTATCGTCATGTATAGCAGAATTTCACTATATTGCAGCAATGTGAAAACACGAAAGTCCACATAACTCCCATCAATGTAGAAAATGAAAAATGTTCTGGTATGACCAAGGTGTTCTATTTTTTAAGTGAATTTTTCATCTTTAAATGAAAAAATATTTAACCTTTCAAGGAAAGTGCAGGGTTACACATACAGGTATCAGTATAATTTCATACTTTCTGCTATCTCTATTCCCACTAATTTTCGTTCATGCTTTTGTCGTGCTAGCTATCTTCATAGTTCTGTTAGATTTTGTCATGGCACGTGGTGTCTCATAGTTGCCTTGTATAAACTACACCATTACCACAAAGACCTGTCTTGGTGTCTTGCATAACACTCACTTCATGGTTTTGCATCACGTTCAACTTTGATGCCTCATAAACTATAGACATTAATTATAAAGCTACCTATCTCTAAGGTTTCGTCTCGGTGCATGTAATATGACACTTACGTGTATCTGAATGTGAATATTCACGAGATAGTCATGGCCATCTTGAGTTTCCTTCTCTTCACTGGTGTCTTTTTGTGCAGTCCATTGCATTCCTTCATTTTTTCACCCACAAGTGCAAAAAAATACAATGAAGTAAGCACAGCTAGCAGTCGAGAAGCAGCTGAAATGACAGAACCTTATAACCCCAAGCATAAACAGAAATCACAAACCGAGAAGCAGTTAATACAGGATGGACACAACGAGACACACTATAGCTTCACTGGGTCCATGATCATGAAAGTAGTTTGTGAACTCAGCAAGCAAGCATTTTTCATGGTTTTTTTCTCGCAGATACTGCACAACCACAAGGCACTAAACTTGGACGAATCCGAGCAAGCCTCAGTTCCGTTGTCAGCGTCTGCTCCATTGGGTCAGCCCGTACGACGAAGATCATGCTGCTGACTTAAAAAATGTCTATATAATCCTAACTGGCTTTTAAAGTCAAACAAAACTGTCATTTATATAGAGCAAAAGGTGCAGGGCCTCTCTCAAATTGCCTTTCTTGCTCGTTTGTACAGATATGGTGGCAGAATGTTATTTTAGATTTCACTGTACTTTACCTTCGAATTGTTCAATTATGTGCAACACACCCCAGGAACTCATTCGGACGTCAGGTATACGGTAGTCTGTGTTGCCAAATGTTTGCAATGTTCACCTCACCCTTTTAGAGATTCTGCTTTTTTTTCTCCTTTCAGTGAACATTCCCACTGCCGCACACAAATTTTGTGTGCTCTGGGCATATACTTGTCAGAAGTGAAAAGTACATCAACTTATGCTCACGTGTCATGCGAGGATACTCAACTATAGCAAATATCCACTCTGTTTTTTTTTCGGCATGTGGCAAAACTAAGAGGAAGTTATAAATGCTCAATGTTTTAACCAGTGTTGACAAGATACTCGCGTAGTTGGGTCACAATTTCCATTATACTCGTCTTATGTCGCAGTGAACGGTTTCTCACACGAGCCATATGTTTACAAGAAGGTGTTAGCTCTTTTATTACTTTTATTATTTATGTTTTATTACTTAACTCTTTTATACTTTATTACTTTTATTACTGTCAGCTTTTTATTACTTGAAAAAATCCATGATTAACTGTCATAATTGCTAAAACATTTTAGTTTTGAACATACTTCCTGCCATTGTATATAAGTGATACTTAAACCTACGGTAATAAAAAAAACGGAACGCTATTTTAAAAGGGAGTACCCGAATTTTTGCAGTTCAAAACCTGAGCATTTCCTGAATGCTCAATGTTGTGAATAAAGTAGGTTGTTTCACTGGTAAAATGATGGCCTGCATAATATATAAGTCCTGTGCCATCTGTGTGATTAATAATATCTGTTCAGATTGAAAACATGAAATCGTTGCTGGATATAAAATGTGACAGATGAGACATCATTAGGCAGGGTCATATATCGATTGGCAGCTATCAGTAATCACACATTAGTGGATGACTGACTAGTAATTAGCCCTATCACTAATCAATCATCCACCAATGATACCACTCATACAACCAACACTGTGTTGCACGAGCCAATGCCTGGTTGTCCTGCTCATATCAGTGATAATCTACATGGTCTGCTTGGAAAGTTTAGTAGGACTGAATTGTAACAAAAAATTTATTCACAAATCTGACACATGTAGTTATCAATATATTCTTCACCTGCATCGACCCAGCACTTCCAGAAACTCTACCAATCACTGTAGGCTCCATGCAACACAGAAACAAGAACGGTCTTCAGCTAACTGGTAATGGCCTCTTGAGTTAAACTGTGCAGAAGACGCAGAGTTGTGGTACCATCATTGTCAAGATCGCAGCAGTGTGTTGAGATTAGTTTTCTACAAAAAGGAGTATTCTACGTGTGCTGAGGAGTTCGTCATCTTGTTGTGCGTTAGCATCGACGGCATGGAAGGGCGGACTCCGAAAACTCGAGTGCACCACGATGGCGCTTTTAAAAGAAAAGCCATCACGTGTGCGGAAACGGACGGAAATCGGGCCGCATCGCGGGCGTTTTGAGTTCCCGAAACGTGCGTGCGGGACTGGCAGAAACAAAAACAGAAGATTGTCGACAGCAAAGGCTTCAGTGGACCACAGCAGGGTCGGTTTCCACAAATTGAAGAGCTGCTTGGCGAGTATGTGCTTGAGCAGCGAGCAACACAGCGGCCCGTGACGATAGAACTGCTCCAAGTGCGGGCTATGCAATTAGCCTTAGAAAAAGGTCTAACGCGGAACCAGTTTAAAGCGAGCAGGTGCTGGCTAACTAACTTTATGAAGAGGAAAGACTTTTCCCTCCGAAGGTGAACGGGCATATGCGAAAGGTTTTGCGGAGGAGTACGATGAAAAGCTTCACAGTTTTCAGAGGTTCGTCCTAAACTTGCGGCACAACAACGGCTACTTGCTTATGCAAATCGGGAATGCTGATCAGACGCCTATTTACTTCGACATGCCCGGCACCACAACCGTTGAGAAGAAGGGGGCGAAGCAAGTTCGCGTGCTGACATCGGTCCACGGTAAAACTACAGTGACGGCAATGCTCTGTTACACGTCAGATGAGCACAAGCTTCCCCCGTACCTCACAATTAAACTCTCCTGAAAGGAGTTGTTTCTTTGAGTAGTGTGATCGTGCGGGCCAGCGAGAAAAATGGGTGCGCGTTGCAATCGATGCCTTACTTTTTTTTTTTTTTGTCGTGGAAATCGGGTGCGCGTTACAATCGAGGGCGCTGTAGAATCGAGTATATACGGTAAGCAAATGTGTGTACTGCCCATCATTCCCATGGTCGCTGAACGATCGCAGCGCCAGAGTTTCCTCTAGTTAAATTTAGGAAACTCTATGGGAAGATGTGATCAGTGTTGCCAACAAACTGCATTCTTCAGTAAGCGACAATCTATGCCTACAGTGAAATTTTTTAGGAGTGAACATCCTCAAGCCCGCACCTCGCCTTCGAAGCTCCCTTCTCTTAAGCATTGGTTTAGGTTGCAGTGGCAGGTGATTTAAGAGGACATGTTTAGGTCTTCAGTAGTTTCAGAAATTCAAGGTTAAAAAAAAATAAGCTCTGCACACTACTGGTTGCTATTGTCATCTTCCCTTTTCCCACCTTAATCGTGGATTGTGAAATGACAACCTTCATTCTAGCGCACTATGGGTGCTTTGTCGAAGGTAGTAGCAGATGCTCCTGCAACCTGGAATTCTGTCGCCACCGTTGAAGCTCCCTGCCACCGAAGCTTCCCACCGCATCACCACTTCGACTCCTCTCCTACCTGTCTGCCTCTCCCTGCACTGTGCGCGACGCACACTCACTGGCTCAGTCGTTCTTGCCACTGTGTGCAGCAGTTAGAACAGGCGCATAGTCGTTCACGTCCCATTTTTAAGCAGCTTCGCTCATCAGTTGCATTCATACATGGAAATGCTGGTTTTTTACAGCTTTGCGACGTCAAGCACATCTGCGTGTTTAAAAACAATTTTGACATTTGCATGTACGCCACTGGTCCTAGGCTGAAAACTTGAACATTCTTGCGAATCTTGCAGGAGATCCTGAAGTTTCCACTGAGCCAAACATACTCTAGTAGTAATCGCTGTTTGGGTAGTTAGTAAGTTTCGAAGAATCAATAGTCAACTTCGCGCCAAAATAACAACCACTCTGGTAAAAAAATAAGCACATGAACACAAAAGTGCCTGTTCAGTATATGCGTTTCTGATTTTATCATAGAGGTCATTATCTTGGCCCAAAGTTGACCATTGATTCCTAGCCAAAGATATTTTATACAAAAAACAAATCGGCTTTTGTTAGTAAATACTAAACATGGCCCTTGCATTACTAGAGCAGAAACACATAAGCTTTGACGAAGAGCTGTTAACCTACCTGAGACCTCAGGGAGTATACCACGCAAGAAGAATCATACGATGGGTTCAAACCTCATCCTCCGAGTGGGAATCTAGTCGCACTGACTCTGTGGTTCTCACATTCGCTCCCGATTCGGAACGTCCAGAGAAGATCAACCTTGGCTTCACCAAACAGGAGCTGGTAGACTACGTGGAGACACTGCCACGCTGTTTTAAATGTCAGCGTTTTGGACATGTTGCTAAGCACTGTCGTGGGGAACAAAGGTGTAAGCGCTGTGGGGGGCCTCATGATTTTAAGACGTGTACAAGTAAAGAAAAACTTGTGTGTGCAAACTGTGACGGTGACCACCCAGCTAGCTACAGCCGATGTCCAGCCCGAACAGCTGCACAGCGAAGAAATAAGACGTTTGTCCTCGGTCTGAAGACTGTGAACGAACCATCGCTCACAAAGAAGACGTCAGGCGCGCCACAACATGGCAGTTTGGATAAGGAGTACGCAGGAAATTTTCTGCGCCTAAATCCGACAAGAGCTTGTACTGAGCAACGCAAGTGCTCAACGCTGGTGAGAAATGTATCACGAAAGAGTCCGCCAAGCGCACCTATGCTGATGCACTGAACCCACCTCAAGTACCACCTGGAAGCAAACAGCAAGAAAACCTCGAGCACGTTATTCGCACTCTGTTCACCGCACTACGTTCACACGTCGCTAAGATGCCTGCGAGTTCAACGAAGGATATGTTGGAAGCAGTCCTGGCTCTAGAGTCAGTGTTACTTTACTCTGCTTCCACAAACACACAGTAGAATAATGGCAATGTCTCGCCCACCTGGTCTATTTCGCCCTTCAAAAGTGCCCTTAATAATGCAATGGAACTGCGCTGGTCTTCTAAAATGTCTGTGCTAGTTAAACTAAACCTTTTCCTGCGCGACATTCCAATACCAATTTTAGCCCTCTCCAAAGCCGGTCTACCGAATGCAAGGATGCTCCCAGGGTACACCCGACACGGCAACCCGAGCATAACGTCATTTGCAAATGGAAGCGCAATGATATGCATAAGGCGGGAAATACCTCTTGTCGCCTTACCAGTGCAAGACCTCTGTTCCAACTCACTGGAAGTCACTGCTGTGCAAGTGTGCCTGGGAGACCGAAAACTGAGTGTGGTATCGGTGTACATAAGCCCACGAAAAAAGGTCTCCATGGAGACTTTCCTAAAGGACCTTTGCACTCGATGTCCCGCTCCTCGAATAATCTGTGGTGATTTTAACGCGCACCATCCACTCTGGGGAGATAAGAGTGTAGATTTTCAAGGCAAGGAACTTCTAGCAGCTGCGGATGCTGCCGACTTATGTGTGGCGAACGATGGGAAACCTACATTTTTCAGGCCACCAGATTCATGGAGTGCAATAGACCTTGTACTTCACTCCACGGACCTTCTGGTATCATCGACCACGGCTCCAGACAGGATGGGCAGCGACCGTTTTTCTATCTTTACCAATATCCTGGGATTTCAAACTGCTGGTCGACAATTCTGCAATGTAACACACTGGGACACCTACAGAGAAACGTTGGACAAATCCACTGGTGAGCTGTTCGCAGATATGTTGCAAAGCAAGCAAGCAGCAACTTCGTTGCTGAAACTGCCCGACCATTTTCTTGCTCCTGACTTAAAATTGAAGAACCTCTGCGCAGCACGTAGACGGGCGGAGCGGAAAAAAATAAGAACAAAAGGAAATCCGTTTGCGAAAACCAAATATAACAGGATAAACGCTGCGATTCGTCGCCATACAAAAAAAATTAAGACGAAATCAATGGGCCGCTTTCTGTGAGAGTTTATCAGCTCGTTTACGCCCTTGACAAAGATATGGGCAGTAATAAATAGTCATTCTGGGAAGATCCGAACACACAGGCCATTCGAAGCACTCAAGGGATAGATTTGCAAACCCTTGCAGAGGATTTCGCAGACGTGTACACATCTGGTAGATCATCAGGAGTGGCGATTCCTCTGTCCTCCCAGTTTTTTCACACCATGAATACGCCATTCACCTTTCAAGAGCTGGATATGGCACTTAGCAAATCAAGAAGACGCTGTGCTGTGGGTCCCGATTTGATCAGCAATCAAATGCTGACAAATCTACCATATGAGCGAAAAAGGGCCCTTTTGGACATATTTAATCATGTCTGGAGCACGGGAGAGATCCCATTTGTTTGGAAGACAGCATGGGTGGTGCCAGTCCTAAAGTCCGGAAAGGATCCTGCGAGCCTCGCCTCATATCGACCAGTATCTCTTACATCATGCATATCTAAGTTGATGGAAAGATTAATATGTACAAGATTAACTTGGTACCTTGAACAAGGAAGACGATGGCCATCGTGTATGACCGGATTTCGCCCACGACTGAGTGCCCAGGACAGTGTTTTGGACCTATTAAGCCACATCGAGCACTACCACGTCAGCAGACTCTCGACCCTCGCCGTCTTCATGGACGCTGCCAAGGCATATGATTGTGTGCTTCAGGCAGGCATCGTGAACGAGCTCCAAGCCATGGGTGTGTCGGGAAATGCTCTTCGGTTCGTACATGAATTTCTCAGAGACCGCTGTGCCCGTGTTAAGCTTGGAAATGTAACGAGCGAAGGGAGATGCGTTTCCCTCGGCGTCCCACAAAGAAGTGTTCTATCTCCCTTGCTTTTTAACGCTGCCATGGCCAGCCTTCCCGACACTCTGCACTTAGCTCTGAAAGCAGTTAAAATATCCATCTACGTCGATGACATCTGCATTTGGATCTCAGGGTACCAGCACAAACGTTTGGCCCGGATAGCACAGAACGCTATATCAATCATTGAGTGTCACTTGTTGACACTTGGCCTATCTTTATCAGCAGAAAAATCAGCCTTCATGCTCTTCCCGGGAGTGCGACGGAAGTCAACACGTCTGTCGCTGAACATTCGAGGCCACTCAATTCGTTGTGCAACAAGTGTCCGTTTCCTGGGCATTACTATCGACAACAAGCTATTATGGTGACGTGCGGTTGATGGTATAGTCACCGCGTCAGTGCAAAGGATCAACGCTCTTCGTCGCATGGCAAGAGTCGGTTGGGGCAACAATCCTATGTCTATGCTTAAATTGAATGATGCGCTTATAACAAGCCACAATCTTTATCAGCTGCCCCTGATATCACCATCACCAAGCCAGTTCGAACGCCTAGAGGCAGTGCACAGAAAGGGTCTTCGCTTGGCAATGGGAGTCCCTCAGGCGGCTTTAAACACAAAGGTCACCAATGAAGCCGAGTCTCTTCCGCTCCGCCTTTTGGCGTCTCGGGCCTTATTGACGCAGCTGTCAAGACTGGGCGAGTCCTTCGCAGGCACGGCGCTTCTCCGGCGGCTAAGAGCAAGAACTGGCTCGCATTTCAACGCGGCACTAAACACATTTCGATATTTAGGCTTGAAACTGCCTAAACGGCGCCCTATGGACCCGCCATGGTCTTTTGTGGATGTTGCGTGTAACTTCAGCGTACCCAATCTACCAGCGAAGCGCACCATTCCAGCCGCGGAAGCAAAATTTCTTGCGCTGGACCAATTGAGCACCATGTACCGCAGCCACCTACAAGTATACACCGACGGATCAGTGTGCACACAAACGAATAGCGGCGCAGCGGCTTTCTGCATATCCTGCCTTGGCGTGTCATAGTCGGGCCGCCTGGATCGCGTGGTTTCGTCCACAACGGTAGAAAGCGCTGCAATCACGGCGGCTTTGCGAAAATTGCGATCCTTTTCTGCACGAGACGTAGTGCTGACGGACTCCAAATTGGCGCTACAAAGGCTGCATCGTGGCCTACCTCAAGAAAAGTTCACCAGGCAATCTCTGGCACTAATCAAACACCTAAATAGCAAGAGTTTTAATATAAAGTTCCAGTGGATCCCATTCCACGTTGGCATTGAGGGCAATGAAAAGGCTGATGCCCTTGCATGCGAAGCACGTACATCGTTTCCAAAAGTAAGAACTCCCAAGACTTACCAGAACAACAAAGATGGGATACGCAATCATTTCAAGGCGGTCTACAAGTTTCCACACCAGGCATGTGTAATTCATGGACTTTCTCGTGAAGAAGCGACGCTGTTATACCGCATAAGAACCGGCTCCGCATACACCCCGGCGTGGTCATTCAAGACTGGGAGATACGCTTCTCCGTTCTGTGCCTTCTGTGGTGACATCGAGGATATTGAACATTTCATTTGGCTTTGCCCACAGTTTGATGTGCAAAGAGCAGCGATGATCCACACCTTGCGAAAAGGCTGTCAGAGGCACCGGACAGTTGATGACGTCATCTTTCCTGAAGGACCCGCGGCAACTAGGAGGAACGTGCAACAAATTTTGTTGGTCTTCCTGCGAGACACTGGGCTGTCTGACACGTGGTGACATTTTCCAAATTCAGGAGATGCTCAGGCGGAACAATTGCCGGCCATGCAGGCCAGGCTAACCCCGCCTGCTGCAACATCACCACCACCACCACCACCACATAAGCTTTGAGTGCACTCCAGCACGCATGACTTTCTTGCATAGATGAAGCAACGGTGCACAGTGTTTTATGGATGTGGAGCTCTTCCTACTAAATTGTTAGTGTGTCTCGGAGTATACTGCCACTCGGCAAACTGTACCGTTCATACAGCATCCTTACTGTGGTTAATATAGAAAGTCCGAGTTTTCGAACGACTGCATGGGTTGCAATCAACTGCACGGCGTTGTAAGATTGTGTAGACCCTATTGCAAAGCATGTTGCATATTGACAACACATTCATGTGTATTGAAGCATTCAACGCAGCTGTCTCGTGAGCAGCAAAAAGTGTAAGCCCACCAGTTTTCCTAGATGTCGCTCATTGCAGGGGCTAAATTTATACTCCAATTTTCATTGCATTTGCAGCTGATGAACTGGCAATCTGTCAACTCTTGAATGACTGTTTATGAGTCTTGAATGACTGCTTATAAATGAATTATTATTTTAGGCTCATGATTCACACAAAGGCATCAAGATCGAATCCATGTCCATAACAAATAGTCTAAAGGTAGCCAAATATTATGGTCAGTTCCTTTCATAGTGAACTAGAATATGATCTAGTGGCGCAATCGGTGGGCTCCGGCGTCAGCTTTCACGCAAATGCCACCAGGTGGCACCGCTGCTACTTTTCACGAGTCCGGGGCATAAATAGACGTAGCCACGAGCACCGAGCCAATTCAGACATAGGGTATATTAACATGCAGGGTGGTAGGAACAGGCTGAAGTGGGAAGAGAGAGAAGAACAGCTAAGGGAAGAGAGGCCAATGGTATACGGTTTTGTAGAAACACATCTCAGGGACATGGAACAACCTCCGAACAATCCGGACTACGCGTGGGAATATTCTAATAGAACAGAAGGCAGCAGAAAGGGGGGTGGTATGGGGGCATTCATTCATAAAAGTACAGACTGGCAAAAGGTCAAGCAGGAGTGCAAGGAACATTTATGGCTAAAAGAGAAAGTGGCAGGTCAAATGACACTCCTTGGTTTCGTGTACTTGGGGACAGGAGCAAAGGCCAGAGAGGAAAACCAGGCAATGGTAGAGTGTATATCAAAGGACATTCAGGAGTTAGGAAGAGAGTGCGAGATAATTATACTAGGAGACATGAATGCGCACATAGAAGATATAGATGGGTATACCGACCCGACAGGCAAAATGATCATGGATATGTGTGAAAGACTTGATTTGATCATTTGCAACAGTACCGAGAAGTGTGAAGGGCAAATAACATGGGAGGTAGGAAGGCTGCAGTCGACGATAGATTATGCACTGGTGTCACATAGGCTGTATGATAAGCTCAGGGGAATGCACATAAATGAAGGTGGCTCCAGAAGTCTGGGTAGTGATCACAAATGTATCAAGCTAAGTTTTGGAAGAGCAGTGAAAGTGGGAAGGAAACAAAATGAGCAAATACAGGAAAATATTTATCCAGAAGGGCAAATTGAAATAGCCACTAAACAAATTGAGAAAGTAATCACGGAGGATAATAAGACAGTGTGGACATACATGAATATAATTAGACTGATTGAGCTAGAGCTTGCTAAGGCACGTGACAAGTCACCCAGGAAAAGAAGACACAAACCCAAAAGTTGGTGGGATGAGGAAGTTAAGAGAGCCAAAGCAAAACGTCAGGAGGCCTCTAGGGAGCACAAACATGCTAAGCAGCGGGGTGAACCGACAGATGATGTTGAAAGAAAATGGGAAACCTTTCTAAGCTGTAGAAAGGATGCATCCCTCCTGATCAATGAAAAGATTAGAAGGAAGGGAGCTCAGTGGCTGGAAGAAGTACATACCGTATATACTCGTGTAAGGGCCGCCCTCGTGTAAGGGCCGCACCCCAACTTTGAAAGCGGATATTTCGAAAAAAAAAAAAACAAAAGTTCAAAATGTCCCGCCAGAAAAGTGTAGTTAGTTCATTTACAGCCAGATGGCGCTGCACGCTTTTCCGCTTTTATTCTACTTCCGCCGACGCGCCGACCACGCTGTTGACAGCGCGCCGCCATATTTGCCTTGTGCGGCCTCTTTGTTGGCATCGTTCCTAGCATCGTGTCGATACGTTGGCAGCGCGACTTCAGATCGGTGTCGTCGGTGTCACTTTGTTGGTTGTAGTGAACCCTGCAGAAGCCAGCGCACGTGACGGACGATGGGCCGGCATCTGAGATCATTCACTGCAGCATTTAAGCTGCAAGTGATTGACTATGCCGAGGAGCACGGGAAGCGGGAAGCTGGACGAAAGTACGACGTCGATGAGAAGCGCGTGCGTTACTGGATGAATCAGAAAGATGCCCTCGCCGCTACTAACAGGAGCCGAAAGGCGTTTCGCGGGAAAAAGTGCAAGTACCCGCAACTCGAAAGCGAGCTCGTCAACTACGTCGTCGACACACGAAGGGACGGCTACGCCGTATCGACTGACATGATACGCGTCAAAGCCCTCAGCATCGCTCGCCACATGGAAATACCCCCGGCACAATTCAAGGCAAGTCGGGGCTGGGCTACGCGGTTTATGAACCGTAACCAGCTTTCTATTCGGCGCCGAACGACGATTTGCCAAAAACTGCCGCGCGAGTACGAAGACCACGTCATTAAGTTTCATCGCTTCGTGAATGCTCTCAGGAGGGAGCATGAATACGACCTGTCCCAAATTGGGAATGCGGACCAGACACCTGTGTGGTTCGATGCACCGGAAAGCACCACAGTGGATTTAAAAGGTGCGAAAAGTGTGTCTGTGCGCACGACTGGTGCAGAACGCCAAAGGTGCACTGTGATGTTGTGCATCACGGCAGACGGCAGGAGGCTTCCGCCGTACGTCGTATTTAAAAGGAAGACTCTCCCAAAAGAGAAGTTCCCTCAGGGAATCGTCGTACGTGCGCAAGAGAAGGGCTGGATGTCCGAGGAACTGGTCGTTGACTGGATTAAGACCGTCTGGGCAAACAGACCTGGAGGGCTGTTACAACGGAAAGCCCTCCTTGTTTTGGACAGCTTTAGGGGCCACTTGACCGACCGCGTCAAGAACCGAGTTGCCGCAACTCGTACGGACTTGGCCGTCATTCCCGGTGGCCTGACGAGTGTGCTGCAGCCGCTCGACGTATGCGTCAACAGACCATTCAAAGTGGAATTTCGCCGATGTTACTCTGAATGGATGGCTGGAGGCGTCCACGAGAAGACCCCTACAGGACGGCTGAAGCGGGCGTCGCTCCAACAGGTGTGTGAATGGATTTTGAATGCGTGGCGTGCCATGTCAGTAGAAGTAGTTGCTAAAAGCTTCAAGGTAACGGGAATTTCGAACTCCATGAACGGCACCGAAGATGACCGTCTCTGGGAAGACGCGGACGCCGAGGCGAGCTCCTCCGAGAACGAGGACAGCGAAATGGAATCCGAATAAAAACATTTCTGGCATGTCATTTGTGACTCTTGCACTCTGCTACTGTTGCATAAACAGTACAGACCTTTGGCCTGTACTGCCTGTACTAAATCGGCCTGATTCGTGTAAGGGCCGCACCTAGCAAAATTTTCGAAAAAAAAGTGCGGCCCTTACACGAGTATATACGGTAAAAAAAGATGGAAAGGCAGCTGCGAAATTTTGGAACCATCTAAACTCCCTAAGAAATGAGACGAGCCTAGAGCAGAGTTTTATAACTACAGCCCAAGGTGCCAGGCTAGAAAGGGACGAAGCTATTAAATATATAAGAACAAGGGTGACAGAAAAATTTCAACAAAGAAGTACCTCATGCACCAGAATATACAAGGACGAGTCAAGTGGTGCAATGGCTCCATTTTCACAATGAGAGTGGGAAAGGGCTGAGAAAAGGGTTCCTAGTAGTACATCAACAGGCCCAGATGGCATTCCATTTATGGAATGCCATCTGGGCCTTTAGGTAACAAGGTAGTTATAAAGGTAACAAGGTAGTTATAAAGTGGGAAAAACAGGTATCCAAGCCTGCAGAGGTAAAACGGGGACTTAGGCAGGGGGGCCCCCTGTCACCCTTATTATTTATGATGTACCTAAAAGGATTAGAGGCAAAATTAGAGGGAAGTGGACTGGGCTTCAACCTCTCTTTAGTCAAACAAGGAAAACTTATTGATCAGGCACTACCAGCATTAATGTACGCAGATGATATAGTGCTAATGGCCAACAACAAGGAAGATTTGCAGAGATTGATGGACATCTGCGGTAATGAGGGAGATATGTTAGATTTTAGATTCAGTAAGGAAAAATCAGCAGTCATTATTTTCGATGACAACGAAGGTGATGAGCTTAGAATACAGGAGGCCACGCTAGAGATAACAGATAAATACAAATATCTGGGCGTATGGATAAGCAATGGGACCGAGTACCTGAGGGAACACGAAATATACGTGACGACTAAATGTAACAGGAATGCAGCAGTGATGAATAATAGGGCGCTGTGGAATTACAATAGGTATGATGTTGTGAGAGGAATATGGAAAGGGGTCATGGTTCCTGGGCTGACATTCGGCAATGCGGTCTTGTGCATGAGATCAGAAGTTCAAGCAAGATTAGAAATTAAGGAACGTAGAATAGGTAGGCTTGCTTTAGGAGCTCACGGGAATACACCAAATCAGGGAGTACAAGGTGATATGGGATGGACATCATTTGAGGGCAGGGAAGCTAGCAGCAAGATAAAATTTGAGAAGCGATTGAGAGAAATGGGGGAGGAGCGTTGGGCTAGGAAGGTTTTCAGCTACTTGTACATGAAGAATGTCAATAGAAAATGGAGGAAGTGAACCAAGAAATTGACTGGTAAATACTTAGAAAACAGCAGGTGGCCAAACCAAAAAGAACTATCGGTTAAGAAGAAAGTGAAGGAAACGGAGACTGACATGTGGAGAATGGGCATGATTAAGAAGTCTGCACTAGAGATCTATCGAACCTTTAAGCAGGAAATTGGCAAGGAAAGGATCTATGATAATACTCGGGGTAGTTCTCTACTGTTTGAGGCCAGGACGGGAGTATTGCGAACCAAGACATATCGGGCCAAATAGGAAAGAGTAGACACAGTATGCAGTGCGTGTGGAGAGGAAGAAGAAACTGCTGAACACTTGATAATGTTCTGTAAAGGGCTTCACCCTATAGTTCAGGATGACGGCGCAGTTTTTCAAAGCACTGGGGTTTAGGGACCGGGAGGGCAAAATAGACTTTAAGCTGGTAGACTTAACTAGAAGAAGGTTATCTGATTGGTGGCTAAAGTCAAGGCACGAGTGAAAATTAAACTCTTCACTGCAAAGTACGAATCCTCAAACTCACTTTTTAAAGAAAAAAAATTATTCTAGTTTTTGGTTCATTAAGTATTACGACTTGGTGGCACTAGCCACCGCCCGATCTAAAGGGTACAGCCATATCCATCCATCCATCCATCCATGCCAGCTTTGGATGCGTTGTATGGCCGTCGCGGACTCCTGCATAGCTGTGGATGTGGTTACTTGTAATGCGAGTTTGCGTTATGGTTCCTGCAAACCTGTAATTACAAGGTTAGTTATTGCGTGGATAAGTTGGCAAAAAGCGTTGGCACGGCATAAGGAACCAGTGACTGTTTTCCTCGGGGAATGCGCACTTCACTGCCGTTTATCACATGCACATATTCGCGCAAAATGTATATTGGCTCGAAATTATGTTTCCAAACTGCTGAAATTTCGGTCAGAGGCTTGTCAGCCCTCCAGAGGTTGCGCTCCCAGTTGCTGCGGAGATCGTCATGGTTGGGAGCTGCAAGCAGCGACGCCTTCGGAGCGCCCCTGTTACCAATTGGGCAACTCGAAGCAAAGCAATGGGAATCCGTTTTGCGCTTCGACATGTCGATAGCTACATGTTTGTTGGTGCGCGATATCTCACAAAGTACAGACTCCACTCCAGCACTGGCGAGAGAATGCAGCAGATTGCACCGGCACTTGAGCAGTATAGAGTAGCAGAACTGAAGATGTAATAATCCGGCTTGCAAGAGATGCTCATCGTCTTCGCTCTGTTACACGTCCCGCGTCCTGCAAGAGCGCGGTACGCGTCCCGAAAGAACACTTGTTGAGAAGCATGCACACGGACCGGAGGAATAAAACGAGTCTCGTGTTCACTAGGATTTCCTTCTGGCCGTCGCTGGTCCTCTCGTCTATATCATTCGGGCTCAAAATTATTTCGAACTTCTGCGAATGAAAAGAAAGTGACAGCATTATGCTTCCCGTTTACGGTATACGCGTACTTCGAAACGCGCACATGGTGTAAACATGGCACGGAATAACACGGTACTAGGTGTAACACAATACACAAAACGAAACTTTTTCGTGTTTTGTTGGGCTGACACTATCTCTGAGGATAGCCTGTATCTATGCCTTCCACGTGCCTTGGTCAGTCCGAAATACACATACATACACTCGCGGCCGAGATTCACGGTTTCCACAGAAATGTGGACACAACCCTTCCTTGGCACCACAGCTGCTCACAATCTGGTCACTCACCAATGAACACGTGCACAACCACAAGCAGCACACATCACAATTCCGAAGAGCCCGATGGCACACAGAGAATGATGCAACATTCGTTGTTTCTCGTCGAAGCGCAATAATGTGTCAGGGACTGCAACGCTGATGTGAACGCGCCACCGAATGCGGACGTCGTCAGCTCGTTGACATATGCAGTAGAGTTTACCGGCCTTGACAATTCTTCAGTTGGCGGTAGCTCAAGGCACCCAACTTGCACATATACTCACGCACTCGCACTATTGACTTCTGCGCTGTCCAAAGAAGATGCCGCTGCTGGCACGCCCTCGCCTCACGCACACGACATGAGAAGGCGCAGCAGCGCCGCGAGAAATCCTAGTGGCCGTCCATGTTGTTTTAAACCACCAAGACAGCAGCCTCAGCCTGCCGGTCACGCCACTAGATCATATTCTAGTTCACTATAGTTCCTTTCCCATAGATATTTCAACACATCCTTTCGTAAAAGTAAGTGAAGGGGAAAAATACTGCCTTGTGTGCAATACGTGACCACAGTGTCCTTGTTTCGAAGACGGCAGAATGAGAGTACACAACGAAGCTTAAACGGACCACGAAATGGTTTCATCAAGTTTTGTCACCAGCCACGGAGGTCTAGTGACTAACCAGCCACGGAGGTCTAGCTACTTGCCCGCAGGTAGCGGGATCGAACAGGTGGAACTTATTTTGATTTGTTCAATTAATGTGGTTCAATGGTCTCCATCACAGGGCGCATGCTGTGCTTAGCAGTAGCTCCGCAATGGTGCGACGAGTTTATTGCAGCACCACTGCCGTCTTTATAGCCTAACAGCTTTGCTGTTAAAATGTATATAGTTTCATATGCACTTAAACACCACTGTAACGAGATTCGTGTATGTTGTTCACGTGGCGCAAGATTCATGCATGAACCGTAATACGACCGACCAATCCACGTTGGATATGGATGCGGTTGCTTCCTCAGTGTATCCCATGCATGTTGCTTGGTCACTGATAAAACTCGACAAAATTTTGCATTGCACATGCACATTGCCGTTTAGGCCCACCAGGTCAGGATTGGCGCAACACTTCCACTCCTGCTACTGACATCAAAACAATGAAAACGCCGCCATATAGCCATTTTCAAACTGCTGATACTGGTTACATACCTGCCAAGTTCAAGGATTCTCAATCTGGAAGATTTACACAACCAGGAGGGGGGGAGGCTAAATTATTTGCCCCTAGTTTTTTTCGGCACCAAAAAAAAATCCAGAAGACAAACAAACATCGCGAAAAGCAAAGGGAGGAGGGTCTCAATTACAAGCGCCATCATCAGCGTTGCAGTCTTATGATGGCTTGGAGCGGCCGAATACACAAGGGTAGCATTTCCCACCAAGGTGGAAGTCTCAAAGGATCAACACAACTAACAAAATCCCCATCAATACAACTTGCTTATGTGTTCCCGGGACACACGTGAACGGACAGGATGGCGCAGCTGGCTACCGCAAAAGCGCTAGTCAAAGCTGTGCTCGCTACTAGATTCTTACTTTTGACAGGAATGCCAAAATGCATCTGGCCCTTTTTATTTACTACGATAGAAATTATATGGACCGTCTGGGCTGGTTTTTTTGCCGTTGCTGCCGTCATTCACCATATTTATACGTATCTATATATATATATATGTATATATGTATATGAACACTTAAAAAAAAAAGCGTCACGCCCTCATCTTTCACGCGTACTTTGCCCCATAGATGGGGGGGGGATTTAGATGCTTGTGCACGCGCGCTTATCCTTTGATGGGGAGAATCGTGTGCCTTCAGCTTTTACTGCGACGATTGCGTTATTTGCGGAGTCCACAAAGGTCACTTCGGTCTTTGCACAGGCCCGGTTGCGAAAAAAGCACGCTTTTCATACAGAGCGAGGTATAACAACTGGGAAGCTTGTTAGGCTGTATTCATCAGTACCTGTGATTACGTATCGTACATCATTTTTGTTTAAACAATGCGTTACGTTACCTCATCATCATCATCAGCCTGACTACGTCCACTGCAGGACATAGGTCCCTCTCATGTTCCGCCAGTCAACTCGGTCCTGCACTTGCTGCTGCCAATTTATACCTGCAAACTTCTTAATCTCATCTGCCCACCTAACCTCCCGTCTCCACCTAACCCACTTGCCTTCTCTGGGAATCCAGTTAGTTACCCTTAATGACCAGCGGTTATCCTGTCAACGCGCTACGTGCCCGGCCCATGTCCATTTCCCCTTCTTAATTTCAACTATGATAACCTTAGCCCCCGTTTCGTTCCCTAATCCCCTCTGCTCTCTTCTTGTCTCTTAAAGTTACACCTACCATTTTCTTTCCATTGCTCGCTGGGTCGTCCTCAGTTTAAGCTGAACCCTCTTTGTAAGTTTCCAGGTTTCTGCTCGATAGCTAAGTGCCGGCAAGATGCAGCTGTAATATACCTTCCTCTTGAGGGATAGTAGCAATCTACCTGTCATAATTTGAGAGTGCTTGCCAAATGTGCTCCACCCCATTCTTATTCTTCTAGTTACTTCAATCTCGTGGTTCGGCTCCACGGTTATTACCTGCCCTAAGTAGACCGTGTTTTACAACTTGAAGTGCACTACTACCTATCTTGAAGCACTGCTCTCTTCTGAGGTTGTTATACATTACCTTAGTTTTCTGCAGATTAATTTTAATACCCACCTTTCTGCTCTCCTTGTCTAACTCCGTAATCATGAGTTGCAATTCGTTCCCCCGAATCACTCAGCAATGCAATGTTATCGGCGAAGCGCAGGTTACTAAGGTACTCCCCATTAACTTTTATCGCTAATTGTTCCCATTCTAGGCTTTTGAAAACCTCCTGTAAGCACGCAGTAAATAGCATTGGGGAGATTGTGTCTCTCTGCCTTACACCCTTCTTGATTGGTATTCTCTTGCTTTCTTTATGAAGCATAGTGGTAGCAATTGATCCCCCGTATATTTCTTCTAGAATGTTTATATATACTTCCTCGACCCTCCGATTCTGCAGTGTCTGCATGACGACTGGTATTTCTACTGAATCAAACGCCTTCTCGTAATCTATGAAGGCTATGTATAGTGGTTGGCCATATTCTGAGCATTTCTCTATTACCTGATTGATAGTATGAATGTGGTCAATTGTTGAGTAGCCTGTTCAAAATCCTGCTTGTTCCTTTGGTTGATTGAATTCTAATGGTTTCTTTACTCTGTTAGCAATTACCTTTGTAGATAGCTTGTTTGTATACTAGAGAGAGCAAGCTGATCGGCCTGTAATTCTTCAAGTCCTTGTCATCTCCTTTCTCATGTATTAAGATGATGTTAGCATTCTTCCAAGACTCTGGTATTCTTCCAGTCAGGAGACACCTCGTAAACAGGGTGGCTAGTTTTTCTAGCACAATCTGTCCTCCATCTTTTAGCAGATCTGATGTTGCCTGATCCTCACCAGCAGCTTTACCTCTTTGCACGCTCTCCAAGGCTTTTTTGACTTCTATCATTACTGGTGGGGTGTCATCTGGGTTACTGATAATTCTTATAATATTAAGGTCGGCGTTGTCCCAGCTACTCTACAGGTCTCTGTAAAACTCCTCTGCTATTTTAACGATCCTATCCATATTGGTAGTTATTTTGCCTTCTTTGTCCCTTAGTGCATACATCTGATTTCTGCCTATCCCAAGTTTCCTCTTCACTGCTTTGACGCTTCCTGTGTTTTTCAGAGCGTGTTCAATTCTCTCCATGTTATACCTTCTTACACCGAATACCTTACGCTTACTAATCAACTTCGAAAGCTCTGCCTGTTCTATTTTGCCTGTTGTACTTGAGATGTTCATGCTTTGACGCTTTTTAATTAGGTTCTTCGTCTCCTGGGACAGCTTGCCAGTGTCCTGTCTAAGTACCGTACCTCCAACTTCCACTGCACACTCTGTAATGCGTTACGTGACGAGCGGTAAACGTTAGTTTGCTCTTGTCCTGTGTGTATTGTTTTCGTGGGTCATCTGTGCGAGAGTAGTGCACTGCACGTTACAATCTGCTTGCCATTCTTAGCGCGACACTCTAAGTTGTTGCTGTCGCATTCATTGCTTCGCCCTTACGGCTAAACAGTGATTTTTTTTATGTATTTACGGCCTTTAATCTATGCTGCGTGTCCTCGGAACTCGTAGATCGCTATCGCTTCACCACGATCGTGGTTTTGTGCGCGATGGTTGCGGCAAACGGTAGTTCTTTTCACAATTCTCATGCACTTGGATGTGCAGGCGCCAAAACTAAGTAGTTTTATGCGATCCAAAATCGCATCTGTTGAAGTTCTGCCCGCAGAGCTTGCAGAAGGCAGCGTTGATTTGACAGGTGGAGCGCACACTTTCAGGGTTCTGTCAGTTACGTCGTCGCCATACATGATTGTGTCAATAGCTACTGCAGTTTTGTCCGCAGCGGTTGTGGCAACGACAGTCACACGCACGGTCTTCGACAGTGCGTGCGCCGGTTGCACGGGCACTTCTAGATCTTGGCGTACGCTGCTCTTGACCTTCGTTCGATGGTTTCCGTACTAAAGTTAGTACCACTTGCCGAGATTAGTAAACGCGTTCGAAGAATTGGAATTTAGGCCCAATGGGCATAGTGGAATTTGGCTGGAGATTTTCCCAAATTCATATTTGCCGCGGTTTCGCATCACTGAGATTCTACTGTGCGTTTAGATGAGCGCCTCTTAAACTCATTTATAATAAAATGGGGTAGGTTCGAAAAGCCTGGAGTGGACTGAGCTGCTTTCTTGCTAATGCAGTCAGATCACGCACAGAAATTTCAATTTCCAGGAGATTTTCATGACAACCGTACAAACGGAAGAAACAGTCGAAATATGGAAGTCTCCCGGCCAATCCGGGATACTTGGCAGGTATGTGGTTATTAGGTTGAAAAAAAAAAAAACAAACGAGCTTGGAAAAGTATGTCACAAGTTTTTTTACTGGGCAGTTTGAAGACATTTCAATATTTACACAGACAGGTTGGTGCACGACAGAAAGCAACTTGTGGGCTGTGACTGGTAACGACACGGCAGCGCACGACCAAAGTGTGAAAAGGACCGTGCAGTCTTCTCGTTTTTTCTCACCTTGCTTCCCCATGTGGAAGGCAATGCGAACGAACACGTCTTAAGTTCTACACAGCTAGGAGTAGAACGAGAAGAAAAGGGAGGTCTGGCCACTCAAAAGATGGAAGGACCGGGCATTCCAGATGGCATGGTAAATGTGGGCAGGGACACCAGCCCTGAAGCACCAACGGGCGTGGGCATTGGTGTGCCAGCCTGGCTGCCCGAGGCACCCGCTTGCTTGCGCCACTTTTCCTGGTGGTGGAACTCGGTCATGGGCCGGCCTCCTATGCCGCACGTGCCCACCCCAACCCGTCCATTGACGTTGTCTGGCGAGGCGAAGATGCTCTTTTTCACCTGACCTTTCTTGTTCTTGTTGAAGGCCTGTGCACCGAAAAATGCAACAGCAGTGCAAAAGTGAGTGGCTACCTTTCGCACTGACGATGCAGTGAAGTACACACACACTAGTATCAGCACAAGGGTCTTGCGTCGTACCTGCTTGAAATGCCAATTTGAACCAGCATAACAAGCTATGTTTTGTTCCACGAGGAACCCTGGAGGAAAACATGTCGTAATCTAAAGTAGGCTGGTGCGAATAGTGACTTTTTCGTTCGAAGCGAATAGTAATTTTCATCGAATAATTTCTTATCAAATTCGAATGGCGTGTATGACATATAAAAAAAAGGAATATTTATCATGACCCAAATAACCTGCACAATATTTCTTTAGAATTGAAATAGGACCTCTATGCAAATGGAATTTTTTTTTTTTTTTTCGTTCAAAGGAAGTCGAAACAACCTTGAGTAGTAGTTTCGGTAGGATGAAAGTGATAACCTGCAAGATATTTGATGTTTTAAAATTTATTATACTTGGATCATTTAAGCCAACATAATAAGCTTAATAAAATGAAGAATTGATTTGAGGGTAACATGTTCCTTTAAAGGGGCCCTGCAACAAACACTTTTTCAAGAATCCATAGAGCCAGTAAACATGCTTGTTGCCTCACAAATTTTCTGTCGCAAAGTTTCTAGAATCAGTCCAGTACGAGCGGAGTTCCAAAAATTTGTCGCACGCTGAAATTGCATTCTCTCCTCTCGTCCCGACAAAATAGCTGGAAGCTAAGCAGGGTGGAATGGCACGGTGAAAGTAAATACTTTACACGCACCTCGTGACCTTGAGAACCTTTTTTTTTTTCCCCTCCGAATACGCGACTTTTCAGTGCGATCGCGCACGTACTGGTGGACAAGCGGCGCCCCGGTATCGACGAGCACACCATGCTCAAATCAGTCAATGCTTGTGACCAGAGCTGTATATTCCTTCTTGGCTGTGACAAGTGATTTTTGAGCTGGTAGTGTCATTTGCCAAGGAAAGAAAGCAATCTTTAACTTTGAAAATTTACTATGAATTACAGGCCTCGTGCTGCGCTACAATATTCACCTCACGTGTTTTCAGTAGCCTCTACTACCGATCGGCAGCGTTTTCTGACCATGTTCGGTGAGTGTTGCAGGGCCCCTTTAAATTTGAAGGGCAGCTTCACGGCAAAACAAATTTTTGAGGATAAACTCTTTCTTTGCTTAGCACCCCTACATTGCAGTGAAACCACCTTTACAGGTGGTAACATGCAGATTAATATACACCTATTCGTTCGAACATTCAAAGCATTCGAATATTCGCACAAGCCTAATCTAAAGGTTAATTCCCAAACGTACACGTGCAGACCTCGACAAAACAAACCTGGATTAGTCTTGTAACAGGTACAGTGCTCAAAATATACCTTTATAACGAATTTTCGGATATAAAACACTTATTTTCGTGTAAGATGCAACCTTCATTTGCACGCATTTATGAACGAGACTTTTGATATTCATACGAATCCTGCAAAAACAAGGACAAGACCAATCGCATCCATCTATTTTTGAAATTTACATAAGGACACTCATGTAGTCTGTGCATGTTCACTGTTTAGCACGTTGCCTATCTCCGCATGTCCTCATGTTTTGCATGCCCACTAGCACAGACTGACTGAGCTCGTCTACAGCAGAGCTATTTTTGAAATTTACATAAGGACACTCATGTAGTCTGTGCATGTTCACTGTTTAGCACGTTGCCTATCTTAGATGAGCTCCGCATGTCCTCATGTTTTGCATGCCCACTAGCACAGACTGACTGAGCTCGTCTACAGCAGAGCATCTTTATTTTCCTTTACAAAAATTATCCAGATGAGTCCATGCATATTAGTTATCCTTTTTGTGCGCTGATGGCACTAACAGTTATATTTTCCCTGCAAAACCTACGACATTACAAGCAAAGTTAAGTGCAAAACTTGCAGAGAAGCCAACTTTTCCTGAGCTCTTTTTTTTTCTGTTGTTTAAAAAAAATAAAATACTGCACTGAAAGGAGCACTTGTATTTATTTGCTTGCGTATAATCCACACTGCGTTTAACTTGCATCCTCCCCTACAAACTGCGAGAGAGACTCGGGAAAAAAAAAAAAAAACCTTGCATATGGATGAGGCCCCCTTCCATGCATTACCGTGAAGCCAACTTGCACACACAATCTATTATTATGGGCGCAAGGCTTGTTCTGCATTCTGCTGCAGGTTTACGTTCTTTTTTTTTTTTTTTGCATGTCTAAATTCAAATCCCGCTACAGCGAAATTGATGGGATACTCTAAAAAGTTCGTTGTCACAGAATTTCTTCGCAGCGAAATTTCATGGATAGAGGACAAAAGTTGCGAAGATTAAATGATGATGACTTGTTCTATGGTCCCGGCAAGCGCATGCATTATATTTTGCGTTGAACTCCCACCAACTCGTACCTATTTGGCCGCACTCCAAATGAATCTATTTTCTCACGTATAACACATGCAAAATATACAGGAAGTTTGAAGTTTAAGTCGGGGTGTGGGTCATGTATAACCCACACCCTGACTTTAGCTACCAGACAAGAGATATGAGAAAATGCACTAAATATGCATTTTTGTCCCATAGAACTAACTGGTGCCCAAAGTGGCACACTACTCGAAAATTCAAATGCGACATTAACTTGTTCAGTAAAAAGACTGCAATGTGCACCTGCTCGAAATAACCACGTCACGTAGTGACGAATCTGGTCTCTAAAGGTAATTTTGGCTCTCATACACGCATTCGACTCGAATTACGCTAATGTGAGTCGAACTGAAGACGATGGAAACGAAACAATGCATGTTGCTTAGCCTACCATTGTCCTGCTCTAACCTGTGAGTGCCGCACATTGATGTCACATATAAACCCACCTTTGAGTTGAACTCTTGCCACTTGTTCTTCTCCTTTTCTCGATCTTCCTCGATCTGCTTCAGGCGCACAGCCTTCTTCTGGGCCTTCTTCTTCTTGTATTCCCTCTCGGCAAGCAACAGCTGCTTCCTGCAGGAGAAAGGAACCAAGTGAGTGGCGGCATACCGCAAGATCGAAGTAACATGTTTTTTCCTTGATTACATTGGCCTGCCGTATGAAAGAACTGCAGCTAAACCAGAGAGCGGCAGTCATAGCAGAGCCAGTATTTCACAGTGATCTGGGCGTCGTTTCCTACGCAAATTGGAGGGAAGTTGTCCTGTTTTGATACTGCTGTGCCACTCATTGTGTTCTAACACAATTATTAAAGGACCTAATTCAATAATTTTGATCCCAATTGATGACCCTGTAAACTCCACATACTTCCTGTGCCAAACAATGCCAAAATCAGCCTTCACCAAACGTAAACGAATCTTGACCAGTTGTCATGAATAAGCATTACAGAGGAACTTCGATTATACGTCCCCCGGTCCTGCGTTGACCCGCGTTTTACGACAAATTGGATTGGTCCCGGCAAACCCCCCATAGAACTAATGTATTGAAAACCTCAATTCTACGACGCAATTTCACGCCGGCCTGTCCGAGAAAAAATTTTACGCCGACCTGTCCAGCTGGACTGTCCGAGAAAAAAAAAAAAAACCTACGATGACGCACGCAGGCTGCCACGCAAGCACACTGCGGCCGGATGAAAAAAAGTCGGGAAACCGAGGAACAGAGTACGTTTCGCCGCACGTTCTAGCACACTAGCCGCGCTGCCACCACAGGGCCTCTTCAATTTTTCGACACACTGTCGGCCATAACTAGCCAGAGCCAACGTAGTCCAGAGCCAGCCGGAGCGCATTCGTTTTACTTAGTCGCATTGCACTGCGCACTTCCGTTGGGGCCTTCTCTTTGTTTTGTTTTCTGCTTTCTTTTGGGTGGTTTGATAGTGACAGCTGTGTGCAGGTAACATGGCAGATAATTTCGAGCTCACTTTCTAGTATGCGATAACTTTCACTAGATTTCGCGTCGTTGTACCGGACGTGTTGAACGGCGATTGTTGAGCTTGTCTACGTTTGGGACAGCCGCGGGAACCGGAACCAGCTGCTGTCTATCTACCAGAGGGCTGGGGAGTTTTAGCCCCTCGCGATTGGTCGAAGCTTGCGCAGATGTACGCGCCTGCAAAAATCGAATGGGCCCACTGCCTCGTTGCCTTTCAGCCATTTTCGTTTCCTTCACGTGTTTGCCTCATCGGTGGGTTGTCCGCCGCAGCTGCTGCGTCTACGTGCAAAATTTTCAGTATTCGGACATTGGTGTGCGAGGAAGCTTTAGAATTCTTGGTTGCAAGTGCTGCGTCTCGCAATGTCGCGGAACCGAAAACCGCTGACGCTTGGAGAAAAGCAGAGGCTAGTGCGTCCGTTCTGACGTACGCGGACGTGTTGTGCTACGTCAACATTCGGCGGTTTGCTTGCGCACGCGACGAGATCGGCGACTTGCTGCTGCCAGATGTCGCAGTTCTCGAAAGAAAGCTGATGCATCGTGGCAGGGCAAACTCGCAGAAAAAAATCACAGATTTTTTTAAAAGGTAAGAATAAAGATTTGTTCACACCTCCAATAAAATGCGTGGTTGTCATTTTTTCAAGTAATTTAATCTAGCTTCATCGGAGCAGCGTAGATTTGTGCCGCGGACTTTCTTACGCATTATGTGACAACTGTTGTGGGGCAACAACGACCATCAGTGCCTATATTCTTGGTTTTTCGATTATACGACGCCCGGATTATACGACGATTTTGCGTGGTCCCCTGAAAGTCGTAAAATCGAAGTTCCACTGTATATCAATAACAGCCCTAATTATGACCAGAGCGGCTGTAATGCCTGCCTAAGCTTAAAGTGAACAAGCTGAGAAATAGTACCTCCCTTTGAAAATGCCAATTTTACAGCAAAAGCAGCTATGAGATCACAACTAGGGTCCCGAGCAGCGCCGCAGTTGACTGCGGCCGCCGCTGATGTCCGTAACCACATCGTGCAAAATTAGCAAAAAAACCTAGTACCAATGACACAGTCGGACTCAAACTCTGGTCTGCTAGGTGCCAGCCCAGTGTTCTACCACTGAGCCATGCCGGTGCTTGGGACTTGTTGGCGAACTTGCCTCAGCCAGGCTTGATGTTTGGAAAGCCATCGCGTTAATCCGACTTATAAAACGTTTTAAAACAGCAAAAGGACAAGCAGTTGTCACACAATGTGAATAGTGTAACGAATGGGTCGTCCAATGCTCCAACCCATTACAAAAGCTTGTTCTTGTTTACCCATTAACTGTGGCGCAAACCCACTTCAGGCCTATGATTTCTCATTGTCGTAGGCCACAGCATGAACAATTGGCACAAAATTACTCGCAATAGTTTAGTGGATACCACGCTTCTCAAAAGAATGACAAAATAGCAAAGCGAATGCTGGATGACTACACTAAAATTTTTATTATGAATGCCATAGTGGGCATCAAGCAAGTGGGCTTGCAGCAGTTACCCATTGATTGATATGTGGGGTTTAACGTCCCAAAACCACCAGATGATTATGAGAGACGCCGTAGTGGAGGGCTCCGGAAATTTAGACCACCTGGGATTCTTTAACGTGCACCCAAATCTGAGCACACGGGCCTACAACATTTCCGCCTCCATCGGAAATGCAGCCGCCGCAGCCGGGATTTGAACCCGCGACCTGCGAGTCAGCAGCCGAGTACCTTAGCCACTAGACCACCGCGGCGGGGCGCAGCAGTTACCCAATAAATGTTTAGAAGAAGCTCTGGAAGGCCACTCTTCTAGCTTTCGCTGTGACTGCACTGTGCCTTCCGTGCAGGGCTGGCTTTTTTTTTTCCCTCGAAACATGCTGAAGTGATAATAGATAGAAATGTGCAGTTACACTATTAATAATAAGTCATGGCAAGTCTTAATGCATGAGTGATTCTTTTATCTGCCTGGCAATTACCTGTGGGGTGTGATCAGTATAAAACTAATGCAAGGAACAATGTTCACAGCAGCTCACTGCCAGCAGCAGGTGGTTTTTTGCGAGATTCCAATGGATGTTCTGCAAACGTGCTCGCTAAACCTGATACAGCTGGTGTTCTCATATCTGACATTACCTTAGAAAGTCACCATGTGGAGCCCCAATCCTGTAAATTTAATTGAAACTTCCATAACAGCCAGAATGTGCAACCTGTTCCGATGCTTTACGCATTTCCAGATTCTTGATATGCAACACACGAAATAAAAAAAAGAGCTTCCAATGAACCACAATGAATAGTGCCTAAAGAAGTAAAGTGACATTTCACCTAGGTAATCAAAATATACAGTGGCAATATACACTGCGGTTTTTACTAAAAAAGTAGGAAATGGAACTTGAAGAGGCAGCATTCGCACCGGTGACCAATGGAAGTCGGAGACTAACAAATGAGTAACTACTGGCAACTTGCTGGCCACCATACCACGATTTTCACGGTTTAAATCTGTGTCTCGCATTTGGCATTGCTCGCACAGGTGTGGCCACATCAAATAATCTTCAACCTGTTCTGACATCCCGACTTTGTATTGCCGAATAGTTCACCAACTTTGGGATACAAATCGTACGTACAGCTGAAGAGCCAGTCAGATGGTCACTTAATTGCATAACCTCTTTCAGTCGCCAGTGTAATTGCTGCCTTAGATCCAATAACACACATTCTCCTTCTTTGGAAATGCAATTGCCAAGTTTTACACCAGATTGCAGGGCCCTTCTCCTGAGCCCAAAGAACTACAGTTGTGTACAATAGAATGCCCTGCCCACTACAGTCCTGGTGATCCCCAAAAACGATGTTACCTCACTTTTTTTCTTGGTGTCGTTCTCAGATTGGGCCAATTCTTTGATCTTCGCTGAAGGCGAATCGCAAGTGCTTGAGGATGTGTAGGATGCCATACTGCTGTCGAGGCTGTTTGTCGTCTTCTGAAGACTGCCTCCAGCAATCGCCGTCCTTGTCAGAGCCCGCACTGACGTCGCTATTGGATAAAAGGCCGAGAACTTCTTCATTCGAAGGCACGGGGCAACCAACTGCCATCCCTTCACAAGTGGAACGCAAGTGGGAGTTCCCAAGCAAGACCTAACTATCCTAGGCACCTAGTGTTTGACCCAAGTGTGCAATTGCTGTCACGCAATCTATGCAAGTTCAAAGCACACATTGGTCTGCTCCGGAAGGTTGATCATCCATGCGAAGGGAGAAAACACACCGTGATAGCTGAACTTCAAACTTTAGGAACAACATCCGGGCCTCTTTTGTTTTGTTAATTTCCCCTTCAACTGAGATAAACTGCTTAGTTCATCAGCTTTGTGACAGATTTTTAGGTAATTTAGAAAGCAAACATCAGTTTATTATGACATATATCTAAGTGCATGGACTTCTTGCATTCTCCACAGCGACACTGAAGCAAACTGAACAAGCTACTGTACCTTGTGCTCAGCAGAACGACGTAGGCACCGAGCCATTGCAGTAGGCGTTATTTCTAAGAAGCTGGACGCCTTCTCAAACACACATCTAGCAGGCAATGAAAATTTCACAAAAATATTCTTACTTGGTTTTTGGTCCTCCTTCGATGACATTGTTCATAGACCGCTTGTTTTTGTGGGCTTTCAGTTGAGAGAGCTGGGAGAAACCAAGGTTGCATGAGATGGCATTCATTGCTGGAGAAACACTGTCAAAACGAATTGCCGAACTAGATTCGAAATGTAGCAGGTTATCGGTGAGAGAAATGCATGTAGTTTGTTTCCTACATCAACTTACAAAGCAACTAATATTGCTGACATGTATGCACTCATTTGAACTTGCAGGTTCTCACATAAAAGGAAATAATAGTTAATGCTTTCTTCAGGTTCAAAGGTAAGCTTGAGAAACTGATGACCTTTTTACCCCCTCTTGATTTTAATAACCCGTCTTTTACATCAACGTAGCAAAACTTCAGTTCCCCGTTTTAGCCCAAAAGTGCCATTATTTCTACAGATGAACACAAGCTGTGTATGCTACACTGTACGTGGTAAATAAATTTTAATGCCGCTTCCTGTAAAGGGAGTTCAATGTTGAAGTTCCTTTGTTATTTAAAAGCCCAAAACATAAACCAGCAATCCTGACAATATGACTATTCATTCTGGCATAATGGGGCTACTAATTTTACATAGTTAACAACAACAATGAATAGTGCAGTTGAATCTCGCAATGAAAACTCACGTGGCAAATTCTATGAAAAACAAAGCTCGAATTTATTCAGTAGCAGTAACTTTAGTATCTAGCAATAAAATCAATAAAGCAACATACAATGTAATGTTGCTACATGGGGAAAAGGTGACACTAACACGTGTAGACAAGCACAGGAGCAGAGCTTACACATGAGTTACAAAGCATAGTTTCACATTCCTGGCATAAGAAGATATTAAAACAGGGCTCTCCCAACATTGAGTGATAATTGTATTGCTGCAGTTCAATCAGCAGATTCCATTCACTCTAAAAGGGACACTAAAGGCATTACGTCGATGTTGAGTGCTGAAATAGCAGTCCAGAATCCTCGTAGTGCTACTTTTGTGCCAAGCAAGTGCTTATTTTTTAATAAGGTTCTTTTTTTAGTGCAGCTAGTTCGACTACTAGCGAGTACTTGTAGGTGGAAACTATAATGGCATAGGGATTATTTAGCGAGTGTCCTACTCGTGGCACATGTGTCCTCGTGCATTTACTTTATTTCTCGGTGAGTAGGGCACGGCTGTTGGCAATATTGTCGTTTTCGACGCTGTCATGCATTGAGTTCTCACTCTGAACTAAATTTATATTTGCCTTTAGTGTCCCTTTAACAAAACGCCTGCGTAATTATCATCTTGACCTTGGCATGAAGTGCCATGGTTGTGTGGCATGCACTGGATGCGCGACGGTCGCATAAAAGACGCAAGGCCTGTGCGGAAGGCGCAGCACAGTCGCAGCGAAAGCAAGAAGAGCAGCCTTTCAGAGCCTTTTCTGAACACTCATCGGGTAACTGCTGCAAGAAAACTTGCTTGATGCCCACTACGGCATTAATAATAAAAGTTTTATGGCAGTAGGCTCACATTCCCTATGCTATTTTTCATCATTCTTCTGAGAAACGTGGTATTCGCTAAACCATTGTGAGGAATTTCGTGCCAATTGTTCATGCAGTGGCTGACGACGATGAGGAATTATGTCTAAAGCGGGTATGCGCCACAGTTAATAGCGGAACAAAAACAAGCTTTTGTAATGGGTTGGAGCATTGGACCACCCACTCGTTACGCTATTTTCATTGTGCGACGACTGCTTGTTCTTTCGGTGTTTTAAAGTATTTTATAAGTCGAATTAATGCGATTGCTTTCCTGGCATCAAGCGTGCCTAAGGCAAGTCCTAAACGCCAGCGCGGCTCAGTGCTGGGCCACACTGGGCTGGCACCCAGCAGACCTGGGATTGCCATTGGTACTAGCATTTTTTTTTTTTTTTTTCTAATTTCGTGCGATGTGGTTATGGTCATTGGCGGCGGTGGAAAACCACAGCGCTGCAACAGACCCAAGTTGTGATCTCATGACAGCTTTCCCTGTAAAATTGAATCCACGAAAGAAAAATTCCCTAATTTGCCATTACGTCTCTCTTTACGTCATTTGCCATTACGTCTCTTTTTCTAATTGTTGCATCAGTCTACTACTGATTAAAAACAGCGTTAAAGATGCATGCCAGTCTGCTTGTAAGCTGCAAAACGCTTCATCATGAGCCCATCCGAACAGCTTTTGCACCGTCATAAGAGCATGCGAGTTCTAACCTCACAACTGTGTGTGCCTCCATTTACTTTCAACAACCTGCCTCCTGGGGCAGCTATCTTTGGAACTAGATAATTCTCAGATATAAGGCTGCTTATTGCAACCAATCCATGCCACATATTCTTTAGCTTATAAAAAACATGAAATGGGGTGCCAAGACTCTCTACCTTATTAGAACAAAATGCTAAAACTATATTTACTCCCATAATTTCCACACTTTTTTTTGCAATTTCGGGGCTCCGAGAAAGGAATGCGCAAATTATACGGTGATTTCGCGAATGCATTAGTAATAATGTGCCTATAATGTGCCCTAGCATGCACAGTATATACATTAACATAAGAGAAAATAAATTGGAGCACGAACGAAGTCCCTTGTTTATTTAACAGAATTGGCAGACACTTTAACCAGTCAGATTCGGTCACGCGCGCTCTGGTCAGAATCACTGATCAAGAGGTCCAATAAAGAATCAACGTCGCGGCCGCTGTCACTGCCCTTCCAGAGCACATTGAAGCGTTTGAATGCCCCATTTTCTTGAAGCTCTTTGCCACATATGCTGGGGAGAACTATGTCCCACGACACGGCGATGCCAAAAGACCTAAGCATTTGCACATAATTGAAAAAGGCCTTCTTCATGAACAGGAAACTTGTATCAGCAAGCGTGCACTTTTCTGCTTTCTCCCGCACTGATAGTGCCAATTGTCACACATTAAAGAACTTCACGCTTAAGTGCTTGGCGGCGGCACGGTTCGCGTTTCCTTCGACAAACATTAAAACAGCAAGCTTGAATTTCGCCGTACATGTAATTAGCGAGCTTGGATCTCGCTGTACATGTAATTAACAGTAGGGAACAATAAAAACGCAATTGACACGGATGGTGAAACCTAAACTTCCAAAATGAACCGAACGCAAAGTCGACAGGCCCTTGCAAGCCTCCGATGCAGAAAGTTGTCCATGCCGCGATGCGAGAGTGCATTCTAACAGCAGTAAGGATGGGGAAACGTTCGAGCAGTTACGGTGACCCGTGAAGTGGTTTGGGTGTTCAGGCGCGGTATTTCAGGGGCCCTAGCACAGAGGAAGCCCTGGGAAGAAGAGACTTTACCTTCACAGCCCTTTTGACAGCGCTCGCCTGCTTAGCAAGGCGCGCGCCTGGTGTGCCTGTACAAACAATCCAAAGGTCCAAAAGTATCATCGTGCCCGAGCTGGTTCGGCTGCTACGGGAAACACAAAATGCGAGAAAACTTTTTGTGTGTGTGTGTGCAAATTATGCGAGTAAATACCATATTTTCGCTCCAACCGCGAGTGACTGTAAATTGTCTGTCGTAGCTGTAAGCGTAATTATAAAGAGGGACCGTGCGAATTATTGAAAGAAACCAATGCCAATTGGTGCAACTGTCATATGTGAATTGAGCTAGGAGACATATCACAAATTACCCCACCTTCACTTTAACCGTCTGAGGAATTTTTACGTAGATGTACGGGCCACAGCATTGCTTGTATATTTAAAACGCGTGCCTTTATCAATCACTTTTCTTATTGGCGTGTGCTGCCACACTACTGGGATGTGTGGAATTTTTTTCATAGGCCAATGTCTCTTCGTCATTGTATTTTTCTTTCCAAAGCAGGGCGCTGGCTGTTGCTTGTGCATTTGAACAAGCCCGTGGTGTGGCCGGTTGAAAATGCACCTTTTTCAATCATCTCTCTTGCTTGGCAGGTGCGGACACACTTTGGGAATTCTATTTATGTGCCAATGTCTCTCTGCTCTTGTTTTTTTTTTTTTTCCAAAATGACGAGGTAGCTATCACTTGCGCATTCGAGCGCACCTGCAGTACAGTTGGTTTAATTCACGTGCCTTCTTATGGTCATTCTTTTTCCTTGGCATGTGCTGGCAAGCTTCGAGAATACGTAGAATTTTTTTCACATACCAATGGCTATCTGTTCTTTTTTTTTTCTTCCCAAAGAGGCGTGCTGGCTTTCACCTGTGCATCTGAACACACAAACTCGGTGTTTCAGTTTTGTCCTTTAAGTGGTTATCACTTTTCGTGAACGCAAAGCTTATGGCTGTCTGATTGACCACTTGTTACACTCTCATTTATCACTCCCCAGAGTGTGATTACATATGTTTCAGTGAAGTGCTAAATTACACAAACGATGATGCTATGCTTTCATTTCCTATTATTATAACTCCTTTCGCTCCGTTTACTTTCTGGACGAGCGCACAACCATACAGCTTTCTTTAGCGTGCTCACTCATGCAGTTCACCTATGCCACGGAGGTGAGTGCTGGTTGTTCTACTGTAAATGAATCGAGCCGCTATTTTTCCTATGTGGACTATTCCCCGAGTGCCAGATCAGAATCTGATTCATTGTATGTCAGTTGATCAGAGAAGAGTTTACTTAAGAGTTAGTTCAGACTAGGATGATAATAAACCAACATCTCGAAAGCATGCGCAGAGAGATAGTACAGACTAGATCAAAGGTGACTATTTCGCAGTTTTCAGTGTTAGAGCGAAAACATAGTATTTTATCAAAGAAGTACTCTGGTCTGCTTACTTTTTAATGTCTGTGAGCTATGTTAACTACAATGCGTAACTTTATAAGTGTGTTTAAGATTTCGCTTGATGTCACTCACAAGTAAACCATGTGTTGATGTCACTCACAAGTAAACCATGTGTATGTAAAAACAAAAATGATCATTTCATCACTTTGCAGTCAGGAAAAAAATTTTAAGCCAACTTTCCTGCTTTTAATACAATGTCTGCAGAATTTAATTGAGTAATAAAAAGATTTTACATTATTAGAGTGAATTTCGTAGAAAGTTTAATCCTAAACGGGTTAAGCAACCTTAAATTCTAGAGCAACATTATCACATGCATACCCAGCTTTCGATACCACACCTCAACGAGGGAAAGCCCTGTTATTAAAGAATGAAAAATTACAGAAGCATCACTGCAGTTCAAGGAGTTTTATTGGGTGCTCCCACCATTTACTGCTCATGAACTTGCTTACACAGTTTTTTTAGCCATCTTAACAAAAAACATTGATAAATACTTTCCATAGCCAATGCCACAGTAGGTTAAAACGAGGTTCAACTGCACATGCGCAATCGACCGCTAATTATGTAGAATGAAAAAGTCTTACCAATTGCTACATTTTGCCCTACATTTTTATAAACCCATCTTGCGGCCGCATACTGCAAGAAGCAAAATGAACCAAAACACCACCAGTCACAGAGTTCCACAGTGTGCAGAAGGAAAAAACGAAAACAACGGCCTCTGCTGCGTTTTTTTCTAAATAAATTTCTCTATGGGGTGGATACCTACACGTTTGTTTCCTCAGCTCCATTGCTAAAGCCGGCGTGTCACGTGCCTACATTATCCCCCTCGCTCGCTCTCTTGGATGGCGTGGGCTCTTTGTTATTTGAAAAATGAAAGAAGAGACAGTCCAGATGACAACCACTCAGTATCGAGGAAAAGTAAGTCGGGGACTCGGGGGTGGCGCCACTATGTTGCACACAGTAAGCAGCCAACTCGATCGGGCACTCACAGCTGGGGGCTTACCTTCTGGATGATTGTGTTCCCGTAAGCTGTGAAGGTGACCGTAGCTTGCCCTTCGCCAATGATGTCATCGATGGTGGCATCGTAGTACCTGCGACACGTGCAAGGAATTCACTAGTAATGCAAATGAGTTCCGCAGAGACCCGCAAGGTGGCGGAAGGGTCAAGAAGGGGAAAAAAAAAAGACAACGCCCCGTCTGAGACATGAAGTCACAAATAAACTTTTCTTTTGGAGAAATCTGTACTGGTTTCCTTGTGGCTTCATGCCACAAACAAATGGTTGCCTATTCCCCCCCTGCTTTTTTTTTTTTTTTTTTTTGAAAAATTCAAGGTGTGAAGTCTAAGATGGGCTAATCAGTCAACTTGCGTTACTGAAGGTGCTTGCTACAGTTATGCTACTCCTACTACTGTTGCAGCCGCTGTGAGTACAGCAACTAGCACTAAATGAACCGGGGAGAAGCAAAGCATGTTGGGAAGGGTGTTCCCGCTCCACTGACACCGCTATTTGTTGGCCTAACTGTAGCTTCCTTCATTTTTAAAGGACTGGAGACGATTAGTGTGATTTACCCAATTTTCCTGGTGCGTACAGGTTTTTATGATGGACCATGACTGCATGACACATTATGACGAGAGTAAACGCTGACGAGCCAAGACCTTAAGCTGCTTCACCATGCCATCATTGCATTGCGAATTTCGTCCACTTCGTGTGGCCACGATGTCATGACAGGATGACGTCGTCACGTGAAGTTGACTTCATGGTGAGCCCTGACTACATGACACATTGCAACAACAAGAGACGGCGACACTTCTTTGGCGCTTCGCACCTAAAACGTGTTTGCAGGTTCCAGTTTTGAAGCTGCACAGCAGCCTATATATATATAAAAAAAAAAGGCCCACGTGGAGGACTAGACATTACTTTATAACAAATCTGGTTTCTTTAATGGCACTCCAGAAGGCACGGTGTGCTTCAATTATAAACTGAACTTCCAAAACTACTCCAGCTTGCTGAAATACAAAAATATGCAAATTTCCGAGGAAGAAAAATTAAGGGCAGAAGGGAAAGGGCGTCGCTCGCAACCAACTTTATTCTCAGAAATTCAGCGACATATATAACTGTAGCAACTATGCGTGCACACATTGCCTAACATACTCTTGCTTTGTGGGGTTTAACGTCCCGAAACCACCATATGATTATGAAAGACGCCGTAGTGGAGGGCTCCGAAAATTTCGACCACCTGGGGTTCTTTAACGTGCACTCAAATCTGAGCACACGGCCTACAACATTTCTGCCTCCATTAGAAATACAGCCGCCGCAGCCGGGATTCGATCCCCAACCTGCGGGTCAGCAGCCGAGTACCTAAGCCACTACGCCTAACATACTCATAGCCGAGTACCTAAGCCACTACGCCTAACATACCCATTGGAAAACACACAATAAGACTGACAAAAAAAATGATGACAAAAAGCCTTTAAACGAAAAAAGATCCAAAGAAATTAAATTCCCTACTATGCATAGCAACAGATCTATCGCTAACACATGTATCTCCCTTCTTTTTCTCCAGCTATTGTGAAGGGAGATCTGGTGGTGCTGCCTTTTCATTACCCCCTTCACCACTGTGTCCAATTTGGTTTTCCGTCTTGGTTTAACATGACGGTTTTCATAACAAACTCTTGAAAAACCCAGAAGATTACTTATGGGACTTTCAAAATTTTTTTGTAAGCTACAATGGCCGAAAATTCTTGAGACTCTTAGCCTTCATCATTAAGGGTGGTTTTTATTCTTTGAGATCCATCAGGATTTTTAACCTACACACGACACCGTCAATGCCAACAATATGTTTTCTAGCACATGGGCTTTTAAAGACACTATCGCATTAAAACGATGAATCTTTAAAATCCGCAGATTCACATTGGCATGTTAGCACAGAAGCTCTGCCACAAATCACTGGAATGTATTAAATTTTATTCACAATTAGTCCTCTTCCTACCACAAGAATTCCCAGACAGAATTTTTAAACACTGCAAAGATTTCCAGACAGGGTTTCCAAAGACTATGGTATTAGTATAAATCTAGTAGATGTTTCCGCATTCATTTTGAGTGAAACAAGAGAAACGACTTACTGTCCATCTTTCCACAAAGCTAGGCACTTGTCCCCAGGAAACCAGCCGACATCGTCGTCCTTGGACCCTGAGGCTTCTCCTCCTGAGCGTTTCGAACTCTCGCCAGATCCTTGTTTCTCTGACTGTTCTTCTGAGCTTGTGCTGATCAAATTCAATGTCAGGCTTATAACTTCCTGTTATGGGAGCAAGGTGATGAGAGAGAAACGACAATTTCACATTAGCCACAGAACAGCGACAGTGAAGATGCGATTAATAGGTGCCACTTACAAGCAGGTCCTCCTTTAGTTTCAACAAATCCTTGTCATCCGGGTCGTTTGTGAGCGCAGCTTCCACCTGGAACAGCAGAAGTCGCATTTGAGAACATATGTGATCACATCAACACCGTATTCCACACGTAACGGCTCGTGATGAATTACATCAATCACGAAGTATGTTATTAACAGCGGCTTTACTGCTACATGTGTGGTAATTTTCAACACTGCGGCCACTGGCGTGTCTCAACTAACAGGATTATTAAAATTGGTTTCATATCCTTCGTGGTGGCTTAGCAGGTAAAGTCTCGCGCTGCTGAGCTTGAGGGCGCTGGTTCGACTCCCAATCACGTCTGCAACATTTCGGTGAGAACGAAATGCAGTAAGACCACTGTAATTTGATTTAGATGCACGTCAAAGAACTCCAGGTTTTTAAAATCAGTATGGCGCACCCTTTCCATCACGGCGTACGTGCCTCGTAATCTATTTCTTTTGGCACGTAAATCCACGAAAATTAGGTCAGTATGACGGCTTTTCCTAAAGGCCTTAACCTTAAATATTATTGAATATTCCAAGAGGACCACTACAACACGCTACTGCTTTTTTTTAACTGCTGATGCGTTGCAAGTCTTGGATCGTCCATGTTTTCAATCTATATTTCGAATGCTGCATTCGGTTCATCTCAATACGCGTCACTATACATATAAAACACGTTAAGTACGGCCGCTACTACAGCGAAAAATACAGATAACGTTTATTATTATGTTTTCTTTTTTTTTTCCTTTTTGTACGTTAACGCAGCAATGATTGTCGTCCCAGGTCTTTAGTGTTAGCGTACAGTAGATAGATGCTACGAAGTAAACATTTATGATAAATATAGCACAGCAGCAACACATATACACAACCACTGAAGCTTCAGCGGTGAGAATAAGGCGCGGGAACACCATTTTCACGCTATAATACCTGCTGAAGCTGAACTTGATAGTTCTGAAGACTGGCAGTAGGATCGTCCAGCGCCATTTTGGTTGACGGCTGCTACAGCAATGACGCCTAGCGACTACCACGAACAACAATTGTACTCTCGTTCCCGTAAAATACAGATTCTCCACACCAGGGTTCGCGTTCCGGTTTCCAGGCGGGTAACAGCCGCCCGCTGCAGCAGCAACAAGTGCATCGTGATTGCCATGTGGTCGGTCTTCGCTGGTCCTCCGACGGTGTGCCCTGGGTCGCCGGTCCCATAAAACTGGTGTCACGCGAGGATAAGGACGTCCGCTGAGTCGTTGTCGCCTCCGAGGACCGCAGGCACAACGGGACAATCGCTCGAGGTTCTCCTTTTCGGTAGGTGAACCCGTGTTTATGCCACTCCACCGAGCGCGCGTAAATTTCTAACCGTGGAAACCGACGAGTTTCTGTCGCTACGTTATTTGCTACTCGTAGCGGGGCACAGGAAAGCGCTCCCGTGCTCCATTTTACCTCGCTTGTTGTTATATATACTCGGCAATTAGGTTTTGTTGTTCTAGCTCAATGTTGACTTAGCCGGTGCAGCACCCGTGAAACAGCCGGTGCCCAGTAGTGCGGCAGTGAAACGCCTTCGTCGTTCTAATATCGTTTGCGGTTGTGATTTCCAGCTAGCGGGCTGCTGAAGTGTTCGTATCTGATCGCGAGCCTCGTAATCACACCGGCATGGATTGCGAACCCTATTGAACATGCTCTAGTCGAGTCGCTGGCTGCTCAATCCTTTCCCACCACTTAGACGAGAACGTTGCGTCGTGATATTGATACCTCGTGGATTTTAAGTGTGCGCCGAGAACGAGCAGAGCGCGCGTCCTTTTTTTAAACTTTAACGCGTCTGTCCCAGGTCTGGCTGCGGTTCAAGTCTTAGAATAATTCGAGGGGCAAGTTTTCTTTTTGCTTGTTGAACTGCTCTCGTGGCACCCTCGGCGTCTCCTTGTTTTACTGGCTTCCCGGTTGCGAAATTGACGGCACTACCTGGTCGTTTGTCGACGGAGCCGTCGAGAAGCTTACTCTAACGTTCGTCGTCGCGATGAACATAGCGCGCTTAGAAAGTAAATCGCGTTAAGGTGCCAGGTACGACAATGTCCAAATGTCTAACTTAACCTTGGTGACGGACTGCAATTAACCCCGCGTCCAAAATAAAAGCTGCCGGGTGCCAGATGCAATCGTCCCAGCAGAGTAGGGCGAACAGTTCGTAACAATGCTTGCGAAAATCACTTGGCAATCCTCGTGTCGCCAGCAGAAGAACGCAACTCCAACATGCAAATCGATGTTCCACCTGTTTGTGGCGTTATTTATAGTTACCGAAAACTTACGTGTGGAAGCGGTCAATTTTTTTTTAAACCGTGAGTCCATTTTGTTTGAGTTGTTGCACTTGTTTACAACGTGAATAGCTCTTGGCCAAGCAGCTGATTTTTGAATTAGCATAACGCACCTGATCTACTGCGGCGGTAAAGAAGCCTTAAACACTGGATGTAATAGACCCGAACCATTCGCACTGCGGCGCCGAAATAACTTTCTAGGTTTTCTTCTTGCATCGTAACCAGGGAATTGCACCCCTTTGAGAAACCAGGATCCTGACGTTGATCGTAATGTTGCTTACACCAAATTTAACTGATGCAGAATCTTAAGTAAGCGCATCACACACACACAAGAAACGGACCAATCTACGCAAACATATTTATGGGGTTCCTTGAACAAAATGCTTCGCAAACTGTGAATACAAGTCATTTTACTATAAGCTGTCCATCGACGACATTTTCCTGATTCGGCAGCATAGTGAATCGCCACTTTTTTTTTTTTTTCTCAGCAGATCTTAACGCTCATCTGGCGATTTCTTTTCGTACTCATATTCACCTGTGAACAGTTTCGAATTTGATGGGACACATTATGTTCAAGTTAGCGGTACATCTATGGGCACAAGAATCGGACCAATCAATGCAAACAAATTTATGGGGTTCCTTGAACGAAATTTTTTGCAAACTGTGAATATAAGCCATTTTACTATAAGCGGTTCATCGACGACATTTTCCTAATCTGGCACCATAGTGAATCGCAACTTCTTTCTTTCTTAGCAGATCTTAACAACGCTCATCCGGCGATTTCTTTTTCGTTCACATATTCACCTGTGAACAGTTTCGAATTTGATGGGAAACATTATGTTCAATTTAGCGGTACATCTATGGGCACAAGAATCGGACCGAACTACGCAAACATATTTATAGGGTTTCTTGAACAAAATGTTATGCAAACTGAAAATATTTCCTTTTACTATGAGCGGTCCATCGACGACATTTTCCTAATTCGGCACCATAGTGAATCGCAACTTCTTTCTTTGTTAGCAGATCTTAACTATCTCATCCGGCGATATCTTTTTCTTACTCATATTCACCTGTGAACAGTTTCGAATTCGATGGGACACATTATGTTTAAGGTAGCGGTACATCTATGGGCACAAGAATTAGACCAAACTACGCAAACATATTTATGATCGAAGCATGCGAGATAACACGTTGCGGAGTCAATTTAGGCGCACTCTGGCAGCTTCCGGTAACTTTGGCGTAGGCTGCCGTCTCGCATTGTTTTGTGCGTTTTCAATCAAACAACAAAAAAATGAAATTAAGATGCGATTGTGGTACAGTCGAGGCGCTCGCTTCTCCCGGGACAGACTGAGACATTCGCGCTGGAGCAAGACGACATTGGACGTCTTGCGTCTGTGACATTTCAATATATATATTTTTTTCTGCTCCACATCCTGGTGCAGTGAGAGATGTGTCCTTCCCCCTTTCAGGCCTGCGAAACACGGCCCCGTGTCGGAGGGGGGGGGGGGGGGGGGGGGGCACAACGAGGTACTCAGACGTCACAAGTGCCCTCATGGACGGCCGTGGACTGACCGATGCACACTAAAGGGCTTTTTCCCAGCTGATAGTCTTTACCCGCGTACTTTGGTTTCGTTCAGAAAGACTCGGGTTTTACACACTCACTGCCAGATGGGAGGCGGCAATCCGCAGCTCATCCTTGGCAGATCAGCTCTGAACTGTCCACCAAGCCCGCGAGGCGGCTGAGGAGCTTGGCATTTCAGTCCCCACGTGGGAGCTGCCCGCAACACAGTGATCTGTGTTTTGGAGGACCAAATAAAAGTTTATCCAATCCAATTACACACTCACTCGCGGTCTCCAGGTCCCTTTCTCTCCAGAATCTTGTATAGTAATATCCATGCGCTGTGTTATGATCTCGCATATCTTAACGCTCGTGTAAATGGTGACCCAGCTGCTCCGAGGACTGGCGCGTCATGTCGCCAAGTGCATGCGTAATGCCGTGATTGTCCTTTTTTTTTTTTTGCTAGTCTCGCTGTCATTATCGTGGAAGTGGCAGCTTGCCAGTTTCTTGCATTCTTTTCTAGTGACTGTTATGACACTGATACATACACCGCATCATCTTCAAGAATATTTTAACCTTTCGTCAGTGGAGAGATCGCCTGTCATATCGTCTCTGCTGCCGTTGTGACGCGCACATTACGCAAGCACCTGACGTGCGCGACAATTCTTGCACATGTCGAAGCGCTGTACGCAAGTGTAAATGGAAATTTGTAGGTACTTGCCCCGCTAAACGCTTCGTATTGCATTAACGGCCTCTTTTATATTTTTTACTTTGAGACATAATCTTCGTAAGTGCATGCCTAGTGCGATCGCATTGCCCCCCCCCCCCCCCCCCCGTATTTCAGTTATCTTGTATTTTACAGCTACTAGCATGTTATCGTATTTGTTGGTTGTCTCGCGGTATAGTAGTCATTGAATCGTAATAAAGCATCCGCAGCAAAATAATATAGCTGGAAGACAGCGCCACGTATTTTGGGGGTGTTGTATAGTCTATGTTCAAGTAATTCGTCCGAACCTGTACGATGCTTGAATGCTGGGAAATAGCGCAGTGGTCACCGCCATCCTTTCGACCAGTCGTTCACGCTCGTAGTCGATTCGCTGTTACTGCCCTTGTATCGATGTTGGCAATTAATCTGTCTACATGGCTAACATAAACCAAGAGCTCTAATGATAAATAAATGGTAATAATGGTAATAAATAAATTACACATTTCGCATCGTGTTCGGAAACAAAAAAAAAAGACACTCGCAATTAAATGCCGTGAAAGGAAGTTGAGTGCATGCGTCACCCAATAATTCGCTGAAACATTCAGTCCGAACAGAAATATTTTTTTAAAAGCGAGCGCTTTTTTTTTATCTTGCTGGGAGTTATCTCGTGAGACGTGCACATTCATATCAGCGTAAGCTCTCCGGTCTCTTTAGTCTCAAATGCGTTGTCCGTATACCTTTCAATAAAATACAGGCAGCTGCGAAAGGGGAGGTTGCAGATTGCCGGATGCAAGTTTCGCAACTGCTCACTAAAGTTGTTGCCAAAGTTCTAATGGTCCGCGTACTGTGTTATGCCAGTGCACGTTAAACAACACCAAATGGTCAAAGATTTCAGAGCCCTTCACCACGGTGTGCCTCATAATTATGTCGTGGTTTTGGGCATGTTGAACTGCTGATATTAACATGGACGTTGTAGCTCACAATACTGTAACTAAATTTGAAATTTTTCTGCAGTCTAAATCTTTGATCGAACGTGTAGCTGGAGATGTTTGCGAATTGTTGTGTGCGTGTACAGCGTCACGTAACTGTATATTCATCGCTTTTTTGTGTGTGCTGAAGGAAGCCAGTCGATTCTCCGATCTATCGTGCACTTCGGGAAAAAAAATTATAGAACGTTTGCAGTCTATGTTTGTATCGAAATGAATGGGAGACAGCATTGGTTGCATAACAGCGGGTAAGCAACATTACCAGTTATAGCATGCGAGTTAGTATGGTATAGTTCAAGTCTAGTGACTTGGCGAAGTCTTTCTGTTAGAACGCACCGCCTCGGGGATCGGCTCACTTATAACGTTGGAAATCGGACATCATAACCTGTTCAAGAATGCCCGCTGTCTTCAAGGGCGTAAATAGATTTTTCTTTTATATTCCTTCTTTTTTTTGCGGGGGTTATACTCATTACCTTTTATATATCTTCGGGCGTGTGTTTGTATGTGTATATGCATGTATACACATGCAAAACTGAAAATTTTAAGAATCCGTGCAGTGCGAGTGGAGTTGAAGGTTTGTCGCGTGCTGCAATTGCATTATCTCTTCTCTCGTCCCGACGAAAGCGCTGGAATCTTAAGCAGGAAGGGGTGGCAGGGCAAAGTAACTACTGCGGCTCGTGACCTTGAGCACATTTCCTTTTTCTTCGAATGCGCGGCTTTGTCAGTGTAGTAGCGCGTGGACAAGTAGCGGCCTCTCGCGGCTCTCGGTAATCGATTTTTCGGTCATAGACGCACAGACGATTTTTCGCTCACAACCAACGGGGCCGGCGACGGGTTTTCTGCGACACGAGCTCTTCTACGCTGTCGCGTTAAAATGTTCAGGGGAGGGGGGGGGGGAGTGTAGTTTGAAAACCCAACAGACCCCCGCCTTCTGGCTACGCCAGTTACTGTACCTTCGGCAAAGAAAAGGACACAGGACAACACAGTCGTGATTGTGTGACATCGACAGATAGCCAAAAACGTCAAGGGAACTGAGGTTCCGCTCTCTGTCTCTCTCCTATGGGATAGCCTCTTGCCTATCGTGCTGGTTCGGTAGGTATGGCGTTGTACTGCGAAGAAGTGAGAAGATTGAGTGAATTCCACAAGCGTTGATTCGAATGTGCGAATGTTTTCTAACAAAGGCTCTTGCAAACGCTCCTTCACTTGTCGTATTTATCGCAACGAGATGTTGCTGCCGCTTTACCCGATGCTGCTTTTATAGCCCGAATCGCACCCGTGCGTCGCTTCGGGTGGCGTTAGTGGCGTGAGCCTCTTTTAATCAAGGAGGGCTACTATTCTGCGTTTAGTGTCTGCCTCTTTTTACTGCGTGCTGTTAAAATTTCAGAAGTCGCGATCTATAGGCACAGTGTTATCGTTCTCCGCCGCCAGGTTGCGTCACCACGAGACAACCAATTACGTAGGCGTAGACAGCGAAGAATAGAGCGCTTGTCCGAACGTTGGCTCCTGCAAGAGGCGTAGCCAGAAATGCTCTTCGTGAGTGGAAAGGGGAAGGAGCGGAAAGGGAAGCACACCTTGTGTATGTTCGTGTCAGTGTTCGTATTCACAAACGCTCCTTCACTCAAGAGCTCTCCTCGACTTCAAAAAAACCGATGGGAGCGCCGTCTGTTGGCAGACCGAGTCACTGCATATCGGTAATATTCTGCAGTAGTTCTTGAGAAGCGCAGCGTCAATTTCAGTCGAGCAGCGGCGCAGTGCTCAACTCAGTCAAGTGAAGGATGGAATTCGAGTCGAGGAGCGTTTCTGAATACGGGGGTCAGTGTTCGTATGTGCCCTGGCCGCCGCCATAATCCCCTTTGGGCTGTGCTACACAAGCGTGACCCCCCCTCACCAATGCACTGCCGAGGCTGTGACGCCAGCCATTGCACACCCCCGCCACAGACAAGGAAGCTGGTGTTTCTTGTCCCCTGTAAAAACGTCTATTCACCTTTCGATAGGAGAGAACAAACTCCACCGTGCTGGGCGGCGCACGGTATTACAAAGGCTGACGTCACAACTTTGGCAGTGCATTTTTGGGGGGTTATTCCTATATTTAGCGCAAAAAATTATTGCAGGGCCCAGAGAGGCGTCTGAAAACTTTAAAAATACCCCCCCCCCCCCGGCTACTCTTCTTAAAAGGATAGCCGCCGATATTTTCTTCAGCCAAATCGATAGATTGGATCTTGAAAGCGATAAAGACAACCTTCATTCCAAGCAGAAACTACCGGAAGATAATCAATTCATAACGCGTTTTTCACCAACTACCGTTCTAGCGGCAGCGCCGTGAACTATAGGTGACGTCAGACTCGCCCGAAACTGGCAAGCCAACAATGCCAGTCATCTCCCGCGTCTCTCGACTCGCTCATCTTCCGCTTCAGTTCCCAGAATCGGTATGAACAGCAACAGCAGTGATCAATGCTTCCGGCTGGGGCAAAGCATCAGCGCTTTTTTAAAAGGGGAAAGAGTGGGATGCAAGGATAGGTTTAGAAAAGGAGGACCAGGACAAGAGCAGGTGCCTCCTGCATGCACCTCGGTGAGTTATAAAGATGTGACGTCACGGCCCGCGTTCGCGAGCAACCGCCGTGCGCTAAAAATCCATCGAAATACAACCAGCTCTTCAAAAAATACGGAATATAATCTCCGTGTTATGGAACAGTGGCATCTTCCGAGTCGAATTTTGAGGTTATGTCAGTTTTTCCAATTTTTGTTCAGTTCAAAGTCCTTAAAGCCGGTGGCTAAAGCGACACCACCCTTTAAGGCTTTTTAATCTGAGACGCTAAAGCCCGATGATCATCATCATCAGCCCTTTGAATGCGCAGGAAGTTAACGAAAACGATCTGTTTTTTTTTTTTTCTCGGGGCTGTAGATTACGCTTTCAGAACATAAAACTCGCCGTGAGGAGACGCGACGCTTGGTAGCAGAAAAAAAAACGCGCAAATACAAAATACAAGGGCTGCTAGTCCATAGTCGCGGCAATAGTGGCACCGACTCGCCCTGGCCTCACAGGTTTTGACGGCCACTGCTGGGGCCAATACATAGTTCTTTGTCGATACCATGTGCTTAACATAGCAAGCTTCGGGAAATTTCGTCGTGACAGTGTGGCCGACACGCGATAAAGGACTTCGAAACACTGACGCCATACTGACATGCAGGTGCTGTGGTTCTGGCTGGAAATATAAAATTGCAATTTCCACCATTGTTCCCCCTTCTGCTAATGACTCATGCTTATGAAATTAATGACAATAACGTTTTAATCAACCATGTCTCTTTAACTTGATTGATTTTTTCGCTTATTGTTCATTGTGCTAGATTGCGAAAGATGCATACAAGCTGGTTAGATAAAGCAGGCTGAATATTTTTCTTATTTGATCCGCTTATAAGGTTGTTTAAAAAAGGCTTATAAAATTATTTTTGCCCTTTCTGGAAGCGCTGCAAAGCTAGTCGTATAATGCTGACACAGATATTTGTACTACACCTTACCATTTTCGATGTTGCTAGGTGTTCAACAGAACAAACGAAAAGCGTAGGGGGCGTATTAAGTGGCTGTTTATTTAAGTAATCGTATAAGCGAATGAATAAAGGTCTTAAATGAAGATAAAGTTTATTGCTAACCGCATCTGTCTAGTGCGAGTGGCTGACGTCTGAAATGTCAGCACAGGGGATCGGAGCAGTAAACGACGGGGAGGCAAAAAGAGAAGGTGGCTATTTACGCTACAGGTCTTTTGTCAAAGGACAGGTGTGCTTCTTTACGACATCTCTCGGCTGTCGGTATAGATCAGGGTAAGGGGTGCGTGGGACGCGCTAAGTGGCGTGTATTTATATATATACACACAAGGGAAAGAAGAGTATACTTGAGGGCTCGTTTTTCCGTGTTTAGACACAATATTAATGAAATCTAACAGACATTAATGTCGAGGAAGGTATATAGGGGAGGTTATTAAACCGAATTGTAAGGTAAATGTGAAGGAAGAAAAGTGGATGTAAAGGTGACTTGCCGTGGGCAGGATCCGAACCTGCGGTATATATATATATATATATATATATATATATATATATATATATATATATATATATATATATATATATATATATATATATATATATATATATATATATATTGTTGAGACGTTTATTGGCGGACACTTGTCGATGATGCTTGACAGCGACAGTCAATGCGGGTACTGACTCTCTGCACGAGCTGCTATTCTTTTTGATAAAAGGGCGACCCCCTAGAAGGCGCTGGAGAGGACAACCCATTGTTCGAAGGCTTCGCCACAACTACCCCGGGTACGCAGAGGGAGCCGCCTGCCGACCTAACAGCGTGTTACTATGAGCGGGTCGTGGTAGGCTTTGAGGCGCTCCACGTTGACAATGTCGCGCCCTCGACGGCGCATGTCCGAAGATGGTTCGATCAAGTAATTTACAGGGGAAGTGCGTTCGACGACACGGTAGGGGCCTTCGTATCTGGGCAATAGTTTTGAAGATTAGGCCAGTTGAAGTGGTAGGGATCGAGAGCCAGACGAGCGCTCCAGGGAGGAACGTGGGCGCAGTAGTGCTGGTGTCAGCGCGAATGCCTTTTTGCCGCTCTTGATCATGCGCTGTAAAGGTCCTTGCAAGCTCTCGACACTCTTCAGCAAGCTTGGCTGTAGCAAAAATAGGCGCCCACTCGGACGGATCTGGCTTGTACGGAAGTAAAGTGTCGATGGTGTGCGACGGGTGCCTTCCATATAATAAAAAGAAAGGTGAAAAGCCAGTAGTGCTATGAGGGGCGGTGTTATATGCGTAGGTGACGAAGGGTAGAATGTCATCCCAATTTGTGTGATCGGCGGCGACGTACTTGGAGAGCATGTCGCCGAGCGTATGGTTGAAGCGTTCCGTGAGGCCATTCGTCTGCGGGTGGTAAGCAGCAGTTTTGTGGTGAACAACGTTGCACTCTTTGAGAATGGCTTCGACGACTTCAGACAGGAAAACGCGGCCTCGATCACTGAGCAGTTCCTGAGGTGGCCCGTGTCGCAGCATGAATCGTTGGAGCAGGAAGGAGGCCACATCGCTCGCTGTAGCCGCGGGAAAAGCGGCAGTTTCGGCGTATCGCGTGAGGTGGTCCACAGCAACAATGGCCCAGCGGTTACCAGCCGACGTCAGTGGAAGTGGCCCATACAAATCGATGCCAACACGTCCAAACGGCCTGGCAAGGCAAGGTAGAGGTTGCAGACCTACCGTCGACAGGTGCGATGAAGCTTTGCGGCGCTGACATCCTATGCAGGAGCGAACGAATTTCTGCACGTAGTGGTACATGCCGCGCCAAAAGTACCGTTGGCGAAGGCGGTGGTATAAGTCTTCGATACCCCAAAGTGCGCACAGTGCGGATCAGAACGAAAGAATTCGCATATGTCATAGTGCAGACTGCGGGGTATGACTAGTAGCCACTGGCGGCCGTCACCATTGTAATTGCGTTGGTGGAGGAGGTCGTCGCGAACGGCGAAATGGTGGGCTTGACGACGCAACGCGTGGGTGGATGGAGTGGATGAATCAGTCAGCAAGTCTATCAGTGATGCAATCCATTGATCCTTGCGCTGTTCAGTAGCAACGGCATGAATGCTAATGGAAGAAACGGCAAGGTGAGACGCTGAGTCGTGGGCATTGTCGTCAGGCAAGGGAGAGCGCGACAGGGCATTGGCGTCAGCATGTTGCGTTCCGTTGCGGTACAGCACGCGGATGTCGTAGTCTTGCAGGCGAAGTGCTCACCGGGCGAGACGGCCTGAGAGATCTTTCAATGAGGACAACCAGCATAGTGCGTGATGGTCGGTGACTACATCAAATGGGCGACCATATAAATAAGGTCGGAACTTGGTAAGGGCCCACACGATTGCCAGACATTCTTTCTCGGTGACGGTGTAATTAGTCTCGGCTTTTGTAAGCGTACGGCTTGCATACGCCACGACATATTCCGGGAGCCCTGGTTTGCGCTGCGCAAGGACAGCGCCGAGGCCGACACCACTGGCATCCGTGTGTACCTCTGTAGGGGCCGTAGGGTCGTAGTGGCGAAGTATGGGAGGTGACGTCAACAAACGACGGAGCGTTGTGAATGCGTCGTCACACTGCAGTGTGATGACCACGAATGGAGAGGTCCGTTACTTCCGAGGAGCTTCGTCAGCGGCGATAGGATAGATGCGAAGTTTCGGATGAAGCGCCGAAAGTAGGAACACAGTCCTACGTAACTGCGCAGTTCCTTGACGGATGTCGGTTTGGGGAACTCGGTCACGGCCCGAAGCTTGCCTGGATCGGGGAGAATTCCGTCCTTGGACACGACGTAGCCGAGTATTGTCAACTGCCGAGCTGCAAATTGGCACTTCTTTAGGTTCAGTTGCAGACTGGCGCCACTCAGACGCGTTAAAACATGCCGCAGGCGTTGCAGATGCGTGGAGAAGTCCGGAGCGAAAACGACGACGTCATCGAGGTAGCACAGGCATGTGTGCCATTTCAGGTCACGCAGAACGGTATCCATCATGCGCTCAAAGGTGGCGGGCGCATTGCACAGCCCAAACGGCATGACGTTGAATTCGTACAAGCCGTCGGGAGTGACAAAAGCGGTATTCGGTCGAGCGTCCTCAGCCAGTACCCTGAGCGCGAATCAAGAGATGAAAAGAATTCGGCTCCTTGCAGGCTGTCAATCGCGTCATCTACACGCGGTAGTGGGCACACGTCCTTACGAGTGATCTTGTTGAGGCGTCGGTAGTCCACACAGAACCGTCCTTCTTCGTGACGAGAACGACAGGAGATGCCCAGGGGCTGCTAGGGGGTCGAATAACATCGCGGCGCAGCATGTCGTCCACTTGCTTGTTTATTACACGGCGTTCTGTGGGAGATACGCGATATGGACGTTGCCATAGTGGTGGTTGTGCGCCTGTGTCGATGCGATGCGTAACAGTGGATGTGCGGCCGAGAGAAGGTTGAGCGACATCGAAAGAAGAGAGGAATTCTTCCAACAGGGCCAGAAGCTGGGAGCGCTGGACCGGCGTAAGGTTGTCGGCAATGGAAGGACAGAATACATCAGCGGATGATGAAACAGATGTAGAAACAGCACTAAGCGTATTGGAACTTCGGCAGTGCGAGTCATCAGGTTGATCCATGACTTATGCGTCTTCGATGGGTTCCACGCTGCCGAAACATTCCCCTCTTACCAACCTAACACTGTACGGGGATGAGTTCAGAACAAAAATAGTGGTGCTGCCGTGAGTGAGTTGCACGGTCGCGAAAGGAACCAGCAAGCCTTTTCTGGTGAAAACACGATGAGATAGCGAGAGGAGTGCAGCGGTGTCGGAAAGACTTGCGCAGTAGACCGACACCGCCGCGGACAAGTTTGCAGGCACTTGCGTGTCGTCCCTGACAAGTAACTTGCTTGCCGCAGATGGACTGTCGGCCGGCGTCAAAGAAGAGAATTGTGTCAGCTCTATTTCTGCTGGTGCGCAATGAATGACAGCGTCGTGACGGGAGAGAAAATCCCATCCTAGGATGACGTCGTGAGAGCATGAAGGAATTATGAATTCGACGGCATACATCACGTCCTGAATCATGAGGCGGGCTGTACACATCGCTGTAGGGTGAATGCTTTGGGCGCTGGCTGTACGGAGGGAGAGCCCGGAAAATGGCGTGGTCACTTTCCTCAGTACTCGGCTAAGTTTTGCGTCCTTGACGGATACGGCAGCTCCAGTATCTACAAGGGAAGATGCACGAACACCATCCACAAGCACGTCTATCACGTTCGATGGGCTTTCCTGAGGGCTTCCGCAGTTCGACAGCGTCGCAGCCCTTGCCTCGTGGACTACGACGACTAGTTTTCCTGGTCACCATCTAGTGGACGTGGCCGCATCGGCGACAGTGAGCGACGTCGCGGAGAATGTGAACGGCGGGTAGATGGAGCGGGGCGGGACGACGGTGACGTAGGCGGCGGTTGGTCATAAAAGCGGCTCGATTGACTGGTAAAATTGGAGGCGACCTGCGGTTGCTGCACACGATTGCAATAGCGTGCTACGTGCCCGACGCAACCACAAGCAAAGCAGATGGGGCGATTGTCAGCAGTGCGCCATCGGTTCGCGGGTCCCATCCATGTCGCAGAACGCGATGGGCGAGCCGGCTGCTGATATAACTGCATAGTGGGCGGCACACAGGGCACGTGGATGACGTCGCCATATGTAGGCGGCACAGTTTCTCCGAAAGCCTGGGGCCTGGCGATGGGGGTGGCCTGGCGACAACTTGGGCAACTTGGGCGTAACTGAGTGGTGTAGATACTGGAGGTGGCTGGTAGTATTCAGGAACGACCTCCGCGATTTCCTGCTGAATGGCTCGGCGGAGGGTAGGCAGAAGTGTGCTTGACGGCTGCTGAGCACGTTGCGGGGAAGCAAAAGAGACCTGGTGGGCAACTTCCTCACGCACGAATGACCTGATTTCAGCGAGCAAGGTGGTGCGGTCAGGAAGTGTTGACAAGACTGAGAGATCAGCGTCACGTCAAGGTGGTCGACGGGTCATCGAGCGCTGCCGCCGCAGCTCCTCGTAACTTTGGCATAGTGTAATGATCTCTGCCACAGTGCGAGGGTTCTTGGCCAGGAGCATGGTGAAGGCATCGTCGGCGATGTCTTTTAGAACATCGGTAATTCTGTCAGCCTCTGACATGCTCGCGTCCACTTCCTTGCACAAGTCAAGGATGTCATCTATGCAACTTGTGAAGGACTCACCGTTCTGCTGTGCTCGTTCACGTAACCGATGTTCGGCTTGCAGCTTACGAACGGCAGGACGGCTGAACACGTCGACGACGGCGGTTTTAAAAGCGGACCAAGTGGGGAAATCGGATGCGTGGTTGTTGTACCACATGCCGGCCACACCCGCGAGGTAGAAAATCAGGTTGCCGAGTTTACCTGCCTCGTCCCAATGATTGAGGACGCTGACGCGTTCGTACATAGCGAGCCAGTCCTCGACGTCGGTGCCGTCCGCGCCGGTGAAGACAGGAGGGTCGCGGATGCGGGGGACACCGGAACATGGCATCAGCGCAGGGGAAAGCGTTTGCTGTGCGGCGTCTTGGTGCATGGTAGAAGGTGCGGTATGGGATCGAAGCTCCAAGGGCATCGAATGCTAACCAAAGGTGGTATAAGGGCACAGCACTCTCCACCAAATTGTTGAGACGTCTATTGGCGGACACTAGTCGATGATGCTTGACAGCGACAGTCAATGCGGGTACCGACTCTGCACGAGCTGCTCTTCTTTTTGCTAAAAGGGCGACCCACTAGGAGGCGCTGGAGAGGACAACCCACTGTTCGAAGGCTTCGCCACAATATATATATATATATATATATATATATATATATATATATATATATATATATATATATATATATATATATATATATATATATATATATATAGTATTGATTTGCACTTGAGACCGCCCAATTGGTTCATATGCTATGCTAAAACAACGCATTGTATAGGTTCGAAGCACGTGCCTGAGAGGCTAGGCTTGTCGGCGCATCATGTAGTCATGATGCGGTATATTATACTCGCGGCCCATCATGAAAAATGGGTCTGTGCTGTGATGGGCTTCTCCCACTACTCGCTACCGGTACGCTAAAAATTGCAACGGCAACACAGTTAGCCAAACAAATAGCCGACGGCGTTAGGGTAGCATGGACATCCTTTCCTACAGCCCGTAGGGAACTGATGATTGGTTGATATGTGGGGTTTAACGTCCCAAAACCACCAAATCATTATGAGAGACGCCGTAGTGGAGGGCTCCGGAAATTTCGACCACCTGGGGTTCTTTAACGTGCACCCAAATCTGAGCACACGGGCCTGCAACATTACCGCCTCCATCGGAAATGCAGCCGCCGCAGCCGGGATTTGATCCCGCGACCTGCGGGTCAGCAGCCGAGTACCTTAGCCACTAGACCACCGCGGCGGGGGTAGGGAACAAAAACCGGGCATGCAGGGAAGAAGCACCACTCTATGGGGTAAGCTGCGTTCCGACGCAGTTTTTCCGACGACGTAAGTGGAGCAGGCGCAACATAGCCGGCTTTAGGCTTGACGCCACTTGTGACTCGTCAAGGGAATCTCTCTAAAAGCACTGCATGCTTGCCTGTCCCCATGTTTCCCGTTAGTTGAGCTGGAACTTACTTGCCTCCTTGCTCCCCCATCCACGTTTTTTTTTTTTTTTTGACTCATCGAACTGATCGAAACGCGTCTGCATAGGCGTACTGTTGACAAATAAAAAAATCGCGCGCTTCAAAATTAATGGATTTTCCGAAAACGACTTGAAGGCAAATCAAGTTATCATTTTTCCTCAGTCGGTCGGTTGTATTGATCGACTCTATTCCTTCTGTCTCTCTCTCCTCCCCCGAAAGTTTGCTGCACCCCACGCAGTTAGCACTAGAGTTATTCTATCACACCAGTTGCGAAACTGCGTTCCAAAGCCTTTACGGAAGTTAGCTGACTGTCGCGCCATCTAGGAACAATAAACAAGATGCGGTTATTAGCTGGCGGGCTGGTCAACAGGGGCCGCGACAATCTGCACACATCCGACACCTGGGCCAGGGTCATGTCCAGACTTTGATACATGGAGCCTATGGGGAGTTTTCTTAAGTCGTATGATTGAATAACTCCTGTTTTGCAGTACTGTCTCAGAGATCGGAGGTCTTGGACGCTCTTTGCACCTCGCGTGGTTCTTTTGGACAATCTTGATCGGCCCACCTTCGAACAAGTGACGATGTGATGTCGTCATGTGACGTCACGAAATTCTGCCGGCCTGTGATCTCTTTACGACGTCATCTCGTTACTTTTTACCATTCGTGTTGACGACAGCGACAATCACTGTTCGCGTTTGATGAGGCATTAGTTGCTTTCGCTGCGTTGATAAAAATGAGTAAAAACTGTTGACGTTGATACAATTAAGCAAACTGGTCCAGTTTTAAGAATCATTGCCTAATTTAAAAAATTACCCGTTACTCAATGATCTACATTGTCTACAAGAACAGAATGCTCCATGACCGACTCGACTTTATCTGCCCCACTTAAAGAAAAGATGCTGCGCGACTGTCCTTTGTAGGATTGAGTCGTTTGACATTGTTAAGCAACATCTGAGAGCGTTTGCCATGGAGCGAGCTTTAGTTACAAGATTGGTCAAGATCGTATACGTTAACACCTGAAGTTAACGTTCTCGCTCTGGTGTACAGCCGCAAACAAAGGATGGCAGCAGCTTTAGCTGTTCATAGTTCACTGCAACGAGAGTTCCTGACGATAATGCGATTAAAATACTCCTCCTGGGGCATGTTTCTTCGTGGTTCCGTCTAAAGAGAGCGAGACCTGTGACTTGTACTCATTCCTTGCGTGGAATTCTACATCACTGCTTCGGTGGGTCCCTGAAGTCATTCGTGATTTCTTTCCGTTGCATCGCGTGTTCAAGTCATGTAAGAGCGGTCATGCGCCTATAATTAGGTATTCACTCTAAGTTGTAGTTATTATTCTACTTGTGGTTTTTAACATACCCTATTAGCTTTAACATAGTGTTTTTAGGCTGTCATCGCGTTTTCCCGACATTCAGGCCTCTGAAGTTCTATAGCCGTCTCATCGAATCTGTGTGCGTCGAGATTAGTCCATTTCAAACACCTCCTATGCCCATAGAAAGCATATCTTCATTTACTCTTAGCATGAACATTGCGTAACCATAACTAAACAAGCTTGATCGTTTATTCGCACTATTCATAGCAGTGTAGTAGTGTTCTCGGCAGCGAATTTCCGATAACCCAGCGTTCTCGGGCCATCTGGCCTTTCTTCAAGCAGCAGGGTTGTGTAATGCGACATCGCGTATTATTTTTTAGATGCGAAGCAGTTCTTTGACTAGCCTGTGTAACGCTGTCCTTCCGTCCGTACCGCACTCCCCTGGTCGCAGGTGTTGGGGCGGTGCCAAGTAGGTCACACCTTTCGCAGGGCGCGCGCGTTGACGTCACTCTCTCCCTAGCCTGTCGCCGCTCGCCGCGTGTCATCTCTCTCGTTTCGACCGCTCGCAACGTAAGAGCGCACATCGAGCGAACAGTCTTTCTGCGATGAAACCTACAGGAAACCCAACCCGCGTCTTTGCGTTTCAAACAAATGTTCAATCAAGTTAACGCTACACCGAGTTTCGCTTCAAACCGTTCTTCCAGCACCCGCGTCGACACCCGTTTCAACCGGGTCAACGCCGTGCGCACTGCTGTTGCTTCGAATTCCATGAGGGTTCATTTCTGGGAGGTGGTCCATAATTTTTTATTTCTAATTTTGTTTCCTCTCTGATAGTTGTTCAAACCGTCTTGAGAAGCAGTGCTAACGAGAAAATTGAACGAGCAGAAAAATTCAGGGAGTTTAAGTTATCTTATTTTACAGTGTGTGTGTGTGTGTGTGTGTGTGTGTGTGTGTGTGTGTGTGTGTGTGTGTGTGTGTGTGTGTGTTTCGCCAGGGTAATACAGCTGCGCCGCAGCGCCCGAATCCAGTCGCCGCGAGGTTCGACGGCCATGAAAGCCAGTGCTCGGAAACTTGGCTGAAACATTGTGTTTTCGGTTTCATCGAAAGTGTTCTAGTTTCGGTTTCGTCAAGGCAGTGATCGCTCGTACAGTAGTTGTAAAGTTTAATTCTAGAAGCGTGGTCTCGATTACTGTTTCGGCAGGCGTGAACGCGAAAGGTTCGTGAACCGTTCTTTGTGCTGCGCCCTCAAACCAACGAGACAGTGCGAAAAGAGCATCTCTACCTGGCGCGGCCGTATTCGCATACGCTAGCGTTTTGTAGAGTTACGTGATATCGGTTCCAAAAGAGTTAGCTGCCACCCTTGCAATTTGTTGCTGTCGCACTTATTGCTTCGCCCTTGCAGGGAAACTGATATTTTTTTTTTCTAAATCTTGATTGCAACGATTAGGGAAGGATGAGGGTAACGGCGTTCAAAAGAAGGGCTTACATTAGCGCGAGGAAGTTTCGGCGCGAAAATTCAAATTCAAGAATGCGGCTTTCGCTTTCATATCGTTTTCTCATAAGTAGTCTATGACGGTGAAATTGATAACAATATAGGTTTCTCAATCTGTCAAGGCTGTACTGTTTCACTTGTTGTGTCTCTTTGAACATAGCAAGCGATTGCCTACTTCTGTTAATATACTACGAGTCATAATTTGTGCAGTTGTGGAATACCTTGCATTCGCTGTAATAACTTCGCGATAGCATGCGTAATTAACCTTTCACACGAAACACTCTTGTTTCATTACGTAGCAAGGTCTGTATGCGTGGATGTGTGTTTTCCTCCTGTACATTACTCTTCGATATGTTGATCGAGGCGATATGCTTCCGCATTACCCGATGCAGGCTATATATTTCGTCAGTGAAAGGGTTTGGTGTGTAGTCGTCTGATCAAGAAAGAAAAGTTCCGATGTTTACTACAGCCTGTCATTTTTGCGCCAATTCTCCGTAGCAGCATGGCCGTGGCAGTAGTGACACAGCGATAATGGATGAAACAGGCTTGCGCGCGATTTTACAGAGCGCATAAAGCTGGGATGATCTGCGGGTAATTGCTGAACCCCGAGGACGACAAACATTGTCGCGCTCTGTTTCCTAACTCGCGTTGCGACACTCCTACAACCTTCAAGAGAATCCGTGGGGCTCTGTTTTGCCCCGCTGTAATCCTTTGATGGAGCGGTCGTCGTCGTTTTCGTCTGTTGCCGAGCGCAAGGTCTTCGAACATTGCGCCTTTTCTCAGCGCCCTTAAAAAACAAAGAAGCCGCGCACGTCCGTCAAGAGCTTTAGGTGAGTATAGGCGGCCTCTTAATGGCGCGCCTTTTTTTTTTTTTTTTCCAGAAGTTCATCACGACGTGCTGTCAATTTGTGGAAAGATCTGTTGTGTCGTCTTGTCGCAGTTCTTCTTTCCACGGCGTTTGCGCTTGAAGCGATGTAGGCGTTTCCGTGAGCGACGGCTGGAATGCATTTCTTCACTCTGGCAAGTAGGGTGACGTAATTATTGTGCAATAGCGTACCTCTTACGTATTTTTAGGGTCGAACCTCCTTAGGGCAGAGGCTTGTCTGTTGGCGGCGTTGGCGTGCGCCGTAGCCGTGGTGACGATGATGATGGTGTTGATCACGGACGACTGGCTTGTGCAGTACATGATGTCTCGATATGCTGTACGATGCATTTCGTATGACTGGAAGTCAGACCCGTAGCCAAGAATTTTCTTTTTTGGGGTGGGGGAGTGCTAGAGGGTGGCTCACTTGTTGAAAGTCTTGAAAAACACATATTTCTTTTATTTGTCCTCTATAAAACACCCCCCCACCATCCAAAATTTTAGAGGAAGTGCTAGAGCCCCCCCCTCTCTTCACCTCGTTGTCTGCGGGCCTGCTGGAAAGAACCAACCGCCGGGGGAACGTGTACAAGCCTATGCCAACTTCGGGCTGGATCCGATACCACAAAGCAGTAATAATGAAAGCAAAACGAAGTTGACAACTCAACACAACGTATACCAATAGACGTGTATATAACTGTACACCACTTTGTCACTCAGTTATATGCGCGAGTGGTCAATGTCACGGGTGACTTACAGTAACACCGAACGATCCCACTGTTTCGCCAACTCATCATTAGTCACTTCAAGAATATATATATATATATATATATATATATATATATATATATATACCCTTACCGTGAGCTTTCCGACATAAGAACAATGGCTGTGCTAAAACCAGAGAAAGAAAAAAAAGGGTCAACTTTCGCATGGGTAACAAAATTTGACTCGGTTGCTATGTCTGCTTTTACTTGCGATGGCTAATTGACTGACCCAGAAACACGGTTTTCTTACTCCCGTTAAGAAACTCTTTATGATTTTTATTTTGACTTTTTTTATGGTCGCCGCTTGCGGTTTGAATGCCAATATTAACTTTTTACTGTAGTGCCCCTTTTTATTTTATTTTTTTTTTTCGTCGCGTTCTCTTCGCGTACACTGGTAATGTGACGCAAGCGCATATTGTTGAGCATTTATGCAGTATACCTGCATTTCGGGTGAGGCATCTATCGGAATACATACACAGCGTGCTCACCGTCTCCGCATTGTTTCCTTTAGAAACGACGCACGGTAATGATGGTTCGTGTCGCGCTGTCGTGAGGGAGCTCTCCTGCTGAGCAACTCACCTCGGCGCAAATCGTATGTAGCTCGGTTCATTGACATTGTACATATATCCTGTGACGTCAGGATACACAAAGCCGCTCGATGGAATCGCCATTTTATTTCTTCGCCCGCAACTTGTCTTGTTTAAAGCTGTTTAAAGCCTTCCTCGATAGATGCTTCCTCGTGTTTTTGCTTACCCTGTAATGTGCTTTGGAGCTAGGGAGGATGAGCCTCGCCGCGGTAGTCAATAGCGGCTCAGGTACTCGGATGCTAACCCGCAGGTCGCGGGATCGAATCCCGGCGGCGGCTGCATTTCCAATGGAGGCGGAAATGTTGTTGGCCCGTGCGCTCAGATTTGGGTGCACGGTAAAAAAACCCCAGGTGGTTAAAATTTCCGTAGCCCTCCACTAAGGCGTCTCTCATAATCATATGGTGGTTTTGGGACGTTAAAGCCCACGTATCAATCAGAGAGGAAGGATGAGACAGAGTACGTTCACTCACTGATTTTCGACGGGAATTAATTCACGCCGCGGAAGCTTCGATATATTTCGTCGTGTATTCGCCTGCCGCGCATGTTGCTCCACGACAGGCGTTGACCGTAAGCCGCATACCATCACAACTCGCGCACTTCTATCTATCTATCTATCTATCTATCTATCTATCTATCTATCTATCTATCTATCTATCTATCTATCTATCTATCTATCTATCTATCTATCTATCTATCATCTTCGACCCTTCGACGTGGGTTCAATCGACCCTCTTTTTTCATGCACTTCAAGAAAGACTTCTTTCGGGTCGAAAAAGGGTCAGCGAGTACTTGTTTCTTCATTTTTCGATATTACTAGCTGATGCCTGAGTGCCTAGCTGACGCTACGTGCTGCGCTAGGTGGAGTGACGACTCAGTAGGAGGATGAAGGGATGATGACTTGCTGCATGGTCGTCTCTTGGCGGAACTCGGGACGTGCGTCCGACGTTTGCACGCATGTTTGGGCTGTCGAGCGAGCTCGTCAGTTGGTCGGGCAAAAACACTTCAACCCAACAGCGAGCGAGCGCGTACGGATGGCTTCTCGGCGACGCGTCAGTGTGAGAATGCTGAAAATCCTGAAGGTCGGCGGCTGCTATAGTTTAGAAATGATCTCTTCGGAAGAGTGTTGTGCCTGTGTGGTTGCGTTTCGGATGACTGTTCCTTTTGCGCCGACAACGAGATCTTTTGATCGAGGTTTGTATATGCTTGGTATATATATACTCCCGAGCCTGAGAGCTCCGTTGTCTGGGCTAATCGTTGTTGCGATGGGGATGGAGAACTTGTTCGGGTATCAACTCTAACATGGTCGCTTAACCAGGTCTGTTGGTTGCAGGCACTATATAGAGGTTTTTAGTTTGACGTTTTTACGCTCCGCTTAGCAGCTAAGTGGAGCGGGAACGCGAGTGCGCATGCGCCCTCCGCTAAGGCCTTAAGCGGGTTACTGGAGCGGGGAATACGGTCCGCTTACGAGCAGCCTAAGCGGAGCGCGGTGCGTCGCTGCCGTTTTTGCAAGCGGAAGGGCGACAACCCGCGCGCCCTCTCTCGTGCGTGCAGCAACTTTGCTCATTTCAAGATGGCTGCCTCCGGAGATGGCTCGCTTTCCGCGAGTGCTTGCATGGTTATGCAAACACAGTTTCAACGGTGAAAAATGAAAACGCCGCCACCACACACGCGTCAAAAGCGCAAACAACACACAGTGAATGCTTGGAATAAATCTGGAACGGAACCTTACTGGCTTTTGAGTGGTTACTATCAAGTCAGAGCTTGCTTATTTGTAAAAAAAAAAAATAGACGGTTAATACATTCAATGTGGATTTCTAAATACTTCGTGAAAAGATATTTTATACGTTATTGTTTTGCTTTGTATACGTGAAAAAATGTTTTTTTAATTTTGTTTACCGACTATGAAAACGACCAAAGGGCGCTGCAACTGCGAAAGGTCCGCTTCGCTGCCGGCAACGAATAACTAAGAGAAAAATCAGCCGCTCCGCTGCGGCTTCGCGGGTGCTCCCGGAGCGGGGCGGACCACAAAAACGTCAAACTAAAAACCTCTTATAACGATATCTTAACGCCCTTGCATGCTATACGTTAAGGACCCTGTCGTTGGTGTGCGTTTGTGGGTGCGTTTGCACGGTTCAAAATTCAGTTTAAATCAATTTTATTATTTATCGGTGCACATTCTGGATGACTACATTGAGCGAAAGACGTAGGTAGCCTGGCGTTACCTAAAGATCGCACGAGGCGACAGCAAACAGTTTTGTGTACTTCTGCGGTGATTCACGTTCAATTACAGCACATACGTTTTGCAATAGCTATAGAATTAAATATGCATTCGCGCACGTGTACGCAGTTCCCATTCTTAAACATAAGCGTGTAACATGGAGACGCTGGTGTCAGTATAGTGTTGTCCTCGACCAGTTTTTCAGCTTTTACAGTAAGTGTCGTACGCGTGGGGCAGATTGCATCTCCCTTGCCAGGGGGTCGGCGCACTTGGCGATCGTTTCGGCTGCGTAGTCTATACTTGAGTGTAGTGTTATTGAGTAGCTTCCGGACTTCTAGCATTGCAGTTAATCATTAAGTGCCGGTTGTCGATTTTTCTACACATTAGGGCAGCGTGCTTACGGAGGAGGCAGTGTGAATGGTAAGAAGTGTAATTATAAAATTAAACGTCGCTTTAGGGGCTCTTCGAGGCCCGGCGTGGTGGCGAAATGAGCGTTTAATGCGCACATTTAAGTCTGTATATTTGTGAAGGCACATATAAGTCTGTAGCCATAAGTTGGGCATGTCGCATTTGCTGTTGTTCAAATCGCAACAGCAGTATGCCGACTTTGCTACTGTAGGCCACATTTTTCATCAATAACGTCAAAGAACAATAGATAGTCGAATTTCTTAAAGCCCTCCGCTACGGCGCACTCATAACCATATTGGTATTTTAAGACATAATACCGCAAAAATTGTTTACATTATTGCAATATCCATTGGTTTTAGGAATTTGTGTACCAGGGTGAGTCGGCATATGCGCGCGCAGATGGAAACTGGACCCGTGCAACCATAAACTCATTGCAACGCGTTGAATGTGGCGCTGAACGATGTGTCATTCGCTCTTATCTCGGTATAGTCCGGATAAGCTTATTCTCGCGCGGCTTTTTATTGGCGGGACATTTTCTTCTGACGTCGTGTGAATCGACAGAATGAAACAGCTGAAGTCATGCCCCCTCCCCCTATTCCCCCTCCCTGTAGCGTCACATATACGAACCGTGTCCCCGTAATCATATCCATCGAAGATAACACTTCTCTTTTCAATTACGCAGTCTTAGAGGAAGGGATGTCCTTGCAAGAAGTCGCACGTCACTCGGTTGTGTCCCGACTGTTATACTTTATGAAGGGGACGTTCGCAATGTATAGATTGGGAATTTAGTTACCGGCAGCAGGTCTGGCAGGGGCCATAAGCGGTAGGCTTTTGTAAGCATGCTAGTTTGGAAGTATGTGGACGTAGTGAGCTTGAGACGTGGGTCGGGCGCCAACGCGTGGGAAAGGTGGAAGGAGCGTGCTTATCTTTTTTTCTTCAAATTATTGTCATTCGTGGCCAAGTAACCGGCACTCCTGTCGAGAGAGAGAGAGAGAGAGAAAGCCAAACGTATGCAGGTGTCGTCGACGCATATACAGAACTGTTCCGTATATGGCAATGCGCATACAGGTATGTACGCTTTCGAGGATTGTGCGAGTACGTCGTAGAAATTTCATCGTGCCCGCCGTACTGGCATAACGTCCGTTGCTCATTTCCCGGCAAATTAGCAACGAGGTCACTCGATAAAGGAAAGAGAACACTGACTAAGAAAAACTGTTCGCTTGTCGTTAGTTAACACTCTGGAACGGCGAGGGTCTCTCTCTCTCTCTCCCTCTCTCTCTCTCTCTCTCTGTGTGTGTGTGTGTGTGTGTGTGTGTGTGTGTGTGTGTGTGTGTGTGTGTGTGTGTGTGTGTGTGTGTGTGTGTGTGTGTGTGTGTGTGTGTGTGTGTGTGTGTGTGTGTGTGTGTGTGTGTTTGTGAGTGTGTGCGTCTTGCCCGGACGTCGTTCGTTAGCAGACGTGGTATATGTTGAGCTAATGCAATCCACTTTCTTCCGGGCACGTGTCTAAATTGACTTTCTGGATGGATGGGAGTTGAAATTGACTGGAACATATTCAATCGGAAGCAAACTATAGAGAAGATCACGCCAGAATGTTTTTTGATCAACTTCTTTGAGCTAATTAAATTATATACCGTATTAACTTGTATGTACCTGCCGCGGTGGTCTAGTGGCTAAGGTACTCGGCTGCTGACCCAAATCCCCGTAGAGTCAAATCCCCGCTGTGGCGGCCGCATTTTCGATGCAGGAGAAAATGCTGTAGGTCCGTGTGCTCAGATTCGGGAACCCCAGGTGGTCGAAGCTTCCGGAGCCCTCCGCTACGGCTTCTCTCATATTCATATGGTGGTTTTGGTATGTTAAACCTCACATATAAATCAATCATTACTCGTATGTAACGCATTTTTAATTGGTTTAAGACGGCCCGTGCGTTACGTTAATGGCGACAATTCTATTTCTGCTTCCTGCACCAAATGAAAAGTCAACCCTCACGTTCATCATCATCATCATTGTCATCATATACGCGGTGTGTAATTGCGAGTGAAATCCTCAAGACCACAAAGCGGAGTCGATCGGTTCGTACAACGACGCTCGCTCATTCTGAATGTCTCGGAAGAAAATGGCAATCCATGGCTCTTTTCCGAATTTCGGTTTCGCCCTCGAAATGAGTCAGATTTCGTTATTCGCGCATGACTTTCAGCGGCTGCTTTCGCGAAATTCGCCGCCTGAAATCTAAACGCGGTGATTTCGCGGGTAGGTATGCTATTACGCTATTTGATTCGACCATCCGTTTCCTCTATATACTATAAATGTTAATGTTTTAATTGCTGTCTTAATTGACCGCCTCTACCACAGAAAATTTAATTATGAAGGTTGCGCCACAGTATCTAGTTTTACATACTTGTGCAGATTTTGGGCCACATTTTTTTTTTTGATCACTTAATTTACACAGTTTCGTCTGGAAAGAAGTCTGAGTTCGCGCTTCGCTGAAAGCCACGCTCGTGGACACGCTTCGCCCCGCCGCGGTGGTCTAGTGGCTAAGGTACTCGCCTGCTGACCCGAAGGTCACGGGTTCGGGTCCCGGCTGCGACGGCTGCATTTCCGATGGAGGCGGAAATGTTGTAGGCCCGTGTGCTCAGGTTTGGGTGCACGTTAAAGAACCCCAGGTGGTCGAAATTTCCGGAGCCCTCCACTACGGCGTCTCTCATAATCATATGGTGGTTTTGGGACGTTAAACCCCACATATCAATCAATCAGTGGTCCCGCTTCGACTAATACGTCCGCGTGCGTTGCGACAGAACGACCCGGCGTGCATAATCTGGGCGTGTCTCTTTGCAAATATATAACGTGCTTGTTCGAGTTACCGGCGCAGGCAGTCATTCGTATACAGGCAAAGGCGTTTCCATACAATGCGAGCGGTCTCCGCCCCCTGATTACACCCAGCGCGCTTCGTTCCACTGTGTAACATGGTACACTTTTGATCGGGACACTCGAGTCAGTTTGTCTCCCACTCACTCGTGTCACAGTCGTCTGATAACGATTTCGGAAAGGAGTGTTAGATAGCGACGCTAATAAATATTGCGCCCCAGTCCGTCGCGAAGAAAGATACGGACGTCATTGTTGCTGCTTCTTTCGTTCGTTTAATCTTTCTTTTTTATTTTTTTTATTTTTTTTTACTTATCCTCCCCGACTTTTTTTTTTTTTCATCCTAGTGCACTTGTTCTATCGGTGGTTGCATATGAAGTGCCGAGAGGACTCGGAACCTCCGATCTTGCTACAGATTCGTTTCGCGTCGCATCAGAGCAAGAGATGACCAACAGTATCTAGGAGTGCAGTGTTTCAAGGATATATAATGCTTCTGAAGTGTTTCTACGCGCGGAAACTACGATATGATAAGACGCGCCTTAGGGAGGTGATGTCACATTACTTCTTCTTTAAAACATTATTTTTTTATCCTGTGCATGACGCGAATGCGTCAGCCTGGCTATTTCCATAACGGAACAGGGAGCTCGAGCCTCCTGAGCCTGTCGTGGGCGTACTGGACAGCCAGGATTTGATTGTCGGGCTCTAAGCAAGCTGAGCTCCAACGAAGCTGAGCTCCAACTAAGTTGAGCTCCAAGCAAAAGCTGACCCTGCATTGAAGAATTTCTCCATGTGACTCTGTTAGGCGCAGCTATCTTTGTTTTTCGACCAGTGTTGCCAGCACACGGATCGTTTTCTGTAGTTGCGAACAAAGGCACGGACGTTCATGTCGGCACTTCGCCTTTCGCTCTTCGCTGCTTTGAACAGCGGCATTAGCAAATTGCGTGTATACTTTCTGAAAACACGACAGCTCCTATTAGTAATCTTGCTTCGAGCGGCCAGTTCACGCCGGTGAAGCGTATGCTCTGCTAACGTAGAAACTGGATGGCATCGCTGTCGTGTTTTCGTGACGACGCACTCGGCGGTATTGTTGGTCATCAATCAGGCATGAATCATAAGCGTCCACAGCTGCACTCCGGGTGCCCTTTGCTCTATTGTATAAGTGCACAGTGCTGTCTTATACGTCGTCGTTCAGATAATTTATTCACCGACTTTCGAGCGTCGCAGATCTGTAGGGATTCCACGCTTATTTTGTCGGCACAGATACCAACACGTGCGTTGTGCATTAAAAAAAAAATGTCGTTCCTTGTCTTGTACATCGCTATTTTTGTTAACTCCTCAACACACTCGTATGGGACAATTTGTTTCAGTGCCAGGAAGAAAATAAATGTTTGGAAGACAGTCCACAGGGTGAGCGCTAATCAGCAGATTTATCAGAATCAATAGGATATTTCTGCAAGTCATGCAAATACGCTACGCAAATATACAAGGCAGTACGGTAGCGCTCCCTTTCAGTGACAGCGTGTTCCACGCACAACAGGTTCCTCGTTAACAACGCGTAGGCTGACAGGCCGCAACGAGGCGTGACAACCTCGTGGTGATTTTTTGAAAGAGCCTTGATACTGTTGGGTTGCCTTCACTGGTACAAGGTCAATGGCTGGGCAGTCAGGAGCGGTACGGTAATACCGTACCGTATTCGTGTTCCGGATTTCCGTAACTTGTTAAAGACCCTAACTACAGAGGCGTGTTCGTATTGCACCTGCTTCACTAACACAGCATCAGATCTAAAAAGTTGCTCACTATTCCATGTATAGATGTGTCACTAATACACATCTCTGTAACTGTATTACAGTAGCGCAGCAGTAACTTCCTTATATATGGTTCAACCCCCCCCCCCCCCCACATTCTTCAATGTTGGTATAGTAAGATCGATTTAATCGAGGTAGATGATGCATTAGGCCAACGTAAAAAGAAAGATTTCTTTTCGTTTTTTTTTTTTTACATGTCACCGCCCCATTATAAAGGGGACGCTCATAGCATCTATCCATCCATCCATGTCTCCGATTCGCCTTCTTCGTCCACGTCTAGAGTGTGTATCTCCTTTACGACCGCTTTTCTGTCGCTCATCTTAGTTTTTCTCTTTACTTGTCTTCCGGGAAGTTTCTCTTCGGCACAGCAACGCGCGAGTTTGATGAAGGTTAATAATATTTCCTGTAGTCTTTGTGCTTTTCGACAATGTGCGACATCGCACTTTTTTCTTTACTCAGCGATGATAAAGCCTTGCTTCTGATAAATGTACAGTCGTGAGCACGGTGTAAGTGTAGTCGTAAACGGTGTGCGATGCAACACCACGTACGTATTTTATCAAGAATTGCCTGCAGTAACATATACTGATATGATGTAGAGAATTGCAAGATTTCTTTGCGCGTGGGCTTTTAACGTCAAGAATACTTTTGTCTTTGCCAACTGCATTTACTAGTCGCTATGGCCTTTAACAGGTAATTTGATTGATTGATCTGTGGGGTTTAACGTCCCAAAATTACCATATGTTCATGAGAGACGCCGCAGTGGAGGGCTACGCAAATTTCGACCGCCTGGGGTTCTTTAACGTGCTTAGCTGGTGATTTCAGTGGGCCGTCTCACATTTCTTGCGACAATCCACTTTTTTTTTTTAATGTCAGTAAGACACACGTCATCGCACAGGAACTCGACGACGAGGCCTAAGTACCTTGCGGCTTCGTAAGTTAAGTTGAGAAGGTCAATTAACAAGGACTTGTTAATTGATTTTATCGCTAATGGTAGGGCAATTGTGGGGGAAGTTAAAGGGCGTCACAATGTAGGCATGCCCAGTTTCTATAAATACCAAGGCATACGGTAATCTAGTTTTAATCGCTTTAGATGCAAATCTGTGTATCATGGTGTCTTTTCAAGTTTTTTTTTATGCCTGCAGTGTGTTCCTCGTGACTTGTTTGTGTTTTCCCTCTGTTCTGTGTCTTTGTCACGTGGCAATGGATGAGCCGCTGCGGGCCATGTTTTCGCGGTAATTCACTTCACTCATTGCTGCCTTGTTGGTGCTGCTTGATCGAGCGACAGCGAAGTCGCATCCTGTGTTTTCAGGACTCCCGCTGTTGTCGATTGTACAGTGAGGTCTGAAACCCATTTCCTTTGCGTAGTAGGAGGCTCAGTGTGTAGGTCACATTTGCTTTGTTGTCAGATACAACTTCCAGAAGTCCGCAACATTTTCTTCTCGAAGGTGGACGCACACAAGCCGGCACCAATGCGTGCACACTACAGTATGACGTCATGATACGATCAGTCGGTGACCCGTTGCGCAGCTGCATACCTCGAATTCGCTACAAGCAGAGTTATTCAATCATACGAGTTGTGAAACTCCCCATAGGCTCCATGTATCAAAATCCGAACACAGCATTAGCTGAAATTATGGTCATGAGCAGATTGTAGCGCCATCTCTCGACAACAAAATTAACTAGAAAACGCAATATTTTGTGTTTTTTACATTTAGCAAGGTTGTGAGCGCCGCCGCATTGGGCCAAACAGCATGGCAGCGCCTAGAACTTGTTCTTAGATGAGTTGGTGCCTAAGGGCGCTGAACATGTTACATTGTCGCAGTGGTGGAGACGTGATAAAGGACAGAAGAGCTGCTCGTTCTCTTGTTACTCTGTCCTTTTTCATGTTTTCCGCATTTCGCTAGAAGTAACGTGGCTATAAGCGGCGGCGTGTTCGTGTGGTGAACGTGTTTTTTGTTTAATCGGTTGCACAGCATCCGTCGCCGCTGAATTTCATTGACCGCTCAGCTAGCACAGCGTAATGGACGGTGCAGCTAAGTCGGTAGTTTAGCAGATTAACGTGGAGAGCCCACGATGTTTGCATTTCGGCAAAATAGTGAGCGGCAAGGCGTGAGGCAAGGGGGATGCAGCGTTGATCCGGGTGGATCCAACCTGTAAGTCTGTCAACGGCAGCAGACGACGTTGCCCGAGCAGCAAAAGCCGGTGCCATTGGAAGGACTCCACGAACATTGCACCTGAAAAGAAAAGAGCGCGTGCAGTTGTCACACAGGTCCCGTTAATTAGGGAGGCAATCGCCGGGCTAATTCCAAGGGCCGAAGTATCGGCCCCCCGAACCGCATCACGAAAGCGTGGACAATTTAGAAGTGGTCCTTTTTGGCGCGCCAGCGGACGCCGGCTGTGGCCCAAAGAACAAGTCAGAGCCGAGAGTTGATAAACAAAACAGAATTATATTCTCAATAATGGCAGATCAAAAACAATACACAAGTATGCACACTCCACAATAGTTGAATACAATATGTCACCAAACAATGTACTACACAGTACAAACAGCCACACTCGAAACAACGGACACAGACAACAATACGCACTACAATGCAGTCGCATGCATTGAACAACCAAGACACTTAAAGACTAAAGAGATAGGAAACCTATTCAGTCCAAAGTTCTTGGAACAAAAGTCTGGATGATACTCTTCCGAGAATCACTCACTCAAAGTCCAGCGTTGTTGTCGTTCCGCTGCCCTCGAAGTTTCTCTTCCAGGAAACCTTGCCAAAGTTTCTCTTCCAGGAAACCTCATGTCTTCAATTGGCCACTCTCCAAGCTTCAACTTCTTCGCCGGAAACACGTCGGCTTCACACACGCAGCTGTTGCCACGCGTCTTCGCTCGATAGCGGTAAACACACACTCTTGCCTGTAGCTCGAGTCGTCACCCCTCAGGTGAAAATCATCTTCTTCTCCTGCTTTGTCTCCACGGACAAAACCTTCGCCGACTACACGGCGGAATCCCTACGCGCTCTGGCGCTAACTTCCGTCTTCTCCTGCTCTCTCATCTCGGCTGCTCGATTAAATACCTTCCGCGCGAGATTCCAGAAAGTTCTCATCATTTCGTCGGCGCGATGCGCAGCGAAGGCTGGGGGAAAGCGCGAGACGGTACGAGGGCCGTCCGCGACGGATGACTCAACCTGGCACAACCACGCCTCTTTCCTTCTAGAAATTTCGAGTGCTTGCTCGGCCGCCGATGTGGGGTGAGGAGGTTCGTCGGTGAAGCCACGCTTCCGAGGGGAGAGGCGCGCGCCCGGGGAGTCGTTGGATGTTTGTTTTCTTTTTTTTTATGGTTGACCTCGCGGCGTCACTCTGGCGCTTCGTCGCGAGAATTTGGCGGCGCGCCCTGTTTGAGCGCTCGTTTTGTGACAGCAGTGCCATTGCAAGTAAATAGCAATGTTCAATATTCCCACTTTCTTGTCATCGCCATTTCATAATTATATGGTATCCCAACCAGTGTCTCATTGATTTCGCGATTAGTGTAATTCGACCGTTTCGTGCAAGACAAAGCGGCCAATTCGCGGTAAGTACTGATCGGTACTGTTGTGCTTTGGTTTGCACTCTACCGTATCTGTGTCTTGTTTGTGCGACCATCACTCACGTCGTGTTAGTGAGACACATCGCGAACCGCAGAGCGGAACAGTTAAATGATTCGTCAAACTTCCCGTGAGCAATCGGTCTCAAGCGCACATTTTCAAACGAGCAAACGTGGAGTAATGGAAATAATCAGGGCGCAGCGTTAAAACCATCGTAGCACGAAATCGCAAGCACCGCCTTCGACGAAATAAAACTTCACGCTTTGACCCGGCTTTGATTACGCTTTGGCAGAACCAAAACAGCCGACAGCAGCAGCAGGCACCGTGCGAGCCAAGGCCATTGAGGCGACAACGCCAGTGTTGCGTGCGGCGTTGAGCAGCCTTAACAACAACAACAACAAAAAAAAGCGCACGCACAAGTGGCGATGCAGTGTTTGTATTGCCGCTCCCAGATGGCGCGACGATCTGCTCACTGCTAAAGCTCCTTGATCCTGGCTTTGCTCATTCCCGCTAGGTCGGCCAATGGCGCGTCCAGGTTTCGGAACGCAGTTTGGCAACTCGTATGATTGAAGAACTCTGGCTACAAGGCGCTTCTGTTCGTGCTTGAATTATCGCACAAGGACCTATGTGCGCCGTGAATACATTTGCTGTAATTACGGCGTCGGTCTCTGCATATTTTTGCAAGGTCGCGTGTTCGATCCCGTCCTCGACGGTGGCATTTCGACGGAGGCGAAATACGTGAGGCCCGTGTACTGTGCAATGTTTGTGCACGTTAAAGAACACCAGTTGATCCAAATTTTCGGAGTTATGCACTCCGGCGTCCCTCATAACCATGTTGTGGTTTCAGGATGTAAAATCTATTAATGATAATATTATTATTATTGTTGTTGTTGTTGTTGTTGTCGTCGTCGTCGTCGTCGTCGCCGCGCAGTCTTGCAAAAAAGAAAAAAAGAACGGTTGCTGAAGCGGGTCGACCGGCTTCAGCTGCCGAGGCAAAGTTTGAATGTGATTCAGGCTGCTGTGTACGCTTTACAACCGCGATGCGTTCTGTTTTGTTTTGTACGCACGAAAAACAATTGTCATACACTGTGGTGCAGTCCTACTGCTGACTTTCTTCTGTTTCGTTAGTGCGCGTTACCCTTGCGAGCAGTGCTTGCCGTTTTATCGCCTATTTTTGTAGTGCGACGCTCAGGGTGGCGTCTCCAGTAATCGGTTCCGTGACGTCGTCTCGCGTATCTGTTGTTCATTTTCCTCTCCGAAGAGGTGGTGATTGTGCGAGGATGCTTATCGAGTTAGTTATGGCGAGTGCAAAGTCTCACGATCGAAGTGCGAACTTCGATCATGAGACTTTGATCGAAGACCAAGCCTGCAATCTTAACCGCTCTGCCGAATGCTGTCGTCTATAGTACTTACGGCCTATACCAAGTTTCGTTCTCTGAAGCGCGTGATCTCTAGTGTTGGAGTCGCGGTATATAGCGCAAACACGCGCTAAGGACGGCCACTTGGTGTCGAGGAGCCTGTTGCTATCTTGCTTGTCTCACGAGGGAAGGGGGGGGGGGGGGGGGTTGTAAATGACGCACGCTCCAAAAACGAGCGGGTTCTTTCGCAGTGAAAGTTTGCTGCTGCATTTTTGTCGCTACGCTTGTCTCGCCTTCTTCCTTCAACCCTTTTGTGCCGGGCGAAATGTAAACCCGGCCTTACTTATATGTGACGGGGATCTGCTTACTGAAGATAGATACCTGGCATTTCACTGGTGTTCGAAAATCGTTCTCGCGAACTACAGCGTGCGGGTCGACCTCCGATGCAGCTCGTCAAGTTCCAAGGCAATCTAATGGCGATCCGCAGTGGCGTAATTAGGCGGACGCTACACTTTTCAAACCTGTATTCTCAAGCTAATAATGAGTTACCAGAGCTGAGAAGTATACTGCACATGACAAATGCTGCAACACAGGGAACTCCGATGTAATATTGATATACGCGCGGGGGTTCTTTCGCCTGAATCAAGTTAAGGTTAGGATGTTGTAGGTAGCCGGCGGATCCAGCCTTGTATAATTTGCAGGCAGTTGCCCCGCCTGGTTCCCTCTTTGCTAATTGTAGCTAATGTCTTTTGTTTTTTAACTTAGCACGAGCAGGCTCTCAAAATAAAAAATCGTGCATATCGTGACGTAAGCCTGCATAAGACGGCGGCCTCTGTGCTATTCCGCATGCAGTATATTGTGATGGTACTCTAGCTCGCTGCACCATACCCTAAAGATCATTGTCACTTATCACTAGTCACATGCGAGGTCTTAGCATTCAAGAACTTCAAAAGATGTCGCGACACCTTTTCCTGAAGATCGAGCGACCACGTGGAAACACAATATCAATCACGCTGTCACATGACGAGCCTAACCGTTGCAGTTCCTCAAATAAACTTTGCCGTTCCTTGTTAAGCTCATGACACATAAGCAAATAGTGTTCTATTTTCCTTGCACTTCGAGCACCAGGGCGTCGCGGAGAGTCTGATCTTGCGGAGCCATGCTGGTGTACGCGCTGATCCCTTTCGAATGCGATGAAGCAAGCAGGCCGCTTCCCTTGATAGCCCTCTTGCCACACATGGCTAGTGAGGCGTCAGCCATAACGAGTGCAAAATGCGTATTGACAGCTTTTCGTAAGATACGCTGATTGTTTTTTGGTGCCTTCTTCGTTGGTGTAAGCTCCAGAGGGCTCCGGGCAAGTCTGCCAGCCGCCTTATTACGCTCTATACCCACATGTGATGGAATCCATTGAAACTTAATGTTTATACCGGTGCCATGCAAGTCTCAAGTTTTCGCAGTCATCTTTGAGTGCATCGATCCGAAACCAATCCATGTTTTAGCCGCTGAGAAGTGGGCTTACTGTCCGAAAACAGCACGACTTGCTGTCTACAAAACTTCAGTTTCTTCAGGGCTGCCTAAATCGACAGTATACACATAAAGTACGCAATCGTTTTCTTGTGTGCGTGTGTGTGATTGTGTGTGTGTGTGTGTGTGTGTGTGTGTGTGTGTGTGTGTGTGTGTGTGTGTGTGTGTGTGTGTGTGTGTGTGTGTGTGTGTGTGTGTGTGTGTGTGTGTGTGTGTGTGTGTGTGTGTGTGTGTGTGTGTGTGTGTGTGTGTGTGTGTGTGTCGCCCCCTCAAGGGCCAAAGCCGGAGATCGAACCAGCGACCCTTTGCTCATCGATGAGCTTTGTCTACTTAATATCTTCGAAACTTTTCAACCCTACGGAGCTCTAATCTACCGGTGTTAGCAGCTTTGGACTGCAGCCACACGACCCGTCTTCGGTGTATTCGCGTTGTCTGCGAGTACGTCCGTCAGCGGGCACACGAGGTGTCACATGCGTGCGACGCGCACGCCTGCACTTGACCGCGTTTATTTCGATAGGGAGATATTTTCGAAGCTTCTTCCTCCCATCAGTAACTCATTCCCGGTGTGGGTCTTGCGGGTCGAACGTAAACATGAAACCGGGGCAACGACGCCATTGGAACTACGTAATCGTTCGGGCCATACGCTCTCCTCGAGTCGAGTTGCCGGTCAACTTCGTTTCACTCGGCGTTTTGCTGCAGCAGCAGCAGCAGCAAGCGTCGGCCCAAGCGTTGCAGCAAAGCGCCGATAAGATCGTCTATTTATGCCACGCTCTGGAGGCGTGATCCACGCGTGTGGACGCAACGCGCGCAGGCAGGGAAGGACACGACCGCTCTTGGTCGTCGTTGTGTCAGAAATCGCTCTCGTTTGACGTCATCACCTCGCTTCCCTGCATCCCCCCCCCTTTCCCGCCGTCTTCGATATCTATACTGGATGCGCGGCTCGTTTTTCCTTGCAAACTAAGTGTTTATCGCTTCGCTTCTTCGGATACGTGGGTATCGAAGATTGCGAGTGTTCGGGTGGAGGAGTGTCTCCTGGCGGAGGAGACGGGCGTCGCGCGCTCACCGTGGTCACAGCTGTCGCGCCGACTCGTCGACGCGAGACTTTGGGTAGAGGAGGAGGAGGAGGACGCCGAGTTGGCGCTATCGTAAGCTTGCGGTGCGTGCGCCCCGTTATCGGCGCCCTTATCTTTCGCGGAGACTCGCCGCATCCATTCACGCCGAGAGGACGGACGGACCGACGACGACGGGATGCGGATGTGTGTTCAGTGACGGCTCCGCGCCTGTGCATATTTACGACCGCGGCCCCATCGCCTGGTAACTGACAGTCTCGTATATTTTACTCTATAGCGTATGACTCGCCATCTTTGTACTGGCGGGTCAATTGGTAAAGGGAGCACGTCCGGATTTCGCTTCCTCGCAAAATCATAGTGGCCCGTTTGCATAAGGCTACCGCTGCTTGACAGTTCGCGCTTACTTTGACACAACAGTGCACGCTGTGGATGACGAATGTTTTCGCATCCACTTGCAGCTCAAGAGGCAGCAGTTATGATAGGGGTTCGTTCGAGTGTTCCTTTTAACAGAGTACCGTACTGTACATGGCGATTTTGTGTGTGAGGGGACCGGGAGGGGTGTTGGCTGGGTGGGTGGTGGAGTACGCTGATGAGATGACGTACTTCCGTCGCGTATTGAGTCCGCCATTTACCTGACTTCATATGGCGGGAAATGCTTTCTAAGAGCTCTGTAATTGAGCAGTCTCGTTGTCGTGATTGGAATTAACTACTTTGATCATAGCAGACGAGACGAATTTCCGTAGTGTCAAACGCGCGCATTCGGTGAGTGCAGTGGCGTAAATTATGGGTGGTCAAGGGAGCCTGTTTTCCCTTGAAATTTATCTTTGAAACATCACAAACGCTAATGACTTGACAGGGCAGCATAATGCATCGAATTTTTTTCAATGCATTCGTTTTTTTAGCCTGTACCGGCTTTCAATACCCTCAGCTGTGTATAAGACTATTGAAATCGCAACTGGCGCTCGATTGGTTTGAGAAGGGACTCAATAGACGATGCTATCACGTGAGCTGGGAAGCCATGTGTTCTTTTTTTAATTGACTTAAGGGTGTGGTTTTCTTTTTTCTATAAAGTAAGAAAAAAACCTACAACACTTACAAAAACAATATGGCCGCCGTGGCAAGGTGGTTGTTCTTGTAATTTATTCTGAATTTGCGTCACTGGGTGAGTGCTAAGGAAGTGTATTGTTACGCTCCTCTTAATTAAGCTTCCGAGTCCTCTGTTTAATTTTTGTCTGTTTTTACGGTCGAGCGTAAGGATTCAGTTTCATTCTTGACTCTCTCTTTAGTGTGAAGCTGTATACGGCTATGTTCTCACGCACCGCGACCATGGACAATAGGTGCGTCGAAAAAAAAAATTTAAGATACCAATTGAATCGTCTAATTTAGCGTTATATTGCGTCGGCAAAATGGGCATGGTGTGGAAGTAAACGTGAAGGTTTCACTGTCGCGGCCGAATCACTTCAGTGATTTTGCTTTTACTTGCAATACCAACGCACGTCATGCAAGTTTTGTACTTTCGAAATAACGGCGTTTCTGACGTCTCAGAGGATTTCATATTGGGAACGCTGTGGACGAGATAAATGACGTTGGGCACAAGATAAAAACGGATATGTTTGTGTGCTCAAGCCTATTCATACGCTCAATATAATAAATGATAGTGTATAATTTCACTGCAGCAATATTCACTGCACTGAACGCACCGTAATCACAGCTTCGCTGGCTTCCGTCTTCTCAGTGGTAGAAGGACTATCATTTTTTTTTTAAAGAGAATAGTCTTTCTTGGAATACGTGAAAGCAGACATTTTGTTCTGTCTGTCTGTCGCATGTTTCAGCCACTCAAAGTTTACGCACTGGATGAACGTCAAACCATCTTGAGCTGGTGGCTGTGTTCATACTTTCGAACATTGTCGATCAAAAGGCTAATGATACGCATATCTGAGGCGCAACATCAATACTTAAGTATCGGGTGATGTGTTCCTTTACTAGAAAATACGTAGATACGTAATTCTAAAGACCATAGTGTTTCTTAGGCTGCGCTAAAAATGCGACGCAATGCTCGGAAAAAAAAAACGGGAGGGGGGGGGGGCAGAAGACTAGTCTTTCAACGACATTTGCAGCGAAGCAGCCAGGTACGTGGCTGCTTCGTGGGGTTCGGTATACGAGACGATTGTCTCAGCGTTATCAAGCCATGGTACGCTATGTAGTGCTCATTTTCGGAGTCGCTATCCGCGTCTGATATAGGATAGGAGACTCGATTGCGTTCATCCGATAATGGAACGTTTGTACCGCAGGTTCCTCCGCTGCTCTATCGCCGGCGTGATCGCTGTCTCTTATCCACCACCCTCCGGTCTGCGATTGCTGCAACTATTATTGTTCTCCGTGAAGGAGGCAGCCACGTGGCGCAGGCGCTCACGACACCAGCGCGGTGCGCGGCTTCCTAATCGTGGTACGCGACCCGACCTTGACACAAGGGTGAGTGGTATTATACGCGATTTTCTTTTAATCCGTCATTGTCGCCGAAGACGGGTCAGACGAATTATTTGGAATTTGGCAAGACCTATAATGTACGCTCGAGAATGATAACCTTCCCGTGGTGTCTTTTTTCTTGTCACTGTCGTGTGTAAAGTGACTTGTCGATTGCTAGAGACGACAACACCATTGTTGTAGGCCCGGGGGCTCAGATTTGGGTGTGAGTCAAAGAATCACAGGTGGTCGAAATTTTCGGAGCCCTCCACTACGGCGTCTCTCATAATCATATGGTGGTTTTGGGACGTTAAATTCCACATATCAATCAATCGACAGCACCATTGTGTGGACATTGTTAAATGAGCACGTGAACCCTCTTGATTTAACGGGTGTCACTCGGTTGTTGATAAAGGCGCGAGCGTGTGTGTGTGTGTGTGTGTGTGTGTGTGTGTGTGTGTGTGTGTGTGTGTGTGTGTGTGTGTGTGTGTGTGTGTGTGTGTGTGTGTGTGCAGCTTGCGTTTGACGTATATATCACGGTCTACTCGTTATACTTGCGTTATATTGACGTGTCGTCTGTGAGCGGAAGATTGTGTTCTGTTTGCTCTGGGCCGGCGTGGCTGCGCTGTCGATGGGAACACAACTCCACATTATCGGGTTTTGTATTAAGCATGCGCCGGGGTCGCCCAAGCGTTCACGTGCTTTCGCTGGTTCGTTCACCTCGTCGTGTCCTCAGCATTCGCGTGCGCACTCGGAACGCGAAGCGACCTGCTGCTTCTCAATTTGTGTGCGTGTAAGTCGATCCAGCTAGGGATGAAACGCATTCTGTGGTCCTTTCCTGACGGCATGTTTACGTTAAGCTGCATCAATCGATCGATTGATCGGCCAGTCGACTAATCCTTCATTTGATAGAGTAATAATTTCAGTGCCTCGGTTTTTCGCTGTTACTGCTTTAGCATTGTTGTCTGAACTGTGTGGGGTCTCTATATGACGAGCGAGCGCCACGCTCTTGGAGTGAACGGACACAGCAGACGCGGTCGGTACAAACCAAACAACATACATACATTTAACTAATTTAGACGACGATATCGTCCGCCGGATCGATACATCAGTAATGAACACGCTAGGACTATACAGAGGGTGTCAGCACCCCCACAACTGATAGTTCTTCGAAAGTGCTTACGCGTTAAGTCGGATCAGTGAGTCATTCCCCTGTTTATTCTAATGACAGCTAAATTATTTCTTTTGGTAGATCAGCTTATTTCTGTCACTATTCAAGCAAGCATTGTTGTTCAGGAAGTTTGATTCAAAGTTGTTTGCCGTATACGGCGCATATGTCAATCAATAGATCAATCAGTCAGCTTTTATTTTCTGTATAGAGAATACAATAAGTTTCAGTTAAAAGTAGGAGACCACAGTAAAAAAAAAAAAGCTCATTTCACGCAGCTTATCTAAGCTCTGGCCAGCCTTTCAGCAGCATTGACAGAATTATTTGTTTTTTTTTTTCATGGCAGCTGGCACTTCGTTAAGTTTGTTTACGCTTAGCCCACCGCAATGGGCCGCGTAGAACGAGCGCATACGTAATTCTTTATTGAACCTTACGACAGCTGACACCGTGAGGCATCCGCTGTATATCAATACATTATCGACTGAGAAGAGAAAGAAGACGCGGCCTTCGCCTTTCATTATTCTATGGTGATTGTGTAAGGGGATTTTTTATTGGGCCCCGAGCAGTCTATGCATGACATAGAGGTCAATACTTTTATCGGGCACGTGCACACCGTAGAAACTACGGTATTTGTGTAGTTATGTGCAGTTGCGTGTGGAAGGTGTTCATGGACGTGCACATACATCACGAGCCGTAAATGTGCAGTTTGCTTTTTTTTTACATTTGCGCTTTCTTATACCATTCAACACTTGTTATTTGATGCAATGTTGATTTATTATACTCGCATTTAGAACTTGCTTTTTTTGTGCGTGTACTTGTTGGATCACGCACATAGTGTTCATTTGTGTGCTGATTTATTTTATGTAAGGCCTGATTTGGCAAGTAACTTATTTACCCATCCCCTGCATTGTCTCGCGGTGAGATGGCAGTATATAAATAAAATGCCTCAATAAAATTAACAATTAAAAATTAACAACATTGTGCCTGTGTTCTGTCCAGTAATTACATCGTGTATATAATCCACAAATCCCGTAACAATATCGCTGTGTAGTCAGGAGTAAGCAATCACGAGCACCAAATATCGCCGAACCTACTCGAGCAGCTTGATATGTCTGCTTGTGTGGCATCCGCACTGTGCAATCATTTGAACTTCAAAGTGGGTGTCCGCGCGTGGCTATGTAATCCATAGAGTTTCCTTATATACACTAGAGGGAACTCTGGCGCTAGTGTCTATGGGAGCTGCAACGCACGGCGCTTCAGCGAGCATGGCAATGATGGGTAGTACACATATTTGTCTAATCTTCGTACTTCTGGCCTCCTTTTGGCTCGTTGTGTGTTCGTGTGGCTTGGAGTTGTTTTCTCACAAAACAAAAAAAGCAGCAAATGTTCAGCGGTTGCGTTTCACCACCTTATTCTTTTAGACTTACCTATCCAAATCGGGTAACGAAGTTCAAAAGGGTTTAATCTTTCTTTCAAAGCAAAACCGAAACGCATCAATAAACGCAGCCGCAAGTACGAAGACTAGGCAAATGTGTGTACTACCCATCATTCTCATGGTCGCTGAACGACCGCAGCGACAGAGTCCCCTCTAGTTAGTTTTAGGAAACTCTTAATCAACCAAGCCATGTCCCGTGGGCGCGCTCTCTATCCGTTGCGCCCGACATGTTTGTTTCAGCAGCGACGTTCGTCGCCTGTATATAGCGTGGAACAAGGCCGACGTCACCTTTTTTTGTGTGTTTCTTTCCTTCACCACATGGTTTATATAACGGCTTATACCGTTATACGTAAACAGGCAGGCCGCGTTAGTTGAGCGCATTATATGAGCGAACGCGGTTCGAATCTAGTTTCGAACGGGAGTTGCGGTGTTTTGATTTGCTGCGCCGACTGGGAACTTCGCGGGCTCACACACTGACGCACCTGCAGGTGACAGGCTTAACTTTTTTGGCATTAAACAAAACGAAAAAGACAGTTTCAATCTCTTCACTTGCTTTCCTTTCTCTTCTTCATCTTCCGGCACAACAATCTCCGAACCAATTTCTCTGCTACAGTGTTGGCGGCGGGTTCACCGCAATGCTGTTGGAGCGGAAACTTCAATAAAGGCGGGGGCACCGTGCACGCACATAACTGGGCGACCTTGTGTATCTGCCGGGTGACGGTGCTACGAGCCTCGCTTGCGCTTTAATAAAAAAAAAGGGAGGGGGGGGGGGACAAAGCAGCCGGCGGCGTGTTATGAAGGGTGAAGAACTTGCAAACAGGCACTTCGCCGTGTTACCGACCGTGCTGCAGAAATTAGGTGCCTTTTCTCATCTTCTAACCACCAACTTTCAAGAAAAAGCAATAATAAAAATAGTTTTTGCAACCCCATGGCGTATAGCGAGCTATATCAAGCGGTAGGTGGTATATTTATAAGCATAATAATGTGTAGGTGGGCTAGTTGCTTAAGGTCCTTGGTGAATTATATGGGGCAGCGCTAGAACGACTAGGTGGACATGAATCAATACATGTATTTTCTTTTCTCGTCTGTGTATTCGTTCTCTGCGCCGTATGACTCACTTTGTACGTATTTTTCTATCGGTGATTGCGCTTGTTGCATGATACGTCGATTTCTTGTGTGTTCTTACGCGCTTCTCTGGATAACTCAGAAGTCGCCTTTCGGTCATACTCAAATACATAATCGTTGAATGTGATGAATCTTAGCGATGAATCGGCAAGGTTATTAAACATCGGTAGAAAAAAAAAAGCGAAGACGTTCATATGCACGTCAGTGCTATATGTTCGAAACACTTTGCAATTTCTATAACATTGTCTTAGTTTTTATAGAATAGTTACAACATAGTCTAAGTATAGCTTGCAGCTTTTACGGCCTTTTTTTTACACCCATATTTATCGCGCAGAAATAAATTCCTTTGGATGATTGATTGATTGACTGATTGAATCAAGCAATGAATGCACAGCTGTTCCTTTGTTCCTCCGTGTCCGCTCTGCGCTGTGCTTACTCCTCTAATACCGCTGATCAACAATCCCAAATGGCAACATCGTTCGAGAAGCTTCTATTGAGACTGCAGGGCTTCGCGCCCTTTCCTGCCATGCTTTCTTCCCCGTCGCTCGCACGTATACAGCTATCGCCGATGCCGTGTGATCGGTGGTCGTGCTTTTCTCCGGATCTGTGCTCGCGAGCTATTTCTGGGAGCCTGCCTGTATGACCGCGTTCACTGTGGCGGCGATAGCTGGTTGTAAGCCGGGCGCGTCAGAACGATGACGATCGCGGTGTTGCTTGTGTGTCGAAGTGTTGGCGCCCTCTTACAGATAGCTGACTGTCCTCTGAGTCGTGGCTGCGTGGACACCAATGACCATGTGTCATCTCAACTAATCAAAAATAAAAGAACGAAAGCAACAACACAAAAGCGGACGACCGAGATGGTTTCGACGATAGTTCGGCATCGAAATCGGAAACACGCACTGCGATATAGCTCGTGCACGGTGTGGCGTCTGCGCTGATCAGCTGAGTTCGACGTTGTGTGTCCGTGGGTGTGTGTGGTGTTCTTCTCAACTAGTGAGAACAAGGTATCGCCCCAGCCCCCTGCCACAGTAGCCTATAGTCCGAAGGGGAACAGGCTTCGCTGCTGATGCAAAACCAAAAATGAAGCGATGGCATGCTTTTCTCGGTGGACTATACTTTTGGTCACCTATACCTTTCGGCAGTGAAGATGGGATGTGAACAGTGCAACGCGACGTCAGGTGTCCTGGGCCACTAATCCCGAAAATCTACGTGGTTAAATAATAACCATGCACTTTAAGTACTAGCGGCCCAATTACGACTTAGCAAAAGGTATTGACTTGTCGTCCCCCTTAGATGTTTGTACTCCAACGGTACTGGAAGTTTAGGGCGCGATGACAACGAACGGACAGAGAGAGAGTTCACACACGCAGAATGCGTCCTCTCTCTCTGACCGTTTTGGCCATCGCGCCTTATACTTCTAGTATGCCAGACTATACCCAGTCTGCCAATCTTACACATATAGTCGTGGATTCAATGCCGCTAGCGTATACATTCCCGGTGGGGCGGGATGCTATTGGGAGTGCTTGTATGTGCAGGACCTAAAGTCAATTAAGGAAACATGCGTTGCGTGAAAAATAAACGCGGCGAGATCTCGCTTTGTTCGCGCATGGCCTCTGAGATGGCCCGGCAGCGCGCAATCTCGGAGGCCATGGTGCGTGCCTCTCAAAGGCTCGCCGTTTGCAGTCGTGCCCCTGAGCTACAAAAATAAGTGGCCAGTATTGCATGGTCTGGATGGGCCCCTGTTCGTGGCCTGTCCCGTGATCACATTTGTGGTTATATTCCGCGTAGAACACGATAACCTAACCTAACATAGCTAACCTACCTGTGTGCTCGAGCAAGACGCCGGCTGAGCAGAACTTTTAACAACTCTTGTTGTGGAATAATGACAGTATGCGCGAACGAAAACGGGTTGTTGGGTCATGTTGTGTGTGTGTGTGTTTTTTTTTTCCGCTCGCATTTATAAAATTAAGGCATTATTTTTTTTTAGCTTCAAGTAAACGTTAAGTAAGTGGCGAGTTGTCTGTGTCCGGGCTGCATTGCGTTACTCGCGGGCAAAGCTGTCTCAGCTGTAAGCGTATAACTGTCTTCAATGGCAACCAGAATGGGAACACGCCCACTTAGTATAGCGTGCGAACTTGTGCTTGCTGTTTTTGAGATAGCTTCTCATTTCGAACGTGTCTAGGCCTAACTAAAAGATCTATGTAAACAAATCGGCAACATAATTTCTTTTCGCGTTTGGTGCGTGGTTCATATTTATTTGCATTTATTATTAGTAAAATAAACTCGTAACAATGTCTCGCGCGGTGGCATATAGGCAAACGTTTTCGTTTTCTTTTCACTGTCTTTAACTTAACAACCATTCGATTGGTGGCGCCACCGTCCCAGCTGGGGCACGTAAACGGCGTAAACGCTATCCCGCTAAACTATAAGGCGCTGTCCATAACGAACGTTTGCTGCACGGTAACGGAATTCCCTTTACCTCCGCTATCCCGTTAACCGTAAACTATAACTGTCTACTACCTGCGCGTGCTTTTAAAGCTACGCCGTGCCAGTGTTATAACGCAGTTGCGGAGTTCGTGTCGACGAGAACAGGAAAACGCACAATGTGTCTTTGTGCGTTTGATGTGTTCTCAAAATATAATCTTTCACTGCACACAGACTGTCGGAATGGCAGCAGCTTCGCATGGCTTGTGGTTAACTGCTTTTATGCGCGTGTTCCTTGTGTGGCTGATATTTTGTGCGTGATCTCTCTGCTTTTGTTGTTCGTGTTGTTTTTGAGATTTTTTGCTAACCTTGAGCGCACTTGGAACCGGTGATGCAATAGTTCGATGCGTTGGACTATTTAGAAATTTCATTCGCGAGAGCTGAGTTGCCGTTGGCGATGACAGTGGCCATGGGGCATGGTTATGTATGGAATGTATGGCATAATTATTCAAGACGATTTTTTGCTGCCCGTGACCGTTGTTAATTGAATCATGACATACCATACATAGCTTGAAAAGCTCTAGTTTCGACATTTATCTAATACAATGAAGTCGGCGAAGCCGTTTGTCAACAACTGTATCAGGTTAACATGGAAATATTGAGTGCAGAAACAAGACATTTACAAGAACGAGATATGCAGGACGGGCGCTATATAGCCTCCGTCCTGCAGGTCTATCTCGCTCCTGGGAATGTCTTCGTTTTTGCGCCCAAAATTTTCCCTTTAGCTATGCACCATCTCGCCGAATTTTGAGTTTTGTTAAACCACGTATCAGGCTAGTTGGCTGAATAGTTTTTGTTTCTTGTGGGGAACTATATAGTTGTGATGCTCCTCCAGTGTTGTCCGGATTTTACTATCCGTAGTTGATTGTTTGTGCACTGTTAATGTAATTGATTTACTGCCAGAAATTTCGAGGCAGTACAGTAATGTACAACATCCGTCCTCTTCTGTTGCGGGTGTTTGCTTGTTCTTTTCTTCGTTTTCTTTTTTTAACGTCGCGTTTGCTTAGCCAGTATGTTCTTAAGCATCTGAATACTCGGGCTTTGTGCGAATAGAACGCTTTTATCAAACGGAGGTGGTGACTTTCACCATGAGCACGCGTTAGCCTTCCTTACCTGGCATAGGCTTGTCTTATCTGCAGTGGTTTCCTTTGGAAGGAAGAACGTGCTGCTTATCTATGAATAGCGCGAGAAACCTTGGCCACCATCGCACGACGCGCGTGGTTTTCAGAGGTTGGTTGTCACGGGAGCAATTGCGCACTGGTTGAGCGCTGGTGCCTGTTTTATGCAACGTAAACGGTAAACATTGCCTAAAGGCCATGTACCACTGTGTTTCTTTCTCTCTTAGACAAGAATGCTGATTGCCCCCTGTTGTGCTCGCACTATAACAAATCCACGCATGCGCAATCTCTAGAACGGTTCCGCTGTCACGGCTGGCAAAACCTTGATTGATTGATTTGTGGGGTTTAACGTCCCAAAACCACCATATATGATTATGAGGGACGCCGTAGTGGAGGGCTCCGGAAATTTCGACCACCTGGGGTTCTTTAACGTGCACTAAAATCGGAGCACACGGGCCTACAACATTTCCGCCTTCATCGGAAATGCAGCCGCCGCAGCCGGGATTCGATCCCGCGACCTGCGGGTCAGCAGCCGAGTACCTTAGCCACTAGACCACCGCGGTGAGGCGGCTGGCAAAACCTTGACAGGGACGGAGTTATTTATTTTATATAAATACTCAGTCGCTCACAAATTGACCGCTTTTTTCTACTCAATTCGGCTTTTGTCGAACAGGTTACCCTTCTTTATAAATCTTGCTATTAAACGTTGTAATCGTTACGTCGAAACACACACAAAGAGGTTTGGTTCGTGCAGAATGCCTAACAAGAACGATGAAAGGTCGGGTGTTTGGCCAGGCCGGCGGCTTATTGCTTGGAGGTGTTACAGACGGATTAAATGTAGACCTGAGCAAGTTCATGGAAAGTGTGTGACAGTCACATCGGGGGTTGTAGCGTCGCAAAACTGGCACGATGCGCCATCGGTCGCTTCAATCAAGCGAACGGGAAATCGGTGTGGAACGCCACAGTTCAGCATTCCTTTGATGGTATAGGTCCATATTAAAAAAAAAAACGAAAAACAACGAAATGAAACTTTGAGAACGTTTGAGCTTCTTCGCCTTCAAGCGCAGAACGCGATAGCGTAATCGGGCCCTCTGTGCATCGCCTTCTCAGTCGCTAGCCTGGTCTCGTTTCTGGTTGCACTCCTCAACCGTGTCGTATGTAAGGAAACGAACGACTGTGCGCGTAACACTGGCCGTTTCAAGTCGTCCTAAAATGCCCTGGTACAATAATTGTTCTCTGCGCCATAACTCTTTTGCGAATCAGCGAAGGGCCAAAACTACTTGTTGATAACGTAAACTTACGCAGCTGATGAATTTCTTGATGCTGTTGCGACTGATAATGATGAATTCGAGCACTATGAGTAGTGGGTGGGCTTTTAAAAGCAAGTGGTCGCGCAATCCACATGTTCTGACGCCTGGAGCGATTCTGCGCTTCTGCAATGCAATATTACATTCGTTAAATATACTCCTTCCACAGAGTCCACCTCGGTGGATCAGTGGCTATATATAGCGTTCTCGGCGGCTGGCTCGCAGGTCGCGGGTTTGATCTCCGGCCGTCGCATTTCGATAGAGGCGAAATGGGGGAGGCCCGTGTATACTGCGAGATGTCGGCGCACGTCAGAGCATCGCTTACGCTACCGTTAACTCCCCTCCCTTTTTTTTAAAGAAAATGGGTCTAAAATCCTCTCCCCTAACGAAAACCGGTGACGTCATGGTGGCGGGACTGGGCGTTTGACGGCTGTGGGAATGAGCACGCCAGATGGTCAAAATGTTTGGAGTCTTCCACTACGGCGTCCCTCATAATTATATCGTGGTTTTGTGATGTAAACCACACATATTATTAATGATATTATTATTATTATTATTATTATTATTATTATTATTATTATTATTATTATTATTATTATTATTATTATTATTTCCACTACATGACATTCGTATAGGGTTTTTTTTTTTTTTTCGAAGCCGTTTCGAACAATTGTGGGGCTCTGTGGTAGAACACCTGCTAGCCACGTATACTCCCGGGTTCGATTCTGACTCAAATCTAAGTTCTCATGTGTTGGCGGCCACATGAAACTGTCTCGCGGGCCGTATGTTTTCGGACCCTGGTCTAGAAAATAATTCCAGCTCCTTGATGCTTCAAACCTGAGGAGAGGAATACATGCGGCTGGTGTATTTTGGGCAATGCATGGCGGGTGCCACTTTAGCTCTTTGCCTTTTTTTTTTTTTTTCGTCGTGGTATTTCAGCTTTCTCACCATCTTTCTTATTACACGTGCCGTCTGGTGAGCGCACCGCGTCGTTTCACGGACCTTGCTTCGACATATAGCCGTACGCACGATGGTTTTTATTGTTTTTTTTTTTTCGCATCACGTCATCAGGCTTGCTCTGCAGCGCCAGTCTCGTGCGGACGTTTTGGTTATCGTGCCCTTCGCATGGTCGTCTCCTGCTAGACTCGATTGCGGTGTTAATTGCTCCTGCGCTGTCGCGTGCCGGTAGTTTAACAACAGTATGTATGCAGGGGGGGGGGGGGTGTTTTACGGCTATCCGTGATGGTTATCTCCCTTCCCTTTCCTGCCCCCCCCCCCCCCCATATACAGCCTTCGCATTGGTCGTGTGCGTCTCTGCACGCGTCGCTGTAGGTACGTAGACGGCGGAGGCGGCGGCGACATATATCTCCTTCCTCGTCCCTTCGACATTCACATATGCGCATACTGTAACCCTCTCGTAAGTGGTACCCATCATTTGACGCCGTATCTGACTTTTTTTTTCGTCGTTTATTTTGCGGGAAGCTAGTCTTAATGGCCTGATTACACGCCCTACCTTGTGAAAATGGAGCTTGTTGTTGTCCGGCAATTCGTCAGACACTGTATGTAGGTTGGACTCGGAGGGTGTTAAGTCGGAGAACAGTCGCCGCTCTTTCTTTCTTTAGTCGGAGAATGGCGCATATATTGAGCTTCTGTGAGGGAAACGTTCTTTGTCCGCCCGTGTTCTTCGCAGTGTTATCACTGCGTTTCTCGGAGAATTACTATTTAAAGACTTGCGTCGCTGAAGGGTTCCTGTTCGGGGAAGTTGGTGTTTCATACTGCACTGCACTGTACTAAAGCAAGATATATTACACATATGTGAGTATGTGTGCCGTGGTTCTTATACGTGTCGCGCTAATACATGCCGCGAATACGTCAGTGCTGTACTTGAAAAAGAGAGAGAAAAAAGTGTGGCCGTGCAACTTTTCATCCCGCTTTTCTCTTAGCATCTATGCGCGCAAACGCCTTCCCTGCGGCATCCTTCTTTATCAAAAGGCCGATGGCTTGACGAATGCGGCTTTGGATGCTTCCATGTATTTTGCCGGTCTGTGCGTACGTGTCGTTTAGCATCTCCGTCCCGTACTCGGGACGCATAGCACCGCGGATGTTACGTCGTGTGAAAGTGCTCCCCCTGTTGACTTATGGATCTCAAACCTTTTTCACGTGATGTGGCTATCATACTGGCGTTGCAGCTTTGTGAGAAATTGATGTACCTTTCCTGCGTTTAATTGCGTTCGCTCGTCACATATGTGTTAGTATAACAGGTTGAAAATAGCAACGCTTTGTGTCCAGCCGCGTGACTGGCGCATGCGTCCACCGCATCGTTTCCTTGTGGTCCTCGATCGTTACTAGGTTTTAAAATATAGGTGCACGTTAAAGATCCCCAGGTGTTCAAAACTTCCTGATACTTCCACTGAGGCACCGAAACTCCAACAGTTGTTATTATCGATTATTACTGTACTAATTGTGAAACTTCACTGCCATTTCGAGAAGTTCGCCGAATGTTTTGTTGGGCTTAAGTTCCGGTCTGTCCTCGCAGGCGTGCAATATCTCTCGTCGAGTGAACAACGATGGTTCCCTTGGACGCGTCGACGGGCAACCTGCTGTGGATCCTGGTGGTGGGCTTCATCCTCGCCTTCTTCCTGGCCTTCGGAGTGGGCGCCAACGATGTTGCCAACTCTTTCGGCACCTCGGTGGGCGCCAAGGTGCTCACGTTGCGGCAGGCCTGCATCCTGGCCACCATCTTCGAGATCCTCGGTGCCATCCTCATAGGCGAGTGCTCTTCGGTATTTTGTCTATCTCGTGGCTGGCGGATTCAAATTGGACGATTGGGGGATTCGTGGTTGACGTATACCGCACGGAACAGTGGCTGGCGCAGACTATCATCTGAAAGTTTATTATTATTCACAGACCGTATTTATACGTCACTATAAATTGACAGTCTGCGCTTGTCCCCGTCTACTTGTTGTTCTTGTTTTCTTCCGTGCATTATACCTATATAGACGGATTCTAAACAGTGTGAACCTGCTACGGTTCTCTGGATATGGGCCCGTTGATGCGAGGTCAAAGTAAGGCTCGAATAAGTATGCCAACCGTAATTAATGACGCTGCGGCTGACTGCCTACGGAATACCATTTGCGGGCGGGCGATTGTAGGTGGTGCATAGTTCGTAGGTGTATTAACACGAACGTTACATGACACAAAGAATGTACCGGAAACGGGGCTGTTATACGACTAACAGTTTGTTTTAAGGCCAGCTTTTTGAACGATATGCTGTGTGATACTGATGGTCCCCTATAAATGTGCGAGCTGACCTAAAAACAAATCGTTGGTTGAAGTCAACACTCTGTCCTGTATCTTCTCAGTGTCTTGTTACTTTTGTTCTGCGATACCTATTAATTTGCCTGCGCTGTCTTGTGAGCGATGAAAGACGGCAAGAAACCGAGGAGAGTGCTGATCACGCATGCGTGCAGGAATTGTCTCGAAGGAGGGCGGAAGATTGGGTATACATTGGGCTAGTTGGTACGTATACTCCATGGTATAAGACGGTATAGCGCACGGAAAACCTCTCTTGTGTTTCTTGTGGTTTTCTAGTGCGCTCCAGCGTCTCATATAATTGTCTAGCGCACTAAAAACCTTTCTTGTGGTTTATAGTGCGCTTCGGCGTCTCATATATTTGTCTCGAAGCCTTACTTCTAACGTACTATACAAGAGAACCGACTGCTATAGTTTGGACTGCGTGTTGCTGAACTTGTGAGAGCGTTATAACTATATGACGCAGTGTAAGAACAATAGAGACTAGGACGAGCGCTGTCAAGTGCGCGAAGACTGAACGGAAACTCGGGACTACTTGTCTCTCTTGTTCTTTGATGTCCGTTCTGGCTATCGCTGCATTTATACCGCCGTTATCCTGTCGGCCTATACGTGTTGCGTAATCTTGGGAAACCGTTTACTGTGTTGTGTCACTAATGGGTAGTATGCTTCAAAGTTGTGTGGCTACTTCGTTTAACATCTTAACAAAATTAACTGGTGAGAACACTGGCCAAAAACTATTCCCCCCATCCCCTCTTCCTTTTTTCCCCCTTTCTTGGGCCCACGTTACACCTCGAGGGAGTCCGATGAGTTGTGCCTGTAGAAAGCACAGTTTAAGGTGCACGGTTGCTGTTGTTATCAAGTGCTTTCGCCTGTGCGCATACGCAGGCGCGATGGGAGTGTTATATGTACCTCGTTAATATTACCGACGTTAACTCACGCGTTAATGATTCTCTCAACACTCGCCCACTGCGCGCGCATCCCAGCGGTTGCGTAATACCCTCATCGCCAGAGCGCGTGATAGGCGCGTCGCCCTTATACGAAGTGGTACTCATCTGTGCCCCCTTATACGAAGTTGTACCCTCTTTATGTGCACGTGGCGTCACAGTTGCCTCATGGGTTTTAGGCGTTAATAAATTGCGGGAAAAGACGAGGACGCTATTAATGATAAACACGCCGAGCACCACAAGCGCAGTATAGTGTTTTTCTTACATACCCCGGTCGCACTAGCAAATTTAGTGTCATTTTGAGCGAGCGCACTTAAGCTCTCAGATCGTCGTCCTCGTGGCGCGCTGCCACAAGAGAAAAATGTGTTTATTTTGGAAGTGATCGCACTGGCGATGGGTCACATGGTAGCGTGACAGGTATTTATTACTTCAAGCAAGGTTTCCTAATTAATACTGCGTTACAGCTATAAGCAGCCCTTAAAATAGACTTCGAGTACAAACGTGCACGGCATGCTGCGCGGCGTGGGCGGGGCATCCTCCTGGCGGCCGTGGCTGCAAACCGCCTGAGAGCGATAGTACAGTAAAGTATGTTCTAGTGCATAGCAACATTTCCGATAACAAAAACGATAGTTTAAACTGTATGCCATTGTCGGTTTTCGCTGATAGCTGATTTATTTTCGGGCCGCTGCTACCGATGCTTAGACGTCGCAGCGAAGCGATTTTGGGTGAATTTGGCCGACGCACTCGCCGACAAGTGCGCTCTGCAGCGAGCGTTGTCATTAACCGTTCCCGTGTAGTGACAGCGTGCGAGTGAAGCTGGCGGCAAAGTGCGTTCCCTGCGCTCAAGTTGACCCGTCTGTCAGGGGTTATTACTTGCGCGCTCGTCGTTTCGCGCAGTTTAATAACGTCTACGTGCTGGTGAAAAACCTTTGAAACCGGGGGGGGGGGGGGGGTGATTGCTTGGGGCAACGTCACGCCAAGTGGCCTATAGCCTTCTTCAGGGCAATGGCGATCATCGCATCACGACGGTTGCGGCCTTGAAGAACACGAGACCACTTGTCGAAACCCTCCACGATTCCTGATGCGACACTCCCTGCTTTTAAGTGTTTTCGACCTCGTCTAGCCTCCGTCATGTCATGAACTTTGTGGGCTGTCGAAAGATCGCCGCTCTCGGAACAAGCAGAGAGAGAGAGACACTTGATGCTCTGCGGCAAACCGAAAACGTGTACATTTATTAACCTGCTTGTACAAACAAAAGACGATCTAGCCGTTCGAACCAGATAAATTACTGGTGACCCGCTAAACATTGATTGATTGATTTGTGGGGTTTAACGTCCCAAAACCACCATTTGATTATGAGAGACGCCGTAGTGGAGGGCTCCGGAAATTTTGACCACCTGGGGTTCTTTAACGTGCACCCAAATCTGAGTACACGGGCCTACAACATTTCCGCCTCCATCGGAAATGCAGCCGCCGCAGCCGGGAATCGAACCCGCGACCTGCGGGTCAGCAGCCGAGTACCTTAGCCACTAGACCACCGCGGCGGGACACTAAAACACTTTATACAATATGCCAATACAACTTGTAAACATCATAACAAACATAGGGTATAACCGCGAATGCGGCGTTGCCGACGTTCGACTCGCAACGAACGACCCGCGGTGGTGTCCCCATGGGACCACCGCAGGAGAGTTCTGCCGGCACTCGTGGCCGAACCATATATAGGCTCGCTCCTGTTTACCTAGCCCCTCCGCCGCAGCATCGCGGTGGCGCTACCGCGCTAACCCTATTAAGGTCCCTAGGTTAAACAAGTTTATCTAGGGACCTTAAACTCTATAAAACCCCGCGCGAATACAGGGCCACTTCTCGCTCGGTGGCTGTTAAACCTAAAGTCCCTAGATTTTCCAAAATCTAGGGACGTTTTATAGTTAAACCTAATCGTGGCTAATCCGCGAGACGCGCTGGTGCCACGAGGAGCAAACAACTTTACAGAGGCAGTGGTGTAGCCAATGGGTGGCACATCGAGCCCTTGCTCCCTCCTCGTCCCGAAATTTTTTTGCCATAGAATACAGTGAAAATTGACTACTTGAAAAAAGTGACCCTTCCCCCTCTTTCCCAACGAAATTTCTGTCTATGCCCCTGTACAGCAGTTAACAGCACCCCAACTTCTGCCAGCCCGTACGCAACTTAAGACAGTGTCCATCGTGATCACAGCCGATCCGTGTTAGGCCCGATACCGATCAGGTGCTGCTACGGGGTCACTTGTAATCTCGATCACGCCGGATCGGTATCAAAACGGTCACGATCTGTGCGTCCAGATTGCGGTTGGACCTGCGCCAAACTCGATCCTTAGTAGCGGGGACTGCGTAACCGCGGCGATTCTTGATCGCGATCGAGAAATCTTATCTGGGTGTCTCCCGATCGTATCCGAAAGTGCCCATGTGGCACCGGTGCTTATAATAGAGCGCGTGGCGGATGGTCGTGCGGGCATTCAAAGCAGTTCAAGTTCGTGTCTTCTCCCTCCCACGCCAATCGCCGAAGTAAACTCGTTGATTCAGATATATCACAATAGTTCTTACCCGCAGCACAGTGATCTGTGTTTTGGAGGACCAAATAAAAGTTTATCCAATCCAATCCAATGTCCGCATCTTTGTTCTATTTTTTTTTAAGAGAGGGATCTTGATGGCGATGGCATAGTTCGCGAAAAAAAAAAAACTGGGAGCCAACGAGTTCATGGAAATGCGGGTGCTTACGAGCAGGCAGGCCCTCGAGTGTGCGCCAGTCGCGTGCGTATGCGCAGTTTCCCTATGACTGGCGCCTTCTCCATCGTAAGCCTGTCCGCGATCGACTGTTTGTGACGCAAAAATCTGATATTTTAACGAGGTCGCCTGTCACTTCACTTCGCCGCGTTTCCTTGTTGCCCTTAATTGTTGCATCTCATTGTTTCACGCGTATGACAGTTGTTCTTTCCTGTAGCAACGTAAGTGTTGCGCTGTTAAGTCGCTGGCTAAAAATGCAATTACGGGCATGCAGGAAGAAAAAAAAAACAGGGAGCAGAAAGCCTGTGGACATTGTATGGACTATGTCATTTGTTTTGTTTTTTTCTTTTTTAACGCTCGAGAACACAGCTGTGGCGTCGCAACTGTTGCGATGCGCCGCGGTGCCATAACCAGATTGCTGAGAGAGAGTGAGGGGGAGAGGTCACAGTTGGGCACCCTCCCAGGGCACAGACGGACGGATGGATGTACGCGAGCTATGAGGGATTAAAGGCTTTCGGCTTGAAAAAAAAAACCGTCACGTGTGAGACGAACATACCGAGCTTCGTTTGCTCCGTTCGGCCGGTATTATAGCGAGAGCCTTAGATGTGTTATAAAACGAGAAACTCGACCGTTGGCGACATCGAAAGGAGTGATGCGAAAAAAAAAAGAATCGTCGCATTGTGACATGACGTTGCAGACCGCCGAAGTTCGTATCGTCACTGGATATCGCCATCACATGACGTCGTACCTTTGTCAAAGGTGGCCGATCAGTGATGATTGATTGATTTGTGAGGGTTACCGTCCCAAAACCACCATATTAATATGAGAGACGCCTTAGTGGAGGGCTCCGGAAATTTCGACCCCCCGGGGTTCTTTAACGTGCACCCAAACCTGAGCACACGGGCCTACAACATTTTCGCCTCCATCGAAAATGCCGCCGCCGCAGCCGGTATACGATCCCGTGACCAGCGGGTCAGCAGCCGAGTACTTTAGCCACTAAACCACCGTGGTGGAGCAGGTCGCCGATCAAGGAAACAATGCGAAACCGGGTGTGGTGAAAAAAGCTTTCATAATGCTACCGACCCCGGAAGGCCGTGTAAAACAACTTCGGATGTATAAAACCGTTCGGATAGTGGCTGGGGACGATCAGCACTTCTATTGAGAAGAAAAAGAGATTACTTTCGCCGTCTATAGTCGTCTTGAACAGGCAGGGTAAGCAAAAATATCGAAAAACATATTTTTTTCTTTTTGCGTTGTTTGAAATCTGCAGCCTTTTTTCTGAACCAGAATCAGTCGTTTGTTTGTTTCAGTACGATCTTTTTCGCCTCCCAAAATGGCATGTTTTAAAACTTGTGCAGCGCGGCCTGTCATGCCCCCATTCTTACGTAGCAGGGGATTCCTCGCAGTTCAAGCATCATATATATGGAGAAGTTACAGTTTTCAAGCTGGAGCGCATTTGGAACATTCAGACAACCATGATCGAAAAAACACGAATGCTGCCACGTCGTTGTCCTTCTCCGGCCGCGAAAATAAATTGCCATCTTTAAAAAGTTCACCTCCGGCCTAAATTTATGAAGGCGCATGAAGGTAGCCGTGACCTCCCCTTTCCTGCTTTAGTGGCCTATGGGTGACGCGGGTCCTCCGCCGTGCGCGACCACCTTGTGCAGTATACCAAAGACGCTACCGAGTTGTCAGAGCTGTATCACCGCCTAAAATTATTTTTTCTATTCCTCTTTGGACTACTTTCATTGTGCGTGTGGCTGTTGCTGAGACACTTCCACCATCACCCGTCGGGTGCGTATGTTTCTTTAGTTTTTACAAGGCGAGACGATCGATTCAAGGCCGCTGTAATTATATAGTGACCCCACTCCCCCTCCCTACACAAACACGCTTTTGTTTTTTCTACGAAAAAATGCATGCTTATGTACCAACCATCCCCCCCCTCTCCCAGAATGAATAATAAAAGAAGCAAGAGCATATAGTATCTTGTAGAAAAACTTGCAAACTCCGTATTTCGACTCGATGGGCAAGGCTGATGTATCGCTCCACTCGCTTTATTTATTGGCGAGAGTATTAACCGAATGCAGCACGAAAGGTGGGGTAGAATTAAGGTGGGGTAAAGCGGATGAACTATAGTAATCCCGCGGCCGCAGTTTGCGGCTGTATAGGGCGTCCTTATACGGCAGCTGAGCACGACTTCGCGGGTTCGCTTCCCGGCTTCGTTGCCCGACAGTCGATCAGGAATTGCGCGGACGCACTTCAAAAACTTCCTATTGCCTGTATTCTTTTTGCCACTCGTTCAAGTTCCGCTGCTCGAACCAGTGCTAGCTTCAAATTTACCCGGGGCCATTCGCCATGGCGACACCCGTAGCCCAATTGTTAAGAATTCGTCAATCAATCCAGTCAATCAAACAACCAATTAATTAAATGACGAATCAGTCTGTTGAGCAGTCAAATTGAAGAAAGCTATAGGTTGCGCCATTGGAGCTGTTACTTAAGGTTTTTTTTTTTTTTTTTTTGCGAAATACAAAAAAATGGCAGTATATCCACGGAGTGAATGATGGGGAGTGGGGCGAAGCATTCGTCCGTCCATTCGTTCTTGCTTCCGTCCGTTCCTGCGTACGTCTGTGTAACCGTCCATGCGTCCATCCACCCGTCCGTGCGTGCGTCTGTTCGTGCGTCCGTCCCTGCGTTCGTCCATGCAACCGCCCCTGCGTCCGTTCATGCGTCCATCCATGCATCTGTCTGTGTGTCCGTTCGTCCATCTATTCAGCACTCCAAGTACCACCATCTCGCATCTTTTCATCATATATTCTCCATATTTATTTATTTTTTATTTATCATATACTGCGAACCATTTAAGGTCCAAGCAGGAAAGGTACAGCAAGTTCGAAGGTAAAATAAAGGTACAACAAAGTTACAACAAAATTGATACTGGTATACACGAAATGTAAGAAAAACATAGAAATCACCATCAAATTATACTCGTTTCCAGAGGGCTGAGTACACCCACTGCAACACAATCCATAAGCAAAGCACCACACTCTTAGGCACACAACAAGTTGTTAAATCAAACAAGTATTGTGAAAGCCAGGAAACACAAGGCGCATTTTATGGTGAAAAGGAAAGAAGAGTAGAGTTTCGGGGCAACAAGTTCCACTCAGAGATTGATTTCGGGATAAAAGAGTGTTTGTATAAATTAGTTCTTGCGAAAATTGGCTTGATGCTACAGCTGTGTTTGTGACGGGAAGGCCTGGAAGAATCCCTTACCATGTAGTTGTCTGGCTTTATTTCGAGTTTAGAAAAATATATTAGACGGAGTAAGTTAAGTCGAGCAGCTCGTCGTCTGTCCTCAAGAGGTTCAAGATTTGCCAACTGCAACATCGCAGAGGGGCAATCGCGGCGTCTATACCTACTGTAAATAAAACGGGCTGCTAGGCGCTGAATTTTTTCTATCTTTTGTATATTGCTTTTTGTGTGAGGGTCCCATACTACGGAGGCGTACTCCAAGGAAGGCCTTACCATTGTTTTGTAAGCTTTAAGCTTTAAGGAACTGGGGGCATTAGCTAATCGATGCTTTAGAAACCCTAGTTTTTTACGTGCGGAAGAGCATGTATTTACTATATGGGTTGTCCAGTTGAGGCTTGAGGTTGTTGTAACACCCAAATATTTATATTCTTCGACTTGTGTAATCTGTGACCCTTTTATAACATATTTAAAGTGAAACTTGTTGATTTTGTTGGTGATACACAAGTGAGCAGTTTTTTCTAGATTAATTACCATGTTCCACTCGGAACACCAAGTTTCCAAGTTACCGATGTTTCTGTTTAAAACTTGTTGATCTGCCGTTGAGTTTATGACTTTGAAAAGAATGCAGTCGTCTGCGAACAGTTAAACTGATACGCTGATATCTATTGCTTGAACCAAATCATTAATATAAATGTTAAATAAAACAGGACCGAGTACGGACCCCTGCGGTACTCCGGAAATATAGAAGCACCGCCATCCAGCGGACATTTCAAGGACTAAACGGGAGGTGGCACTTGCACACTTTCTTATGGCTTGCGCTTCGGGTTTACTTCCCACCTTTAACCACCTCGAGTTCATAGTATATACTAGTTCACTGTATTCATGGCTATGCGGCCCAACGCTCGCTAAACCTTTCTAAAACCAAGGAGGTTACACCCAGCGAGTATAACGTAGCAACCCTTTTTTGTCAGATCGTGCTCAATGTACATGCCAATAGCTGCTAATGGGGATCGCAGCGTGCGCGATCTTTACCGTGTCTTTACCGTGTTCGAGTTCCTTCGCACAAACGCCCGAGAATATTTCATTGGCGCCAGCCGGTCATTGTCAATATGTTATCAACTATACAAACAAAGGCTTCCGTAAACCACCGTGCGTTTGCGCATGTCAATAATCGCTCGCCTCCTTGCTCGCGAGACTAACGCGCATGTATACCCTTGGCGCGCAATAATTCCCGAAGGATGAGATGAGCCGGTAGGACGATTCCGCTTCGTTTGGGGTGAGTGGTGTCAAGTCTGGAAACTACTGTGGAATCGTGTGCGAGCGTGAATGCAGTGAGTGTTCTTCCGTTCAACTCGACGCCGCACCGCGGTGCGTTTCCCACCGCGGAATTGACGTCACACGTGCCTCTATCCCCGTGGGAGCAGAGATGTTTTGGAGTCCTCGGAGAAATCTTCCCTGCGATTATGAGCAATTACGTTTATTGCGCTTCTCGGCGAGTTTCTTTATCGCCCGTGTGCGTCGCGCTACCCTCTGTGTGGCCGCTCGCCTCGATCCTCTTATCTTGCTGCCGAGGATCGTCGGGTGTCCGTGTTTGAGCCCTACAGGCTTGCCTTTGCCTCTCCCTCCCTCCCTAGCCAGGGTTCGTGAGCGTCGCTTGAACCTCGATTTCCTAGCGAATCCGCGGGTGCAAGGAACTTTGATGGAGGCTTAACCTTTACTTTGATGTCCGCAATGCAGTTTCCATGCATTATTCGACGGTTACGCCGAACAGTTGTAAACGTAACCTGTCCTTGTACTGTTTCATTTTCTTTCCTTTTATTCGATGCGATATGTGTCTGATGGGGTGGAAGCCGGGGTGTTTTCGGAAGCACATTTTCGGGCAGTGTTCATGGCGCCGCACGCATACGCACGCACATACACACGAAAAACATTTGATTCTTCCGTCACAGTCATCAGCATAACACGAAAGTCAAATAGGACCTCAGAGTACTTAGTCTAATACTTATTGCACACTGATAAATGAAGGCTTACACAACACAATGTCTGTTGGTGCTCAGGAGATACAGCACCGTTTGAAGCGACGCGACGCGCGTCGTGCTTCTCCTCTGGCCTTGTCGGGACTTTTCACAGGGCGACCGGGGAACGCGGTGTGACAGCCAGGACAGCGTCGGAGGATGCAGGGAGCGAGACTTGAACGCCTTTAGGGAGCCTACATGACCGCGCGGTCAAGTAGGCTCCCTAAAAGTCTTGGGCTAACACCGCCACCTCCCGGTGTGTTAAGACGTACGGTGACAACATTGAAATTTTCTTTTTGGAGACGCGCCGAACGAGATTGCCGTAGCAAGAGAGCGTTGCCGAAGCTAATCGCGGAGACCGCGCATTACTTCACTCTACTGCTTTCAGATGGCGACACCGCCTCGCGAACCAAGACTGCTGCGAGAGAAATAAAAAGGCGCGTTTGCGGGACATTCTACATATTCTCCTCGCGAACGTTCCTCTCCTAACTTATAGGGAGATAATTGCCCATTACCGGCACTGCCACCGCCGTTTTCCTCCGCCCTACAAAGGACTCAGGAATGAGGACGAGTGAATTCTTCTCCGGCAATTTACCAGTACTTTACTGTGCCCAGCTGTGCTTAAACACTTTGACTCTTCCTTTTCCGGCCTCTGCCAGTACTGTGCGGAGGTGGCTGACACCTACCACACGGTAGCCCCGCCACGGTGGTCTAGTAGCTAAGGTACTCGGCTGCTGACCCGCAGGTCGCGGGATCAAATCCCGGCTGTGGCGGCTGCGTTTTCGATGGAGGCGGAAATGTTGTAGGCCCCAGTACTCAGATTTGGGTGCACGTTAAAGAACCCCAGGTGGTCGAAATTTCCGGAGCCCTCCACTACGGCGTCTCTCATAATCAAATAGTGGCTTTGGGACGTTAAACCCCACAAATCAATCAATCATTACCACACGGTATGGGCATGCCAGCTCAGTCCTTCATTACCCCCGAACCCAAATCCAACGAGAGAGGACTGGTAGGCCGCCCTGCTTGGTTGCCAGGGCCTTGCGGCCCAACGAGCCATGGTCAAGCGTGCCAGGACAGTGGCCACGGCCAATGGGGTCCCTGGCTAGGGACTACACCTAGTACTGCAGGAAGGCTGACCCACTAGAGGCTGGTCTCCCTAGCAACCTGTTTTTTTTAAATAAATTTTCACTACTACTACTACTTTTCGCGATGCGGTAGCGAGACCGAGACGCATCCGCTACCGTATTAAAAAGAAGATTGAAAGGAAGGCAGAACAGGGTGATCGGCAAGCTTAGTTTTTAATTGGGGTGGTCTTGTTTAGAATGTTGCTCCGGTTCCTGGAGCAGGACCTAAAACTGGGAATATGTCAGAAATTGCCTCCAAAATCTTCCCTTTCTTTTCGTGAGTGATGGCGTCGTGGAAGCCATAAGACGACTCCGCAGAACCTTATTTCGGAACCACTGCGCTATAAGAGAAGGGTACATGCGCCGTGGCGTCGTGAGGCGGATGGGCCCTTCTCGACCGATCCCCGGGTGCACCGAGAAGCCCTGGGCTGAGGAGAGACCCACCCATTGGATCTGGGTCACAGGGTGTCATCATCGAGAAATGTTTGATGCTGCGACTGCAACTACTACTACTACTACTACTACTACTACTACTACTACTACTACTACTACTACTACTACTACTAGTACTACTACTGCTGCTGCTGCTTTTTTTTTTCCTTGATGACCTACAAAAGCAAGTCACCTACAAAAAGTTACACCATCTTTCGCTAAAGGAAACTATGTGTAGATGCAAAGCTGCTGGCGCTAGCGCCTAGTATCCAGTGAACGGTTCTGCAGCGTGAGCAGTCGCTAGCAGATGCTGCTTGCATCGGCGTTGAGAGGCGAGAGTTGGGGAGGGGATGCGCATTCGCAATCGGGGTGGAAACGCCGTGGGGAGGAATGCCTAGAGAGAGAGAGGGAAGGGCGAGCGTAGGTTAGAAGATGCTGCCTGCGTCGGCACTGCGAGGCGGGAGAGGGGGAGCGTAAGAGACTGAGCGATAGAGAGGGAGAGCGGACGGGCATGCGCAGTAAGGGTGGTCACGCCGAACACCGGATTGAGCTCGACCTTAAGCTGCTTCGTATCAGACAGTGCTTTTTTTTTGTTAATTACGAAGTATTATCCTTCATGTCCTCGCGCTGAAATGTTACATTACGTGATGCGTTCCTGCGGCATCGCGGATTGTACGATAACGGGGGTTGCGTTGTCTTTCTCAAGTGTTATTGTATGAAACAGTCGTCCCCCACTGCATTGTACATTGTATGCAGTCGCTAATCTAGCTGTCTTCAGGCTGTGTTTGTATAACTTGTGCGATTTTTTTTTTACTTTCGAGACGGCTATGGAGTGAAGAGGAGTTGGCACACTCGCGTGTCCGTCATATTGAGCAATGCGATGGTCGCGATAAGCTTTATCAGTTGCGAGAGCTCTTCGGTTTTCCGCCACAGTTAAGTGCGTTGTAAAACCACGTCCGCCTGACACGGCGTTGCAAAACACCGCTCATGTTGCGTCAGCCACGAAATACCACGGTCACCGTCTTTTGCCATCATCCTTTAGCTATGCAATCAGCCTTGTATAGCCCAAAGCAGCCGTCCGTGCTTTTGCGGTTAATTCGCTGTCATTTGTATCGTTAATTAATAATTATAGTTTTTTTGCTCCCAGAGTACAGAGAGCAATGGCAATTCACAACAGTAAAAAAAAAAGGCAACAGAAAGCGCATTTTCGTAACATAGAATATCATTGAGGCACAAAGATTATCATCGGTAGTAATTTACGGCATAAAGCAAGTGGGGAACAAAAATATTTATACTAGGCGGTGAACGGAGTCAGCAAAATAAATTCGTTATTGAACAAAAAACAAAAGTGATAATTTGGTAACGAGCGTTTCAAGGACATTTTTAAGACTGGAGCCAGTGATACCTGCACCCAGAGAATTCTAATAATTAGAAGATCTTGGAGAAATGTTAATGGACATAAGTGACTGAATTGCAATGAGTTTCGAGAGGCAGTACAGATGCGAAGAGGAATGAATGGCGCTTAATAAATGAATCGAAAATGAAGTTTAGAATGATGATGAAAAGTTTTATGGAACAGACCATGGCGTGCCTTCGGCGAGTAGCTAAGGAGTTGATAGTTTATAGATGTGTCGCTTTGCGCCAGTCATTTCCAGTTGTCGCGAAAAAGAACAACACCGTGGGGCTCGTGACGCGCGATCCACGAAATGGTCAGATTAGAACGAGTCCTGACGCCTGGCGGAACGGACGCAGGCAGCAGCCGCCGCCGCCAAGCTGCTTTGGACCATCTAGAATGAATCGGCACGGCCACGTCGGCCGCTGTCATGTCGTCTCTCTGCCTCGCTACAGATATACGCTCGTTTGTGTGAAGCACGGCGCGGCTGGACATTTCACGCACGCAGCGAAGGGAACGCAATACACTTGATTACATTAAGTGTCGATCCGTGTTTGTCTGGCCGAGCTCCTTTGTACGAGATGGCCCCACCAAACCCGGCTGTTAACGTTTGCGCATTCGGTAATCCGCCAACGGAAGGAAGTTTGCGGACGAGCCATACATAGCCTTCCTGTTGACATTCGTTCAACGTGGCGCGTGCGGGCGGGGATACGACCGTTCGTAGGATGGATTATCTTTCCCGCCACTCGTTTGTCAAAAAAGAAAACAAAAAATTAGAGAAGAAAGAGCTGCTGTGGTTCGTAGGAGGGAAAAGGATGATCGGAGGCGCGCGCAGCGTTCTGCATCGGCCCTCGTTCGCTTTTGACGGTTGTCGAAAGAAAGCGTAGCTTGCACAAGCTGTATACATTCTAGTGAAACGTGTTTTACTGCAGTCTCTTATGTAATTGCAGTAAATGCAGTGTGTTTACACTGATCGATCAAGATGGAGAGCTGCACGTTTACAGCGGACAGGCCAGTCCCTTATTGTCGTCTTGTGTACGCAGAATGTTCGACCCTTGATGTGCTAGCTGCGTAGCATTATTATTCAGTATGTATTATTCAGCGTCGTAGGCAGCTGTGTATGGCTGTTGCTATATAGATGCGTGCGCTGGGTTCCCCATCAGGTGGGTGTGGGGGAGGATACGAAGCTTTATCGCAGCGCCCCCCCCCCCGCCTCCCAATTAAGTCGATGTATGTGGCATATTTCGCCCTCCTCCTAGATGACTAGGGAAGGGGGGTGGGGTGCACCCTTTTACGCATGCCTATGGCTGTTTCAATTGCTGGTTTCTACCAGTTTGTTCACTCTTTGGCTATTGGGGAGAGTGCCAGAAACGTAAACAAAAAAAAAAGGGGGGGGGGGGTGCAACTATTCATATAATGACCACAGCCGGGCGTTTTCACGGGCTGTTAAACGCGTCGTCACAGTTTGACACATTGTCACGGAAAAGCAACCACGTATCCCACTTTTGGTACCATTTACACATTTTATTGAGCTCGTGTTCGTGGGTTTTGGTCGTCATTCCGGCGCAGCTGTATAGAAGCCCTTGCCGAATAATTGAAGACTGAACGTAAGAGCCGACCCAGGGACCTCCGAATGCGAACGCGTCTGGTCACGGGCGTGCCCCGCCGCGGTGGTGTACTGGCTAAGGTACTACTCGGCTGCTGACCCGCTCGCTGGTCGCGGGATCGAATCTCGGCTGCGGCGGCTGCATTTTCGATGGAGGAGAAAATGCTTTTAGGTCAGTGTGCTCAAATTTGGGTGCACGTTAACGAACCTCAGGTGGACGAAATTTTCGGCGTCCTCCTCTTCGGTGTCTCTTGTAATCATACGGTGGTATTGGGACGTTAGACCTCACATGTCAATCAATCAATCATCTGGTCATAGGCTCAAGTGCCAGAGGCGCGTAATCAACTGCCCCCGCTGCGATTTAAAAAAGTAAACCAATAAAATTAATGGTATTACTTTTTTTTTCTTCGCAGGCTACAAAGTATCCGACACTGTTCGGAAGGGCATACTCGATGTCTCCATGTACGAAGGGGCGCCGAAGGATCTCATGCTTGGTAACCTGGCTGCCCTGGGCGGTAAGTCGCTGCTACGGAGCGTCGGGTGTCCCCTCTTGCGTTGCGACTGCAGTGCTGAAGCTTTGTTTGATGCTCGCATTCCTGTGCGACCGAGAACTTATCCGAGCAAAAGGCATGAAATGTCGCGTATCATGACTCATTCGGACTGACGGTTTTGGAGCGGTATTGTTCCCATACTTAATTATAAACTCAGAAAATGCCAATGAAAATGTCTGGTTCTAGTTGTATGACTACGCTGTACGAGCCCGCACGACTGCGAATGCCTGCGACCGGCGGCAGTTCGTTTAGCAGCCAGCTGTCTCATTTACGCTTAGTAGCTTCGCGATGTGAAAAAAAAAAAAAATCTGCTGACTTTTTTTTTATCTACCGAGAGATCCGTGCAAATTACACGCTTGTAAACTGCATTTGAATTCTAACCAGTACTTTGCGTTGTCCTAGTTATGAAGAGAGTAGTTCGTGGAAATACGCTTCAGTCGAGTATATAAACGATATTGGGGGCTGCTGCATAACGAAATCGTCAGGCCGTATACTGTATATAGTATGCGCCGTATTCGTATGACATTTACCGCGCTGACGCGATACGAAATGTGTGCACGTTATTGCTGGGCATGACCTGTCTGGGTATCACGCTTAAATGCGCATTACCTGCGAAAACCAAACGCGGACAGAGAATGGAGCACACGAGACCCTATTCTATTTTCGCTGGTAATAGGTATCCAAGTCAAAAGCCTCGAGCTTTACTTTCATTTTTAATGTTATTACGCGCAACCACACATTTCACGCGCCATATTTATTAAAATTATTACAGTGTAAAAATTGTCATTATGTGGCTGTTCTTCACACTGCACTTGAATTTTTTATGTATTTGAATATATGTCAGTAGTGCTGATCGTAGGGCCCTTTGCATTTATCGCTGCGGAACACCTTTGTTTAAATGTTTGTCTGACATTTCGTAGTGGGCCTCGTTTATTTATTATTTGTATGTATATTGAATATTTGCATGTGTTGCCTTGCTGTGCCTGCCCTAAGTGCATCACGAAGGAGGGCCAAGTAAAGAGACACACTCTCCTTCTGCCCTCTTCGTGGGAATTCCGGAAAAATGTTTAAAGAGTTCAATTACGTTTGCCGAATGGTGTAAGCGTGCCGACAGATACTTTAGCAAACTGCATTCGCTGTTGTTTTACTAAGTCTGTCCACGTATTGTAGTGGCATGCCCCTACGTTCAACATGGCATCTGCGCTGTGAGCCTCCTACTCCTATTCAAGCTCGCTGTATTAACAGTGTAACAGTGTAGCTACACGCTAATAAGATGTATTGCGTTTGAAGCGATCGATGTCCGCGGTGGTTCACGGCCACTAAAGATGCGGGGGGAAGCGGGGTGTCACCGCTACCTTGACCGCGGCCTCGGCCGTGCGTGCTTGCAGGAAGCGCCATTTGGAACATCCTGGCGACAGCGTTCAGCCTTCCCATCTCGGGCACGCACAGCATCGTGGGCGCCGTGGTCGGCTTCTCGCTGGTGGCGCGCGGTCTGCGCGGCATCCGCTGGTGGGAGCTGGGCAAGATCGTCCTCTCCTGGTTCATCTCGCCCGTGCTGTCGGGCATCGCCTCCTCCGTCCTCTACATGCTCATCCAGTTCCTCATCCTCCGGAAGGTGCGCTCCCTACCTCCACCAGGGGGCGTCGCCGTAGTACATACTGTATCTGATGTGTGCATATATGGGCCTGTCTTTAACTACCTAATGGCCTGCCTTCACTTCCTCCTGTCCGCCTGCTCTTTGCCTGCGCACCCTAAATCGAGCCTGCAGCGGCGGAAAGCTTTGCTGGAGTCTTTGGTGTAACTGCGTTGTTAACATACGTATGTGCGAACAGCGACTCTGCATGCTCGCACTATATCTCTCAAGAAAAAAAATTGCACTACTAGCTCACAGTTTTTTGGTAACATTACGTTGCGGCCCTAAAATAATTCGTTTTTGTTAGCGATTTACTAAGGGTGTCACGTTAAAATGAAAAAAAAAAAAGATGGCTCCAATAAACTTGTTCAATGATCCGAGCCTTTGGCAGTCGCACAGGTGCGCCGCAATGTTTTCGTAGGCGCTTTACCCGTGGCGCAAATGGGCCGTTCTTCGTACGCTAATAACTGTTAACAAACACCCACACACGCGCTCTCCAAAGCCACATACAAGTTGAGAAGTCCGGAGGGAGGCTCAGACGACCGAAGCGTCGTAGCTGATCGCCTCCGCGACCACCATCCTGGTGGTAGTGGTTACAATGAAGAGGAAAAAGGCACCTAATTTCTGTCTGCCTTCAGGCGACACGGCGCAGTGCCTTATAGGGGTGGGGGGAAGGAGGGATAAAAAGAATAGAAGGAAAGTAGAAGCAGAAGAAGACAGCCAACGAGAGGAAAAAGAAGGAGATAGGAAAGTGGGGATCCGGTCGAAGCAGTCCAAGGGCGGGGTGCCACAATGCGAGAGCTACACGGCATCAGGAGACCGCGGAGGGCGAACCAGTCGGCGGGAGCTACGCTGAAGTCGGAGATCGCGAGGGCACAACCGTCCAGCTTGAAATCCTGCGAGCGAATCGTGCACTCGGCAGTGTTCTCCGAAGGCTGGGTGACCGGCCGACCTCCTCGTGACGTCAGGCTGCAGTGCGCACCCGTCGATGCTGGTTTGTGTGCGTGTGCCTGCGAGGAGGAAATGCCGCGGACTTCTAACGTTGCATGCTACCTCTTGCTCCGGCATCGGGAAGATCAGTGTTATTTCTTTTTTTTTTTTAGTTTCGCAGCTGCCTACTTATGTTTACGTATCGATCGGATATACGTAAAGGAGACCGATAAGTATACTGCTTTGCAAGGCAAGGCTCCTACAACCTTTGAACGCGTACGTTTTTTTTTTTTTTTTCCTCGTTTTCACGTTTACGATACGGGTTATCTGTGCGAGCGCGCGTTGCACATGTACTCTGCCCTCTCCACCCATCTCTCTCTGTCTCTTCTAGCCTCGTGCTCTGCATGCTCTCGAAGGAGTTGATAACCGTTGCCCACTCAAGAGCTTCGCATATTGCAACGAAGATAGGGCGCGACTGCGAGTACTGTGGTTTCGACAGCTAGACGCGCCCGAAAAAAAAAAAAAAGATAGCTCGTGAAGCACGTGCAGAATCGTCAATTCGGGGCTATCGCTGGCGTGCCGCTTATAGCCACGTGTCGCCGACCCGCGGCTTCCGCGATCGGAGAGAACACGTCGGCGAGCGCTAGAGATGGAGGAGAAAAAAAAAATGTTTGGTTGTCAAGCGATGCCGGAATGGAACGGACACTACCCTCGCGTCTCCTCTCCTATTCCTCTTCCTTTCTGCGGTACGTTCCCCGTGGCGTCCGAGATCGCTATCGGCAGCAGCAGCGCCCTGGGCCCTGGCCACGAAGTGTACGTGCCTATGGCGCCTCTTTGGCTGCGGCGTCTCGTGATTGCAGGTTTTGTGCCAACGCCTCCGGCCAAGCGCTGCTATAAACAGAAGGCTACAAGATCATCACCGTCCTAGAGACCCACACGAACGCGCTATGGGAGATTGTCTGTTCATATCTGCTGTCAATCAATCAGCTGTCTGTCAGTCGGCGACCCTCTACGTGAGGTCGGAGAAACAGTAACGCGGCATTTGTTGTGCCACATTTAAGACTAATAAGCGTGCACTTCATAGGCATTAGCAGAGTTCAGCATTGAAATACAGCTGTCTTTGCTGGACTTTTCTTCTTGCACTCTCTGCCCCTCCCCCCCTCCTTCTCTTATCCTTGGCCTCATGTCACGCAAGAGAAGTAAAAACAGCTGCTTACTTGCACCAACTGCAGCTTTAATTCTGTGCATGGCAACAACTGTGGGGTGCTTCCGGATCCTGCTTGCAAAATAATCTGCAGAACTGAATTTCGTGCCCCCCCCCTTTTTTTTCCTGTGCTTGTTCCACTAATGCACTTAAATTAATGGTCTTGTCAATCGTAGTGACCTGCTGGGCGCATGCTACCACAATGACGCACTAATCAATTGTTGCTCGTGTTGCATTTTTCTTCTGAGCAAAAGCTTTGTCTTACTGTGCTTTATCATTATACAACATATTATATAGCAACTAATTCACTCGTAAGCACTTCAATCTTACGTCTGCAAAACTTTTTTTTGTTTTGCACTCAGAACAGGGGCATAGCCAGAGGGTGGCACACCAAGTCCGTACCACCGCCCCCCCCCCCCCCCCCGGATATTTTTTTTTTTTTTCGCCATGACATAGAGAGCAAAAAATTACGATTTCAAGAGGATGCCCTTCCCAAAATCAGGGAAGTGCCCCCCCCCCCCCCTTCCGAAAAAAATTTCTGGCTATGCTCCTTTCTCAAAAGGCAGGCGAGAGGGTTCAGAGCTAGTGATGTCATCTGTTGTTCACCTTCCAATATAATTACCTGCGTAAAATGGTGCACAAAAGCAGGAATTTTTTAGGGCCTTCAAAAGTAGTCTGGCATGAGCTGGCATAACTGGGACGCTTTTTGTGAGTGATATTTTCTTTTCCTTAGATATATGTGGTGAAATGGCAAAATGAACATTCATTTTTATGAATGTCTTTCTTTACCATGCTCCTGTGTTGCACTTTTCTTGTAGGAGAAGCCACTTGAGCCTGGTCTGAGATCGCTGCCATTTTTCTACGGCTTCACTCTCTTCATTAATGTGTTCTCCGTCGTGCACGACGGGCCGCACAGTAAGTTTCAAGCTCCAACCTTAAAAATGGGAAGTCGTCTAGTGAGGTAACAAATGATATATCAGCTAAAAAAGAGGCATTCTGAATATAAGGCAAGTAGTTTTTGTAGGAAGCCTAGTGCACTATTGTACAAGATAAGCTTGCATCAAATGAACGTTGTCATTGTGAGCCAATTTGTAGACATGGCACAGGGATGTCAGAAAGCTAGCTTGTGAAAGTTTGATTGCTTTGATGTGTTACTCTAATGTTAAATGTGTCATAATTTTGATAGACAAGAAGTCTTGTAAAACTTGTGCACCAAATCAAGTTAATCCATTGTTTCTACAAAAAATATATATATTCTTTCATAAATATTACTGCAGTCAATAGTCGTACATCATTGCTAGTAGCACTGGCAAGGCAATCTTTTTCATGCAATAAAGGGTTGAATTGTTAAACAAGAATCGAAGAGCAACGTTGAATCCAGCCAAAGCTCTGCACCTTCAAAATTCAAAGCCGCCCACTGTTCGTGACAAATATGCGATTTTCTGGCCGGAGGAATCAATTCAAACTGCAATGTTGTGTACATTAATTTTTGTCGCTGTCAATTCTACAGAAATAATTGCGTCATCTGAGAACAATGCTCTGTTTGTATCGAGCCAATTATAAAGTCATTATTTATATCGTCAAGTCAACGCATTGATTATGTTGAGTCATTTCCGTGAACAGAGAGAATGCTAAAGGGTCAGCTTTTACATAGAAGCCGCAATTGCATCAGAATAATATAACATAACGTCATTAAGTGTAATTTATTGAATTTCGATAAGCAGTGCTCTTCTTTTTAATATAAAACATCTGTTAAGCAGTTGACATGTTTTCCATTCATCATTTACGTTGATGTCTTTTTTCAGTGTTGAGGTTCGACCTTATTCCCTGGTGGGGTGCCATGATCATTGCTGGCAGTATCGCTCTGATCTCCATAATTGTTGTCTGGTTCTTCATCGTTCCTCGTCTTAGGGCCACCATTGAGAGTGAGTAATAGTGCATGTTGAAGCTGTACAGTTAAGCGGCATTCGGCATGCTGAAGCTGTACGATTGAAGCTTGTAACATTTTTCGCGGGTATACGCCAAGGGCTTCCCGCAAGTGAGGCAGCACTCGATTCTGTATTAGCATTTTTTCGGAAGCTTCAGTCATTCTTGCGTGCAGCACCATACCTTGCTGCATTCCTATCTGTAAATTGCATAGCCTGAAGAAAATTTTTGGCTAGAAGTTGAGGCGATGGGCCTTTTAAAGTTCAGTACCTAATGTGTTAACTTTGCACGTGCCTTATACTGGGATAAACAAAGTGCAGTATTTAATGCGCTTATTTCAGTGATTTTGCTAACATAGTTTATTGTGTAAATGAAATCAAGTTTGTAAACTCTTTCATTATAATTCATTGTAAGGATTTCTTCTGCTTAGTTTTTCGTAAACTCAATGATAAAGTGTAAGCGAGCACAAACTAGGACAAGCATCGTTAAATAGTATGATATGTAAAAGCTTGTCAACGTCGCCACAGGCCTTGAAGGCTTTAGTATCGCTTCGGACAACTGTTTTATACGTTTCAGTACATGGCAAACTTTGTCGTAATAATGGCTTTGTTAAATAAGAAATACCCGTTTGCAATGTATACTGAGACTGGCAAACTTAGTGGTGGGCTTTGGTAGTGTGTATCATTTTATTGCAGTACTTTCACATGTGCAGCCAGAACGAAAACGGAAGAAATTGGAAATGCAGATTACACCTATATTTTGCTTTGGAGTGCTGTTTCAGCAATGGACACGTAGTCGTTGTGAAGTTGCACTCGAAGGCAGCGTTTGTATCGCTGTTAAAATGGAGCGTCGTGGGCACGACATTGCCGTGTAGATGTGTGCCACATTGCAGTAATATGGCACTTCTCCTCAGCAATAACGTGTCCAAAACGGTGGTGACCCGAGGTTTTAGGTTTTTGTACCTAACCCTAAGGGTAGTGATAGTGCCCTTGTTCCCTCCTCAGTTTTTGAGTGTTGCCGTTTTTTGATGGTGTGGACAGAGTGGAGTGGTCTCTAGGCACACATTGTGATGGTACTGCTCGCAGGCCTCTTTGACATAGATAGGTGTACTTACCCACTCGCAGTCTATTTTTTTTCCTTCCTCAATTAACTGTAGGCATGGCACGTAAGTGACTCAAACTCGTTTTAATTCTGCATTTTTATTGTGCATGCACCAACATTTTGCTGACCCTGCTTTTCTAATGGCTGCGCACGTCTATTTGCATGTGTTCCTTTTTTTAGGGGACCTTTCCAGCGATGCTGATAACGACCGAATAACCATGACTGGTTAGTGAATATTTTCGTTGACCGTTTTTTTTTTCAGTGCTGTAAAACATCTAGTTTTTTTTTGTTACTTTCTGTTCATTCATAATTGACAGCATTGTCAACAGCATCATCTCGATCTACTGGCAAGTATGAGTGCTTTTGCTTTGTCATGTAAGGAAAGTTTTTCTGTTTTGTAACTAATATCGATTGCGGTGCACATTTTATGATTGAAGAAGGCATGCTTACTTTGAATACCCTTTCACAACTGCATGTGGTGAACTATTGCAACTAGGTTCTAATGATTTAAACACATAACAATCAAAAGTATATCCAGTTTCGTATACAATCCATGTAAGTCATGTATAGGCATTTGTCAATGTGGGGCTGTGTCTCTAAATCTTTTTTTTTAGTGCAGAGTGTGCAACGGATTGCCTTGCACAGCGCTGGGGACATTCATTATCCAGCTTAAAGGGCCACTGACCAGGCCCCATGAAAGATTTTAGTTAGACTATGGAAGTTGTTGTGTGTCCAATGAGGAGCATTGTGCCACAAAGTTTTTTTCGATTGGTTCATTATGAGCTGAGAAAAATTTTTTTATACGGCACAAAACGAGGATTACAGAAGGCAAGCTTGAAACCCTTGCTGCTCCTCGGCGTAGCCTTCGCAAGCCAAATCTCTTCCCTACCCTTTCCGGCATCCGACGTAGAAGTCACGTGCGCATGACGTGCCTGAACAAGCCCAATTATCGAGCACGCGAGCGGCGTTGTTTTGTTGACTAGCGTTATTTTGTGGTCTACTGCCTGTTTCTGCGGGATGGTTTGGAAACGCTGGCTTATACCCGGTAGAATAAATCAGCACAATAAGTGTGCAAAAGTGTAGGAATGTTATTTTCGCTTTCACAGCTGTCATCTTTTCGATGCGCTGAGCACGGGGACATGAACGCATGCAAAACGCCGGCACATTAGTCCCGTATCTCATTGCAATTCACGAAGAAAACGGAAGAAAGATGTGCACATTCTGCTAGTGCGTCTCATTATTTATCTCAAGCTTCAAGCAACAAACTATATTAACTACGCATGTTGTGTTAAATGATTTTTGCCATGTCAAGTGCCACTGTTAGCAACGTAAAGAGCACAGTCGTCTATGTAACAGACCAACATCACTGCACTGCTGTGTACATAGGGCGATTCATACGTGCACGTCATGCTCTCATTCTCTAGGAGCGCGCCCGGGAAAGGAAAGGGGAGCGGCGTTCATTTCGAAATTTGACCCATTTCTGTGGCACGTTGCATTGCAAATTTAGGCAGATGTGATTGTGAATGCCCTATCTATGCATTGCGCTTGAAGCTCAAAATTGTCAAACTTGGTCTTTAATGTCTCATTGTTTGACAAAGCAACCTTGCTACGTTGGTTTTAGTTGACACGGTTAATACAGTCAAACGCAGGTAAGGTCAGCTTTCGGCAGCGTTTTACTATGTGATTGTAAAATCTAAGGTTATTGTTACATTCTCTTCCGCTCAGCAGAAAGTGGAACATTGTACCATACAACATCTGTTTAAGGTCATTTGATTCATCCCAGCTTATGGCTCGCCACGGCATTATAGAAATTTGGAGATACGTTATTTAAAATTGGCTTAGTAAAAGGCCTATAATTTAAAAGTTGATTGAAATACGTATATGTGTCTACACCATAGAGTTTCATACAATAATACCTAAAGAGGAATCTGGCGCTGTGATCATGTATCCTCATGGGAATTAGTGGAAGTACAGGCTTCTGATTGGATCGCGTTAGCCAGTGAACTGTCTACGGATATTTTTCCACAGTTTCAGTTCCGTTCCTTGTGTTCAATGGATATTGGGGTGAGTGCAAAGGACTTAAGCTGTGCCTTTGTTGTTCAAAGAAGCTAAAACTGCTAGGCCTCTCAATTTACTGCAACGCTGGAGCTGTACAAGTCGTGTTTGACAGTTTAAGCGAAACGTCGTCCACTCACCGCTGCGCTGTTGTAGCATCCCATGCCAGTGCAGAATATTACACAGAGATCAGGTTTGTTGTTAGTGAGTTTTGCCAAAACTCGTTGAAATCAATTGCAAAACGACGGTGTTGCGAAGTAGACTCACCGCCATGCTCTTCCGACTCGACTTCAAAACAAAACGAGAGGTGCGTTGGGGGCAGACGACTTGAACAGATGCACTTGGCATCGCAGCAGACAAAATCTTAAGTGTTCCTCACTTAATACTGTACTGTTATTTCCATAAATGGACATTGCGTACTTTCGAGGGAAAACCAAGAATGTTTGTTTTCAAATGTTGGAAGGAATAATTCATTACATCTTGATGCCAAAACTGGAACGCAATGGCAAAGCAATGCATACTCTGGTGGTTAAATTTGTCGAGGTTTCTCTTCTGCCGTCTAGTCACAAGAACCATTTGCAATAATATTTGTGTACAAAAAAAAAAATGAAATAAGTTTTACTTTGATACAACTTCATATTACTTTGTTTCACACTCTGAAAAGAAGCGTCGCGAATCTCAAGAACGTGATCCATCCGAAGCAGATGCGAAACCTGTACTTCTCATCATTCCCATGCGGGTACAAGCGCCGCTGAAGGAGCCCGCATAGACACTAGTGCCAGATTCCACTCTAGGTATTATTGTATGAAACTCTATGGTCTACGCCGTGCTTCTATTTTGTGCAGTCTTCCTCGCTTACTTCTTCGTTCGTTGTTTGTGAAAAGAACGGAAAGCTTGCTGTGTGTCGTGCAAATTGTGCTCCTGTCTCGCACTTTCCTGTGTCGACTCGACGACGTGTCTCCAGGATCGCAATTTGCACGACTACAATGCAAGCTTCGCCTGTTCTCTTGCAGAGAGTACACCTCTGCTAGCTGACGTTCAGAAACGTGATGGCCAGGGAGGTGAGCCTTATATAAAAACAGTGTGATATGCCAACAATACATTTAGGTTTCGAGAAATTGGTCTACTATATGACGATACTCGTAAGATGTGGCAGCCTTTGCACTGTTTCTCTTGAAACTTGGTATGATGGCAGAGGGACATGCTTACATGTGCATCAAAGACAGCTTGATGTCGTAACTGTATCTAATTTTGGCTGCGCATAACTCTGTTCCCGTTATGACACCTTCATTACCATAAGAACTGAACCCTCTCCCACGCACTATTTTCTAACATAATTATCGGGCTGTCAGTGTTTCACAGCTAGTATTGAAAAGTCATCGTCCACTTGTGCAGCATTGCTATGGCAGAATTTTCGAACCAGCTATTTGAGCTACAGCGATTGCACACTCTACGCAATGTGTAGATGCCATTAACAGCATGTGGTGATGAATTATTCGTCCAGTGGTGTAAATAGAAAATTACTGAAGCGCTGCTTGTCCTTAGTCTAACAGCAACGAAATCATTCTGTGGGGAGCGAGTGAAAGGACTTCGTGAACTGCTTACATAAGCTAGTCACAAGCAGTAGCATAGCCTGAAATTTTTTCCGAGGAGATAGGAGCAGGCAAAGGTGGTTCAGCTATACTTACGTATAGTTGCCAGTGGTCACAGTATCTGCCTTAGATTTTTTTTTTTTTTTCAGTCTATAGTGCTTTAAGGGTTTTGTACATCACATTGTATAACAGGCTGAAGTAAATTATGTATTATATCTACATATGGAAGTATAAGGTGTGACAGAAGGAAGCATGGGAGGGGTGGTAAAGTTTCTCAGTATACTAGTGACATACATCTCCAACTTATCAGTAACAAATCTCAGTATTGTAGAACGCAGAGCTGAAAGTACTTTAAAAGGAAGACAGTAGCTTACTACAGTTGTACATAGCTTTAGTAAAGCTTGTTTCAGTATTGTGAACTCTCGAAATATAACGTTTAGTTTTACTCTAATGTAAATCGATAAGGCACTCGCTCGTCGGGCTGTAAATCATGGAACCTACACGAGTTTGAGAATTTGTGCTGCTGCTTCAAGAGCGGACGTCTTAAAATGTGCTCAGTTGTCCCTGCACAACTTTTACATCATAGAATCTTGGTTATTGTCAGTCTGGTCTTCTGGTGCATATTGCAACAAGGGGGAAAGAACTTTCTACTTTTATTCCTATCGATTCATGCAGAATTGGCCCAGGCCACCAAGGATTTACCCAAGACATTGACGTATTCATTTTCTCCGACCGACCCTGTGAGCGATGATGTCATTGACACCGATGGCAACAAGAAGGTAAGTTCATTGGGAAACTATTACCATTACCCTTGCACCATAAAACACCACACATCATTAAACTATTATCATCACCTGCAAATGCTTATGTCATGTTTTACTCTTCAATATAAAATTGATTGCTCTTGTCTCGATGACTCAGTGTTAAAAAAACTGCAGTGCCCTTATCAAATTACTTCAGTTTCTTTCACTCTGTTCATTATCAAAGTAAATACCGCTGCCAAAATATGTAGTCACAGCAAGGGCTCAAGTACACGCACATGGTAGCCACATAAAACACCTTGAGTTCAGGAGCAGAATGGTTAATAAAGATGAGCCTTTACTAGAAAATTTCGAATATTAAGTCAAATGATTTCCTGCTTGGTTCAGCCTTTGATTTGAATAATTGCTATTAGGCTTGTGCAAACAGTGAACTCTAGGTTCGAAGTGGATTCGAAGCAAATAATAATTTTTGTCGAATAGTTTCAAATCGAATTCGAATATATACATATCATATTATCAAAAAATGGGCACGTTTGTCATAACCTAATTCACCTGCACAATATTTTTTGAATATTTAAACAAGGCCTGTGCAAATTCCCTTTTTTTTTTTTTTCAAAGTAAATAGAAACAACTTTCAATGATGGCAGGATTTGACTTTCGGTAGAATGCTAGTAGTAACCTGTAAAATGATATAGGTTTCAAAATTATTTCACTTGGGGAATATAACCCGGTACAGCAAACTCTTCGACTTCAATAATTAATCGATGTGAAGGTAATATGTTCATTTAATCTTAAAGTGGGGCTTTGCAGCAATGAAAATTTTTCCTGGATAGGTGTCTTCACTGCTTAAAATTTCTTTGTTGCAGTGCAATGATTTTCAGATAGGTTACATATGAACTAATATATAGTAGATAGATGTTTTCACGACTTAGCACTTTTTTTTATGGCAGTGAAACCACCTTTACAGGAGGTTACATGCAGACTAACTTACACCTATTCGTTTATATCGAAATGTAGTTCAAAATTTTCAATATTTTAAATTTGAATTGAAACAAATTCAAATACTCTAATATTCATGTGAATATTCGAGGCATTCGAATATTTGTACAAGCCTAGTTGCTATGTATGCGTAAATGTCGATACTTTTCAGATATAAGAGAGTTTGAGAATTGGGACACCAAAAAGCTTGGGGGCCCGAAAAAATTTGCGAGCAGCTAGGGCGCATGCACAGAATCCAAGGCGCTCATGGGCTTAAGCGCTCGCATTGTCCCAAGACCCAAAAATTCAAAATTAGCGAGGGTCCCCAAGGAGGCTTGCATCATGAGCGAGATGTCACAGATGCAACATGTATCGTGATGCAGTATGGCCCATCTATCTCATAGTATTAACTTCCTCACGTGTGGTGTTTCGTGATTTTGACCTAACGCAGTCTGCAATTTACCCAATTCTCAAACTCTGCTGATCCTATGAATGCAAGACCAACCTATGCAATGCAGCTTAGAGATCCGTGTCTTGGGCCCCCAATTCCTAAGCTGTCAATAGTTTAAGAATATTTCAACATTTTTACAACACCATAATAAACACAACATTTGTGTAAAGTGAGATGAATTCCATCTCTAAAGGCATAGTACTATATAAGCGTATGACTTGAGTGCTTAGATAGATTAGCAGGTTATGTTGCTTGAAGACCTAGACTGTCCTGTATACACAACAATCATTCGCACTCTCTGAAGAATAATTTGTAGCTTTATGCATGTGAAGAAGCCGCTTCATTCTTCGTGAAGTGCTATTTGCAGTTTTAACTTTAAAATTATATCTATAGACCTGAACATAGTTTGGTATTAGTATTTTCATGTCTCTTATAAGTCTGAAAACTTTTCTATAAATTAATCGGATTCAATTTTGTCTTTTCTGGCACCATTTTATTCGGGTCCAATTTAATCTCGGAAATCGCAATTAGGGACATGGTTTTTTTTTTACACTATAGCCTGGCACCATGATCTCCAGTTTTTCAAACAGGCACTGTGCCGTCATGGTAATGATGTCATTATGTGCATCTGAAATGCTTGCATAGGCTTACCTTGAGCAAGGCTTGGCCTAAGACATGGATATATCTGCGCACATAAACCTTTCTTCAACAAAACTTTCAGAAAGGGATCTCATTGACTCTTATTATGTTTTGCACCCAAGATTTACTTGTTCCTTGTGCATAATCATGCTTTAAAGAGAAAAAAATGGACGACAAATTATTGCCAAGCAAGCACGGACCTTGTCATTTATCTGCCCACTTTAGCGGCAGCTTGATATCTTATTATAGACTTTCAAGAAGGATTCCAATTCGTATCCAACATGTCGCATGATTCCTATGCATATGAAAACTTCTAGCAGCAGATTTTTATGGCCGCTGCATTTTCGATGGCGGCGAAAATGCTCGAGGCCTGTGTACTCAGTTTTAGGTGCACATTAAAAAACCCAAGGTCGAAATTTCCAGAGCCCTCCACTATGGCACGTCTCGTAAGCATATGGTAGTTTGGGGATGTTAAACGCTATCAATTATTATTACTCGCACCATATTCTTCTCTAGTTTTTTGCGAAAAAAACTATTATTTGCGGTAACCTTGCTAAACTGGGTCATGAGGTAGCATAGTGGAGGAATGGCTTATATACCCATTAAATGTTTTGCGTATCAATATGTGTGAACACTCTTGAACGAACAGCAGCCTTGCTCGATTGTTATGTTTGATGTCAACGCATCTCCTACTAGTTTTCACAAAATGGTGATGTGAACCTGTATCTCATGGTTGTGCATAATTTTTTTCACTCTTTCCTTCAGTTGAGTGAAGCTGGCATAATGAATGGTGGCCACAAGACCAGCATTGAAGTTATTTCGGGCAAGCTCCAGCACAGTGAGTTTACAACACTTTACAACTCCATGCTATGCAAGTACGAGACGGCGCAGCAGCTTGCTTTCGAAACAGTTAGCTTGTAGCTCTTGTGCTTTTTGTAAAAGAACCAGCCATGGTTGCTCTGCAGCTGTCTTCTGCTACTGTGTTCTTTACTGGGGTCACTGGTTGAATTCTCAGCTGCCGTTGATGGGCTAACTTTCAGCGGTGTGAAAACAAGCACAGTTGCTTACCTAAATTTAGGTGCACATCAATAAGGCCCTGCAGAGCTTCTAGGAAAGCTTTGTATTTATGCACCAGTCTGCACCAATCGCTGCATGATCACGATGCAGTGATTTTGTGGAGATCGTGAGTCAAGTAAATCACTAGGTGGTGCTTTCACTCGGCTTAAATTTCACCTTAGCACTTCGTCCGCCCCCGATCCTTTTTCGAGCACAAGAGAGCTGGCCCAGTGGTAAACCTGTTCAGAAACCTGTGCCCATAGTAAGGAACTCCTGTTATTGTATCCACCTTCCCAGGCCTATCTACAGTTGGTACCTTTTTTTTGTTCTTTTTTTCATGCTCGTGAATTTTCTTGTAAACGGTATTACGATACTTTGATTCTTAATCCAGTGCATGGTTAGTCCATGCATTACAATAACCTGCCGTGGTAGATTAGCAGGCTGAGGTGTTGCACTGCTAACCTCAGAGGTGCGGTTTCGATTCCCGGCTATAGCGATCCTGTTTCAAAGAGTGCAAATTTAGAAGAACACCGTTGTGCTTAGAGTAAGGTAAATATTAACGAACGCTGAGTGTAAAGATTGATCCAGAGCCTCCACTGTGTTGTGTGTGCCTCATTATCACGTCGTTCTTTTAGTACGTTGAGCCCAAAATCACGTGCATTACAGCAACATATAGTACACTTCATATTCCTTGTTTTCACTTTTTCTCTCTATGCTTATTCTGTAGTTGTAAAGCCGATATAGTGCTGTGTATTAGCCGTGTAACATGGCCATCCCATCCATTTGCATACTCTATGAATAGGAGAAATTTTTTATGCTATCAAGCATTAGTGCTGTTAGAGGAGCTCTTATACCCGTGACACACGGGCAAAAGTAAAGTACTTTGAAGTAAACCCCTTTTGTCACCTAAGGGGACCATTTGCAGAAAGGAGTGGCGCTTATGACACACGGTGCCGGACTACTGCTTTAGGTGGTGCCTCAGAAGAACGCTGCAGAAAAAATGGCGCTGTTTGTGGAAGCAGCAAGGTTGGAAATATTAAAAAGAATCTGCGCATGTACATCACATTCAGCGACGCCGGAGCATAAAACCGTTTTTTTTTTATTGTCTGGTGGCTTATAATGCGCATACCTGTAATTTTCTTTCGCTTTTTTGCGTTTTTATCAGCAACCTAAGTTCGTCTGGCAACTATGAACAGTCGGTGTGTTGCTGTTTTTGTTTTTTGTCGTGCTTTTTACATGGCTGCGTCCAGCTGGGTCAGTGACGGCGTGCCGCGTTTCATCGTGGTCCTGCGATGTCTCAGCGCAGAGACAGAGATAAAGCGGCAATTGAGGTGGGCCTGACTCTTGTCGCCCTCGGCTCCATCGAAGATGAGCTAAACGCTGCGAAGGCAATTTTGCTGTGAATTTGCGCCCGTGTACGGGGAATACCGGTGTCGGTGAGGCTCTCTGCAATCGCCTGGTACACTCCACCGTTGTGCTTTTGCCATCGCAAGGCGTCCAAATGGTCCTCCCATAGCTTTATCAGCGCCCAGGTCTCCTTTTCAGTCCACTGGACGCGCGGTTTTTCATCACCGACTGAGGAGACTCCACTGTTACAAGATACTACGTCACCGACACAGCAACTGCCGCTGCGAACCCTAACATGATCGCGCTTGTGACGTAATGCAGGCGTTTGAGAGTACGGACAGACTATAGGCCTTCACTTTTCAACAAATCACACTGCTGCTGAAAATGAAAACATTTTCTCAGCGCAAAAAAATACTGAGAGGGCACCGCAGTGTTGTGACACGTTTTCTTCTATTGATAAATTATGCACACTGTATGCGAGAGTACTCCCTTCCTGCCAGAAAAGTAGATACGGGATCTGCTTTTGCGAAAAGGATCTTTGCCGGAAAGGAGTTACTCCTTTGTCGTGTGTCACTGCGCCCAAACGCCTTTCCGAAAGATGTCCCCTTGTCTAAAGGACTTCAGGTTGCCCGTGTGTCAGGGGCATTAATGCAACTAACTCAAGTGCACAGTTGTCGGCAAGTGTCTAAAATTTAATTTCCACTAAGTGGGGAACACTAAAGTCTTGATAATGTTAATTACGTTTAAGGAAGTGTAAAATAAACGCATTACCAAACTGGCAAGCTGGTTTAGTTGTCGTAGTCTTGAAAGTAACAGCAACGTTCATGCTATCTCTGTAGATGATCTTCCGAACCTGCACCCAAACCCTCACCCGGTTCATCCCTCCCACAAGAGGCTTTCACTGGTCATGATCGAGGAAGCAGCTCTGGTAAGCTTCAAGTAATCAAAATATTTCTTTAAGGTTGGAGCGATATGCAGTATTTGCATTGTGAGCTCACTATTCTTGCATGATGAGAAATAAAAACAGTATTTTTTGTTTAGTATGTATTTCATAACTTCTTGAATGTTGGGCAGGGTGTCGTAGAGAAGTTTATGTGCTAGTGCTGCAGTTTCTGTGTTCAAACAAATTTGGGGAAGAGAATGCATTATGTGTTATCAGTGTTATTTTTGTACACACATTGAGACACGCTGATAAAGTTCGAGAAAGGAAACAGTAGCTGATTTCTCATGCAGTAATATCATATATAACTGTTTCTGCAGCTTTGGGCATTTGTGCGTAATCTCTCGAGCTCTAGGAAGTACTTAAAGCTCACCTTATTCGTAATTCTCCGATTTACAGCACTAAGAACAGGCGTCATTAATTCAGTAGAACCCTGTTTGACTGTAGTGCTAGCATTGTTATAGTATCATCTCACATGCAGTAATCTCTTGGTCAAATCTCCCCTTTGCTGTTGCTGAGGGGAAAGTTCTACTCATCATGGCCAGACTGGAAAAGCGCGCGGGCATTCAATCTGTGGCTTACGCAATGCGTCTGTTTGCACCCCTCACCGCAACACCATGTTATCACTGCGACCCTGTCATTGCGTTCACAATTTCAGTCCATGCAAAAGTAGACGCAAGTGTCCTTTTCGGCAAGCAGGAACGCTTTCCTAACTACGGCAGGGTCGCTGTGCCCCACGCGGTTAGCAGTGGCACTAGCAGTGGTGAAATGCTACCATAGCATTCAACTCGATAGCGATGACCATAAGACTGAACGCTCTCACGTCTTTTCAGTCTGGCCATGGATTCACATTGTACTTATACTGCCATTATGTCCCAAGTTTTTTTTTTTTTTTTTTTTTTTTTTTTTTTTTTTTTAACTGCTGTGGTGTGTTCAGTTTATTTATGCCATTGCAGTCTTCATTTTTGAAGCTTACATTCATTGTAACTTGTTAATCAAAACACAGACATAGATATGAGCTGTATATATGTCTCCCATCAGTAGAATCATTTCCCTTTTGTTTACTCCAGCAGGGTTTTTCTAAATGTTTCAGAGCTTTCGTGCTATATGCGATTCCTTCCTTTCGCCATTTGTTAAACTTGTTATATGTGTAAACTGCAACCTCTGAGAGTGTTTACGCGCTGCCAAGCTCAGTCAGCAACCTGCATGTGACCGCTAGTCATGAGGGAGCTTTAGAAATAGCTTACCCAACTGCTTGCATTTTGTCAGGGTTGCTGTTGTGTTCAGCATTCCCTACAATTGTTTCCTCAAACTCCACTTGTGCAAAGCTTAGTATATTGTCTGCCTCCTCATGACAAGCGCCATTTAGCTGACCAGAGGACAACAGTCTCGCAGGTCACGCCACACAATACCATTCTTTGTCATTTGGCAACACACATAGCTTCATATCTAGGTGGCACCACAGTAAAGTGTTCATGCCCCGTGGCATTATTCCTGTAGTAGGTGCCAGGGCATCATAAGAGGTCCCCTCCTCCGCATTCTCGCTGTTCTCTTCATGTGAGCTCTAACCTCACTGTCGTGTTTACAGATGACAGAATGTTTGGATGATCCGCCAAACGAATGCACTCAGCACTGTTCAGAGATGCAGGGAAGTGATATGACAAAGCAGGAAAGCCTTGGAAAGCAGCATCATAATCCACTGCACCTTTTACAGTCAGTGTGTGCCAGAGCACTGAGGTCCACCAGGGTTGGTGGTTTGACTTGGCTTGGCTTTGTTTTGCCTAGCTTGTCTTGGCTTTGGCTTGGCTGAATTTGGATGTTCTTTCTAAAACTGTTGCGTTCTTCTCATGGGAGCATACAGAAAGTGCGCTGAAAGAAAATGACTTCTTTCTGCATTTGCGCATGTTTGCAACTCCATGCAAGTTCTGTATCACTTATGCCACATCGAAGTGATAGGCGGGCGTACTTTTCAGCTGCCTCACCTAAATAATGTCCAAATGAAGACAAGCTAAGAAAAATGCCACGTATGTCTCAGTAAAAGAAATTGGGGTGAGTGTATTCATGGTACGATTGAGTTTTAAACCCACTTCAGCTTCAATATTCAATATGTAGAAAAGAAAAAATGTCATCTAGTTCATTTTATGGTGTTCGTGTTTCGTGTATTGATAGCACATGCATTGCTTCACACTGTGGCACTGTCTGCTGAAGCTTGAAATTTTACTCCTGTATTCTGAGCGAGCCCTGCTAGTGAGCTCACTGGTTGGCTTGGAACAGCAGTCGATGTCCACTGCAGTGAAGCAAATTGGTCCGAAGCTACTGTAGAATCTTGGTGAATGAAAATTGCCGAAGCAGAATTGGTGGAACAACCCGCTCTAATTTCATAAGCTTTGTATTTATGGGTCGTGGCCTATACATTTTCTCTGTGAATGGAAATGAAAAATGTCTTACCACTTCTGTCAGGCTTTGTTTGGAAAGTTTCTGCTGCACTACTTATAATGGCCGTAAAAAACCTGCTCCAGACCGGTCAACGGTATGCAGGCTTATCTCTTGTAACTCTCGTACTCTTTCTCCTTTCGTGCCAGGCCGTGCCTCCTATAAAAGAGAACCACGATGACGACAAGCCAGAGACAGCGAAGCTCTTCTCATTCCTTCAGGTTCTCACCGCTGTATTTGGATCCTTCGCCCATGGCGGCAATGATGTCAGGTGACTGTCCCGTTCTCCTTGTTTCTCTCTTAACTTGTAAGGAAAGTGTGGCTGCCTTCGTAAACTCGCGAGTCAAGAAATTTTATTGTGGCTTTTCAACTTACTTGCTGTGGACTGATGTGTGTGATGTACCGTGCTGCCTAGGCGTCGTATGCGGAGGAGGGTGTGCTCAACATGCTCCCCCTACTTTTTTTTTTCCTCTGAGCTGCATGCCATAGCATAAGGGTATGCAAAGTAATTCACAATGTCAATTACTGCACGAGGAGTGTGAAATGTGAACTAAAAGGAATTAAAAGTGAGATAAATGTGTATTACAGTTAATTTAATGTGAATCAAGTGTGAACTAATGGTGAATCAAATAGCAGGGTGAATTTATTGGAATCAAACCTAAACTTACCGTGATTCTAAAGTTAAATACAGCACACATGAATTAAAAGGCAAATCAAATGTCAAATAACGCCTCAGTGACCAAGTCTCGGCAAGTCAAAACTGAATCGATGTCTAGGCAACCAAAAACTTGAGTATTCTCAGAACGTCAAACTACATGAGTATGCCTTTAGAGCTCTGGCTCTTGCTTTTGCTCTCCTTAGTGTTAGTTAAAGAGCCTGTAAACTTTTTTTTTTCCTTACTTGGACTACGCATAATAAAATGCTTGCTCTAGTGCCTGCTGATTGGCGTGGCGTATTTCTGCACAAGTTTTACGTTGAAAGTCTGAGTCCTATTTGCATGATTCTGCAACTCCAGCACCTTGAGTCTCATCTTCTTTGAGCATGCATAATTTTGACTATACATACTGGCTGTGGTGTGTTCACAGCATAGAGGCTGCAGAGCGACCAGTGATTAGTATAGTATTGTTACGTTTGTTTACTACTTCCTGTGTTTTTAGACATTCCTGTTTTTTTTTTTTTTTTTTTTTTTTTGTCTGATGTTCAACAGCAATGCCATTGGTCCCCTGATTGCACTGTGGATGATTTACTTTGATGGCAATGTGTACCAGAACTCGGAGACTCCCATCTACATCCTTCTATATGGAGGAGTGGGAATCAGCCTGGGACTGTGGATTTGGGGTCGGCGTGTTATACAAACCTTGGGCGAAGACCTAACCAAAGTGACACCTTCCAAGTAAGATTGCCTTGATCAAGTTTCTAATGTATAGTAGACTCGCGATAATTCAAACTCTGATAATTCATAGTTTGAAATACTCTCAATATACTCTCAATGTATTTGAGTCTTTTAATTCAAACTCCATCATTTGGTCAATTCATACTTTTTGCAGGTCCATACCAGAAAATATCAGCTGTTTTTTCACTGCTATATAAAAATGTTTTTGCTTATATAATCCTAACACTCTAAATATTAAAAATAAGCACATGAGGTCTTCAATGAAGAATGCTTTGCAAGTAAACAAATTTTTTAAACGAAGCACATGCACGGTAAACCATGACGACAGTTGGAAATTCACGATTTCTTTAAAAGGTCTCATCAGCAATAAGTGGCCAATAAACTTGTGGACTTTACACCTCTGCTTTCTGTTTATTGTGTGCAGTTAGACCTTAAAAACTCTTAAAAATTTGTTTGATGTGATCAAATCAATGCCTAATCATAATGTGTGGTGTCGCCTTGTAGTGCGCCGTCCGCACCGCTTCTCAAACATTCGACAGCTGACGCGCGCGCACGCGCCGTCGCGCCGCCCCAGAGTCATTTATCTGAAAACTTCTGATAATTCAAACTTCTTGATAATTTAAACGAAATTCAGAGGTCCCTTCAAATTTGGATTAATGAGCGCTGACTGTATATATCAATATATGCTGAAGTTCTGAGGTAAGGAGCATTGATATATGATACAGCTGAGTACAGTATATCTAAAGTATAGTGAACTAGAATAGGATCTAGTGGCAAGACCAGCTGAGCTCCAGCGTCGGCTTTCACGTGGATGCCTCCAGGTGGCCCTTCTGCTAATTTTTACGCCAGATTCGGCTGCCTTGGCGGGCCGTCGCAGAATCCTGCACAGCTGCGGATGTGGTTACTCCCAACGCACGTTTGTGTTCTGCTTCATGCAAACGTAAAATTACGAGGTTGGTTACTGCGTGGACAACCTGGCAAAACATTGGCACAACATCAGGAACCAGTGACGGTTTTCCTCGGGGAATGCGCACTTCAGTGCCGTTTATCACGTAGACATATTCGCGCAGAATGTATCTTGGCTCGAAATGTTCGCACTCCGCTAAAGCTTCGATCAGAGGCTTGTCAGCCCTTTGGAGGTTGCGCTCCCACCTTCTGTGGAGATCGTCATCCCTGGAAGCGACGACTTCGGAGCGCCTCGTTTACCGATTGGGCTACCCAGAGCAAAGCAATGAGAATCTGTTCTTCGCTTCAACATACTGCGAGCTACATGTTTGTTGGTGCGGGATATCTCTCAAAGTACAGACCCCATCCCGGTACTGGCGAGAGAATGCAGCAGATTGCACCGGCACATGTGCTGTAGAGTAGCTTGTTAGAACTGGAAATTCAACTGGCCTGCAAGCGATGCTCATCAGCTTTGCTCTCTTACGTGGCCCGCGGCCCACAAGAGCACGGCAGGCATCCCACAAGAACACTTGTTGAGAAGCACGCACACGGACCGGAGGAATAAAAAGCGCGTCTCTTGTGCGCTAGGATTTTTTTCTGGCCGTCGCTGGCCCTCTCGTCTATACCACTCGGGCTAAAGATTATTTCGAACATCTACAAATGACAAGAAAGCGACAGCACTATGCTTCCCGCTTATGATATCTGCCTTAACGCATACTCCGAAACGCGCGCATGCAATGAAAGTGACACGGAATAACACGGTGCTAGATGTAACGCAATTCACGAAACGAAAGAAAAGCAGCATAATTACTGTTTCATGTTTTGTTGGGCTGACACTATCCCTTAAGATAGTCCGTATCTATGCCTTCCACAAGCCTTGGTCAGTCGGAAAATACATACACTCGAGGCCCAGATTCACGATTTCCACAGAAATGTGGACACAACACTTCCTTGGCACCGAAGCTGCTCGCAATCTGGTCAATCACCAACGAACACGAGCACAACCACAAGCATCATGACTCCGTAGTGCCAGACGGCACACAGAGAACGATGTAACATTAGTTGTTTCTCGTGGAAGCGCACTAATGCTGCAGGGATAGCAACGCTGCTGTGAACGTGCCCCTGTATGCCGGCGTCGGTTTTGTTGTGTGCCACCACAGCGCACAATGCAACCAGCGTCGTCAGCCCGTTGACATATGCGGTAGAGCTTCAAAGTCGTGACGAAGTGTCTTTTGGGTAGTGGTGGCTCAACTCGCCAAACACATACATACTCAGCACACGCACTGATTGACTCTCGCGCTATTCAGAGAAGACGCTGCCGGTGCTTGCTCGCCTCACACTCATGACATGAAATGGCGCAGCGGTGTCGCGAGAAATTCTAGCGGCCGTCCGTGTTGTTTTGGGCCGCCGAGACAGCAGCCGTGGCCTGCCGGTTGTGCCACTAGATCATATTCTAGTTCACTGAAGTCTAAAGCATTGTTGGTTGTGGTTAAATGGGTACTAAGAGAAGATTTTTAGCCTTGCGTTTTTTTGCTGCATTGTGTTTCGGGGGGCCTGTTAGTCACAATATGACACATTGCTTGCTGCAGCACGCGACAGATAATTAATTACAAGCCCCTCATCATTGGCCAGTTTCAACTTCGGTTTGAGAGAGCTCCTCCAAAAAAGAAAAGCCGCTGGGTGCAACTGTTGCCACCTAGCTTGTGCAGCTCTTGACCACTTCAGCCCACAGAACTGTGAAACATTTCCATTCAGTCCGCATTAAGAATTACTTTTGAATAGGAAACGGGACTGCAGTGTCTCCAAACAGAAAACTTTCAAAGCGTGCACCACGGCCACGCACTCGCGACGAGCCGTCGAGAAGTATAGACTGCGGAAACATAAGCGACAAGAGAGAAATGGTGGCTATGATGTCATCATAAATTGTTTTAATGGCTAAAATGTGGTGACGTGAGGGAAGTAGGGGGTTCTAAAAGGGTCCCCTTCAATGGTGTCAATAGCACGATGGAGTCGAGTGCTCACACAAGCTTCTAAATTAAGTTAGGATACCTTCCGAGCAATATTCACTGTTGATATTTTGCAGATGATGTGCAAATGTTCAAGGGAATCGAACCCGTAGGCTATCTTGGCTGTGAAATTTTGTGTTATACCCCTTTAATAACGCCCGAAATGCGAAAACATTCCAGGTGATTTCGATAGTAGCAAAACGAATACTATTTCTCTGTTGAAAGAGCAAAAGGTGTGCAATTTTAGTGGCAAAATGTCACTTGACAAGGGACACATTCAACAGAACATTCTTGATGCACATGCGTGTTTGATAGCTAACTGCTTGACTTAACTTGGCTTGTCTAAATCACAATCTAGAAGACAGGAATATCTAATCAGTGTGACATCACTGATTGCATCACATTAGTGTGGGATGTGTAAGCTAAGTGTGTTCAGACAGTTTTTCTTTTTTTTTTTTCAAGTGCTGTTGATTTATTCGAACATGTAATTTGCTGGAAATTTTTTAATATTGCAAGGCCACGCATGCATACGTACTTGCTCTATGCTGCGACAGGTGTGCGGCATGGCATACCTTGTAATTTTTTTTTGCTTGGAAATCGCTTGCCTGATCTTTGAAGCGCCTCTTTGTGTTTTCAGATACACTTGTGCTCATATCTGCTGTTTCTCATGTCACATGCAAACATTTGATTAATAACTTTCTGCGCTGGCTGTGCCATGGCATCACAGGCTCTTTGAGATCGCTGTCATGTTCTGTGATATCCCGTCACGATTCTGGGCTTCTCATGCCAGTGCTTAGCCGGAGTATTGTAGCAATGAACCGATTTTGCTACGGTTGTTTTGTTATATAGTAAGTTGTTGAGAGACAGTCGAAATTGACAGAAGACCCTTTGTTGTTTCGTTAGAGGCAGCATGCTTGTATTTTTCACATATCAAGGTCTATGCTTGTAAGGAATATTGATTGCAATACATCTTTGGTGCCAGATGCAGCGTCACTATAACCAGTCCTAGGCGTTGGTGCTTCGCATCGCGTACCACGAGGACAACGAAATAAAGACTTGCTCTGCGCTGTCTTCCCACTGTCAACCTTGTCCCATGTGCTGAGAAACCTAGACTATGTAGCATACCCAACCTTGAGGAGGTTGAATGTGACTGGCTTTGTGCAACGCATTGCTGCTTAGAAATTTTCGATGAAATGGATGTCTCGTGCCAAAAGTTGTCACTGTGAGCACTTGGAGAAAAATTGGCATTTTGTCGTCTTGCGGACTTCTAGGAATTTAGTAATCTGGCCCTAAAGATGCAGGGCCGACAATCTCAACCTACTGCATTTCGTGGTGTAAAGCAGCATTAACCGCTATAGACTCATCATGGGGCTGAAAGAAACCAGGAAAATGTTCCATTGAACAGTACCGTTTACCGAGAGGGAAAAAGAGGTGCGAAATTCTAGCATGAAACCATTTTTTTCATCATTCACAACTTTAAAGGGATGAGGACCAAGTTCACAGTGCTGAAGAGCCGAAGGTGAACCAGTAACATTAGAGGCAGTTGTTCCATTCAAGCAGCAATTCCATTTAAGATATCTTAGTTTGCAGAGAGTCTACTGCAATAATTTTTGCATAATGCAGAACCCTACATCGCGACCCAATGAACAATGGTTGCTCTATCAATGCATTCAAAACTGCTATTGTCCAAGTATAACTGCCCCCTTTTATATCGCTTTTTTTTTTCTTTCTTTCTCTTTCTTTCGTCGTGCAGTGGTTTTACCATTGAGATTGGTGCAGCCTCTACAGTACTGCTAGCGTCTAAGGTGGGCATTCCAATCAGCACCACACACTGCAAAGTAGGCTCCATTGTGTTTGTGGGTTGGGTAAGATCACGCAAAGGTGTCGACTGGGGCCTTTTCCGAAACATCATCATGGCCTGGCTGCTGACTCTACCAGTCACCGGAGGCTTGACTGCTGCAATTACGAGCATCCTGTATGCCGCCTGCTCCCTGTGAATACAGCGGCACCGTCGGCGGTGCCATGCCCAAGTCACGCTGTGTCGGGCCTCAGTCAGACTCGCCACCACGTCCTAGTCTAGGCATCTCCACATCCACTGCTTCTACGATGCGGTCAGCGTTGCCATGAACGTTGCAGCAAGGTTGAAGTTGCCACGAATGTTGTGGCAAAGTTGAAGTTGCCACGAATGTTGTGGCAAAGTTGAAGTTGCCGCGAATGTTGCGGCAAAGTTGAAGTGGCACATCGGTGGTGATGCCTTGCGTGCATGAAAATTGTGGCCCACCCAGCATCCCCGTGCTACTTGGGCTTGCTGGAAGGAGCCAAAACAATAAGACTTTCGTATGTCTTCTTTCTGGTCCAACCATGCCAGCTTGTAGAGGAGGACAAACAGTGACAGCCGTGCTGTGATGACTCTTTCAGCTGGCAGGAACAAAAAACAAATTTTCATCAAAGGCAAGTCATACAAGGTTGGGCAGGATGAATGGAGGAAACAGTGTTTGCTTCAGGCAGTGTGCTTAAGTGTCTGGAGCAACATCTCTACCGCAGATCGCTCTGATGTCACTGGAGTACCAGCAAAGCTGGTGGCATGAAGAATACTGCGGCAAGCTGCCCCCTAGTGGACCTTTTACAAGAACAGTGTTTGTGCCATTGTGCTTGTTCACACAGCGGAGGAATCGCCGCAGAACTTTTCCTTTTGTTCTCATTTCAGTATGTGCTAGTCTTTGTGGCTTGTCGGTCGGCCTGGAGATATGAATTTTGGGCAGTTTTATCTCTACCATTGTTGACTGTTGGCTAAAGAGCTTGTTTTGTTCAGATTATTCAGTGAGCCGGGTCTCTTGCAATAACGTTCTTCACTAGTCTGCACACAGTTTTTTTACATGAAGATGTAGCTTTATGGGCATAATAGTAATAGCTAGTCTGCCTTGATTTTAGTATACAGAAACACTAGTGAAATCATTGTGCAAGGAATTTATATTTACACTTCTATACCACTGGCTGCATCATTTTGTGTAGTCGTTGTAAATCACGGCACATCTGTTGTTGAACCTTGTTTGTTCTTTGAATGTCAGTTAAGAAAAAGCGGTTGTGATGGGAGACTGTGACCTCTGGTATGAAAGCTAGCTCAGAGAAAGTCAAATGATGCTATCAACATTAAAAAGCTCTTTCTTTTGTATATGTGTGCTTAAGGTAGCACCTTTATGCTCCATGAGCCAACTTCTTGTCTGAGGAAACCCGTGGAATGAATGTTGTTAATAAATATAGTATAATGTAGAGTGTGCATGTAAACCCATGGTATAAATCGAGTCAGATATGCTTGCCTATACACTCAGTCAGGCTGTATTTACTTCCGAGACATTTTCAATATATCATGATGGTTGATAGGATATATCAGCACACAGTTGCTTTCATGTACAGTGAATTTTATAGTGCACAGTCAGTCAAGAACTTTATTAAATGGTCCTGAGGAGTTTAAGCCACCAGGGTTTTTCTAGTTCATTGTGCCTTGTTCAGCGTGAGACACTGCGGTCTGTACAAGTCGTGTACTCATGTCAGCCGTAGTTGTCAGCTGAACGTGGCCACATTCTATGTCGCTTCGCAACCACAGCCATTTGTTAGTGTATTTAACAACCGTGTGTTATTCTGCCACAAAAAGCATTTCGATGTGTTTTTGCTTAAGATAATCATTGGCCCACACAGCATAATGAGTCATTTGCAGTGAATGTGTGCCTAAGAACATCGTCGGCGGAGAGATCAAAGTTTGCAGTCGGTCTGGCATGAATGTGAACCACTTTTTGGTAACTAGACCTTAATGGTGTTCATGTTTTGGAAAATGGGGAAGAAATATAAAGTGACTGCAGTTGCTCATGAAAAGTGCACACACGCAGGGTTCAACAGAAAAGCCATCTTTTCGCAGTTGAATGTTCGAGATGTGGCTGATGTGACTTTGCATGGCGTCCTTTCGAGTATACAGGTGTTAGGTTTGCCATCGAAGTGGAAGAAAGTTGTACATTAATTGCCACATTTAAAAGGTAGTTTTTTGTCTGGTGTCCTTTAGTTTCACAGTTTGATAAAATGTTAGCTGCATACTGAGCATTCTGAAATGGTTTGTTTGCAGCCTCTGCTTTTTAAGCAAGCAAAAAATTTTAAGGGGGTCAGGCAATGTTTCTTGAATCTTCCAAGCAATGGCGAAGTGTTGTCCTGTTGCCATCATATGAATGAATTAGCTGTGTTCTAACTTGACTCTTACTTACCACAATTGTCATCAATAGTGCATCGAGGCCTTGATAGCTGTTTATTACCTAAATGCTATTCAAATGAATTTTTTCGTAATATTTTTGTAATGTGCAACCGCTTAACCATGTAGCTTTTTTGAGCTTATACAGAAGAACCTCCATGGTCGTAAAATTTATTAGGGCAGATGAAAGATGCTTGTGGTGAATGGAAAGAAGGCAACATTGGTAAGTATGGGTGGTGTTAGTTTGAATGAAATCTTGCATTAATGATAGCAGTAATTATGAACGCATTCCGTTGTGTGCATTTGCCATAGAGCTGGAGTAACAAGTAATGTAGTGTAAACTTAAAACATATTGATGCATAATAATACGTACTCGTCTCACTTAGTCACAAAAATTTTAAGCCTGCAAATTCAGGCATAATTTTAATTGTCATTCATTGTTTAAAGCAAAAAAATTATGGCTTCTGCTGTCCCCCCAGAAATAACAGCATTTTCATGTATATGTAGTGCCAGTCGATTTGCTTTACTCTTTAAATATGTTTTTAATTAACACTCATGAATCGTGTGCTTATTTTTAATTTTTTACTCTCACTGCATTTTCTGTTGTTGCTGTGGTAAAGGTATAAGTTATAGGATTTAGATATGGTGGGGATTAATGGAATGTCGTAGATCTGGGTTTTTGAGAGTTTGCAGCCCAATTGCCAAGTTTTAAACGATTCACAATATGATCTGCATTTTTCTACAGTTAGGAGAAAAAAAAATTTTTTTTACAACTTCATCTCTAATTAGCAGAACCTGTTTGAGGGAATCACTCTAGCATATAAGGTTTAGGTCGGGGAATTACAATTTAGGTCACTGAAGTTTAAGGTAAAGGGCCCAGCCCTTTTCGATAATAAAGCTCTTAAGTCACATGTAGCATTTGATTAAAGCCTGCCGGGTGAACATGTCTGTTACGCGAGTGTTTTTTAGCACTCCCGGTTTATGACGCTTTTATTATAACTACTTAAACAGCATGAAAATTGCAACCTAGATTATAAGAACCCACTGAAGGAACTTTTAGCTGCTTTTGAAGTTCTGGAGACCTAAGCTTTCAGCGCGGGCTCGTTGTGTGGTCATTGTCAGCTGTTCCCTCGGGCTCGGCATAATGAGACTGCTCTGTACTCTACCTCAATGTAGCGACATATTTTTGTATATTGAAATTGCTCCTAATAACCAGCACAGCTTTTGCTTTCACGAGCCTGCTGCCGCATCATTTTCCCATGTTTCTGGGCCCTGCGTGGTCTAGGACATTGCTAAACTGGCCGATGTTTGAGGAACGTTATCATCAAAAACTGACAGAAAAATATTGGTGACGTTGCCAAATGCGCCTTTGAAGGCTTGGAGCAGTTTTCTTCAAAATGGGCTATTTACTGAAGTACAAGTTTATATATAACTAAAAACAGCATACTGCTTTGTTAACTTGTAAATAGCACTGCTACTTTTCTTAGATGCTAAACATTTCTTGGGGACCTTGATGTGGTCACTTGTGTGCATATTGATTCTTTATCATTAAGTCAGCTACTCTTTTGTGCTTGAATTTCAATTGTTCATAGTTCAAGCTTGCTATTAGTCACTTTTTTTTTTTTTCGTGTTCGACATTGATTGCTCAATGCATGTTTTTGTTATTCCTGCTCTCGTTGACTGTACATCTTTTTGTGTGTTTTTTTTACACTGCTGTTCTCACGCGTACAGTAAACCTAAGCTGCTGAGGTCTGAAGGCATTGCATTTTAGTCTTTACTTGGAATGGATCATTGCATTGCCAAAGCAATTGTGTACAGGGATAAGTATTAGAGCTAGATGAAATTGCTGGATCTAATTTATACCTTGAGGTAGCTGCATTTTATCAATAAGCTGCAGTTTATTTCTGAATCTGTTAGCTCTTGTTTTGAAGTTTACAGTGTTTTCTTTTTTTTTTTTACCTTCCAAGAGAACGAACCTTTCTCTCAAATTGGCAGTGCAAGACAGCTTGTGTTAGTCCTGCATACCTAACAGTGATGGTTGCTGCCAATAACACGAGTATTTTAATTTTGTTTTAAAAATACTGTTTTTAAACTACTTAGGTGCAGTCTGTGTGTGATTCATCAGTCCAGTTGGTGCTAATCGAAATGTGCTGTACATAGCTAGGGAGTTTAGCTATTTGGTTGCTGTGAAACTTCTTTGCCCTGTATCTTTTGCTGAACATTTTTTCGTTCATGCAGAGATGAAATTGTGTGACCACATTTTGTCTAAAGTATCATCGGCTTGTTATATTGCATGTCTGTCATTGAGCAATCCGCCTGCTGTAAACTGTGCTTACTTGCACATTGGTTGGTGTAACTTACTGTGTTTACTTTGCCATACCTAGTCTGCTTTGTTCATAAATCAACATATGTTATTTCACCAATTTGGTGTATGAACCTGCAGTCGTTTCACTTGTTTGTGACATCATGCCCTCCCTTTGGGAATTGTGCCGAATCTACAAGATACATGAGGTACTGCTATGGTATCATATAAAGTAGACTTGGTGCCTTTTTCAAATTTTTCAAAAAAAAAAGACTGAACGAATAGTTTGTTAAAGAACTATTCCCAGTGAGTCTGGCCTTCAGAGCCAGCTGTACAAATAAACTTCGTAGTTCTATAGAAGCTCTGTTGTCTTGTCTGTGCTGACGAATTGCGCTGAATGCTCTGGCATATTGACTAAATTAGAATTTTAATTGTTATTTGAGTGATAATCACAGTGAAACACGGTGCTCTCCTATAAAGAATGCTTTTGTATGCAATAGTATGTCAAACTTTAGGAATTTACTTGCCTTGAACACTGCAGTTGCTTATTTTTTTCTGACAAGTGGACTCCCTGATCACGCATGAAAAATTGAATTCTTACACTATTCTAACAGAATAAAATGGCTGAATGATGGGCATAATTAAATGTTTATATGGTGGATATCAGCACCATTTTGTCTGCCATCTCTTATGGTCAATTTTGTTTCAGATTTTTGTGGTCTCCTCTCCACCCATACTTATAGCTTATCACTGTTGCATGAGACGGAAAGGTTTAAACGAAAGGTAAGGAGGTTAACCATAAGGAAATTTCCGGTTTGCTACCCTGCATTGGGGAAGAGGTCATGTAAGAACTACTGTTGAGCTCTGTGTAATCAGATTAAGACATAGCAAAATGCTGTACTTCTATAAAAATTTTGTGCAATCTTCATACTGGTTTAGCGGAGCTAAATATCACCCTACAGTTTTTAAATGCGAAGCATTTCTTGGTGAACTTCGGCAACTTTGAGCGTAATTATCTATCTAGCCGCTTACGTTTAGATGCTCTTGTGGTCACCCCCTTAACTCGGCATGAACCAAACTTAGCGTGAGAGGGTAAGATAGTTGGATGAATATGACGTGCTGCTCAAGACCTCAATAATGTCACAATCCCGTCACGTATGTTGTCAAACACGTTACGTCAGACAGTGGCACATACCCGCGGGTGGGTATGTGCTGCTGGTATGCTGGTATGTGTCACAGGTGATACTTAGTATCTACCGAGGAACGACGAGAACACACATGGGCAATTCGAACATGTAAGCGTTAACAAATTACCGAAATTGGTAGCGTCAACCCGACGAATGCAAAGAATAAATGTCGGTGTCGCAGCTGGAATCGAACCCAAGCATTCTGTGTGGCAATGAAGCATTTTACCACAGAGCTACGCCAGGTTTTGAAACTACTTTTCAAATAGATGGTAATCTTCGTCAAACGTCAAAAGTTGTTGCAGTACTGCCTACCCAATTTTATAAACATTACGCATGTGCTCCTTTCATACATCCGTCACGTCGGACTAACGTCAATTGTGGTTAGTTGTCATGCGCTGAAATTGATTCATGTGGCAGTGTTCAGGGCCAGCATCCTCGCGAGCATCAGCGCTTCATATCGGCTTCTGGTGTTGCTAACACGTATGTTCCAGTTGGCATCGTTGCGCAAGTGCAAATAACTGGTTATATAAACATCTGCAACTCTTCAACATATGTCTTTGCGTGTAACGTTTGTACCTATATTTAGCATCATTTCATGACATATCACACAATAAAGAAATTGCAGCACGGTCACCTTCTCACCGCATGCTTTGCATAATGTCGATGCCCAGGTACGTGGGATCTGCCGAATTCTTTTGTTTAGTCAATATGAATTTTTTAATAAAATTTTTTGTCGGTAAGGTTCGTGTCATTTTTGCACGCGAAGTTCACGTAGTGGTGAAAATACTTTGCCGCTGTTAGCATGACACTATTGCGAGAGAGAGAGAGAGAGAGAGAGAAAACTTTATTTGCGCATAACGCGGAGCATTCCAAATGGTCGGGCCCCTATTCCAGGGCTCCGCTGGCCCTAGCCATCATCTCTACCCGTTGGACCAGCCAGCGCTGATCAACAATGGCCGAGCTGGACAGCAGCGCCTCCCATTGTTCCTCTGTGTTGTTCATGTTGTGGGTTCTTCATTGTGATGCGTACACTCCCACGTGATGTGAAACAGAGTTGGTGTGGCTCCACACCACGGACATATATCTTTGTATGCTGTGGGGTAGAATACATGCAGCCTGTGTATGTGTTTGTTTGGATTCTGCGTAATGCCACCGATTCCATTGCTGTAAGTTTCTTATGCGGTGCTGGATACACTTTTCTATTGTCCCTGTAATACTGAAGAATTGCACCAAAGTTAGGGTCTAGGGGCGTTGGATCCTCTATTGCAGAGTGCAAGGAAGCTCGGTAATCTGTGAAGCCTCGAGCCGCCTCATCCGCAAACTGGTTCCCGGTGACACCCTCGTGCCCTGGCGCCCAGATAATGGTTTGGGTGTATTCAATTGGGAAGTCCTTGTGAGCTTTGGTTAGGATTTGGAAGGCCTTCACACATATTCTACCTTTTTCGTAATTTCTACATGCAGCCTTCGAGTCTGTGATTATTGTCATTGGGGTTTTTCGCTCCCTGCCCTCCTTGATTGCCAGCGCGATCGCTGTCTCCTCCGCTTCTGTGATAGAGGCTTGGGCTATGGAGGCACAACTTGTGACGTTTCCTTTTCGGTCTGTGACCACGGCCACCATGTTCTTTGCATTTACCTGATATGCAGCGTCAGTAAATCTCGCCGTATTCAGATATTTTGTCTGTTTATCTATGTAAACGGCTCTTGCTTTACGTCTTCCAGCATGTAAAACTGGGTCCATGTTCTTCGGTAGGGGGCATATTTTGTACCAGGCTCTGACTGAGCACGATAATTCCTTAGCTCTTCCATGTGCCTGTACTTGTTCGCCGAGGCCAATCCTCTGAAGAAGTTTTCTGCCGGTTGTCGTCTGTAGCAGGCGGTTAATCTGGGTGGTTACTTGTGCCTCAGCCAACTCATCAAATGTATTGTGAAGTCCGAGCGCTAATAGCTTCGCAGTTGAAGTGCTTTGTGGTAGTCGCAGAGCTGCTTTATACGCCATCCTTATTATCTTGTCTGCTTTTTCTTTCTCCTCTCTATTCATGTTGTGGTAGGGTAGCGAGTATGTTAGTCTGCTGATGACTAAGCTCTTTACCAAACGAAGCACGTCTTGTTCTTTCAGTCCAGCACGATTGTTCGTTATTCGAACTATCATACGAACAATTTGTTGAACTGTTCGTTTAAGCATATTCAGTGTGTGGAGACATCGCTGATTGGACTGTAACCACATCCCTAAGATCCGAACAGTTGTTTTCTCTGGTATAATATTGCCGTCTAGCTTGACCTCAAGGCGGAGGCTCGGGTCTGTCCTTTGTTTTTTACTCTTGGAGAACCGAATGAGTTTCGATTTGTCTGCTGAGCACTGAAGCCCCCTTTTTTTAGTGTAATCTTCGATGGTTTTAGCTGCCAGTTGAAGCCGCTCTTCTTTTTCCGCCAAGCTACCCTTGGTTGTCCATACAGTGATGTCATCCGCATAGGAGTGTCGGATGTCGGGAATACCTTCCAGTTTTTTGGCTAGACCAATCATGGCTATGTTGAAAAGCGTAGGCGAGATCACAGCGCCTTGTGGTGTGCCTTTGCTCGGTGGGTGGAAGACATTGGATTCGTGTTCTTCTAATCTGATAACAGCGGTTCTTTTAGTAAGGAAGTTCTGTACATATTTGTACGTCCTTTGACCGCAGTTTGTCGCTGCTAGCCCATCTAATATGGCCTTATGGCTTACGTTGTCAAAAGCGCCTTTTATGTCGATGGCCATGACAATGTTTTCCCCTGCTTTTGGAACATTTGTTAGTACTTCCTCCTTTAAAAGCAGAAGGATGTCCTGTGTCGAAAGGTTCGAGCGGAAACCAAACATGGTGTTTGGCAAGAAGTTATTTTGTTCAAGGTGCCGTTGAAGTCTGGCATTTATTAAAATCTCAAACACTTTGCCTAAGCACGAGGTAAGAGAGATTGGCCTGAGGTTTTCTATTGCCAATTTCTTTCCTGGTTTGGGTATCATAATGATTACAGCATGCTTCCATTGCTGTGGTATAGTGCCATTCACCCAGTGTTTGTTAATGAAGCTTAGAAGCGCTGTTATGGCTTCGTCATTCATGTTGCGAATCATGGCATTGGTGATTTGGTCCGCCCCAGGCGCTGTGTTGCGTTTCATGCTGACGATTGCCGCTCTGACCTCGGCATGCGTGAAAGGTGCATCCAGTTCTGAGTTTGGGAGCCCAGTGTATTTAGCCTGGTAAGGGGCTGTGATGGCTCGGGCGCCGAAACACTTAATATAGATGTCTTGAAGCAGGTCATCTCTTGTGCCTGGATATGTGTGCAATAATCTTTCTAGAGATTTTTGTCCTTCGCGTTTAGTTTTCAGAGGGTCAATCATGGCTCTGAGGATATTCCATGTCTTTGCTGTTCCTAGGGTTCCATTTAGTGAATCGCAAAATTGTTCCCAGTTGGCTGTCGCGAGTTGATTAGCGTACTGTTCGGCTTGCTGCGTTATTTCTTCAATTTTCCCTTTGAGTTTCTTATTTCGCTTTTGCCTTTTCCATCTTTTAGTGAGGTTTCTTCTTGCTTCCCACAGGTGGAGAAGGTGAGCGTCTACTTCAGGGGTATCATCTGTTCTGGCGACAGTATTGGTGTACATTTGCTTTTCATTTCGAATTACTTTGCACCACTCGTCCCAGTCGTCTATGGCGGTCACGTGCGCTTTTAGCGCTTTTCTATATGCGTGCCAGTCCGTAATTTTGGCTGTGCCGATGTGTTTGCGGATTCGGCCGGTGCGGATTGTGGTGCTTAGTATGTAAGGATCACTGCCCAGGTTTTCAAGGGTGTTGTACCAGTCCACGCTGTGGCAGTTTTGTACTATCGTCAAGTCCGGACTTGTGTCCATGGATACGCTGTTGCCTATCCTCGTTGGTATTGCAGGGTCAGTTAACAGAGTCATTTCCAGTTTCTCTATTTGTCTTGCGATATTCTTGCCTTTGGTGTCTTGCATCTTATATCCCCAGCTTGCATGCCTGGCATTAAAGTCCCCAACTATGATTAATGGATTTTCTTTCGCCAGTTTTGCTGTCTCTTGAAAGAGCTTGTCGAACGTTGCTCTCTTTTGTCTTGGGGGACTATAGATATTAAGTATGAAGGCGCTCTTTTCATGGCTTCCTTTGTAGGTTATTTCTGTTATGATATGCGGGATATCCGCCTCTTCAATGGGCTGATGACATATTGCTGTAAGTGAGTTATCGACTAATGTAGCAACTTTCCATTCTGCGTCCCCGGTACTATAAGTTTCGTAGCCCCGTAATTTTGGTTGTGTTCCAGCTTCCTGGACTGCTATGACAGCAGGTGGCTTTTGTTGCAACGCCACTAGCTGCAACAGTTGCCCTCTTTTCCACCGGAAACCGAATAGTTAACAAAAGTTGTTCAATCAACTTTATAACTATTCGCTTGAGGGCAAATGTTTATGTTACTATGTTGTGTCAATTTATGGCATATCTATTTTTTAGAATTAGCAGAATTTGGAAATTGCAAGTTGATAGAAAAAAATCTAAAAGATTTTTTAAAGTTAAAAATGGCCTTTATAAAGATATTTTCAAACTTCAGTGTTTTTAGTAAACCACCAACTTTTCATCACAACTATGCATTAAAAGAAGGCGAAGGTTATCAAAGTTGTACAGAGTATGTCGAATATGTACAGAGTTTCATTATCCTTAGCTTAAATTGTTCGAAATAGTGAATTCCTGAAATACAGATATTTTGTGCAGTTTGGCATACTTGTGATTTTTTTTTTCCTCTAAAGTTTTTTCAACAAGAAAAATACTTGCTCCACAACATTGTGTATCACTTTTCTTTAAGGTAAATAAATGCTTTTACTTGACACTTTTTTTCGGAATGTGTGCACTCTGTTTGCAGAAATAGGGAAGTTTGTGCAAAAGCATTTCTCATCAACCTTTCTTTTTTCTGGTGAACAAATTTCCTTTCACGAAACAATGTTCCAAACCATTGCTCTGGCGCCAATGCTAAGGTGAACAGTACATCTCGTAAAAACTGGGAATGGAGACCAACACCTCGTTTTCGATCTTATCTAGACACACTCAAGAGATTTTTGTGGAATTTTCTTGCACTCTTGTCCATTAGTCTTTCCAACCAATCGACAGAGAAAGCCAGGCGTTCCAATTTAATGCTTCAAAATACTCAACCAAAAGGGCGGCGAGGACTCGAGCCTCGTAAGCCTGGCAAAGGTATCCCTCCGGCGCAATGTTGATTGATTGATTGATTCATTGATTGATTGATTGATTGATCCTTTTATCCTGGCGCAGCCCACCATGTGGGTTCGGCCATGAAACTAGTGGTGCCTTGCTATATAAAAGATTTTGTTAGTTTCAAAGTGTCAAGCAATAGATAGTTTTGAAATCATATGTTAGATTATGTTAGGCTTGTTAGGGAAAAAAGACTAATGTTTTTAATGAATGTGGTTGATTTTGATAACCTTAGAAATTAATCAATTTGAATAAATAAAAACATGACCAATTTTTTTTAATGTGTCCGATTTCGATGAACTTGGCATTCAATTCGCCTCGTCTCTTGTAGGAAATCGCAGACGGCCTCACAAATGCTCCTGTTGCTAAAACACAGCATGGTCGCCCCAAAGGAAAGAAGCACCGAAAGGGATAACCTTAATCTCAACTTTCGAAGCGGTTCGATTAGAAGTCCTTTATTCTGATTGGTGAATAATCTGCTCGTTAGAAAGAAATGATCTATGGATTCACTGTCAATGCACTGGAGGCATAAAGGTGACTGCACCAGACCAGACCTGTGTAGGTAAAAGTTCCGGGGGGGGGGGGGGGGGACTTGGCATCGTATTCTGGTAATTAACTTGTATCTCGGCCCTTCTGGAGGAGCACCATCGATTTCTCGAACGATAATTGAGGTGAGGTTAACTAGGAAGCTGACAACGCAAACTTGGCGAAATTGTCCGACGTGGCAAATTTTTCAAATCGCACCACATTTACAAACTTCAACGTTGGCAAAATAGACATTATAGGACCATTATGTGATGCAAGTGCGAGCGGATCAGCATGTTCATTGAGAAGCAGCACCTTTGTACCATGATGCCCACAGCAAGCGCTTTATACGTATATGTCCTGGAATAAGGGAATGAAATACTTTTAAAGAATTCGAAAATTTAGACGCAAGTAATACGAAAGTGATGGATAGGCTGTCTGTCGTAATGACAGCCTCTGATATTGTTAGGGGTAATTGCTGTAAAGCTAGACTAATGGTGATACCGCACGATAAATAGGTGTAAGGTCAGGTAAACGAACTGAAAAAGACCAATCCAGAGAAAATGAAGCAATTCGCACCCTTGCATTTTGATCACAAACTGAAGCATCAGTTATCATTGCAGCCGTTTCTAAGCTAGCCAAATGGTCTTCCAAGATGCATTTTGAGTATCTACTGTGCAAATGTTTGCAATTATTGGAAAATATGTCGTCAAATTCTATTCCACTTTTTTGTGCAGCTCTGCTTATGATTAGTATTTCACGGAGCTGCACTTAAAATGTTTCCAATCGTTTCTGTGCGAAAGTGACTTGGGGACACCTTAACCTTCTTCGCTGATGATCGAATAATTGCGTGAGTTGATTAATAAAAATATATTGCGAGCTCTTCTATGGCAATGCACATATCTTTAGGAATGTTCGTACTTTTAGGAAGTTAAATCGAGCACGAAGAGTAGGCAGGCGTGCTTCTTTCTATAAAATATTATTTGAGACGAATTTTGCAGCTCTTAGACATACATACTCGTAATGCTTTGCGTTCTGGAACAACTAGAGGTGGCAGTTTGTGTGCAGGTGCACCAGAAAAGAGGGCGCAGCTGAACTCTAATATCGGGCGAATATACATGCAGTAAATCACGATGAGAACACCCCGGCGTTAACCTGAACGCTTGCTGCTGAGTCTACGAAGCATCCCTACTGCACTTGTTCCTTTAGCAGCCATATTTTCTATATGCGGACCCCATTCTGAGTCTTTTCAGAACACTCAATAGGTAACTTTGATACCAACTAGGGAATTAATAATTGTTTGGGGGGTAGTTGAAGTTGAAGTTTATTTCAGGCAAAAGCAAAAAAAAAAAGGTACAATTTGCCTAGAGGACCGGCGAAAAGGCATAAAAGCCTGACAAAGCGCCTGCCCCCTGTAAACCCAAAACCCACCAAAATAACACAGTGCTCAGTGTAAAGTAAAGAGTCAATAAGAAATTAAGCATAAATATGTTTCTACATGCAAAACATGTACAGGAAAACATAAATGAGCGAAAATTTGCGCAGGCGATGAAATCAATAAAACATATGCGTGTCCGACAAATGAAGCAAACTGCAGAGGACATAAACGAACACTAATGTAAGACATGTAAAATACCTGAAGAAACTTTAAATTTGAATACAAGGTTTCAACAATCAAAAGACAGCAACATCAATAAGAAATATGTTTGACCGATAAATGAAACACAGTTTGGATGACATAAGCAAACGTTAATGTGATATATACAAAAAAATACTTCAGGGAATATGTGACAAAGATGGTAGGCCGACATTCGCTATGCTATTTTTCGTCATTCTTCTAAGAAGCGTAGTATCCGCTAAACACTTGCATGGAATTTTGTGCCAATTGTCCATGCAGTGGCTGACGACGATGAGGAATTATTGCTGAAGTGGGTATGCGCCACAGTTAATAGGGGAACAAGAACAAGTTTTCGTGATGGTTTGGAGCATTCGACGCCCCCCCCCCCCCCCTCGTTACGCTAAACCCATTGTGCGACGACTGGTTGTTCTTTCGCTGTTGTAAAAAGCTTTAGAAATTGTATTAACGCGATTACTTTCCCGACATCAAGCCTGCCTAAGGCAAGTTTGACAAGTCTCAAGCACCGGTGTAGCTCAGTGGTAGAATACTGGGCTGGCGCCTAGCGGACCTTGGTTCGAGCCCCACTGGCGAAGGAGGGTTTCCGAAACGGATACAATGACAGAGTTAGGATAGCCGTGCAGCTGAATGCAGCCGCCTAACCTGATGGCATGATGGCAATCATGCCATCAGGTTATCACATGATGGCAATCTTTACGTTCAGCGAAAAGAGATCTGCATTGGCTCTTGTGTCGCTCCAGTGCTGTGTAACATGTTCTTATCCTCCTTAGACACTGCTTTAGCCGAAGCAATTGACGATGCAAAGGTGCTGAAAATCTTTCGGTACGTGGACGACTTTTTAGTCATTTTAAACGCTAACCCTCTGACGACCACCACTAGTTCAGTGGATGATATTTTAGCACTTTTCAGACAACATGTTAACGGCCTTTCGTTTACGCATGAGTTTCCCACTGACAATAAATTGCAGTTTTTAGACTTGAGCATCATGTTCTCGGAGCGACACGTGTGCTGGGCGTATCATCCACGTTCGCGCAAAGAGCTTTTACCTTTTGATGCAGCTCATTCTAAACTTGTAAAAAGAGCCATTGCAACCATGTGTCTCGAGGGTGCGCTAGTGATATCTTGTCATCACAGGATGCAGGATAGCTACTTGAATCAGGTTAGGCGGCTGCTTTCAGCTGGCTATCCTAACTCTGTCATTGTATCCGTTTCGGAAACCCTCATTCGAAAGTTCAAGGGCAAACAAAAATGCAGGCAGCCGAGGGATAAACGACCTATGGTTGTTCCACATGTTCATAAGGTATCGCACAACCTTAAGAACGTGGCGAGCAGGTACAATGTGTCCGTTGTTTTTTCTGCGCCACGAAAGCTGGCTGGCCTATGCCCACGTATTTCTAAAACACCGAGCGCCTCCACCTGTAGAAAAATACATGCTTCGATGTATGTGGTTTGCGTAGTGGGTGTGGTGTACTTAATCCCACTTGTTTACATCGGCCAAACTGGACGGTGTTTGAACGTGAGAATTAGGGAACATGAGCTTTCAATTCGAAATAATTCCGGAGCACATTTGCCTGCGCATTGCCGTTCCTGTTCCTGTGAGGCGAGGTTTTCAAGCGTTTCTGTCCTCGCCAAAAGCCCAGATGCTCTGGCCCGTGAAATAATGGAAGCGTTCTGGATAAAGAAAAAAAGGTGACTTGTGTATAAGTGACACGTCAGTCGTCTCGCGCAAGTCTGAGTTTGATGTTTGCGCTTCGTTGCTTGATTAGATATGCCGATTGAACGTCCTCAGTTTATGTCTGTGGTCATGTGACTAGGTGAAGTAGTGTGCTCTGCACATGCGTGTGCGGCTATATATTTCTTGCGTTTCTCCTGCAAATAAATCAGTTGCGAGTTGACGCTCTTTCTCTGTGATTATTTCTTCCTGTGGTGCTGTAGGCGTCTAGAATTACCTCTCAGTATGACGAACCAACTAGCCCAACAACAAGTACTTCTTTAGTTTATAATTCGTAGCGATGTCTGTCAGGAACAAGAGATGGTTTGACGGCTTGCTCAGCAAACATTTTTGTTTAGTGGCAGTATTATCGCTAAACTAATTTTTCAGATTGGCTTTCATTTCATTTTAGTTTCATTTAAGTATCCTGCAGCCCGGTTCTTGGCCCATTCCCCTCTGTGGGTGAGCGCCATCTATCTGAGGTCATCACCATCAGCATCAAGTCTGCTTAAAGCAAGTCTGACAACTCACAAGCACCGGTGTAGCTCAGTGGTAGAATACTGGGTTGGCACCCAGCGAACCCGGGTTCGAGCCCCACTGTGCCATTGGTGCTAACTCATGCCTGCCTAAGGCAAGTTTGACAACAAGTCACAAGCACCAACGTAACTCAGTTGTAGAATATTGGGCTACACCCAGCGGCCTGGGGTCTGAAGTGGTGATAAGATGGAAAAGAAGAGAAAAGTGAGCCCCGTAACTGTCTGCATCAAGGTGCGACACCTCAACAGTAGGGGATGGGGGTGAGGAGGGATTAAAAGGATAGAATTAAAGGTATATATATAGAGAGAGATGGGCTTAGACAGCGAGCGAGGACATATCGAGTAGACAGGAGAGAGAGGAAAAGTGGAAACACGATCCCAGGTGTCCGAGGATGGGGCAACATTTGCGACAGCTCTTGTCGGCGTCAGGAGATGACGTAGGGCCAGCCCAATCTTCCCGAGCTATGCTGATGTCGGAGATCGCGAGGGCACAACCGGTCGGCACGGAATCCAGCGAGCGAGTGTCCCGCGTTCAAGTCCCACTGTGTCATTGGTGCAAGGTTACGGACACTGGTGGCGGCGGCCAACAACTGCGCGTGACCCCAAAAGTGATCTCGTAACAGCTTTTGCTGTAAAACTTGATGTCCTGGGCATGCACATTCACTTGCACGTCCTTCTGTATAGAAATAGTGCATAGTAAAATATCAAATAGTGATGGGGATAACGCTGACCCTTGTGGGAGACCTCAAGTTTGTTTGTACCTTAAAGAAGACGAACCACATTGAGGACAATAAAATCCTGTCTCGTTTAAGAAGGAATTTACCCATGCGACCTCCGACGAAGGCCGGTCCCGCGGCCGAAACGTCAGTCCTTTACAAAACAATTTTTCCTACGTGCTTGATTTTTTTGAACTATATATTTGCTTCATTAGGCTCCATTAGGTGTGGTCATGTCTATTTGGAGAGTAGAAAACAGCTTGCTCGATATATATATATATATATATATATATATATATATATATATATATATATATATATATATATATATATATATACCACACCTAATGGAGCAACCACGCCTGAAACCAATTCGGGATGGACTGAAGATGCATGTTTTCATTCAACCAATTATCTATCTTGATGTGTAAGATCTTTTCAATTAGCTTCACCAGATTAGATGTGATCGATATATGCCTGATGTTATCTAACGTATACCCAGCCCGTTGCTTTCTTTTTTAAATAAATGAATTAGCAATACTCCAATGATCTGGAATACATGAGTTTCTGGTAGACTGGTTAATAATTGCCAGAAAGTCCTAGGGTAGAACCTTACGAATGATTTTTATAGCCGACGTAGTTATGCCATCAGGACTTGGCGTAGAATCGGGTAAGTTTCTCACTGCTTGTTCCAATTCCGAAGCAGCGATCTCCTCAAAACTGTTACTTTTCTTAGGCGACCTCGAGTGGTGTGAGAAGGCAGACGTGAAGCGGCTTTCAAGTCCTTTTGCAATACCTTCGAGAAAACTAGACAATTCACCTGGAGTTGAAACCACTGATTCAATGTTGTTGGATGAACGTATGAGGAATTAAACGCAATTATGCACACACTCAGCGAGGACACAGACAAGTGCTATTTCATCATGAACCTTTACCAGCACGCCCAACTGGCAGTCATCCTGAATGTATGAGCTTTTTTGGTTCTTAGCAAAAAAAAGAGAATTTTACTGTTAGGTTTTGACAGAAACTCGGAACGCTGAGTATCATAACTGTCCTTCGCAGCGGCAACTGTTTTCTTAAAACATGGCAGCCGCATATTTATAATCCCACCCATTTCTACGACATTGGTTGTAAAGTAGTTTACACCACGCAGCTCTCTGTAACCACGTGTACAATCTGAATTCCACCAAGGATAAGAATAATCTTTGTTAGATTTCGATTTATTTTAACCCGTTCGTCTCACTCTATTAAAAATATTTCATTAGATTCCACCTTCTCCTTATCGCTTTCTTTGTGTTCACATTTGTAGTAACCTATCATGGAAACATCTCGTTCATTGCATAATATAGCTAAAGCGAATAAAACCTTAGGTTACTTAAAGATAAACTTCTATCTTGCTCCACTGTCACTAAAGCTTTTGCTTTATACCACCTACGTCCGTCCTCAGCCAGAACACGCCTCATCTGTCTGGGACCCGCATAACTATACATAAAGGTGGCGGTCCAACTTTGGCGACAAGCGCTCCGCATTTTACGCATTGCCATGCCTTTTCTCTTGTCCTGTTTTATATGCATTGTTTCCGAGTACAACATGACAATAATATTGCGGAATGGAGCAGCTGAGCAAGCAGAGACACCATATGGGTAAATCTAGGAGTTTACTTTGGCATCGGCTGGAGTGATTTGTCATTGAATAGAGTCTCTGTGAATATCGGGGCTCAAGAAACTATCTTGCGAGTCAAACTGGTAGTACTATAGGGGAAGGGGGAGGGAGGCAAAATATCTAGAAGTCGGCAGATTTTTCGTCTCCCGAAAAAAAAAATTGTATTTTTTGATTTCGGTTGTTTCTACACTACCTTGACTCCGAATGTTGCCGTAATATTGACCGTCTCCTGCGCAGTGAATATCCAATCTGTTCTAACTTAAAGCTTTCACGCGGTGATTACATCTTTCGCAAATCCTTATGGTAATTATACGAGGGCGCACGGTCGTCTCTGATCTGAGGAAGCACGAAAGTGTTCGGTAGTCCATCGTCCAGCACCGTCCTCGTCGCGCCCGGTGACCGGAACGGCGAGATGCAGACCGATTCGCCCAAGCCACCGCCTCAGTCGGGTCACGATGCTGCGTCGTTCAGGTCCGCGTCGCCAGCCAATCAGGCCATGGCAGAGTCTGGTAAGTGTTCTGCCCGCTAGATGAAAAGTTAGCTCTGTCGGTATGGAATATGTGAAGGAACGTTAAAGGTGTCGGACGCTGTCGACTAACATGTAGTACATTCTTTCCTTGATTGCATGCAAACGCTTGACACGGAGAACAAATATAGCATGTAGCTTTACAAGGCATGGCCCAACTTTCGCTTATGTGAATAATGAAACATTAGATGTGGCCAAACGTCGTAGATATAATACTGGTTTTGTGGCGAGTTTCATAGGTGTCCATCATGCATGTACGTTTCTTTTTTCTTTTTTTTTTACAGATCGTCGCCTGTTGCGTAGGTTCTTTTTTTTCTTCCTATATGCTATTCTGTACGCTGTCAAACCGGGCCATCAAATCGTGTGAAACTTTCACATTTTAAACAAATCAGAGAAATTGTAGCTGCCATGTGATTCAATCGGAGTTGACAAGACGGCAAAATCGACATGGTGGATTTTAACGTCGTTTCCAAAAGCATTTCAAGATGTTTCAGCGAACTTGGGAACAAGGCTGCCATGTATTCGCCAAAAAATCTTTTCCCATCAAATTTCTCACACCTTTGTTCTGACTAGACATGCTCACATCATACCGTATACTTCGCCAGTGCAGAAGCCATCCGGGGTTATGATAGAGGCCTGCCAACGTTACGGTTTTCTGTTTCGCATCCAAACCAAAATCTTTTTTATAGAACAGCTTCTGGTCTATCGGTATCTAAAAAAACATTCCTGTTAGCTGTGTCGACGAAGGAAAACACGAATAACTTTGAATCGCGAAATTTATGCCGCATGATTACATTGAGTTCTGAGCCTTATCGGACAAAATGCTTCTTGAAGAACGCTTTCACTGCGTCAAACGCATCTGAATGCAGAGCGTGGTGGCACTTCATTGTCACAACTCTCAAAAACAATCCAGGACATAGTTTGTGTAATATAGCTTGGCAAGGTAACTTGCAATTTCGTGAAACGGTGTGTCCTGGAGTTTGCACAGACCACATAAGTTTACTGCTTGGTATTATACGCTAAGGAGCAAACGGAAAGTACAACCACATTTAGATCATTTGCTGAGCACACTTCTATTTCATGATATGCACTGGCCAATTGCAGTCGAAAATAAGCAATGGCTGCTGCTTAGCGCAATGAGTTTTTATTGTGCTGAAGTCTAAAACTAATGTGTGAAGCTATTCAATCACCTGAAGTGCTGGGTCAAGCGCAATCTTTCTGTCTTAGGGAAGAAAATAAGAGTGCACACTATTGAGTGAATATTTATTCGAAGTGTTCTACCTTCGGTCTAGGCTACCCAAATTAGGTTTTTATTTCTGAAGGGCAGTAGGTTAAAGAGTGCAAGTGCTTATAATTTCTCGGACAGCACATTTTAAGACAGCATCATACGTGCGACGTTCGCATAATGCTGGTTTTCGCACTATGTCGTAACGGAGCCAGTTTATGATGCAGTGTTGTGATCAGTTGTTAATATTGGAAAGCGACTGAAATCAGTACGCGTAGTCTGTGATGACTAGAGTTTTGCCATCGGTGACCGCACCACATACACAACACAATAAAGAGAACATGTGGCGACTCTCACAATTAAGCCATCACACTTCAATGTTGTATGATTTACAAACATGGTCTCATGCCAAGAATAATTAAGCATTCAGTAGACGAACGGCAATGGCTCAACAAACCCGCCATGGTGGTCTAATGGCTAAGGCACTCGGCTGCTGACCCGCAGGTCGTGGGATCGAATCCCGGCCGCATTTTCGATGGAGGCAAAAATGCTTGAGGCACGTGTGCTTAAAACGTGTCGAACAAAAACTCTTTACATGACGTGTAATATCATCATTGTCTATAGCTCTAACGGTGGCTACTTGTTTCGCTTCCAAGACAGAGGTGACAGTTTTACAGCGAAAGCTGTTATGAGATCACTTTTCGGGTCACGCGCAGTTGTCCGCCGCCAGTGTCCGTAAACACATCGCGCGAAATTAGAAAACAAAACCTTGCACTAATAACACAGTGGGGCATGAACCCGGGTTCGCTGCGTGCCAGTTTATTATTCTACCACTGAGTTACGCCGGTGCTTATTTATTCATTTAATTTATTTATTTACAGTATACTGCGGTCACAAAGAACCATGCAGGTGGGAAAATATACAGTTTCAAATTTACAAGCACAAATGGAGCCGTAAGGCACACAAGCTCACAGAAAAGGGAAACAGAGCAATCTTACGGCATATCTAGAAGTATTACCAGCACAGCCTGTCAGGATAAAAAAATAATACAGTTCTAAGGAGAGTGACGCACACTATAAGAAGTGTGAAAGTAAAGAAGAAAGAACTCTTCCCGGAATACGTCGGGTGCGTAAATTATGAAGTAACACAGCATCAATAAAACACATAGTGAAAAAAACGACGAAATGCAAAAGTTAAAGCGATGAACATTCACTGGTTTACTACATTTCCAAATCAATTAAGTAGCGCACTTTCAAATGCACTTGCTCATTTTAACGCAACAATATTTTCAGGCAGCGAATTCCAATCAGCAATGGTTCGTGGAAAAAAAAAGAGTACTTAAAAAGATTAGTGCGCGTTTGATAAGGAAGTAGATTATGTGCATGTCGATTTCTCGATGTACGTGACAAAAAATGGCTGAATAAATGCACGCGCATTCACATTAAGTCTTTTGTAATAAAGCATAAAATAAAAATTTAAGTCTTGATATTTTCCTGCGCTGCTCTAAGCTTGGAATTTTATTTTCCAGCATTAAAGATGATGGTGAATCTGTTCTCTTATATTTGTTGAATATGAAGCGTACTGCCCGCCTCTGTACCATCTCGAGCCTATGCTTATCTTTTTTGTAGTGGGGATGCCAAATTACGCTAGCGTATTCAACTTTAGGCAAAACAAAAGTTTTATAGGCGAGAAGCTTAGCATCAGGGGACGCGTTTTTTAGTCTGTGCCTAAGTAGGCCAAGTTTGCGAGTAGCTGCTGTACAGTTTTTTTCGATGTGGGAGTACCATGTGAGTTTGTTGGAGATCGTCAATCCCAAATATTTGTACTCAGTGGCTTCTGCGACGGTGTCATCATTAATTTTATACGTGTATAACAAAGGTTGTATTTTATTGCTTACGCGTAGCAGTACAGTTTTTTCGGAATTCAGGGACATTGACCATGTTGTGCACCATTCGTCGATTTTTGCTAGACTAGAGTTTAAAGAAATTTGATCATTTTTGCATGTCACTTTTTTAAAAATCAAACAATCATCGGCAAACAGCCTAATTTGCACATCAGGACACACAGCCGCGGTTATATCGTTCACATACATGAGAAAAAGAATTGGTCCCAAGACGCTTCCCTGAGGCACACGTAACTGGCAAGCGCGTGGATGAGTATCCATCAACATCAACAAACTGAGTTCGGTTGGATAAGTTTGTTCTATCCAATTTATAATAAAAGTTGGTAGGCCAAACCTTTGAAGTTTGTTTAGAAGTTTACTGTAAGATACACGGTCGAAGGCTTTGCTAAAATCCAAAAAGATTAAATCAATCTAACCGGCCAAATTGAGGCTTAAAGCAACCTCGTGAATAGTGGTAGAAAGCTGTGTGATTGTTGAAATGTTTTTGCGAAATCTATGTTGGTGATCAAATAGCAACTTATTATTGTGTTCAAGAAAATCGGTTATGGAATGTACGAGTATGTGTTCCAGTATTTTGCAGCAGGAAGACGTCAGGGATATCGGGAGATAGTTTTCTTTTTTTAAGCGGTCTCCTTTTTTGTGAACTGCCGCTACCCGGGCGACACGCCAATCATCTGGAATGATGGCTAGCTTCAAACAGGAACGAAAAATCGCAGTGAGTATGTATGACACAGGCTCGGCATACCAGCGCAAAAAAGCATTGGGAATGTTGTCTGGGCCACCTGAAGATCTTTCTTTAAGGTTCATTAAGAGATAAAAGACACCTTCTACAGATATAAAGCTATCGTCAAAATCTGATGGCCCGAATGACTGGACGCTGCTTTCGGCTGGAGAGAATACAGAATGGAACTATTCATTCAACACGTCAGCTATGCCACTAGGTTTCGTTATAAGCACATTCGCTTCTTTTATTTTGTCTATTTGTTTAGATTTTGAGCCGAGAAAACGCCAGAACTTTTGAGGATTTGTTTTAATAAAAGTAGGCAAAGTAACCTCAAAATATTTGTTTTTTGCGCAAGACAGCACACGGTGTAATTCTCCTTGAAGTTTACGCAGCGATTCATTATTGGTGACCTTTTTTTATTTTTGCTCGTTTAAGCTAGCGCTTCAAATGAATAATGTTTCTATCAACCGAGGGGTTGTGTCGATCTGACTTGTAGGAACAAAATTTTCAATGCACTTTTTTAACAGTTGCTTTAAACTTATGCCACAAAGTAATACCATCATGGTCGCGCAAATTATCTGCTAGTTCCCACAGCTCGTCGAGAATAGTGTCATCGTTCGCGTTATCACTTGTTTTCAATCTTGACTTAGGCAGGCATGACCTAGCACCAATGGCACAGTGGGGCTCGAACCAGGGTCCGCTGGGCGCCAGCCCAGTATTCTACCACTGAGCTACACCAGTGCTTGAAACTTGTCAAACTTGCCTTAGGCAGGCTTGATGTCGGGAAAGTAATCGCGTTAATACGATTTATAAAGCTTTTTACAACAGCGAAAGAACAACCATGGTCGTCGCACAGTGGGAATAGCGTAACGAGGGAGGGGGGGGGGGTGCCCAATGCTCCAAACCATCACAAAAGCTTGTTCTTGTTCCCCTATTAACTGCGGCTCATACCCACTTCAACCATAATTCTTCATCGTCGTCAGCCACTGCATGTACAATTGCCACAAAATTTCGTGCAAATGTTTTGCGGATACCACGCTTCTAGGAAGAATGACGAAAAATAGCATAGCGAATGCCGGCCTACTACACCAAAAAAATTATTATTAATGCCATAGTTGGCTCCAAGCAAGCTTTGAAAAGGCTCTAAAAGGCCGCTCTTCTAGCTTTCGCTGTGACTGTGCTGCGCCTTCCGCGCAGGCCTGGCATCTTTCTGGAACTCAGCAAATTTGTTAAAGGGTCACGAACGATTCTAACAGCACAAGAAATATGCAATAGCAAATACGTGAAACAAGTGTATGAACGATTTCTCGCTCAAATAAGACTGATCCACTCACGTATACTTATCCCAGTAAGAAATCATGCCTGTTGTTTTACTTAGTGTGGCAGCTTGGGCTAGTTGGTATTTCATGACGATAGTTATGGCGCGAGAACAAAACGAAAACACAGAGACAGCGCTCGTGTCCTTCGTCTCCTTCTTGTCTCTGTGTCGTCGTTTTGTTCTCGCGCTATAACTAATGTTGTTTTACGTTCTGCTTCTTCATCCTAGATCTGGACCTGGTGAACAGCCTCGTGAGTTGGGACAACCTGGCTGCTGGAAGTGCAGGCAACAGTGAAGGAAACGACGAGGCGGCCATGGCGGTCATCATGAGCTTGCTGAAAGTGGACGCTGGGCTTGGTGGACCGGTAGACTTCAGTGGCATGCCGTGGCCCTTGCCTTGAAACACCTGTTTGAACTGTTTGCGCGAACCTCTCGCGAACCGTTTCTCGCGCCGAACAAAGAAGAATACAGCATCTATGGACACTCATGCAAAGACATTGCATCTAGTCTGTATTCAATGCGAAGCGTGTGTACGTTACCGCACAGAACTCTAAGTCACGCTTCGGTAAAGACTGAACCTAGCAAGAAACGTTTCAAGAAACTGTCGTCCATGCATCTCTTCCAGCGTGGTTCTCGGCAACCACGTGGTGTGCTTGTCATAGAGTGCTGGTTTTATTATTTAGGCTTCCCTTGTTTTAACAGTGAGTTCTGTTTCTATACAGCCATGTCGATTGTGCACCACTATTTCCCTGTCCACAGATTGACGTGGGACCATGTCATACAGCCGCTTCATAAGCATCGTTAAGATAAACTCTATACCCTTGCTGCGCATTCCCTGAATGCGTAAACGCACACATTTGGAATCGCACGCCTCTGAAAAAGATTAACAAAGGAGCACTGTGACGAAGCACTGCGCTGACAGTGGTAGATATCACTTGCTATCGGTCTGGACCACGTTAGAAGCTGCTTGCACAGTACTCGTAAAACATACAAAACAAGGGTCTGATTTACTTCGTTTCTGCGTCGTCTTTGCGAAACGTCAGTGGATGCCCATACTGTGAGCCCTCAAAGTCACGTGATCTGATGCGGTCTTTGGCTGACACGCAGTTGGAAGTGTGGCGACACACTGCGCACAAACCGGCGCAGCCAGCGTGACTCGGCCGCATGCTGCAACGCGCGTCCAATAACGGACAGCACCACTGCTCTTTCACCGGGGGCTGACATCACCACAGGTGCCTATATAACCCAAGCTACCAAGCTTGGTTTCATGTTTGTTTCTCTAACCATCCAAAGCGCAGCATCGGCATGCTTGCCCTGCTGTTGCTGCTACGTTAATAAACATCGTTACGTTTTATGTTGGGATCCATCTTTCACCGACTCCGCATCCCACACCTGGTGACCCGGAAATCGAACTAACAACACCACCATGGCCGAGCAAGAAGAAGCCCTTGCCGCACTTCGCCAACAAGTACAACCACCTCAAGGGATACTTCAGGCCCAACAACAGTCGCGCTCGGTCCACGCCCACCGAAGCTCTGTTGTAGCAAGCACCATCACTCCTATGGCCATGGTGCCCTGCATCCTCATACCACCGGAGTTTCCCAAATTCTGGCCAGGAAGCCCATCTACCTGACTCCTCAAGATGGAGTCTGCCTTCTGCCTGCGCAACATCACCTCCCAGTAGTAAAGGTTTGCCATCGCGGTAGACATGCGTGCTTCCCCCTGCTCTGCGGTGCGTTGTGCCTCCTACGGGACCACAGGCATACGACGGGCTTCGAGGTTTCGTGCTAGCCCTACCTCTACTGGCAGTGCCACGGCACTCACTACCTGCCATGCAAAACGTTGGCATAGAACCTCAGGCCGTCACTACCCCTGTGCCAATCCGGGTAGCTGATTCTACCACGTCTGCCTTGCGGACCATCGTGCCGTCTACTCTTCCCACCTCGGCGGCCGCTACTCCTACGACCGTTGCTGCTTCCATCACGCAGCCCCAACAAGACAAGTCAAGCCCGATCCCACCGGGTTTGGGTGATACAGCATTAAATTATTCACAGATAGCCATGCAGTCATCGCAAGACATCGTTTTCGTGGTGGCTCAGAGTATGACGCCATGCACATCACTTGACACGAATGAGACTCGTCTCGTGTCAACAGCTTTGTCTACTACACCTGCTAACGCTGTTGCAAGCGTCCATCTACCTGTGCAACTCGGCGAAGTAGCACCGACATCATTATGTGAAGTGCCAACACCAGCGGCCGTTCAAGAATTCGCCGAAGCTACTGACCGCTCTCAGTCATGTGATGAAACAGCTATGTCCTCGGACGCCGCCACGCCACTAGAGTGTTCTCAATGCTCATAGCGTGCGCGTTCCTGCCAGTGGGGGATGCCTCCTGTAGTGCTTCTATCACACTTCCATCTGGTTTTCCGGTCCCAGCGCCGACACTGCCGTGCTTCGAAGTTCATGCCCCTCAGTGGGAGACGCCAGCTGAAACGCTGCTGGCGCCGCCGCGTCTCTGTTCGTGCTAGACTGACAAGTAGTGAGGCACTGAAACACAAACGTGGGTGTCATGTCCCTTTCGTTGTAGCCACCCATTCTTTCAGATCACAGCGACCTCACTGGCCCGCGAGAGCAGATGAGCCATCTCATGCCGGACGACACCGAGTTTAGGGTGAGGTATGTACGGGCGACGGTTTTATCTCCACGTTTTGCGCGCACCAGTTCGTGCTGCTCACGCAGGATGGCTCTCCGCCTTCGGCGCCACTCGCAGCCTCGACCTCCCGAAGAAAGTTCAGCACCCTTTGGCCACTGCTTCCACTGGCGTCGTTCCGTAGCCGCCACGTCTAGCCCGCACCTTTCACTACACACTCTTCCAGAGTTCTACGAGCCCTGAGGGTTCTCCACTCCACAGAGGGGTCATGTGGCGACACCCCGCGCACAAACCGGCGCAGCCGGCGTGATGCTGCTACGCGCGGCCGATAACGGCAGCGCCACAGCTCTTTCACCCGAGGCTGACGTCACCACAGGTGGCTATATAACCCAAGCTACCAAGCTTAGTTTCATGCTTGTTTTCTAACCATCCGAAGCACAGCATTGCCATACTTGCCCTGATGTTGCTACTACGTTAATAAACATCGTTTCGTTTTATGTTGGGATCCGTCCTTCACCGACTCCGCATCCCACATAAGTGCAAGAGGTACGATTCTGCAGACGCATCATGTCATATTCGATAAGTCTAGTCGTCGCAGCCGTGTTGGCGTCATGATGTGAGCTGTGATACCACGGGATATACCGAAGCACCACTCTACTTGCGGCAAAAGTAAATAAAGTTAAAACCGAGCAACAGTCCGAGTCACGTTGTGTAAGTTCGAACGGTGTGAATCGTGAAGGCTTTGTTCATGTCATAAATTCCTCAAGCAAATGGAGCTATGCAGCCAACTAAACTGAGCGATGATTCTGCAGTGTGTTCGCCATGATGTGCCCCTTGCGATGGTTTTATAATAAAGGAAATAAAACAATGATTTTTCATGTTGTATATGAGGAAACCTACGGAAATTGTGCTCGTAAAATGAAGAACAGAATATGCGAATATCAGTTGGGTCAGGATCAAGGTCAGTACATTAGGTCGCGATGTTATCGCTTCACGGCCTGTTGTATTGAAGTTATTCACTTTATTCTGTTCAAAATACATATGTTTGAAGGAGTATGACATGTTTGTTGCTGTTGTCGTTATTCTTGTACCCTTGTGCCGTCGGAGGGTCGTTTGCTTGAGCGAGCTCCGCGAGGAGCGATTCTGTGCCAGAAAAGGAAAATGTTTCCAATGAGCCCAACTCTGGATATTCAACACACAGGTAAACACACGACCACGATTTGAAGCATTCCATTTAGCGATGGCTTGGACATTTGAAACTACATTGCAAAATGTTCACGTGGAACAGTGTGCTACGAATATACCAAAGGGTGCTACTTTTTTAATCAGTGCCGTTATCGGTGAGTCGTGTTGCAGCGAGTGAGTTCTGCGGAATCCCGCAAGGTAGCGAAGCCTTATAAAAGGAAGAAATGACAGTTACACATTCGCAACAAGAACGCACGATGAAATACGCAAGGATTTCTTGGAATAAAGACCTTCTACTTGAAGGAAAATTCGTCCTGCATGGTTCCCAAACCAGGACGAATTTTCTTCAACTAGAACAATTTCGTCTACGTACTCTTATTGTTTTCTTAATGCGAGAGAGAAAGAGAGATAAACGAAGGAGGGAATCAGGGAGGTTAATCAAGCTAGGAATTCGGTAATTGGTCTACCCTACTCAACCAGAAATCCATGGTAAAAAATGGTTGGCACGGCAAAATACACTCACTAAAAGAAGGGCGGCCTTACTTCTGCAAGTGTGCTTTTTTATCCCAGTGGCTGAGACACTTGACATCAGAGTGTAGCACCGTGGCTTCGAACCTCAGCACAGCCTCAAAGTTTTCCTTCATTTTATAAGTCTATTTATATTTAGCGCATTAATAAGGTTGAGAGATACACACGTCCTACAAGTCTGGGTTTTTAGCCCAGTTGGTAAGACACTCTCCTTTAGAGTGTGGGGCCCTAGGTTCGAAACCCAGTGCAGCCTTGGAATTTTTTGTATTTGATACATAAACTCCTTCATGGCGCATTCACGAGGTTCAGAGATAGTGATGTGGTGCATGCCTGGGCCTTCAGCCCATTAGTGCAGGCCTTTGCAGCGTGAGCGAGTAGTTACGAAACTCAACGCAACCTACAAGTTTTATTTTGTTTTCTATATATGTTTCTTCAGTGCGATTTGTATTACATGGCAGATATATCGATGGATGGACAGACAGCTTTAATCATCGAGGCGGCTTCTATGCCATCGACGTATATAGAAGCTCCGCTCACGGTCTCATTTTCGAGTAGTGTAAGTAAATCAAGTCAACAATATTTATTAGTCGAGTAAGAAAACGGGTAATACAGTGCAGGTAAATATGCAGGAGATATCCCAAGGTTACTAACTGCAGGATGGAGGTGAATTATAGGCTTGAAATTCATTGTAATAAACTTTGTGATAGCGGCTCAACTTAAGGCGTGAATTAGACGAACCTTCCGTACGCGTAGGAGCCCCCCGAGCAGAAGCTTCCCCTGATGCTTTGGCTTACCCGCAATGCATGTCGAAAAGCGGTCAAAAAAGTTGGGGCTCTTATCACCCTTGATAAGGCTCAAGTTTTGTCTGACGTCACAACTTGCAACGAAGGATATACTGCGCGTTTATATTCGAGCATCCCGAGTTGAAGCTTCCCCGGATGCGCTTGCTTTCCTGCAATGCATGTCGAAAAGCAGTCGAAAAAGTTGAGGCTCTTATCGCCCCTGATAAGGCTGAACTTTTGTCTGACGTCACAACTTGCAATGAAGGATATACTGTGCGTTTATACTAGAGCCTACAGAGATGAAGCTTCCCCTGATGCGTTTGTTTTTCCGCAGTGCATGTCAAAAAGCAGTCGAAAAAGTTGGAGCTCTTATCGCCCCTGATAAGGCTCAACTTTTGTCAGACGTCATCAGATTTTTTAGCCGTTTCTGACATATGCAAAACGAAGATATGCAATATTAGCTCCACCGCTTCAAGGTGGGACGTCAAACATAAGTTGAGCCTTATTGGAGGTGATAAGGGCCTCAAATTTTTCTGCTGCTTTTTGACTTTCATTGCGGGAAAGCCAGCGCATCAAAGAAAGCTACAGCTCGGGATGCTGTAATATAAACGTACACTACATCCATCGTTGCACGGTGTGATGTCAGACGAAAGTTCAGCCTTATCAGGGGTTGCCTCAACTCTTTCAGCTGCTTTTTTTGACATGCGTTGCGGGAAAGCCAACGCAACAAGGGAAGCTTCAGCTCGGGAGACTAAAATAAACGTACAATACATCCTTCCGTGCACGGTGTGACGCCAGACAAAAGTTCCGCCTTATCAGGTGTGATAAGGGTCTCAACTTTTTTGGCTCCTTTTTGGCATGGCAACGCACCAGGGGAAGCTTCAACTCGGAAGACTCTAATATAAACGTACAGTATATCCTTCGTTGCACAGTGTGACGTCAGACAAAAGTTTAGCCTTATCAGCGTTGATAAGCACCTCAACTTTTTCGGCTGTTTTTTTTTTTTTGACATGCATTGCGGAAAAGCCAACGCATCAGGGGAAGCTACAGCTCGGGATACTCTAACATAAACGTACACTACATCCTTCGTTGCACGGTGTGACGTCAGACAAAAGTTCAGCTATATCAGGGGTGATAAGGGCCTCAACTTTTTTGGCTAATTTTTTGACATGCAGTGCGGGAAACGCAACGCACCAGGGGAATCTTTAACTCAGGATACTCTAATATAAACATACAGTATATCCTTCTTTGCACGGTGTGACGTCAGACAAAAGTTGAGCCTTATCAGCGATGATAAGGACCTCAACTTTTTCGACTGCTTTTCTGACATGCATTGCGGCAAAGCCAACTTATAGGGGAAGCTTCAGCTCGGGAGACTCTAATATGAACGTACACTACATCGTTCGTTGCATGGTGTGACGTCAGACAAAAGTTCAGCCTTATCAGGGGTGATAAGGGCCTCAACAATTTCGCCTGCTTTTTGACATGGATTGCGGGAAAGGCAAAGCATCAGGGGAAGCTTCAGCTCGGAAGACTATTATAAACAAACAGTATATCCTTTGTTGCACGATGTGACGTCAGACAAAAGTTGAGGCTTATCAGTGGTGATAAGGACCTCGACGTTTTCGGATTCTTTTTTAACATGCCTTGCGGGAAAGCTGACGCATCAGGGGAAGCTTCAGCTCATGAGACTCTAATATAAACGCACAATCTGTCCTTCGTTGCACAGTGTGACGTCAGACAAAAGTTGAGCCTTATCAGTGGTGATAAGGGCGTCAACATTTTCGGATGCTCTTCGACATGCATTGCGGGAAAGCTATCGCATCAGGGGAAGCTTCAGCTCGGGAGACTCTAATATAAACGTACAATCAACCTTTGGTGCACGATGTGACGTCCGACCAAAGTTGAGCCTTATCTGGTGTGATAAAGGCCTCAACTCTTTCGGCTGCATTTTGACATGCAATGGGGAAAACCCACACCCCAGGGGAAGCTTCAGCGCGGGAGACTCTAATATAAACGTATAGCAAGATATATGTGAACTAATAGTGTGGCTACCATATAAGTCCATGGATCCAGTAGTCCACGGCTCCTTGCCACTGTCGCCATCTACGTGATGAGGGGGCAACCAAGAACAAACAAAAAATGAAAAATACAGGACGTCATAACCGGAAGCGGTTGCGACATCGCACATATGCCCTACATGGTGCGAAATATAATTTTCTTTTTAACTGCTGACCTTTTACGTGCCGTTATTAATACGCAATTTTGTTGCTCCTTAACTGTGTCTCGCTAGTTGAATGCGATAGAGAAAAGAAGCAAGAAAAAAACAAAGATTGTGGAAGCAAACTTGTTTTATTAGCCAAATGACGTACTTGCACTTGCAATATGCACAAGAAACTTCGCAGATGCAACTGTCACCAACACAATAGCATAACAGTTCGAGAACTCACGTTGCCCAATCGTCGAAAACCACTGCAACGAGACAGCAGCTTTGGAAATATAGCTTTGGGAGCCGTAGAGTACATCGTCTCGTTGCTTAGCGTGTCGTGTTCACCGTCACCAGACGCGGGCCGTGCGCCAACGAAAGCAGTCGACAGTCAGAGGAGTGGCTCTCGACACATTTTGTGAGCTAGTTGAGCTCTGAAACGTACATAAAAAACAAGTAAACTTCTGTAGGTACGCAAGAAACCACCACGGAAAAGATAGTGATGCCTCGTTGACCTGGTAAGGTGCCAAACCAAAAAAACACGCCGAACTAAACACAGAAGCCATACCACAGAACACCTACCAGTTTGGCGATGCTGGCCGAATACGCCTCCAAAACTGCTGGCCCATGTTACCAGACTACCTGTATGCGCCCGCTGTTAAATGCGAAGCATTTCTTAGCGAACTTCGGCGACTTTGAGCGTATCTATCTATCCATCTATCTATCTCGTCACTTAAGGTTGGGTGCTCTCGTGGTCACCGCCTTAACTTGGCGTGAACCAAAATTAGCATGGGAGGGTAACATGGTTTGACGAATAAGACGCGCTGCTCAAGATATGAATAATGTCACAATCCCGTCGCGTACGTCGTCAAACACGTTCCCCCCGACAGTGGCACATACTCACGGGCGGGTATGTGCCGCTGGTAAGCGAGTATGTGCCACAGGTTATTGACATTTAGTATCTACCCAGGAACGACGAGAGCACACTTGGGCAATTTTAATGTGAGAGCATTCGTGGCAGTCAAGCATTGTACCACAGAGCTACGCCGGGTCTCGGAACTACTTTCCAAATAGACGCTAACTTTCGTGAAACGTCAATAGTGGTTGCAGTGCTGCATACCCAATTTTATAAACATTACATATGTACTCCTTTCATACAGCAGTCACGTCAGGTTAACGTCGATTGTGGTGAGGTGCCATGTGCTGTAATTGATTTTTATAGCATGTTCAAGGGCCACGATTTTCGCAAGAATCAGCGCTTCATATCAGCTTCTGGTGTTGCTAAAACACATTTCCAGCTGACATCCTTGTGCAAGTGAAAAACTGATTATATAAACATCTGCAACTCTTTAACATATGGCTGTGCGTGCAACAATTGTACGAATATTTAGCGTCGTTTCATGACGTGTCACTCAATAAAAAAATGCGACACGGCCACCTTCCCTCGCGTGCTTCGCATAAAGTTGATTCCCAGACACGTGGGATCTGCCGATTTTTTTTATCAAACAAAAAAAGCGCTCAACCACACCAGAAACCAGAGTTTTAATAAAATAAGCTACTAATATTTACTAAATTTTGTAACAAATAAAATCAAAGCTATTGAAAATAAACCTCCAAATAATTTTTTGAGCATTTGTCCCCTCCTCATCCAATTGTGCTTCAATCGTCACGCGGTTGTTGATGTCGGTCGCAATAGGTTTCGAACCACTTTTGTTCCGACTTACGCGACCTATTTAGATTGACTTTGCGTACAGTTTATCCTCCGTTGCAAGGTGTGACGTCAGACAAAAGTTGAGTCTTATCAGGGGTGATAAGGGCCGCAGCTTTTTTGGTTGCTTTTCAACATACGTTTCGGGAAAGTCAACACATCAAGGGAAGCTTGAGCTCGGGCGAAAGGATGTTCGAAAAGAAAGGAAGGGAGGAATGAACAAGTGGATGGACAGGGAGGTTAGCCAGTCCTTACACCGGCTGGCTACCCTGTGCTGGGGAAGAGGGCAAGAGAAGCAGGCTCACCAAATCAAAAACAAAAAGAAAGAAGGAATGGAGATAGGTTTCTTCATCAAAGTAAGTGCCTCAGGCATCTAAGTGCGCTCATTATGGCACATATACGTTACCTTGACGACATTCAAGTAAGGTTTGTCGGCTCACTGCGTAGTTGTAAGTCTACAGCATGAGCAACTAGCACGTCTTGGAGATCATTTCGAAGTGGGAATATGTATATTAAATCGAATACTATAGGGTTTAAAATGTAATAGAACTAAAGGCAACTATTAAGTCGACGTTGATTGTTGAAGTAGCACTTCAAAACTCCCGTAGTGTTACTTTTGTGCCATGGAAAAGCCCATTTTGAAATAAAATCATGTTTTAGTGGTGCGCATCGGGTTAGTGCGCTTCAAATTACCCGCCTCAAGTAGCAGACTGAGAGGACCGATTCCCGTCACTGTTGCCATGCACAATGTTGCCCGGCTTTACTGCGCTAGTAGCAGCAGTCCGAACGCAGCGGGAGCCATAGCAGCAACGACAGTAGCCTCCGAGATTGCGGGCGCACGCTCCCACCCTGAAAAGTCATAGCAAACGTTTTTTTTTTCGCTTTAACTGCGTCCTGCTAGATGGCATCACATGTCCAATTTAACTACGCGAAAATTGAATTTTCAAACCACTGAGGCCATTCCCCATAGTAACGTCCGGCGGTTCTTTTTTTTTTTTGTGAATCAAACAGAAATGAACAAGGAACATTTTATTGGATCTCTTGATGCACGGAAGGTCTTCTCGCTTTTTGCAAACCTGGATGAGTGTCGTCATCTGGTGCATTTTTTCGAACTATTGGCAAGATGGAGGGAGTGGAATCGCCACCTTAATACAAAGCATTCAGGCAGTGAAAAATCGCCCTTCTCGCCTTATTGCACGTATTTATAATCGCAAGGCTACAGTGTCCCATACATGAAAGCTGTTCTTAATCTTCCTTCTGAAAGCAGTCACGCATTTGTCTTTTTCACAGAATGCACTAACATTAGCCCCACTTCATTTCTTGTTCGTACACCCAGATTCATTTCGCTCACACTGACTTGATCATCATCATAAGGTTAACATACCGTATTTCTCAACTACTGCAGGTTCTCACTCATTTCTTCCTAGAAAAGCAGGAGATTGGAACCTGCTTCATAACGCTTCAGTTACTTGCTTCATTTACCTGCTTTCATAATGGATTACCGATACAACTGTATTTAAAAATGTCCTATCAAGCCTACTGTAACATTACAGGTTTGTTTCTTCTACATCGCTTGTAACTACTTCGCTAGGTGTTGTCTAATGTCACTTACAAAATTTTTGTAATTTTGTATAATGCTTACATTGTACTGCCATCGTTATGCTTTTTTCTCTCTTTTTTAGCTATGTACACCCCACCCCTTCTGTAATGTATTTATTATACCCTGATGGTGCTATAAACAAGCAAATAAATAAATAAATAGATAAATATTGAATAAAACGTCCTCAGCTCAACATACACAGCCCAATATACACAGCCCCGCTGTTAAATTTTTGCAGGCAATCTAGGCTGATATGAAAGCCATGTAAACGCGCGTACCATATTGTTGGCGCCGTTGGTTATTAATGTGTAAAGGATGATGACGCAGTGAAGCGTTTCAGTTTGGCCAATGCTGCTCTCACTTCAGTCAGTGGCGTAGCCAGGGGGGTGGCAAACCGGGCCCTGCCCCCCAGAGGCAGCGCCAAAATTATTTTACCGGGGGGCGGGGGGGGGGGCGCCCATGATAAGCGAGTTCCTTCAGGAGGGGGGGGGGGAAGGGAGGCGGGGAACTTAGCTATTTTGTTATAACTGTGTTCCCTCTTGTGGGGGGGAGGTGAACATTATGGGGAACTACAGCCCCCCCCCCCGTGCCCCCCCCCGAAATTGTTTTCGCCGCAGCTTATACAGAAAGAAAAATTACCAGAAGGTGCCCTCCCCGCCCTCCCTTACCCTCCCACCTGAAGCGAATTTTTTCCGGTGCCCCTGACTTTGGTGGCTTATCATGAGAGGTGTCTTAGTGGGGTGGAGGGAGGGGATTCAATTTAGCCTACTCTTTGATTTGTTTTATCTTTCAATTTTAAGGTTGTTTGTACGCGCATGCATGTAAACACACGCACGAAAATGATTAAAAGGGACAGGACAACCCTCACGCACCCCCTCCACGCAAAATCTTTTTTCCACGCGAAACATTTCCCGATTTCTAAGCAAATTTTGTACCCACCCCTGCAATGTCTCGCAATGAGACGGCAGGGTATGTAAATAAAAAATAAAAAATAATGCTTGTGGCAAAACCACTGTGTCTCTATATACTATTTCGTGCAGTGCATGCACGAGGTATAGAGCACGCGCAGTAAATGACATTTTTATCAAGTTGCTTTCAACTTCATTTATTCATAATAGTTCTTGAATTAATATAAGTCGTCAGTAAGTCAGCGCTCTGTCGTTTACGTAGGCACAATTAATAATGCAGACGGCGCCAGCGTTCTCCAGCGCTGTCCCGTGGAGCGCTAGCGCGCTGTACGTCATGCCAGGCCCGCGTCTGAGGTCGATTAACGGCTTCATTCACGAACGAATACGGCGAGCCATCACCGATGCGTGGGGCCTTGTTTCCCGATTCTCGAAGCTTCTACTCGTTTGACTTACTGTGTGAGATCTAAAGAGGTTACTGCGTATAACCAGAGTGGCAGTGCCTTCTGGCCTCCAACTGCTCGTGGCACATGTCCCGTTGCCGGTATTTACTAAAGTATGTGGAGCTCATATACTGTTCCAGACGTTTGCCATAGTGCACATGACGGCGCAGTTTCACGTGGATCGAGTAATAAGCACGAAATAAATGGCAATAAGCATATGTTTGTGTTCTGGTCAGGGGCTAGAAAGTGTCCTTCATGACTCGAATCCGTGCCATACACTCAATTTCACTAGTCTACAAGGAATAAACATCACTCGCGTCTCCAAGTTCTCAAAGATGACTAGTCGATGCTGGAAGTATGCCCACAGCCAGCACCAGAGGTGACGGTTATACCCGCCGGAGCGGGATCAAATAAAGGGGGGGGGGGGGCAGGGCATGGGAGATGGGAGAAAACAACGTTCTTTAAAAGTCTTGTGTGATGACGACAAAGACTAGGAGAGAACAAGTGGAGAATGTGACACTCGGTAGCTCAGACAAATTTTTTCTGGGGGGGAGGGAGGAGTTCAACTACACTCTACGTATGTTCCCCGTGGTGGCACTTCATTTCTACGTGTTCATACTCGAAGGGTCACAGGCATAGGCGTGCGCAGGGTTCCCGTTCAGAGGGAAGGGGGGGGGGGGGAGGCTCGTCGCAGCACCTTCCTTCTCTACTAAGTTGCTTGACGGTGGCCAGGCAGCTTTTCTTTCCCTGGTCTCCCGCAAGATTTTGTTATAAATATATCAATAATTGAAATGAAAGTCAGTGTATGGGCAGACTTTGCGTTCCCTTCTCAAGTGACTTGGGGTAAGGGGGAGGGGTGACAGCCCCCGCCCCAGACCTTCTCCTGTGCAACCCTATATATGGTTGCTGCCGGTGTGCCGTCAGGTGAGATTTCACTACTCCCTTCTCTGGAATTCAACGACAAATAAATATATACAATATAGGGTTCGGTTTCAAAATAAACTTGCTGGTTTATTAATTAAGCAATTAAACAACTTTGCTATTACACCTTCTACTTCTCAGAACCGAAAAAATTACCAAGCGATACCTCACAGTGCCCCCTTAGGGACTTTTGTAGGGTGAAAGAGAGTTGACAATAAGCATTTCTAAGTAAAAGTTTTTACTGAAAACCTTTGTTGCTGTTCGTGATTGGCTCTCTCATCATCTGTGTACACTTTGGCGAAGCAATAAATCATCGTGAGATTCGGTGCTTTCCGGAGTCATCTAGCTTCGTTTGCCTTATACAGAATACATACGTATATGATGCATCGCCTTACTCTCATCTCGATCAGCTGTCTAATGTAAGCGCTGATGAAGTGTTGATAAATACCATTGCATTTCGACCTTATCGTGTGCATGACGCGTTTGTTTCTTTCTTGTTCTGTTGTTGGTAGCGGTGGTCTTCCTGTTTTTTTTTTTTTTGTATTGTAAGCGGGCTCTCCTGGCGATCAGTCGTCAAGAAATCTTTAGTTTTATACTCCAATACTCCCACCACTGGATAGCTTCGCGTAAGTCATGTGGCAATTACTTTATGTCTCACCTGCCTATACTGCGCTTGGAAGTTGGTACTTTATCGAGCTACTGAGCGTTCATTCGATCGAGGACGCGGAAGCAAGTTTTTAAAGAGTCCAGATACGTAAAACTCTCGTGCGTATTGGATTAGGGCTGCGCTACTGGTGCTCCACATGACCGAATGTGTCGATCGACGTGGCCAAGGAAGACGAAACGTAAATAGCCCCTCGAAGCAGCTCCGTTTACGCACGAGACATAGCACCGTGCTTCTCCACTGTTAGCGACGAGAATTTAAGGCAGCGCCTGTATCATCCGTCTTGTCCTCCGCGATAACAATCGACCGGAACGTTTAACGCGCGCCTCTCAGTCAGGCTCGTGCTGCATAGAGCACCGGTCGTCGTCGGCTACTCCGCTTGCTACTCTTCGGGAATCGAAGTCCACGATCGAGACCCCAAGGAGCGTAACTCGAGAGCAGCGCGACGCCTAAGAAGGTCGCACCATAGACCAGCGACCCGGCCGGAGGCCAATAACACCCGGTGGAGGGCGGAGGTCATAGTGTCCGGGACTCCAGGCGGGACGAGAGCGGACACTAAACGGCCGTTTCACGGACGACGAAGGAGCAAAGGTCGAGCGGTTGAGAAGGTATAGGAGAGAGAGTTGCACAAGGTGGAAACGGCAAGATGCACGAGTTCTACCCTAGAGACTACTCGGACCACGACTCGGATGTCGACGAATCATTCCCAGTGTACTTACTCAGCCGCCATTGGAAAGAGGAGCTGGCACTGGACAAGCCCGAGAACAAAGCCGCCAAGAGGGCACATCGCACGCTGAGACCTGCGCGCAGGTCCTCTGGCTTACACGTCTTGAATCCGGTGAGTGAACAATACACACTTTAATTGACTACTCCCACGTAACAGTCCATTCTGGAAGTGTTCCACCTCTTCGTTGGAAAGGCCTATACTGTGCAATAGTATCGTATTTTTCGTCTGAAAGTTATGATATGATTATTAGAGACGTTGTAATGCACAGGGCTCCGAAAATCTCTTTGTGTACTCTAACGTGTGCCGAAATCTGAGCATACGGGTCTCTAGCATTCTGCGTACATCAAAGTGCCGGGATTCGACGATACAGCGACCGTTGGACCAGCGTTCAAGCACCAGAACTACACACTCGGGGACAGCTTTCTGAGGTATTGATGGGAAGGCTACGGAACCAAAGTGGGAGTGTGCCACCGGTGAAGAATATAGTCCCACAAATGCGTCTGTTTTCCGCGCGAAAATCATAACAAACAACATTATTTTCTACAGTATAATGTTGTTTATAAAGATACACTGAACGAATGAAGGAGATATTAATATTTGTTTTGCTTCATGAAGCGCAATTTCACATTTGCACGTCTGAAAACGTTGAACGTTTTAGGTGCACCTCATAGTAGAAATGGCGTCTTCACCTTAGATGAACGCGCGTCTCCCTCCAGCTATTCCGACGCCTCGCCGAAGAAGCTTGTGTCGAATTTCACTCATAAATGGCCGTGTAAGCAGACGTAGCGATTCTATGATGTGGCATCATTTGAACTCGGCCGTCATTCGAAAAAGCGGGTCTAGCAGGACTACTTCGCGGAGAAGTACATGTGCAGAAGCTCCACCCCCGTGGCTTTCCCTTCATTGCCACAAAGAATCGTCCCCGAGTATGCTAGACCACCACGGCGGGTGAAACACATCTTGAAACACACAACTTGGTGTTCGTGCATCTTGCTCCTGCTTCTTTTAGTTCTATCTATGAAAAAAGGTAGATAAGGTTGCCATAAAACGTAATGTATAGCATTCCATGAAAAACGTATACTCCAACGCAGGTTTGGCAAGAGTCACCAAAATAGACAGAGAGGGGGATAAAAAAATTTAAAAAAAGGAGCTTTATTAGCTGCCATGTCGGTTCCTATCGAAGCTTCTTGTGGTTGGACCCCTGTGTGTAATGTTCCTGTGGCATAAGATAGCCTGTCACTTAACGAGTGTATTGGTGTAGCCTCCGTTTCTGTCACATAACGTAGAGCGAATACGTATACAGTATAGAAAAATGTAATAGTGGACGCGTAGGTGAGTTGAACGTATAGGCCTAGTTCAATACAGCATTCACGCATGTTTGAGCCTCACCACATTGCGCGATATATTTGTGCGCTACTGGTTTAAACTCGTGCTTGGTGCAAAACACATACAACACAAAGCACACTACATACGCTGCGAAAATTTCCACCAATCGTTGCAGTCGTGCGCAGCGAGGAAAAATTTACAAGCCGAGCGCGACGTTGGCGTTTTCTCAAGCACCCTTTCATCATGCTGAGGCTTGTGCTCATCCTCTCCGGAGCTGCGGCCTCCTGCTGCATCGCGTCATACAGAAGGTTTTCCCTATTGGTAGATATATGACATAAACCAAGAGCGGCATTAGATGCGCTTCTTGAACCGGGTGCCGACGAGTACCGGCACCACGCTCCAGACAGCGCTGAAATTACCATTACTCAGTGCCAACACTATCGCGTCGCAGAATCGCACGGGTTGGAGGATAGGGGATGGCGCTTGATCAAGGTCATGAAGTGAGCCATGGCGTAGCTTTTTGCCCCATCTGTCAGTTCCCCTCTGTAGCTTATAGTGCACTCGTCTTGAAAGGAGAGAGAAATCGCTTAAGTCGACGTGTGACGAATCCCTGCGACTCTTCTCGCTCGTGGCGTATTGCAATGGAATAAAAAAATATATTTTTGTCCTGCAAGACGCACATTGCGCGTAGCGGAAGTCTCCCACGTAGGGACCGACAGCGAATACCTGGCAGCCGCCTCCGATGATAGGCCTGCTCTTGTATTGGATTTTTTTTTTTCGTCGATGAGTTGTTCAGGCAATAAACTTCCATACTGAGGTATTGTGATGTTTCCTTAAAGTAATCCAGGATTCATTTAATGAAGCTTGCAGAATGAGATTTAGCTTGTGAGGTTCAGCATGTAAGCACGTAAAATCGTGCATTGCCTATGGCTCCCTGCATTCCATGGAGGATCTCTGAGACGGCCTACGGGAAATTTTAGGGTTTAAAAGCTAAGATTGATGCCGCGGTAATTATGAGAAAACACTGGCCGAAAAGGGTCGAGTTAATTATACTGAATATGTGTGAAATCATAATAGTATAGCTACTTAGTGTTCGTTGTCAGTTTTTGTTCCCTCGAATACCTGTTGAAAACCTGACAGTTACACATTGACTGACTAATTTCGAGCTACATGAACTGCCCAGAATAGCTATAGTCATAACGACTCAAGTTCGGTCAGGAAAATATGGCATGCGTGTAATGGCTCTTTGTTTCTTTTTTCAGAACCCGAAGTTCAATGACACCTTGGAGACTCGCGTCATTGACGCCAACTTGTTCCTCGAAGTTAGACTCCTGTACAGACCGGGCGGGTAAGGGTCGAGTTGAATGTTCATTTTTCCGTATTCGTAAATCAAACACGACGGGATTCACACCCGCGTTACTGCTCGCAGCACTTAATATAAAACCACGGCGTAAAACAACGGTATACGCTTATCGTGCCGTTATGTAAACGTATGACATAAAGCAATCAGTGCGAACAAATCGACAGCGAGTGCCGGTAAGCTGTATAGGCAAACTGAGGTCATCTACGTCATTTCCGTAATAGTCGCGTACACATAGAGATATGGTCCCATCTGATAGTGGAGGTGTGGGCACTGGAAAGTATAGGTGTGGGCACAGGGAGTGGGGTCGCCCCCCTCCCGCTTTCGTCACCTAAGAAGGGGGCACGCAAAGTCTGCCCATACATGACTTAATAGAAAGGAAAAAGGGGACGCTGCGGTAAACCTTAGAGTTACTGTACAAAGGTAGCATATACAGTAACTCTAGTAAACCTTTGCCCCCCTGCTGGGAGCGAATACGTTCGCGGTCAGGAGCTCACATAGTGGCACACATAGTGCGACTGAGTCGCTTGACGAGGCATTTACTAAGAATATTTACGAAAATAGTGGCCTATATATATATATATATATATATATATATATATATATATATATATATATATATATATATATATATATATATATATATACATATATACATATATACATATATATATATATATATATATATATATATATATATATATATATATATATATATATATATATATATATATATATATATATATATATATATATATATATATATATATATATATATATATATATACACTCTTCTCGTTACAGCTCAAACAAAGTTTGGAATTCTAAGCAATCCATGCCACAAAACATTCTAAGTTACTTTGCATTAAAATCATGACTTATCTTCAAACCACTTGAGTAATGAAACAACGAGCGATGGCAAACACCTTTGATACTCGCATTTCTTAGGAACGATACACGTTCTGCAGAGAAGGCAATGTGCATACAGCGAGATTTAAGGCCGCAACATGTGCTGCATTTTCGGATTGTTGCCAGGCATCATTTTTTTTGTCCCCTGGGTGCATGCGTGTGTTCGTGCGTGTGATTTTGTGTGCGTGCACACCTGAAGTTTTCCAGGCGTATAGCGTTTAAGCAGATTATACGCGTATGGTACGTACGCACGTAAGCACTAAGTTATGCTACATTTGCCGCAGGTCACAGATAATATTCACAAAAAAAGATAAGAAGGTACTTACGCTGCAATTCAAGGACTACAACGCCAAGAAAGACGCAGATCGGTACGACCAGCCGGAGCCCGACTTAGCCCTCGTAATCAAGTACCTCACCGGTTACGACAAGCCAGAGGAGCAGGAGGTGGATCGTAAAGTATTCAAGCCAGAGGAGAACCACACCTATGCCATCCACATAAGACAGAGGGGCTCCAGTATTAAGGCACGACGTATTTTATTTACTGCTACCGTCAAATGCATGAATATCGAAGTGCTAGGGACGTTCAAAACCCATTTTTGTGCTTGTGACGTTCGAAATTATATTTGTTCGTAATCCAGACACACGAACAGACAAGAGTACAAGAATGCTCGGGCGGTTGTCCTGATTTCCGAGTTATATTAACTGGTTTTCCGGACAAAAATTAGCTTTGTCGCAGTATCTATTAGGCAGAATGTTTTCGCTGAAGGAAACCAACAGACAACGAACCCAAGGAATGTACGAGGGGCCAAATGTGTAGTCTTTGAACTGTAGGAAAGTAATCGTTATGTAAATGTAAGGAAATTAAAGTAGGCGAAAAGACAACTTTCACTTCTTTACATTTCTATAATAATTACGAAACATCAGTTAAAAAGGTTACAGAAATACTATGCCCTCTCTCAGCTTGATTAGGTTGTATCTAAGAAGAAAAAACGAGTGCTAAGTCCGTTCTCCTTCTTACTTAGGAAGAAATACATGGGGAGCACAAAGAAAAGAGAGTTGATACCTTGACGAAGACGCATGCCCCTTTAATTCAAATAAAATAACGCAGGATCCAGAGGCCGTAATTCCATTTTCGACGAGTCATCATCGCCCCCAAACCTCAATTTTCTCAATTCCTGTTCTTTTAGACGTGTAATACATTCGGTGACATATGTGTAATATATTCATTGTGCTCAGTAATAGAACACCAGGTCAATTTTATCAGGATGTGTTCGCACTTATCATTTATTTATTTATTTATTTATTTATTTATTTATTTATTTATTTATTTTTACACGGCACTGCCAGCCTACAGCTAAAGCTGTAAACAGGAATAAGAGTAACAAGTACAAAATCAAGTGAACCAATCAAGCACAAGGATTGTGTCGCAAGGACAAGGAAAAATAAAGGCAAGCAAAGGGCGCTTCAGAACAATATTCAAACCACATCCGCAGTCCCTCAAGCTCTGACACGCGCAAACCAGCCGCAGAATGACAAAACAGTACCTCTCACGTAAAAAAAAAGTAAATAAATAAGAATAATAAAAAGGCGCTTAAAAATAGTCTTCGAAACAATAATAGTCGTGAATGACTGTGAAAACAATTACAGCTGAAAAATTCGTACAAAAGAGTCAGAATCCGGACATTCTACAACATCGGCTGGGAGGCGATTCCACTCTCAAATTGGTTTCGGGTAAAAAGTTTTGCAAAAGTTTCAGCGCGGCAAGAACATTCCTTTATTTGTTTTTTATTATGGTGTGACCAGATGACTTGCTTGGACACTGGTTCTATGTACATTTCTTAGCGAATACCAAGTTTACCATGAAATATCAGGTGCATGAATTCCGATTGGTCACGTTGGAATCTTTTTTGAAGACATTCCAGACATGCTTTCTTTTCCAAGGCACTCTTTGAGGTGTGCCAACTATAAGAACAATATACAAAGCTAGCCACTTTTTTTTAATTCCACTTTTTTATATTGCCTTGAGTATAAGGGTCTCAAACTATTGATGCATATTCTATTAAAGGATGAAGTAGTATTTTATATGCTATTAGTTTAGCCTCGTGTGTAATTCGTGCTAAATTTCTTTTTTAATAACCAAGTTTTTGCATCCTCCTTCCATCTCTGATCCTACGTTACTGTATTTATTTATATCTGTTATTGGCAGCGAGAGAGCTGCCACCCATGTAATATGAAAAATGTAATGGTGGTCGTTTTTGTGTCACAGTCATATCGACTGATATTTTAGCGTTTGTTTTCTTTGCCAATCCTTACACCAAACCGCAATTTGTGCTAAGGCATTGTTCAGCAGAGCCTGATCACTGGGATTCTGGATGTGGTGGTAAATCATGCAGTCATAAGCATAGAGCTTAACTTTAACGGGTACATTCAGAACTATATCATTAATAAATATGAAGAAGAACAACGGCCCCAGTATGGACCCTTGTGGAATGCCCGACTTGATAGATACTGGAATACCATTGATCGCCAGTATTTTCCCCAACTTTGCATTGCTTAGACATTTATTCAAGGTAAAAAAAAAGATTATTTCAATTGTCCCACAATTATATTTTTTTAAAGGTATTGGAGCACTGCCGGAGAAAAGGCATTCTTATTGCTGGAAAGGGTGAACGAAGGGAAGTGGGGAACTTCATTGCGATGTCTGGGGCCATTTCTCACCGTATAGTTCAAGCAGCCATTCTTTTAAATGTAGTGTTTCGTTTAGGAAGAAAGTGTTTTAACTTGAGTAAGTAACGAAAAAAAAGGGGGACTGATTAAGTTAATCTTTTTATGCCTGACGTAACCATCTTGATTTTATTTTTTCTGCAGCTCTCAGTGAATGATGTGGA